>NC_064614.1:609677319-610302319 GCF_023898315.1 Schistocerca nitens | reverse complement strand
TATGGTGCGAAAAGTGGCAATTGACCCTGAATAAAGAAAAGTGAGAAGTTCTTCACATGAGTACTAAAAGAAATCCGCTAAATTTCGAATACGCGATAAGTCACACAAACCTGAAGGCTGTAAATTCAACTAAATAAATACTTAGGGATAACAATTGCAAATAACCTGAATTGGAACGATCACATAGGTAATGTCGCGGGTAGAGCAAAAAAAAAAAAAAAAGAGAGAGAGAGAGAGAGAGAGAGAGACTGCAATTCATTGGCAGAACACTTAGAAGGTGCAACAGATCTACTAAAGAGACTGCTTACACCATAGTTGTCCGCCCTATTCTGGAGTATTGCTGTGCGGTGTGGGATCCGCATCAGGGGTGGGACTGACAGATGACACCCAGAAAGTTCAAAGCTGGGCGGCTCGTTTCAATCACTAGTTTTCTACTCCTATTGCGAAAATATTCTGTTGGCACCCACCTCCATAGGAAGAAATGATCATCACGATAAAATAAGAGAAGTCAGGGCTCGCACAGAAAAATTTAAGTGCTGGTTTTCCTGCGCGCCGTTCGAGAGTGGAATGTTAGAGAGACAGCTTGAAGGTGGTTCATTGAACCCTCTGCCAGGCACTTAACTGTGAATAGCAGAGTAATCACGTAGATGTAGATGTATCCAGGAATGTTCTGAGTAAAAAACTTTACGTGACGAAAATGCACCAGTATGTAAATGATCGGAAACTGACAAAAGTAAATAAGCATTACTCAGAATAATTGTCAAACACAAGCACATCATATACAGACATTTCTCAAGACAACAGCAACGCTATGAGACATATGCTAAACAGGATGGGATAATAATCTTGATCATGTCGATTTTAACTGATACTAATTTTAATGACAAATGAAAACCACTTCGATTATATTATTACTGTGTTATTTACTTTGTTACGACCAGTTGCGCTCTTAGAACAACCTGAAGATGTTCCAAGAGCGAAACTGTTCGTAACTCAGTAAATGTGCAATAATAAAGCTGAGCCGGCCGAAGTGGCCGTGCGGTCAAAGGCGCTGCAGTCTGGAACCGCAAGACCGCTACGGTCGCAGGTTCGAATCCTGCCTCGGGCATGGATGTTTGTGATGTCCTTAGGTTAGTTAGGTTTAACTAGTTCTAAGTTCTAGGGGACTAATAACCTCAGCAGTTGAGTCCCATAGTGTTCAGAGCCATTTGAACCATTTTGAATAAAGCTGAGGTGGTTTTCATTAACCATTAAAATTGTTAGCTCAGTTGTTACGCCACGTGACCTATCAATCGCAAAAACCATCGCACCGATCACTACCCAGCCATCCCGAAACGATTTTCTGGTTAAGCAGCTTCAGCCACGATAGTACCTTTGACGGCCAAGAGAAGTTTCTTCCTTCATCCTCTTGCAATTTTTTAACGCTTTGTAGTGAAGTCGTACGGAGTTCATACTAACCAAGCAACATGTTTCAGTGCTGAAGACGCTGTAGTCGAATTCGAATAACAGCAAGTCAAATCTTTGTTCAACCATCTAGTTTTTGGTTTATGGCACTGTTCCTGCGGTTTCACTGAAACGGACACGGTCGATTTCCTTTCCTATCATTCCCTGTTCTCGCTTGTGCCCAATCTCTCATTACACCGTCGTCGACGGAGCGTTAAACTCTGTTCTGATTTATTTGCTTGAAATCCCATTTCTTTTTTGTTAAGGTTAGAACTAGAAACGCAGAAGACTTGCGCACGTAGTGTTACACGTAGCTTGGGGAGGTGAGGCAGATCCCGATGAACCTATGCGGCGGATTAGCTGATTTTCTGCACCTGCTTAATATAATGACAGAATAGATTGCTATCTACGCTCCAGAAATCTGAACAGTTAATGCACAGAATAGAAAACGCACGATTCGTGTACGGTATAAAAAGCGTACATAAAAGCTAGAATCTTGAACAATTAAAGCACAAAGGCACAGAGAACAGAAATTACACGATTCTTGTACAAGTAGCGTACAGAGAAAGGTAGAAACCTCTTAGATTAAACTTTTGCTGTTGCCCCTGGAAGGTTTGAAAAAACTGCGAAATGCAATATGAAGAAAGACCAGTAATAACAGTAATAAAATTACAGAAAATAAGTAGACAGGTCTAGAGCCGTGCGATACACGCCTTCCAACTGACCTGTGTTAGGTTTCGAAGTATTATTTTTTTAGAATCACAATGAACAAGTAAACGGTGTTTTTCTGCCCCTCTCAAATACCAGCAACTACGAACAGAGAAGGAAGCGTCCACGTCGCAGCGCAGCGGCTGGCGCCGCCAAAGCACGCGTACCCATCGCACCATGCAAGGACGTGGTGCAATGGGCAGTGCCTCTGTTGTGTTTTCAATGATTTGGTATCTGGTGATAAGGAAAACGGGATACCAAGTATCTGCATGTCGTTTTCTCTACACCCGCCAGGAAACCATCCTGAAGTCTTCACGAAGAAGTAAAATGATTTTGTGACAAATTACGAATAATGTGTAAGTAAATACATTGATAAAAGGCAGAATTCAGGAACCAAGTTTCAGGATTTCAAAAAACCTGCAAATGAGTCAAGAATAGAAATTCGCAGTCGCCTCGGTCTTCGCGAGACGGCCTGCCACGCCGAGGCACCCTAATACCCCATCACACACACATGGGAACAACTGTCGTACGGAGTTCTCTTGCAGTCAGTCGTCGGCAATAACTCCAGTTAGTGACAGTCGAGCAGGTTAATTGCCTCTCAGCTTCAGGAGCAAAATTCGCTAATTTTAAGGAATTATTCCTTGAGCTTCAATGAGAAACAATGGAAATTTTATTTTGTGCGAAACGCAATACTGTTCAGGATCCGACACTGCTTTAGTGAGTTGTCCGTTCACTGCTTGAATCTGATGTCCATAGAAATGAATAGAGAAAATCAAACAAATCCGTTCTACGAAAGTTCCATTTGTCAGGCTGGAAAGTGAAATTTCCCGTACATTATTCATATGATGAATGCCAGAGTAATTTCTCTGGAAATGCTTTAACTAATTTCCTACCTTACACTTGCAAATTCGGGTTTGCCCTGCATCTCTAATAACTTCGTCTTGGACAGAGCATTAACTCCAAATCTTGCTTCCGTTTCATGGGCAATCAAATTCAGAAAACTTTGGCTGGACTTCGTATCACGTAGCCCACGTCCTGTGTAACACGGGGTGAGAAAAGAAAAGATTTAGACTTACTCTAAATTCTCGAGAATTCGAGTCTCTTCTTACCATGAAATAAACATGAGAAGTGAAGGCTACAGTGGCCCTACTCGTGTCCGATGAAACGAGAACAGTGTCTGATCAGACTATTCTCATTTATGTTCCTCCCAGTTATTAAAGTTAATGGATAGTTTGTTAAGTGAAATCATCGTCATTCATTCCAATCCATTTCCAAATAATTCATTCTCGACCAAAGGGATAAGGATCATAATAAAGAAAGAACAACTTTGTGATAAAAGGCATGGAGTCATCTTCTGAACTCTCTCTCACTGTCTTTCTCCCTCCATCCGAATAGGCCTCGGAAGGCCCGACGGTACCGACTGCCCGCAGGGTCATCCTCAGCCAACAGGTGTCACTGGATGCGAATTTGGAGGGTCACGTGGTGAGCACACCACTCTCTCAGCCGTTGTCAGCTTTGGTGGCTGGAGCCGCTGCTTCTCAGTCAGGTAGCTCCTCAATTGGCCTTACAAGTGCTGACTGCAACCCTCTTGCCAAGAGCTCTCGGAAGAACGGATGGTAACCCACCGAAGGGCTGCCACGTCCAACAGCGCCTGACTTCGGTGATAAGACAGGAATCAGTATTACCACTGCGGCTAGGCTGTTGGCCATCTTCTGAACACCCTATACTAATTCTACCTACCATATTCATGTGGATGACCATATATTTCTTCCGAGCGTAAGATCAGCAAATTTTAAGGTGTTAATGAAGACCTTCCCCTTGGTGGAATTTATTGTATAAGAGTGGCTGTAGATCTTTCAAAACTTGGTGCCCTTTTCTCCAGAGAAGTACAAAGGAAAACGATTCGCTTACTTCTATTGTCTCTCTTCGACTCCGTGACGTCCTACAAGATCCAATCGTGACAACTTAACCTCGTGCTACGTCGCTCTATGGACTAGACAGCCGTCACATTAACATCTGGAGACGCTAGTCCATCTGGTACATTGTCTACAATTATCAGAACTCTAATTGCTTGTCCTAAAATGTTGCAGAATTACGTGAAGAATACCAAATCCCACCGCATTTGTAAAAGACATGTAATCCATGCTAACAATCACTGTCGTATGGAATACTCTGACTCGTGATAGTGCAAACATTTCCACAATTTCAAAAGTAAACTAATGGTTTTCTACCAGTAAAAGTGATAGTTCATCCTTCAGTTCTATTGACACTCTACAATCCACCCTCCCTCCCCCTCCCACTATCACTTTCTTCAGCTTTCTTCCGTTCCTACGACAAATTTGAATTAGTATGATAGTTATAACATTTACGTATTCTCGTGAATTGTTATTAATGTTTCGTGAAGTAAGCAAACACACGTGGTAAACCGTAGCCTACATAGCATGATGAAGAAAAAGGTGCTTAACGGAATAAATAATTTTTAAGTGACAAATAAATCAAAGAAGACTGTCACTGTTGAACATGGAGATTAATTAATAATATTAATAGTACGATATCTGAAACTACAGAGTCTTTACTTATTTTTATCATTTAAACACTGGTCTACAGAATTTTCCCTGAGAAAGACAACTCAAACTTAACATATTCATTTATTACCCGCAATATACAAGCCCAACGCAATCTGACTGCTACACAGCGACAACATGAGTTCCAATAATTAACACAAACGAATGGCCCCGTATTACAAGAAATCCTAACAATAACCCATACTTTTTCATAAGTCACTTACCTCACGGAAAATCTTCATAATACGAACTACAGCAATTACAGTAAGTAGCAACAACAGTTCAAATGGCTCTGAGCACTATGGGACTCAACTGCTGTGGTCATCAGTCCCCTAGAACTTACAACTACTTAAACATAACTAACCTAAGGACATCACACACATCCATGCCCGAGGCAGGATTCGAACCTGCGACCGTAGCAGTCGCACGGTTCCGGACTGCGTGCCTAGAACCGCGAGACCACCGCGGCCGGCAGCAACAACAGTCAGCTATATAAAAAGATTCTAACTACTATAGACTCTAGCCAGCGGCCTTGCCGCAGTGGTAACACCGGTTCCCGTCAGATCACAGAAGTTAAACGCTGTCGGGCTCGGCTAGCACTCTTGGATGTGGGACCATCCGGTCTGCCGAGTGCTGTTGCCAAGCGGGGTGCTGGCCACACGCCCCACCGTATCCGCATCCAGAGACGCCTATGGGCTGAGGATGACACGGCGGCCGGTCAGTATCGTCGGGCCTTCATGGCCTGTTCGGGCGGAGAGAGAGAGAGAGAGAGAGAGAGAGAGAGAGAGAGACTTTAACTACTAGGACGCATATGGTTAGCAAAAGAAAGATTTGTTGAAGAGCAAATAATGTATTTAGAAAATTATACTTTATTCATGTGACATCCAGTTCCAAACACTATATAATTGTCAATAATTCCACAGTCCAGACATTATCAACAACATCCATCATCCTAAAATTCCTTGCGTCTCTCTTTACAATGCATATCCCACCAACAAAGAGTTTCCACTAAGAAAAACATGTCTATACACTTCTCTGTCCACTCACTATCTGTTAGTCCGTCCAACCACAGAATCTCTTGCCGAGGACGCAAAGCGCTGTCAGTGATATTGACACAGTCTACAGTGCTGCCAACATACAAACAGGCTACTTACAATATTGAAAAGAGAAAATGCTTCATATGTTAATTTTTCGTTATTGTGCTTCAGAGTGATATAAAATCTTTTGAAAGTCCCTATCATCGCCTCGAGCTGTTAAGATTATTTATGAATAAAATTCGCTATTGCATTTTGAAGTGGCATACAGCAAAATTTTGTGCTTTAGCACATGTGAAAGTTTTTAAAATGCTTATATGTCATCACCCAGTTCATAGTTTATGTATTAAGTGCTATCGTTGTTTGATAGCTACACCGAACTTGTTTAACTACTTAACGTTATTTTTGCTAAAGACGCCAATACTGGTAACAATATTGAGACTATGGACATTATGTGACAATGTATACGTCAAAGTATTTCAAAATTTTAGACATTTGCTGAAGCAGAATACTTTAGTGCTTTCCTCTTACAACTGCCAGTTTGTTAGCATTAGTTGTTGCTAATTGGGCAGTAGTGTACGGTACCCAATGAGAAACGCCCGATCTTGTAATCTCGGTTCTCACAAATAGTTCACTGTTTTATACGAGTATGTCACGGTTTAAGAGACTGTGGTTGGGTTGGGACCTAACAGCACGACTTCCCTCACTGCGAGTGAATCGAGCAGCAGTTGAATTTATGTTCATGATTGTTAGAAATATTTGGCTGCTTTTTCTTCGAATACGTCGCAATTTCCGAGGTCTTGCTTAGGTGGGACCTAGTAGCTGACCTTAAAGAAAACACCATCTGACTTCTCATTTACGAACAGCAGGAAATGGTGAACGAGCGACGTTATGGGCTACCTCCATCCCACCCAACCCGGTCAGGCTGAACGCCTAGACACACTGTCCAGCGAGTGCAGCAAGGTGAAGGTTCTCCGCTGTTTTGGGGTGGATTATGTGGGGCCGACGTACGCCGCTGGTGGTCATCGAAGGCGCCGTAACGGCTGTGCGACACGTGAATGCCATCCTCCGACCGATAGTGCAACCATATCGGCAGCATAATGGCGAGGCGTTCATGAACGACAATTCGCGCCCCATCGTCAACACCTTGTGAATGATTCCTTCAGGATAACGGCATCGCTCGACTGGAGTGGCCAGTATGTTCTCCAGACATGAACCCTATCGAACATGCCAGAGATTGATTGAAAAGGGCTGTTTATGGACGACGTGACCCACCAACCACACTGAGGGATCTACGCCGAATCGCCATTGAGGAGTGGGACAATCTGGACCAACAGTGCCTTGATGAACTTGTGGATAGAATGCCACGACGAATACAGGCATGCATCGATGCAAGAGGACGTGCTACCTGGTATTAGAGGTACCGGTGTGTACAGCAATCTGGGCCATGACCTCTAAAGGTCTCGCTGTATGGTGGTACAACATGCAATGTGTGGATGTCATGCGCAATAAAAAGGGCGGAAATGAATTTTATGTTGGTCTCTATTCCAATTTTCTGTATAGTTTCCGGAACTCTCGGAACCGAGGTGAAGTAAAACTTTTTTTATATGTGTATATGACATAAGCGTACAACGAAAGCAGTGCATTAGGTAATATACAACGTGTTCTAGAGGAATAGGTAAAAGAGATGCTGAAAAAGGCAAGAAGTGGATAGGCAGCTGGACCAGGAGAAGTGGTGATGGCATCGTGGAAATATGGGCCGTCGCAAATGAGTCTACTGGCGCATATCTGTATGTGAAACCCGAATATGATAATAATATTAATGTAAATGAAACCATTTACGATGTATGTCTCTGATAGGCTCTATATTGCGAAACGCTGACTGTGAACGACCGCAGCGCCAAAGATACTGCATCTGGTCTGAGATAGTAGTGTTGGAGTAAGAGAGTGCTGGCGCACAGTTGTCGGTAGCTGTCTGTGAGTAAAAGAGGATGGTGTAGGCAGTTTTTGTGGTGTGCTTTGTGAAGCCACCAAGTGTTAAATTAATATAAGAAGTCTTCTCACAATCAAGGTAAAGATGATAAATTTGTTTTGTCAGTGCACTAATATAGAAGAATTGGCTGATAATTTGGAATTGTTCAGTAACCCCAGAATATATGTAAACTCATTTGATAAATAGGCTAGTTAGATATTTCCCTTTTGTAATGTTTCTAAGATTTGTTAACAGAGCTATATGTAATTTGATCATTTGTATTCAAGCCGGTTTGGTGAAGTTAGATTGTAACTTCAGTTCTCAGATGGTTTTGGAAAGACAACCCTAACTTGCAATATAATTTTGCTAGAAATAAATTCAGTGCTAGTAATTCACCACAACAGTACCGCCTCCCTGTCCAGGTCATGTTTTTCAAAGAAGTTGGATTTTTCTTAAATGTTTTCATTTATCAGCCAGAAGAATATCATGTACAAATGGTTCAAATGGCTCTGAGCACTATGGGACTCAACTGCTATGGTCATCAGTCCCCTAGAACTTAACACTACTTAAGCCTAACTAACCAAAGGACATCACACACATCCATGCCCGAGGCAGGATGCGAACCTGCGACCGTAGCGGTCGCACGGTTCCGGACTGCGCGCATAGAACCGCGAGACCACCGCGGCCGGCAATATCATGTACATTTCAAAGTATTATGGCCAGCATTGCACACTGCTGAGCCTTTAGCTAGCATATTTTATTATTTCATGAGAGACCAGAATATAAGGTTACACTACCAGTAAGCAAAAATAATATTATTCTTATTAAGATAACTTTTAATATACATATTTGTATGCACTCGCCATCATTCAGTGTATTCCATACACTGCAGAGTAATTTCAATGAGTATCCAAAAGAGTTTATTTAAATAAAGTAAATTACAAGATTGTAGTAGAGGAAATACCGCCGGCCGGGTGGCCGAGCGGTTGTAGGCGCTACAGTCTGGAACCGCGCGACCGCTACGGTCGCAGGTTCGAATCCTGCCTCGGGCATGAGCGTGTGTGGTGTCCTTATGTTAGTTAGGTTTAAGTAGTTCTAAGTTCTAGGGGACTGATGACCCCAGAAGTTAAGTCCCATAGTGCTCAGAGCCATTTGAACCATTTTTTGAGGAAATACCACGAGAATGGAGTGTATCATAAATATCTGCTATCTACAAAAAAGGAAGCAAGAAGCTCCCAAATAATTATAGGGGAATGAACATTATGGCTTCTAACAGCACAGTTTTCACTGCTGTACTGAAAAACAGATTGGAGGGTTAGATAGAGGGAAAGATGTGAGGGGAACAAGCAGGTTTTATAGTTGGACGATCTTGTATGGATCATATTTTTAGCCTTATATAAATAAGTGACAAGATGTATTCTAAGGGTCAGGAAGTACACCTAAGATTAGTGGATTTAGGAAAAGCGTATTAGTCTGTACCCACCAAGGGACTGTCGGAATCGATGGAATATATAAGTTTAGAAGCACATCAGGTATTCCTAATTCAAAGAATATACCGCTGATGGTACGCAGCAGTTGAAGTGGAGAGAAAGTTGAGTGAGACATTCAAAACATCGAAAGGACCTAGACTGGGTTGCAGTGTGTCGCAGACCTATTTAAAATATATGTGCATATCCACATAACAAGCAGGTTTTGTTGAAGGGAAAGGAACTCGTGAACAGATCCTCAACATAAGACAAATAATTGAAAAATCGCGAGAGTTCTGTGTTCCTGTCTTCATCTGCTTCCTTGACTATAGGAAAGCCTTTGACTGTGTTGTCTGGCAAAAGTTGTGGTAGGTGCTTGCAGAGTTCGGTGTCCCACCCAACGTGATAGCATTGATCAAAAGTCTATACAATAATCTCTTCGCAGTTGTAAAGACAAGTGCTGGTACGTCAGATTCCTTCAGAGTATCAAAAGATGTGAGACATGGTTGTGTCCTATCCTCACAACTGTACATCATCTATGCAGAACATGTCATTAGGAAAGCTCTTGATGGTTGCACCAAAGGCATCTCAATTGATGGGAGAACTATCAACAATCTTCGTTTTGCTGATGACAGTGTTCTTTAGCCAACAGAGAAGATGAACTTGCAGAGCTATTAACAAGAATAAAACCTCAGCAAATCTAAACTCATGATAACCGATTGAGAAGAATATATCCACCTCACAGGTCGATTAAAGGAAATGGAAGTCGTGCATTCCTTTATATATCCTGGGTCAACCATCTGCAGCACGAGAAGTTGTGAAGATAAGAAGACGGATCAAGCTAGAGTGAGTGGCTATGAAGAAGCTCACCAAGAGCTGGCATAGCAGAGCAATAACAAATAGCACATAGATCTGGCTAGTTGAAACACTCGTGTTTTCTGTCTTCTTTTATGGTTGCGAAACATGTACACTCAAGGCCAGAGACAAACAGCGCATTGATGAGTTTGAGCTTTGGTGCTGCAGTAGGATGCTACGCATAAAATGGACCGAAAAAAGAACAAATATGTCCATTATTGAACAACTCTATATCTCCAGACGCCTTTCTTTTCGAGTCACCGAAAGAATTCTCCAGTTCTTTGGACATATTGTGAGAAGAGATGGGGAAAATCTAGAGAAAATAATCTTGCAAGGAAAGATCGAGGGCACGAGACGAAGAGCAGCGGGCAGATAGATGGATCGAATCCTGAAGATCTCCGGTCTGCCTCTTCAGCAGGCACTAAGAGAAGCTGGCAACAGTCCGGGATGGACACGCTTGGTTCATGGGGTCACGACGCTCAGTAATGAGCACAGCGACTCATAATGATGATGATGATACTAGATTGGTGGATCAGTCGTGCGGAAGTATGGAATTTCCTTTCCAGCTTGGTACTATCTACTCTATATTATTTGCCGATGGTCAGATACTGAGAGCATAAAGTAGAGAGAATGTCATCAAATATTTAATAAAGAAGTTACTGTAAGCATGTGCATTACGTTCACTTTGAACAAATATGTGCAAGACAGAATATCTAGAAGTGGGAGGAGTGGAGGGGATATAGTACTGCCGCACGGAACTAATAAAGCTGTAAAGCTGTTTAAACACACGATCCATTATCCATTCCTCAGGAAGCTGTGAAGTAGGTGTGGAATGCAGGATCCAGCAGGCAAGATGAGCAATTAAAATGCTAAATTGCGTTAGGTGGAGCAGCGAAATATCGAAGGAAACCAGGAAGAGGATTCTGCAACAGTAGAGGAAAGTATATTACCATACGGTGCGAAAGGATGGATCCTGGGAGAGCGATAGAGAATCAGAGTGCAGGCAGCAGAGATGGATGGAATAAGGGTGGCAGCCAGGATATCCAGAACCGAGCAGAGAATAAATCATGGAGATAATGGATACGGAACCAGTTGTGCAAAGAATTGAGAATAGAGCTCTTCAGTGGCACGGTCACGTGCGGCGAATGCAGCAAGGACGATGGCCAAAAGAAATACTGGGAAGCGGTCAGTGCCAGGAAACGTGGACGGCCGAGATTAACATGGAGAGCGAGAGTAATTACGAGAGCTGTTAAGAAAGTACGTTCCGGTCAGGCGCGAAAATGAAGCCACAGCGAAAACCTGACGAAGCTTTGCACAGATGTGTTGGGCAGTGTCTCTAATGCGCCTTTAGATCGCGTCACGTTGCTCTTTACGGTTCTGAGCGCACAGTCAGCACTTAAAGATGCCTAGGTAAGGAGTGACCCCGGCCAAGTATGAGTGCCTGTGAGAGATTTTGCCTGAGTCATTCAGTCCACATAACATAAGTGTTATGCGTATTCTTTTTCATGACAATTCTCGGCCTCACACTGCAGGGGCAACGAGGACGCTCCCGCAGTGTTTGGTCGCTCACCATACAGCGCGGACGTGGGTCTCTTTTTCATCTCTGCTCATATGAACCGCTGGCTACGAAGACAACCTTTTGGCAAAGACAACGAACTGTGGACCAGCTTAGAGAATTGGCGAAAAGCACAGGCGGCTGCCTTCTCTGACGATTGGTACGACGCTACGAAAACCGTCTGAATCGGACCGGCGACTATGTGCAGAAGTAGCTCGAACGTGTAGCTAGCTGTTGCTGATAAGACATTTTTTATTTTCACAGTGGTTTCCATTTCGCGACCTACTGGACCTTAGTTTCCGAACAGCCCTCGTACAATGATGAAGAAGAGAGATCTGAAAGAGAAAGACTGCCATGATCATGGAAGTTGGCGAATGGGAATACGGGGCAAGAATACAGGACCACTGCTGCAAAGTGGAGAAGTTCTTCAACGTAAAAGTAATATAATTCCAAGAATCATAGCTGATGCAGAGAGCAGTGTTGTGGCGTGAAAATTTGGAAATTTGTAATACGTACTATGAGACCAAACTGCTGAGGCGATCAGTCCATAAGCTTACACACTACCTAATGTAACTTAAATTAACTTACGCTAGGGACAACACACACCCATACACACACCCATGCCCGAGGGAGGACTCGAACCTCCGACGGGTGGAGCCGCGTGAACTCTGACAAGGCGCCTTTGACAACGCGGCTATCCAGCGCTGTTGTTGTTGTTGTGGTCTTCAGTCCAGAGACTGGTTTGATGCAGCTCTCCATGCTACTCTACCCTGTGCAAGCTGCTTCATCTCCCAGTACCTACTGCAACCTACATCCTTCTGAATCTGCTTAGTGTATTCATCTCTTGGTATCCCTCTACGATTTTTACCCTCCCCGCTACCCTCCAATACCACGATCCCTTCATGCCTCAGAATATGCCCTACCAACCGATCCCTTCTTCTAGTCAAGTTGTGCCACAAATTTCTCTTCTCTCCAATTCTATTCAGTACCTCCTCATTAGTTAGGTGATCTACCCATCTAATCTTCTGCATTTTTCCGTAGCACCACATTTCTGAGCACTATGGGACTTAACATCTAAGGTCATCAGTCCCCTAGAACTTAGAACTACTTAAACCTAACTAACCTAAGGACATCACACACATTAATCCCCGACGCAGGATTCGAACCTGCGACCGTAGCAGTCGCGCGGTTCCGCACTGAGGCGCCTAGAACCGCATGGCCACCGCTGTCGGCTCGAAAGCTTCTATTCTATTCTTGTCTAAACTATTTATCGTCCACGTTTCACTTCCATACATGGCTACATTCTACACAAATACTTTCAGAAACGACTTCCTGACACTTTAACCTATACTCGATGTGAACAAATTTCTCTTCTTCAGAAACGCTTTCCTTGCCACTGCCAGTTTAAATTTTATATCCTCTACTTCGACCATCATCAGTTATTTTGATCCTCAAATAACAAAACTCGTTTACTACTTTAAGCGTGTCATTTCCTAATCTAATTCCCTCAGCATCACCCGATTTAATTCGACTACATTCCATTATCCTTGTTTTGGTTCTGTTGATATTTATCTTATATTCTCCTTTCAAGACACTGTCCTTTCCGTTCAGCTGCTCTTCCAGGTCCTTTGCTGTCTCTGACAGAATTACAATGTCATCGGGGAACCTCAAAGTTTTTATTTCTTCTCCATGCATTTTAATTCCTATCCGAATTTTTCTTTTGTTTCCTTTACTGCTTGCTCAATATACAGATTGAATAACATCGGGGATAGGCTACAAACCTGTCTCACTACCTCCCTAGTCATTACATCCCTTTCATGCCCCTCGACTCTTATAACTGCCTTCTGGTATCTGTACAAATTGTAAATAGCCTTTTGCTCCCTGTGTTTTACCCCTGCCACCTTCAGAATTTGTAAGAGAGTATTCCATTCAACATCGTGAAAAGCTTTCTCTAAGTCTACAAATGCTAGAGACGTAGGTTTGCCCTTCCTTAATCTATTTTCTAAGTCGTAGGGTCCGTACTGCCTCACGTGTTCCAACATTTCTACGGAATCCAAACTGATCATCCCCGATGTCGGCTTCTACCAAGTTTTCCATTCGTCTGTAAAGAATTTTTGTTAGTATTTTGCAGCCGTGGCTTATTAAACTGATAGTTCGATAGTTTTCACATTTTTCTTTGGGATTGAAATTGTTATATTCTTCTTGAAGTTTGAGGGTATTTCGTCTGTCTCACACATCTTGCTCACCAGATGGTAGAGTTTTGTCATGGCTGGCTCTCCCAAAGCTATCAGTAGTTCTAATGGAATGTTGTCTACTCCCGGGGCCATGTTTCGACTTCAGTGTTCTGTCAAACTCCTCACGCAGTATCATATCTCCCATTTCATCTTCATCTCATCCTCTTCCATTTCCATAATATTGTCCTCAAGAACATCGCCCTTGTACAGACCATCTATATACTCCTTCCACCTTTCTGCTTCCCCTTCTTTGCTTGGAACTGGGTTTGCATCTGAACTCTTGATATTCATGTAAGTCGTTCTCTTTTCTCCAAAGGTCTCTTTAATTTTCCTGTAGGCAGTATCTATCTTACCCCTAGTGATATAGACCTCTAGATCCTTACATTTGTCCTCTAGCCATCCCTGCTTAGGCATTTTGCACTTCCTGTCGATCTCATTTTTGAGACATTTGTATTCCTTTTTGCCTGCTTCATTTACTGCAGTTTTGTATTTTCTCCTTTCATCAATTAAATTCCATATCTCTTCTGTTACCCTTGGATTTCTATTAGCCCTCGTCCTTTTACCTACCTGATCCTCTGCTGCCTTCACTATTTCATCTGTCAAAGCTACCCATTCTTCTTCTACTGTATTTCCTTCCCCAATCCTTGTTCAATCGTTCGCTAATGCTCTCCCTCAAACTCTCTACAACCTTTAGTTCTGTCGAATTATTCAGGTCCCATCTCCGTAAATTCCACCTTCTTCCAGTTTCTTCAGTTTTCGTCTACAGTTCGTAACCAATAGATTGTGGTCAGAGTACACATCTGCCCCTGGAAATTTCTTACAATTTAAATCTGGTTCCTAAAAGTCTGTCTTACCATTATATAGTCTATCTGAAACGTTCCAGTATATCCAGGCTTCTTCCATGTATACAACCTTCTTTCATGATTCTTGAACCTAGTGTTAGCTATGATTAAGTTATGCTCTGTGCAAAATTCTACCAGGCAGCTTCCTCTTTCATTCCTTACCTCCATTCCATATTCACCTACTATGTTTCCTTCTCTTCCTTTTCCTACTATCGAATTCCAGTCACCCATGACTATTAAATTATCGCCTCCCTTCCTGTGCAGCCCGCGTGGAAAGTGGAGTGATAGAATCAGGTCAGAAAGCTAGGTGACCGTACGGTGCCGACGATACAGCTGGACGTAGTATAGATATTTTACTACACGTACACACTTCCAAACTGGCAAAACACTTCGAAACTCAGATCTCCTAAGGACATTAGCGTAAGCAAGGCACGTGTTTTATCTGGCAGGACACGTACGAGAATCGCCAGCCCCTGGGATAAGTGAGCGGTGCTGGAACCGGTACTGCCCCCATTAAGAGGCGGGGCAGGCAGGGCAGGCAGGGCCGGCTAGTGCCGTCCTAATGACGGCCGCAGGGCGGCGTCACGCGATGCGACGCAGGCGACGCACGCCACGCGCCGCTGCACGCAATCACCTGCCGCCCAGCAGCACGCACTACTCGCAGAGTCGCGCTGCCAGGTCGGCGTCTGCAGCTGCGGCTCCACCAGGCGAGCCACCGTCCCACTAATCAGGTCGCCGCCCCCTCGTGTCCTGGCAACAGCCTACTACCACTTGACACCGACGTTAACTGGAAACACGGTGGCGGACAAACTTGTTCCTCTGCCCGTCATGCGACTCCTTGTGTACTCGCGCATAACTCCTAGCGTTGTACTATTCGCACGCGTCACACTTACTAGTTGCCTGAGCTCATTAGCGCACCGTTGCATTGTTCGAGTGCGCGGCATCGAACTCGCCCGCAATATAAAATAGTGCCTAGCATGATCAGATCACTTCGCTTTCCGGAGATCTGCAAGAACGCACGTGGCTTCGACTTACCTTAGAAGGAAGATTGAAGAAAGGCAAACCAACAATAATGGCAATTTAAAGAGTTCGAGGTGGCTTTTGAACGCTTTTAATACAACGCGAAGCTTTTGAGAGAGTGAGAAGAAACTACATGGTGCGGAAAGTTATCTAGAACTTGTACAATGTTCCTGAGTGCATTACGTGTTCCTGTCTCTCGCCATATGATAGTACGTCCAGGATTGTCGAAGGTGTTGTTATGGTGAGGGGAGGTGTAATGTTGAATGGACGTACCGACCTACATTTTGAACACGGGACACTCACCAGTCAAGGTTATTGCGACTCTTTACTCTTTCCCCACGTCCGTCTTTTCGGGTGTGCATTCTTCTCTGACTTCGTTTTTATGGATGACACTGCGCGGCAGCATCGAACAGCGCAGGTGAAGGAGCTCTTCGAAAGAGGATATTCGGCGAATGGATTGGTCTGTGCACTGCTTCGACTTAAATCCCAAGGGACACATGTGGGATGCGTTGGGGAGAGATAATGCAGCATGTCCACCTCTGGCAACGACCTTCCAGCAGTTGTCACACGCGCTGGTGGAGGAATGATCGACCTATCACGTGCTTATGGAATATCGTCTCAGTTATGTGACTGGATTTTTAATTTCCTGTCAGAGAAGTCACAGTTCGCAGTAATTGACTGAAAGTCTTCCAGTAAAACAGAAATGATTTATGACGTTCCCCAAGGTAGTGTTATAGGCCCTCTGCTGTTCTTTATCTATATAAACGATTTGGGAGACATTCTGAGCAGCCGTCTTCGGTTGTTTACAGATGACGCTGTCGTTTATTGACTAATAAAGTCATCAGAAGATCAAAAGATAGTATAAAACGGTTTAGAAGGAATATCGGAATGGTGCGAAAAGTGGCAGTTGACCCTAAATAACGAAAAGTGTGAGGTCATCCACATGAGTGGTAAAAGGAACTCCTTAAACTTCGGTTACACGGTAAATCATTCGAATCTAAAAGCTGTAAATTCAACTAAATACCTAGGTATTACAATTACGAACAACTTAAATTGGAAGAAACACATAGAAAATGTTGTGGGGAAGGATAACCAAAGACTGCGTTTTATTGGCAGGACTCTTAGAAAATGCAACAGAACTACTAAGGAGACTGCCTACACTACGCTTGTCCGTCCTCTTTTAGAATGCTGCTGCGCAGTGTGGGATCCTTACCTGACAGGACTGACGGAGGACATCGAAAAAGTTCGAAGAAAGGCAGCACGTTTTATATTATCGCGAAATATGGGAGAGAGTGTCACAGAAATTATACAGGATTTGGACTGGAAATCATGAAAAGAGAGGCGTTTTTCGTTGTGACGGAATCTTCTCACGAAATTCCAATTACCAACTTTTTCCTCTGAATGCGAAAATATTTTGTTGACACCGACCTACATAGGGAGGAACGATCACCACGATAAAATAAGGGAAATAGAGGTCGTACGGAAAGATATAAGTGTTAATTCTTTCCGCGCGCTATACGAGATTGGAATAATAGAGAATTGTGAAGGTGGTTCGATGAATCCTCTGCCAAGCACTTTAACATCATTTGCAGACTATCCATGTAGATGTAGATGTAGAAGAACTTCTTACCAACCTCGTGGCCGTCATATGAGCACGTTGCAGAACAAGCACGGCTGTCCGTTGCGATCACAGATCTTTTTACGACCCAGAATCGGCCTTTTGTAATGCTCAGGGAAGCACCATAAATCGCGGTGACTTCAGTGTAATTATTGTACTTTGAATTAAGGTGTCATTCCTGTTTGTCTCATCGTGTATTTCTTTCAGTTACCTTCTGTACTATATTTCAGGTTTTTTTTTATGTATGAGCCAAATTTCAGCGAGCTATGTTATTTGGCCTCTGACATATCTTAGTTATTTACATCCTTAAGTTTTACACACCAGCGTAAAATACCACAAAAACATGTGTGTGCTGTGACGCTTTTATATACAATGAGTCGCTAAAAGTCACGGGAAGGCACTGGATCTGATTTGGGTCGGCTGCTGCTGAAGCCTATGTGGTGCATTTCTCTCTGCCCAGTTCTGGAACAAAAATTGATTCCTGATGCCCACAATCAAATCAGCAGCGGTTTGACACATGGCAGAACGTCAGTCGCCCAATCGCACCGTGTGGCTCTGTGGAGGCAACGAGACGGCCGCTATTCAGAGACTTGTGGTCGTACTGTCCGGCGCTTTACGCGTATGGAACCACTGTGTCCGCGATACTGAAGATGCACCTTGGATATTGCTGACCTCTGATAATCGAATACATGTATTGGCTCCGATATACTCTCTTTCAAACTTTGAAGGTGACAGCGGTAAAACGCAGGGAGCGAAAGGCTATTTACAATTTCTACAGAAACCAGATGGCAGTTACAAAGAGTCGAGGGACATGAAAGGGAAGCAGTGGTTAGGGAGGGAGTGAGACAGGTTTGTAGCCTATCCCCGATGTTATTCAATCTGTATATTGAGCAAGCAGTAAAGGAAACAAAAGAAAAATTCGGAGTAGGTATTAAAATCCATGGAGGAGAAATAAGAACTTTGAGGTTCGCCGATGACATTGTAATTCTGCCACAGACAGCAAAGGACTTGCAAGAACAGTTGAACGAAATGGATAGTGTCTTGAAAGGAGGATGGTTCAAATGGCTCTGAGCACTATGGGACTTAACATCTGTGGTCATCAGTCCCCTAGAACTTAGAACTACTTAAACCTAACTAACCTACGGACATCACACACATCCATGCCCGACGCAGGATTCGAACCTGCGACCGTAGCAGTCGCGCGGTGAAAGGGGGATATAAAAATCAACAATAGCAAAACGAGGCTAATGGAATGCAGTCGAATTAATTCGGGTGATGCTGAGGTAATTAGATTAGGAAATGAGACGCTTAAAGTCGTAAATGAGTTTTGCTATTTGGGGAGCAAAATAACTGATGATGGTCGAAGTAGAGAGGATATAAAATGTAGACTGGCAACGGCAAGGAAAGCGTTTCTGAAAAAGAGAAATTTGTTAGCATCGAGTATAGATTTAAGTGTCAGGAAATCGTTTCTGAAAGTATTTGTATGGAGTATAGCCATGTATGGGAGTGAAACATGGACGATAAATAGTTTCGACAAGAAGAAAATAGAAGCTTTCGAAATGTGGTGCTACAGAAGAATGCTGAAGATTAGATGGGTAGATCACATAACTAATGAGGAGGTATTGAATGGAATTGGGGAGAAGAGGATTTTGTGGTACAACTTGACCAGAAGAAGGGATCGATTCGTAGGACATGTTCTGAGGCATCAAAGGATCACCAATTTAGTACTGGAGGGCAGCGTGGAGGGTAAAAATCGAAGAGGGAGACCAAGAGATGAATACATTAAAGAGATTCAGAAGGATGTAGGTTGCAGTACTGGGAGATGAAGAAACTTGCGCAGGATAGAGTAGCGTGGAGAGCTGCATCAAACCAGTCTCAGGACTGAAGACCACAACAACAACAATACTACGACCCACGCGTTTTGTGCCGATTAGTGTCCCACGTTAAAAGTCGGCTAACGCGTGTCGTGCTTCCACGTTCACTACACACCTGCCTCTGACAAACCGCTCACATACTGTTTTCATATACCGCAGACGTCGCATCCATCCGCAACATTCGGACGTTATCTTCAAACGAAACAACCCTTCAATGTCAATCTCTCACGTTAAGTACAAAAACCCAGCGATAACGTTTTGTCCATGCACACCATATGTGCTTCCGAATGTAAAAATAGATTCATTAACATGTTTGATGATATGAAAGTTTCATTTCATTTTGCTCTTTCTGGGGTCCCTGATTTTAATTATTATGAATGTACAGAGTGATTACAATTAAACTTTCCCTACTTTAGCCAATGTAGACGGGAAACTGTGGCGCTGTTCTGGTGCCCAGGAGCACCAGCAGTGCCAGCTATCACCACGAACGCACAGCACGGATTGCGGCTCGTCTTCCGCAGACGGACCTTTGACAGCAAAGTCCCGCGGGAGATGGCCTCCACCACCAGACCACCAGGCGGCGGTAGCCGGTCGCAGTTCCAGCGCCACGCCAGCAGGCGGCTCTCGCGCCGCCCACAGAGGCCGCTGGCCGCCCAGAACTATTTCCTTCCACCAGATCACGTGCCGCAAATACTTTGCCGTGTATCCTACCGCCCGGGCCGACGCACGTCCCATAGCGAGCCAGTTCCGTCCTGGCGTGCGGACTGGTACAGGAGCCGAGCTCGAATCAGGGGCTCGCTCTTGACGTCACATCGGCCGTACAAGAGGAGCGTCATGCCCCTCGCTCCTGGACATTGACGTTGTAGGCGATGTGGCCCTCAGGACACAGTTATTCTTTCACTCACTGTTTTCTCGTTAGACTGTCAGGTGGTTGTAGAGTTGTAAAACTACCGTAGGCTATCGCAGACATTCGTAAGTAAGCACAGACTACGGCATTTTCCTAGTAGCTTTGATCATTTAATGAAGTAAAGGTTTACCTGTACGTTAGTTGCGTTCCATACCTATCGGACCTTATAACGATCGCTTTCCTTACGCATGCGATCAGTGTCTTACTAAATTCCCCTAAAAACCCGAAATGGGTGAACCATCTAGAAACCGAATTGGAATTTATAAAGGACCAGATAACCCACAAAAAAAACCTGTTCTACAAACTTCTCCTCCTGCCTGATACTTAAAAATAAACTGTATTTACAACAAAATTTAAATTGTCAATGTTTTAATTCAGGTTCTATTGAAAAACTGAAGGCGAAACAAAGAGGGGGGCGAATGGATGTACTAAAAATAAAGAAAATAGGACGGATTTATCATATAGCGCTAGAGTACTCAATTTCCCCAACTAAAAGTTAAATTGAAAAAGAAACAAAATGAAAATCAAAAATATATGAGACACCGCTGCAGTACTCTGTCACACTTATATAAAACATGTTTCTGTTATTCATAATCACCTTTCCCACTTATTAATAATGAAAGAAAATTCTTGCCTTTCATAATAATAATAATAATAATATATTTGTTATGTTTGTGCATGTAGAGATTAAGCAATCAACTAATTTTTATTACTTATAAACTGTAAGGACACAAAATACATCACTGAACGATGTGCAGCTTAATTATATGCAAGACCAATAGCCAAAAGAACAAAAAACAAAGAGAAGTCAACAGCTCCCATTTTCTCTCTTACACATTCATTTATGTTCGTTTCCATGCCAATGTTACGAATACTACTCATAATCCTACCATTTACTATCTCAGTTATGTAGTGTACCAAAACTACTGAACCGTAGGTTTGGTAGAGCGCAACTCTAGGCATTTGTGGTTCTTGTGATTCAATGACTTTCATCAAGTGTATCGCGGCAGTGTTGTAATTTTCCACTTTTTTTTAAACTAGTGTGGGCCTCCAGACTTGAGACAGCACGAGTAACGTCCTGTTATTTTCCGTTGTTAGGCCTAAGAATTTTGTTTAGTTCGTATTTGACACAAAAACACGAGAAGTGCGAACTTTTGTTAACTTAGTTATTTGTCCGGGAACTTTGTACACTGCGAATTAATTTTCCACTTTTGTTTACCGATAACTGGACTTCTCTTGTGGGTCTATCCTCAGTCGGCGGACACTTCATAATCACTTCATAATAGAGGAATGATATTCAGAACGTGCACTGAAGAATTTCCGTTGTCAGTAGTGCTAATGTCATGACTTGCCGTTGGGTGCCAGTATTGGTACTGCGATGGAACTGGGACCACAAGGACGCGCAGCGAGAACGGCACACGTTACTATGATCTGCTTCGCCAACATGTGATCCCTGTTCTGCGGGAGAGATGTGCTTTGGACTCGATCGTTTTGATGCGCAATTGACATCCACCTCACATTGCTCGTGCAGTCACTCGGTTACTTCGTAACACGTTTTCAGAAACCCGATCCATTAGCCGATCTTTCCAAAGCGCGTGGTCACCAAAATCACCAGATTTAAACGCTTGTGATCTCTGGCTTGGAGTTAACTAAAGGACAGCTTTTATCAGCAAGACTCTCTTTGGAGGTTGAAAATGAACGTAGCGGTGGGTGGGAGGAGAAAAGGGGGGGGGGGGGAGCGTTAGCCATCATTCCACCTGAGATACTTCGGGCAGCAATAAAAAAATGGCTCTGAGCACTATGGGACTTAACATTTGGGGTCATCAGTCCCCTAGAACCGAACTACTTAAACCTAACTAACCTAAGGACATCACACACATCCATGCTCGAGGCAGGATTCGAACCTGCGACCGTAGCGGTCGCGCGGTTCCAGACTGCAGCGCCTAGAACCGCTCAGCCACATTGGCCGGCTCAGGCAGCAATAGATCTACCTCTAGGGCGATTCCAGGCTGTCGTCGTTTGTAGCCTGGAACCTAAAGATGTTACAAAATTAACAGTTACGCTCACATGTGGAAAGGCCGGCCGGAGTGGCCAAGCGGTTCTAGGCGCTACAGTCCGGAACCACGCGACCGCTACGGTCGCGGGTTCGAATCCTGCCTCGGGCATGGATGTGTGTGTTGTCCTTAGGTTGGTTAGGTTCAAGTAGTTCTAAGTTCTAGGGGACTTATGACCTCAGCAGTTGAGTTCCATAGTCCTCAGAGCCATTTGAACCATATGTGGAAATTCAAATGTGTTTCTTACAAAGGTTTATGCGTTAGTTCTCTTTCAAACGTTGTTACAAATCCTTTCCACAAATTGCCGTTGCCTTACGATCATTCGTTTGTCATGAGGGTTCTCTCAAGTAGCGAACGTGCGACCGTTTAATTATAACCACGCTGTACACTGAAGAGCGACTGACTTAACGATGTGCGAGTGTGGGCATCCTCGGCCAACGTTATCGTAACAAAAACGTTTCTGGTTATGTGATCAGGTCTAGTAAACAACATGAAGACACTGTCACATACCCGTAAATGTATTACTAAACTGATAACTGCCATGTTTCCACTTCAGCAAATAGAACTATGTGACTGTTGCAGTTCTGTACTGCGTTACCTATGTTGTTCATCAAGCTGCTCTGACTATTGATTCCAAAGACTCTATTTCAGTTACTGACTGTTAAACATCGGATTTCTTCGCATACTGGCAGTCATGGTTCTTCTCCATCACTTCGTAACATTATTTAAAAGAAGCACAGTTATAAAGGGAACAAGAAATTATTGATTTCGGCCATCTATCTTGAGATCAGAAGCAGCGGTTAATGTTCAAACATTCATAATGTAGATTTCTCAACATTCTTGGGACTGAGCTAATGCTTATGATCTTAGGGTAGCTGGTGAGGTCCAAACTCGATACTTTAATCGAAATATGTGGTTTTACAATACAATACATCGTTTCCAAACAATATTTCAACAATCACTGACGTCTCCGTCATGAAATGTCGCCCTTTTCAGGACAGTTATGAAGGTTGAGACAGTAATAACAACCGGGAATAAATTTAAGAGCCCTATTTAGACTCGGAAATTTGTACATTTACAGCAAAGAGATACATTTATATATAATGCGTAATCCAAGCGTGCTTAAAAGTCAGAAAAGATGCTTCTAATAAATTACGTGGTTAGAAGTTACGATTCAATTTTTTTTCAAGCGTAGCACTGACAAAACTTAGACGGCAGACCATTAGTAGTATCTACATTCTTCTCTCAACTCTGCCACATGGTCATAAGACATGCGCAGCCCGGAAGTATGTTTCTGTTATAATAACAAGTAACTGAGGTCAAGAAAGAAATAAGAGCGAGCATGAGATAAGGTTGGCTTATGGGATGCGTAGTTTTCTGCAGGCCATTTACAAAAGAATATTCGCTAACCCGTCGGGGAAATCAGCTGCATCTTCATACTGTTCTTTATCAACGGCTGAACACTTGCAGTGAGAAAGCGATTAAACTTTTTCAGAGAGATTTAAGATTCCAAATTCCTCCACGAAAGGCGCGTGTCGAATCCTAGTCAGCCTTAAAAATTTTCATCACGTCTTTTTAAGGTCTAGCACGGGCACCCTAAACTTCTGTTCTGGTAGAAAATAATTTCCATCATTAAAATCTCTTTGTGCAGTAACTACTTAAACTTAACTAAGGACATCACACACATACAAGCCCGAGGCAGGATTCTAACCTGCGACCGTAGCGGTCGCGCGGTTCCAGACTGAAACGCCTAGAACCGCTCGGCCACCGGTAACATATTTCTGTAGTTCTCTACGGAGTCCGATGGACGGGTGATGGATGCTCAACAAACAGGTGGTGTTTTGCGGTTGAAACGTAATAATCATTCTCGAGGTACGTGAGTCACAAACGAGAGCGAGTAATTTAAAGTACCCCGGGTTGAATGTTTGTCTTCGCTGTTGTTCCTTTTCTTACTATCTCTCCATTTGATTCGGCAGTTTCATGAAAACATGATGGCAAAAATCCGCCATGAGGACAAGCTCTCAGAACAGTTTCCCGTGACATGTGGTGTAAAAACAAAGCTGTGTTCTGGCTCCCACACTCTTCTCACTTTACTTCGCAGTTGTTATGAGAGACGCGACCAAAGTCTGTAGTAATCAAATTAGTCTCTACACAAGGACAGACAAAAGTGTCTTCAACATCTCTCGCCTCAGAACAAAAAGTCGCGTAACCAAACTGTCCATCTTAGAGATTCTCTATGCGGATGATGTATGCATGATGTCTAATTCTTGCGAAACTCTTCAGACTTACATAAATCTGCTAAATGCCTCCTGCAGAAGATTTGGCTTAGCCATTAGCATCACTAAGACGCAAGTTCTCAAACAGCCACTTAGAGGTCTTAATGCAGATGACTCCAGTATTGAGATAAATAACAAACCATTGCAAAATGTGTCAAATTTCAAATACCTGGGAAGCCAAATTAGAAGTGACAACAGCCTGACAACGGAAATCGCAGCGCGTATAGCCAGCGCAGCCTCAGCCTTCGGTAAGCTTAATGACCGAGTATGGAAATCACATGATCTCAAACTACAAACAAAAATTGCAGTCTACAAAGCAGTAGTATTATCCACCTTACTCTATGCCTCGGAAACCTGGTGCTGCTACAAAGCTGACATTAAGATGCTAGATAAATTTCATCTTCGATGTCTGAGATCAATTCTGCGCATCAAATGGGAAGACCGTGACCCAAACGCGGAGATTTTGCGCCGCGTGAAACTGGCTGGTATTGAAGCTTTAATAATGAAACATCAACTGAAATGGAGTGGTCACATAGTACGCATGGATGACAGTAGGCTACCTAAAGCGGTGTTCTACTCGCAGCTCTCGTGCGGGAAGAGGAGGAAAGGTGGTCAACACCTGCGATATAAAGAGACCATTAAACGCCACCTTGCAGCCTGTGGCATTCCAAACAACCGTTGGAAGGAGCTAGCATTGCGCCGATCGGAGTGGCGATCAACTGTACATAAGAGCATCGAACAATTCGAGCAAAAGCGTCTAATGAACCTGGATGCTAAAAGAGAGCTCCGAAAATCTCAGCTCAAGCCTGTCTACACGTATACTTACAACTCTGCTGGTCAACTTCACTGTGCTTCATGCAACAGGACATTCAAAGCGAAATTCCGATTTGCGAGCCACATCCGAGCCTACCACAACAAGGACAGAGAAGACTGACGGAGTCGCTGTCGCCGGACACGGCGAGGAGGACATCATCATCATCTCTCCATTGTTATCCCTGATTTAAGAAAGGGTTGCCCATGTTCTTTTTTCCTTATTTATCGTTCTTCTTGTAAAGCAGTACATACTCCAGCGTATTGTTTCACATATAACGTGGTGAAGTGGAACGCACGGATGAAGGAGGGAAGCGGATAACAAGTATTTTCGTAGAGAGACGCGACGCGCTGGAGCGATCGCCTCTTACATTCAATACCGCGCGGTGCCGCGCAACTTGAGGCTGGCCGTTAATCTGCCGGTCTGTGGAGGTCTCCTCGGTCTCCTCGGCGGTTTTTCCTCAGCGCGGCCGCGGGAGATTAATTTCATGCAAGAAAGGGTTCGCGAGGGCGGGTCTAGTCTTTTTCCGTCCTGTGTTACCGAGAACCGAGAGGTCCTGCGGGGAAAGCTAGCTCAGCAGAACATGAAACTCAATGTCTCAGAGGCCATCAAAGACGTTGGTTGCTGTTCCAGTATCTATCGTGTAGCAGTTTTTTTCTGAAATATAGAAAACGATCACGTCATGAATCGAGGAGATGCTCTTAGAATGTAAGATGTGTGACCAACGGTTTTTGAGTCACTTTTAGGCGTTGAGAACGGTCAGAACCTGTCTGCTGCAAGATTAACGCTGAAAACTGAGGTGGATATGTATCCTATTGTAGGGACACATGTTTGGAACTTCGCTAACTGAGAAAATCTTCGGGCAAAGAAAATTCCGAGTAACGAATATTCAGTTCGGTAGGTATGTGCTTTCTACATCTACATCTACATTCATACTCCGCAAGCCACCCAACGGTGTGTGGCGGAAGGCACCTTACGTGCCACTGTCATTACCTCCCTTTCCTGTTCCAGTCCCGTATGGTTCGCGGGAAGAACGACTGTCTGAAAGCCTCCGTGCGCGCTCTAATCTCTCTAATTTTACATTCGTGATCTCCTCGGGAGGTATAAGTAGGGGGAAGCAATATACTCGATACCTCATCCAGAAACGCACCCTCTCGAAACCTGGCGAGCAAGCTACACCGCGATGCAGAGCGCCTCTCTTGCAGAGTCTGCCACTTGAGTTTATTAAACATCTCCGTAACGCTATCACGGTTACCAAATAACCCAGTGACGAAACGCGACGCTCTTCTTTGGATCTTCTCTATCTCCTCCGTCAACCCGATCTGGTACGGATCCCACACTGATGAGCAATACTCAAGTATAGGTCGAACGAGTGTTTTGTAAGCCACCTCCTTTGTTGCTGGACTACATTTTCTAAACACTCTCCCAATGAATCTCAACCTGGTACCCGCCTTACCAACAATTAATTTTATATGATCATTCCACTTCAAATCGTTCCGCACGCATACTCCCAGATATTTTACAGAAGTAACTGCTACCAGTGTTTGTTCCGCTATCATATAATCATACAATAAAGGATCCTTCTTTCTATGTATTCGCAATACATTACATTTGTCTATGTTAAGGGACAGTTGCCACTCCCTGCACCAAGTGCCTATCCGCTGCAGGTCCTCCTGCATTTCGCTACAATTTTCTAATGCTGCAACTTCTCTGTATACTACAGCATCATCCGCGAAAAGCCGCATGGAACTTCCGACACTATCTACTAGGTCATTTATATATATTGTGAAAAGCAATGGTCCCATAACACTCCCCTGTGGCACGCCAGAGGTTACCTTAACGTCTGTAGACGTCTCTCCATTGATAACAACATGCTGTGTTCTGTTTGCTAAAAACTCTTCAATCCAGCCATACAGCTGGTCTGATATTCCGTAGGCTCTTACTTTGTTTATCAGGCGACAGTGCGGAACTGTATCAAACGCCTTCCGGAAGTCAAGAAAAATAGCATCTACCTGGGAGCCTGTATCTAATATTTTCTGGGTCTCATGAACAAATAACGCGAGTTGGGTCTCACACGATCGCTGTTTCCGGAATCCATGTTGATTCCTACATAGTAGATTCTGGGTTTCCAAAAACGACATGATACTCGAGCAAAAAACATGTTCTAAAATTCTACAACAGATCGACTTTCTGTCTGTGAGCGTAAGCACCTATACGAGGGGTAAGTAGGAGTTTAAAAAAATCAGCTCTACAAGAGGTACAGTACTGGCAATGCCAAATGTGAGAGGCGAGATGCCAAAAAGCGGAGTTCTATATCCGTGGTCGGAAATCCATCGTCATAGGTTTGGGCGCATATGAGTAACGCCGAGGGATCTTTCTTATGAAGTTTTATAGGCTAGGATTGCTCTTCGCCACCTTCCCCTGATGTGGCGATGGTTACCTGCCTCTTTTAGCATAAATAATATGTTGGCATTTGAAACTTCCTGGCAGATTAAAACTGTGTGCCAGACCGAGACTCGACCTCGGGACCTTTGCCTTTCGCAGGCAAGTGCTCTACCGGAACGGGCCGTGAGTCGTGCTTAGGCAGCTCAGTTGGTAGAGCACTTGCCCGCGAAAGGCAAAGGTCCCGAGTTCGAGTCTCGGTCCGACACACAGTTTTAATCTGCCAGGAAGTTTCATATCAGCGCACACTCCACTGTAGAGTGAAAATTTCATTCTAGATGTTGGAATTTGGTTGACTGTTGTTATTACTTCTTTGCCGCAGTAGGGTCATTTATTTGAATGCCTCTTCTCAGCGTTCCTAAGCCTAGGATGCTCCTGGGTTATGAGTGTGTGAAGTGATATACCAACTGGACATTAAAAACGAAACACACATACGGACACTAACGGAAAAAAAGCCGCCCACGCTGTCACAGTAAGTAAAAAACTAAATTTACATCCATATCGACAGATAAGAAATAGTCATGGCGATACATTAAAGCGTGTTCCATCTTCTTGTCCCAGAGCCAGCACCCAGTATTACGCTAGAAATAATGATATAACTTCTAGAAGCCATCTGAAGACGAACCTGAAGAGGTTCGAAAACCGGTTCGTGGAATAACAAATGAATAATTACTCAAAAAAGTGACTGGTTGTAGTTTTATGTATTTACATAATAATGAATTACTTGAAAATGGATGTAGAGCCACAATTTCAGTAGAATCCAGAAGGTTAATGAAAGAAGTGTGAAATGGCGAAAATTTTATCATTTATGCAGTAACTTTTACACACACTTCTCGTAGTTCAATTTAGTTTCTTCCCTGTAAGTAAATTCCATCCCTGCAATGCTATTACTGAAGGTGTAAACCAGCTACTCCTTTTTAGATTTAATCCGAGTATGTAACTGGTATGACATCAGTGTTAATGTTCTGAAAATATTGCCCTTCGCACATAAAATTTTTACCCAACAATGATCTGACTTCTATTTATGAAATATTCGGAAGTTTGACATTCATGGCACAATGATAAATATAGATCACAGATAGTCCATGCAGGTCGTGCTAACTGACCTCGAATATTTTAAACAAATGGTGTGCAGTAGTAAGAACATGGTTTTATGTTTTGGATAGCTTTTATTGTCTTCAATGTACCTCGTGTTTTTTGAGATACATGCACACATTTCAAAAATAAGTGCTAGTAAGTTTCAAATCTGTAAGTACTATACTCACAATTTGTTCAGAACTGAATTTTATTTAAGTGCTAAATAAAAGAATTAACAAGAACGTTTATAAATAAACTTACATAAAAACATATTTTATTTTTAAGATCATATTTTTGTAAATTTTAGATCATAAATACTTGTACCGTCATAAAAACCCGTATATTTCGCTGATTTTTAGGTCGTTAATATCCAGGCCCTAGTTATGAGTTCACACGAATGGAAGCTAACAATTGCGAGCTGACAGCAAGCCTAATAAAATCGAGTTACTGGAAACGTGTGTGCGACCAATGGTGACCCAGCGTTGAAGCTGTCTTCAGAGGCTCTGCCCAGGCGAGATGGCTGGGCAGTACCAAGGATGAAATTGTAGTCGGTGGGGCCCGTTTCTACTGTTTGGTGATCCATATCAGCTCGTGCTTCTGGCTTCGCCACTCAGTTTCTCCCACATTAACAGGGGTGGGTTTTGTCACAGATAACGGCAACTTGTCGAAGAATGAAATCATATAATGCGACAGTATAATGGCATACCAACAATTGACTGTATGTCCTCCAAATGGACCCAGACACGTTGAGTATTCTACTACAGAGACAGATACCGAAAACAACAACAATCTTAAAGTATCTAGGAGTAACCATCAACCTACATGTCAGGACCTGGAAGACCATTTCTTGGCCGTCCGCTGTGGCCGAGCGGTTCTAGGCGCTTCAGTCTGGAACCGCGCGACCACTACGGTCGCAGGTTCGAATCCTGCATGGATGTGTGTGTTGCCCTTAGGTTAGTTAGGTTTAAGTAAATCTAAGTTCTAGGGGACTGATAACCTCAGATGTTAAGTCCCACAGTGCTCAGAGCCATTTGAACAATTTGAAGACCATTTCTTGCCCATGACATATAGGCTGCCTTGCACAGAAGATTGATCTGGGAGACCAATACCGTTTCCACACAACACGCCTGTTTTGCTTTGCAGTATGTATCCGAGAGATATGTTGTTGTTGTTGTTGTGGTCTTCAGTCCTGAGACTGGTTTGATGCAGCTCTCCATGCTACTCTATCCCGTGCAAGCTTTTTCATCTCCCAGTACTTACTGCAACCTGGATCTGCTTAGTGTATTCATCTCTTGGTCTCCCTCTACGATTTTTACCCTCCACGCTGCCCTCCAAAGCTAAATTTGTGATCCCTTGATGCCTCAGAACATGTCCTACCAACCGGTCCCTTCTTCTTGTCAAGTTGTGCCACAAACTCCTCGTCTCCCCAATTCTATTCAATACCTCCTCATTACTTATGTAATCTACCCATCTAATCTTCAGCATTCTTCTGTAGCACCACATTTCGAAAGCTTCTATTCTCTTCTTGTCTAAACTATTTATCGTCCATGTTTCACTTCCACACATGGCTACACTCCATAGAAATACTTTCAGAAACGACTTCCTGACACTTAAATCTATACTGAATGTTAACAAATTTCTCTTCTTCAGAAACGCTTCCCTTGCCATTGCCAGTCTACATTTTCTATCTCCTCTACTTCGACCATTATCAGTTATTTTGCTCCCCAAATGCCAAAACTCCTTTACTACTTTAAGCATCTCATTTCCTAATCTACTACCCTCAGCATCACCGGACGTAATTCGACTACTTTCCATTATCCTCGTTTTGCTTTTGTTGATGTTTATCTTATATCCTCGTTTCAAGACACTGTCCATTCCTTTCAACTGTTCTTGCAAGTCCTTGGCTGTCTCTGACAGAATTATAATGTCATCGGCGAACCTCAAAGTTTTTATTTCTTCCCCATGGATTTTAATGCCTACTCCGAATTATTCTTTTGTTTCCTTTACTGCTCGCTCAATATACATATTGAATAACATCGGGGATAGGCTACAACCCTGTCTCACTCCCTTCCCAACCAGTGCTTCCCTTTCATGCCCCTCGACTTCTGTGCCATATTTGATTGAAATGAATCCAAGGCTTTTGGGGGAGGTTCCAAACACACACACATATGGTCTGCTTTTTATGTATAACAGATCCAGATAGTGTATATTCAGGTAGCTTGTGTGCAAGATATAGTACATCACATACTTGCATGTGTGACATGCAAAATGACTGTGACTGAAAAAAATATGAGAATTTCCATAGATACACTTACCGACAGCCAAACTACTGCACACGATTCTCGATTGCTTCAGGAATGAAGGTAAAGGATTGTGGTATCGGAAGTATTCTATCATCACTTTCCAAATGCTAGCTTTCAGATTGTGGTGTACCATACATTCTCTCCGTTCGTTTGGTTTTCCAAGGTTACGGTAGTTTCTAATTCATAAATGTAGAGTTAGCTGCGTGTGCCGTGTGACGATATTCTGGAACGTCGAGCGCCGCAGCACATTGTCTAGACACTTGAATGGCCTGTTCAGCGGACACAGCAGCCCCTGGGAGAGGCACGGAGCCAGTTAAGCTGCGTCCCAGCACTGCCGCCGAGTCTGCACTTCCACTGGCGGCGACGGGATCCCGGTGCCGCATTGTCTGCCACAAATCCCGCCCCCACCTCCGCCCCCGCCTCCCAGCAACTCGTGCCAGCTCCGCCTCTCCTACTGCGCCTGACTCCACCGCCACCTCCACCTCTGACTCCGTCTGTTACCTACTGAGATGGGTTTGGAGATGGCTTTCAAAGACGGAGACAAGCAACACGCCGTCCTACGTCCCACAGGCAACGATGTACAGCTACTCCATTTATTCGAGTCTCAAGATGTGAGCATAACGAAAATTAGAGTTTTCCAGAGATATTGGAAGAATCCCACTATCAGCGAGACATGGGCCCTGCCTCTTACATATAATGAGCTGATACAAATTAAAATAAGAAACGAAATAAACAACTATTGTACTACACTACTAACCATTAAAATTGCTACACCAAGAAGAAATGCAGATGATAAACGGGTATTCATTGGATAAGTATATTATACTAGAACTGATATTTGATTACATTTTGACGCAGTTTGGGTGCATAGATCCTGAGAAATCAGTACCCAGAACAACCACCTCTGGCCGTAATAACGGCCTTGATACGCCTGGATATTGAGTCAAACAGAGCTTGGATAGTGTGTACAGGTACAGTTGCCCATGCAGCTTCAACACGATACCACAGTTCATCAAGAGTAGTGACTGGCGTATTGTGACGAGCTAGTTGCTCGGCCACCATTGACCAGACGTTTTCAGTTGGTGAGACATCTGGAAAACGTGCTGGCCAGGGCAGCACTCGAACATTTTCTGTATCCAGAAAGGCCCGTACAGGACCTGCAACATGCGGTCGTGCATTATGCTGCTAAAATGTCGGGTTTCGCAGAGATCGAATGAAGGGTAGAGCGACGGGTCGTAATACATCTTAAACGTAACTTCCACTGTTCAAAGTGCCGTCAATGCGTACAAGAGGTGACCGAGATGTGTAACCAATGGCGACCCATACCATCACGCCGGATGATACGCCAGTATGGCGATGACGAATACACGCTTCCAATGTGTGTTCATCGCAATGCCGATAAACACGGATGCGACCATTATGGTGCTGTAAACAGAACCTGGATTCATCCAAAAAAATGACACTTTGTCATTCGCACACCCAGGTTCGACGTTGAGTACGCCATCGCAAGCGCTCCTGTCTGTGATGCAGCGTCAAGGGTAACCGCATCCATGGTCTCCGACCTGATAGTCCATGCTGCTGCAAACGTCCTCGAACTGTTCGTGCAGATGGTTGTTGTCTTGCAAACGTCCCCATCTGTTGCCTCAGGGATCGAGACGTGGCTGCACGGCCGTTACAACTGTGCGGATAAGATGCCTGTCATCTCGACTGCTAGTGATACGAGGCCGTTGGGATCCAGCACGACGTTCCGTATTACCCTCCTAAACCCACCGATTCCATATTCTGTTAACAGTCATTGGATCTCGACCAACGCGATACGGTAAACCGCAATCGCGATAGGCTACAATCCGACCTTTATCAAAGTCGGAAACGTGATCTACATCTACATCTACATCTATACTCCGCGAGCCACCTTACGGTGTGTGGCGGAGGGTACTTATTGTACCACTATCTGATCCCCCCTTCCCTGTTCCATTCACGAATTGTGCGTGGGAAGAACGACTGCTTGTAAGTCTCCGTATTTGCTCTAATTTCTCGGATCTTTTCGTTGTGATCATTACGCGAGATATATGTGGGCGGTAGTAATATGTTGCCCATCTCTTCCCGGAATGTGCTCTCTCGTAATTTCGATAATAAACCTCTCCGTATTGCGTAACGCCTTTCTTGAAGTGTCCGCCACTGGAGCTTGTTCAGCATCTCCGTAACGCTCTCGCGCTGACTAAATGTCCCCATGACGAATCGCGCTGCTTTTCGCTGGATCATGTCTATCTCTTCTATTAATCCAACCTGGTAAGGGTCCCATACTGATGAGCAATACTCAAGAATCGGACGAACAAGCGTTTTGTAAGCTACTTCTTTCGTCGATGAGTCACATTTTCTTAGAATTCTTCCTATGAATCTCAACCTGGCGCCTGCTTTTCCCACTATTTGTTTTATGTGATCATTCCACTTCAGATCGCTCCGGATAGTAACTCCTAAGTATTTTACGGTCGTTACCGCTTCCAATGATTTACCACCTATGGCATAATCGTACTGGAATGGATTTCTGCCCCTATGTATGCGCATTATATTACATTTATCTACGTTTAGGGAAAGCTGCCAGCTGTCGCACCATTCATTAATCCTCTGCAGGTCTTCCTGGAGTACGTACGAGTCTTCTGATGTTGCTACTTTCTTGTAGACAACCGTGTCATCTGCAAATAGCCTCACGGAGCTACCGATGTTGTCAACTAAGTCATTTATGTATATTGTAAACAATAAAGGTCCTATCACGCTTCCTTGCGGTACTCCCGAAATTACCTCTACATCTGCAGATTTTGAACCGTTAAGAATGACATGTTGTGTTCTTTCTTCTAGGAAATCCTGAATCCAATCACAAACCTGGTCCGATATTCCGTAAGCTCGTATTTTTTTCACTAAACGTAAGTGCGGAACCGTATCAAATGCCTTCCTGAAGTCCAGGAATACGGCATCAATCTGCTCGCCAGTGTCTACGGCACTGTGAATTTCTTGGACAAATAGGGCGAGCTGAGTTTCACATGGTACGCATTTCTCCTCCTTACACGAGGCATCACAACAACGTTTCACCAAGCTTCGCCTGTCAACTGCTGTTTGTGTATGAGAAATCGGTTAGAAACTTTCCTTATGTCAGCACGTTGTAGGTGTCGCCACCGGCGCCAGCCTTGTGTGAATGCTCTGAAAAGCTAATCATTCGCATATCAGAACATCTTCTTCCTGTAGGTTAAATTTCGCGTCTGTAGCACGTCATATTCGTGGTGTAACAATCAAAAAATATTTATTTTCATCTAATATCTTGCAGTAGACAAATATAAAATAGGGTAGCTATGAGGACAATAAGAAAGTTTTTCGTTCTGTCAGTGAGAGACCCTTTTTATATTAAAATAAGCTACTAAATTTTTCGATGATTTTCTATGTGTGGGAGCCGCAGACATCTACAATTGTCGAAATGATAACAGTTTCACTATTTGAATGTTCTTTTATTTCTGTTGGACACTTCTGGCTCTATAGCTATTTTCAGATATTTGCCATAGGATACAATGAATCACTTGAAAATGGCTGCAGAGCCATAATTTGAATAGAATCCAGAAGGTTAATGAAAGAAATGTGAAATGGTGAAAATTTTATCATTTACACAGTAACTTTTATATACACTTCTCATAGGTCAGTTTAATTTATATTTCTTTCCAGTAAGTAAATTCCATTCTTGAAATGCTATTACTGAAGGTGTAAATCTCCTGCTCCTCTTTAGATTTAATCCGAGTATAAAACTGGTATGACATCAGTGTTAATGTTCTGAAAATATTGCCCTTCGTACATAAAATGTTTACCCAACAATGATCTGACTTCTGTTTATGAAATATCTGGAAGTTTGATTGACTTTCAAAGCTTAATGATAAATATAGGCTGTAGATGCATGCAATGAGCATATTGACTCCAAGTTGGAAAGCCTAACACCTGCTTACAACAATAATTACAGTATTGATTCTCAATGTATTCAGCAGCTCAGACCTACCTTACAGTCGTTGGTTTTAATTAAACCGACAGTGTGTTTAGTACTGCAATGCGGGCTGTATACATCGCAGGATGCTGCTGAAACATCGTAGGTATGTCCATATTAATCAGTGCACTCTCAAAGAGTGCTGATAAAAAAGACAGTTACACTTTTTACCTCCAGGTGAAAATATAGCGCTATAAGCCTGTTTTTTACGTCAGTATACTATCTGTCGCTTCGAGAACCATGCTGATTTCTTTTGTGAAGTAAATTTGTGTAAAAGGTTTCCATATGAAACGCAATGGCTATTGAGGAGAAAGTCCATGTACTTTTGGTAAAGTTGTTTTATCAGAATGGCAGTAATAACAGATTTGCATGCGTGAAAATCACCAACAGAAACAGCTGCGAAGAGGCCCCATGGCAATAATAAATGGCTTAAAGAACACGATCAAGAAATTTGATGGAAACAGGTGAACTAAGTTGAGCATCAGGGGGAGGTAGGCGGCCCAGTCCTTCGGCTGTTGTTGATGAAGCTGCTGTAGCTATAGCCAAACGACAACACACGCCTCAAATTGTAAAAACCTGTGCTCGAGCAATGTCAGGGCAACTGTCTCTTCCCTGGTCAACAATTCAAAAGATTTTGTGGCGTATTTTGCACTTTTATCCTTAAAAGATTCAAAATTTGCACCAAATTAAACTCCAAGGTAGGCTGCAAAGCCATGACTTTACCCTTCGTTTTTGGCACGTATGAAAATGGATGATATGTGGTCGGGCAATACTCTTTGGACGGACAAGGCACATTTCATTCTGCACGCTGCTGTGAATGCACAGAACCGTCGCCTGTGGGATTCTACTCCGCCACATGTTATGCAGGACCATCCACTGCACGCAGATTATATGAATCTGTTGTGTGGTTTAACAAGTTCCTTCATTCACGGTCCCTTTTTCCTCGAGGAGATGACAACTCGTGGGCCTGTCAGATGTACAGTGTCATCCGGACGTTACGAGGACCTCCTTTTGCAACACGTGATTCACGTTTTTCAAGAAGGCTACGAAGTCCACACCACTATTTTCATACAAGATGGTGCGACACCACATTTCGCTTGTCAGGTGAAATGTTTCCTTCGGGAAACCTATGTTAACGACCGCATCATCTCTAAGCGCCGGCCGTAGTGGCCCAGCGGTTCTAGGCGCTACAATCCGCAACCGCGCGACCGCTACGGTCGCAGGTTCGAATCCTGCCTCGGGCATGGATGTGTGTGGTGTCCTTAGGTTAGTTAGGTTTAAGTAGTTCTAAGCTCTAGGGGACTGATGACCACAGATGTTAAGTCTCATAGTGCTCAGAGCCATCTCTAGGCAATTTCAAGATGTATGGCCTTCCAGATCTCCCTACTTAAATATCTGTGACTTCTGGTTGTGTGTATCTCAAAGATCAAGTGTATCAGGGATCAATCAGGTATCTTGCTAATCTCAAGGACAGCATACAATGACATATCTCTCTGATTACACCATATATGCTCTGAGCAACTGCCGACCATGCCGTGTTACAAGGTACAGCACGTCGCTGTGTCGGGAGATCATACCGAATACATGTCGTAACTTGTAACAATATCCTAATAAACGTGCCGCAACCACCGTTATCAAGTGTCTGATTGCTTCTCCCCTTTTCTTGCATTAACACCACATTCTGACTGCTTACAGCGTCATATTTTCACCTGGTGGCAGAAAGTGGAACTATTATTTTTTCAGCATACTACGCGAGCGCAGCGATTAATGGACATACACACGATGTTTCAGCGTCCTGCGGTGTATACAGCCGGACTGCAGCATTCGGAACACCGTCACTTTATTCATAACCATGCAATACTTGGGCATCCAAAGAAATACGTATGTTATCTACCTATGGTATCTTGTCTAAATAAGGATTCCATTGAAGGCAGGAAGTAGAATGTTCAATGCGCTTGCGTTAAATTCGACTTTGAACTATGGATAAGTGGGTATATGGGAACTGACCATGAAAAGTGACTACTACAGTGGTCGGCGGAAACAAAAGTACGCTTTGTCTCTCCGTCCACACGAGCACTCTAACTCAAATCTCAGCTCCCTTCCAACTGAATTGGTCAAACAGGTATGGCTTTCAAAGTACGGCATACGGATTCGCTTTCCCTATGCATCCAAAGATTGTGGCATTATTAGCAGACGAGAGCCGTACGTAGAGAGACTCTGGACCTCACCAGCACCTTGGAACTTAAATGACATGAAAAGCATTTTCTAACAGTGAGCTTTCAAACGTCTACAAAACATCGGTCTAATAAAGTTTCTCAGATAACGCACTTACCGATAGTTATCTACGACCCATTTCCACAGTATCACCTAGAAAGTAGGTGAGGCTTGCTACTCGCAGAAGTGAAGCTATGAAGCGGGCTCGTGTGCTATACCCGGAGAGCACAGTTGGGATAAGAAATGCCTGTGAAAGGTAAGGTCTCACATTCAAGTCGCAATATGGCAAACAGTTTTAATTTGCGAGCAAATATAAAAGCAATTCACCGTGCGCTGCATAGGAAAGAAAGAACGTTAGGATCTGACGTCCAGTCGACGACGACGTCTTTACAGACGAAAAATACGCTCCAATAGCTGAAGGATGGTCCGTGTCGTTCTCAAAGAATCCACCCTAGCATTTGCCTTAAACGATTTAATGGATCTACACAAAACATAAAGATGAATGACCAGAAGCTGACTTATTCCAATGTCCTCTCAAATGCGAGTCCCATGTCTTAACATAACGTCGCTTCGATCGGCCCCTCTGCCACAGAATGAAGATTCATTCTGGAAACAGTCTTTCAGACACTGGCGAAGCCATTACCAAGGAGTATCCATTCTTCCTATAGCGCTGCTCCAGTAAACCGTGCCGAAGAGTCCCTGTGAAGTCGACGGAGTAGCACAGAGATAATGTCAGAAATGAAGCTGTGAGGACAGGTTTTTTGTTATACCTGAATTCCTCGGTCGGGAGAAGCATTGACCACAAAGGCAAGATTCAAGGTTTGAGTCACGGTTCGGCACACAGTTTTAACCTGTCTGCAATTATCAGGTCTAGCGACATCCAGCTATCTTGCTGTGTATGCGTCGCACACATTTCGCACGATGTTAGTCCCAACTCTGCTCTTAGCGTCACTAGAATCCAACTTTCCCAGGTGAGACAGCCAGTGCGCAACCCATAAAATCTGCAATAAAAAATAAAACTACTTCACTTTATGATCACCCAATATTATTTTGGTGACTAAAACATTCGCTGAATATTGATCTGTAAATGCGCACCATCGCCATATATGGCAAAACCAATTTTCAAGTATGAGAAACTTTATTAGGTCCAAAGAAAGTTCTCTTTCGTTATTGTTATTTTTTTGTGAATCACCCACCAAACGCTTCATTTCTTTCTGATAATTACGCCAATATACTTTTCGGCTAAGAACCACGAAGATAAGACAAAAGAAATTGCGGGTGGTACATAAACATACAGTCACTTTTCACTCGCTGTGTTTGCGGGCGGAACGGGAAAGAAAAAAACCAGTAGTGGTACACCATGCTTGCAAAGTTCAAATGTTCAAATGCGTGTGAATTCCTAAGGGATCAAACTGCTGAGGTCATCGCGCTCCCTAGACTTACAAACTACTTTAGCTTATGCTAAGAATAACACACAGGGAAAACTCGAACCTCCGGCAGGAGGGGCCGCGCAATCTGCCACATGTCGCCTCAAACCGCGTGGTGCTTGCAGAGTGTGTATAAAAATGTAGATGTATAACTAGCAATCGATACCGTTATTGTGATTCTTGAGTTTCTCCCGGCGTATTTGATAATCAAAATATCCACGGGTGTACTGCCGGTCTGCAGTGTCCAACGGGCACAATATTTCGGCGATCATACATGTCGCCATCATCAGGTGAACTGACGAACTGACCTCCTGTGAAGGTGCCGGCACGGAGATCCGTACGCTATGGCTACTCAGAGGGAACTGGGTTCGGTCGCGGCGGCCGCCGATTTAAATACCCTCCGCCCGTGAAGGGTAAATTACCTTTCCTTGACGTCTTGGTCAAGAGAAGGGCTGACGGCAACCTAGGTCATGGGGTGTATCGGAAGACAACGCACACCGCTGTATTTGCAGCAGACAGCTGCCACCACCCTTCACAGAGGAATGGGGTACTTAAAACTCTAGTACATAGGGCGCGTACTATCTCTGACGCAGAGAGTCTACCCCAGGAATTGGAACATCTGAAAACTATATTTCGAAGAAAAAATGGGTACTCAGATTGACAGATTCAATGTGCTCTCCTTCCAACCACTACAGCACAACCTGTGGAGATGGATGAAATCACGAGGGAGGAGGTAAGCACTGCGTTTATTCCATATACAGGCGCACTCTCGGGGAAAATCGCCCGCATTTTGAAGAAACACCGCGTCGGAACTGTGTTTTATCCTCCGAATAAAACTCGTGCACTGGTGGGGAGCGCCAAAGATGACCTCGGTTGAGGAAGGCCGGCGTGTACCAGATTCCGTTGCAATGTGGCAAGTCGTATATTGGTCAGACGATGCGTACCGTCGAGGATCGATGCCGTGAACACCAGAGGCACACTCGACTGATGTATCCGAGCAAGTCGGCGGTCGCTGAACATTGTTTGTCGGAAAATCACGCTATGGAGTATGAACGCACGAGAATTCTGGTACAGACGTCGAGATACTGGGACAGCGTTGTTAGAGAGGCCATCGAAATTCGCACCAAATACGACCACTTAAACCGTGACTGTGGCTATAATCTTAGCAAGGCTTGGGAACCAGCGATTGGGTTAACCAAGAGTAAATCGAGCAAACGTATAGTTGTGGCGACCACGGCGGACAGAGCCATTACACCGACGTCACCTCATACGCCGTCGCAATCTGTTCCACCGCGCGACCGTGGCGCGGGGCTCGGACAGCGGAGGGCGCGCGCCGCGGGCGGAGGGTATTTAAATTGGCCGCCGCCGCGAACGAAGCCAGTTCCCTCTGAGCAGCCTTAGCGTACGGATCCCCGTGCCGGCACGTTCAGAGGAGCTCAGTCTGTCAGTTCACCTGATGATGGTGACATGTATGATCGCCGAAATATTCTGGCCGTTGGACACTGCAGACCGGCAGTACACCCGTGGATATTTGGATACCGTTATTAATTTTTTTCTTCTTCGTCTTCAACTGCAACTTCAATGACTGGAGTTGAATTGTCTTCAGCAATGAGTCCCGCTTCCAACTGAGCCCCGATAACCAGCGAAGACGTGTCTGGAGACGCCCTGGACAACGGTGTGATTCCAGCCTGACTGTCACCCGCCATACGGCCCAACAACCACGATTGATGGTGTGGGTGCCATTTGTTTTCATAGCAGCACGCAATGGTTGTCATCCAAGGCACTTTTATAGCACTGAGATCCGTGGACGATATTCTACGCCCCGTCTTGTTGACCTTCATATGAAGCCTTCCGGCGCTTGCATTTCAGTAAGACAATGCCAGCTCGCACACGGCGAGAATTTCTACTGCTTACCTTAATGCTTGCCAAACCCTACATTGGCCAGGACGGTCATCCGATCTTTCCCCAATTGAGGATTTTGGAATGTTATGGGCAGGACCCTCCAACCAGCCGTGGATTTTGACCATGCAAAGCGCCAGATCGAAATAATTTGGCACGGTGTGTCTCAGGAGAACAATCAACAACCCTTTCAATCAAGGTCAAGCAGAATAACTGCTTGCATAAGGGCTAGAGTTATACCAATGAGTTCCTGACTTGCTCAATATGTAAAGCTCTTGCTCATCAATAAATTAGCTAAGTTTTCTGGAACTGAATCTTTTGTTTGTCTGTACATGTACATTACATCTATAGATTTCCATCCCATTCGGCTCATTCCTGCGTGGCGGCCGGGGTGGCCGAGTGGTTCTAGGCGCTTCAGTCTGGAACCGCACGATCACTACGGTCGCAGGTTCGAATCCTGTCTCGGGCATGGATGTGTGTGATGTCCTTAGGTTCGTTAGGTTTAAGTAGTTCTAAGTTCTAGGGGACTGATGACCTCAGATGTTAAGTCCCATAATGCTCAGAGCCATTTGAACCATTCCTGCGTGGTGCGTCTTATATTTTCCTTTTTTTCTCAGAGTGCATAGATCTATCTTTCCTCATACTGTTACCTAGGAGCTTGTATCTTCATTTACTCTTTGAACTTTCTGACTTGAATGTTACTTATATTTATTCTGCACTAGCTGCTCTCCAACACACCATTATCGGCTTCACCGATGTCGATGTATAATTTTTTACGTTGCTGGTTCACAAAAAGCGTTGGTGCAATTGGTATCTTTAACAGTTTCATATAAAGATCACCTACATCTTATCAGCAATTTAGTGGCATTCTTCAGTAACAGTTTCAGTAACAGTTTGTGACACATTGCGGCGAAAAAAGTTACTTGTCTTGAATTACATTCCGGAACACACTGGCCAGTCTTCTATTACCGTTACACTGTCCATCAATAGTTCGCAGGACAGTCTGCTATGTCGAGAGGCATGTTAGGTAGAAATGACCTTTCGAGATGATAATTTATGTGGACGAGCGACACGAAAAAGTCACAGCAAACATTAAAAAATGAAAAATGGCAAAAGGAAAGCGTTGAAGAAGTTAACGTTTAAAAAACATTCTACGTAGAAAGAAACTATGAGAGAAGTGTTATTTTTCTTTAATCAAACTCGCTGTAAAGCTGTAAAGCTATTGTCGTAATGATTAAAGTCGCATCTAAAAAGAACCGGAACGTTGATAGGGTTATCACATATGTAGCTGTCGGTCATACACACAGAAATATTTTACTGAAATTGACTACGGCAGCCAAAACCGACACTCTTACATCTCTGTAATGCGGTTCTAATTACAGGGTCTGCGGTTTCAAAACAATGTGCTATGAATTCCGATAGAGTGCGTTCAGTGTGGTTCACAGGACACCGAAAAGTCAACAGAAATCCGTCCATCATATTATACTGTACTGCCAATTCTGATGAGGTGAATTGCCTGGGTATAACCGTCAGATTTTTGACTACCAATCTAAGCAAATGCCTGTCTAATCCACCACAATACATGTTTTAGTAATTAGGTTGAAAATTCGCTTTCCATACATCATTCTTCACTCCAGCGTTGGAACTGAAGACTTAGTTTACACAGAAAGTGAAGGAACAAAGGCAGATAAGAGTTTAAGTAAGTAATGTGCGTGGTTATACCGATTTATGTGTCTAAGGAAATTTTTTGTCTATCGTTGCTTAGCTACGGCTATCTTGGCGTTGCGACTCTTTGCGCCTGGGGCGGCTCAGCAAGAGATTTAAGCACGCGCGCAGTAAAGACGTGATCGGCTACAGTTTCTACAGTTTGGCTGTTTTGACGGAGCCTCGCATGGTACAGCGGCTTCCATCTCAGAGCCGTGGTGGATGCATATCGTATCTGCACGGCTGATGTTTATTTCGCGGACCGAGCTGTCGCGCAGTGGGAAGTTGCAACTTAACCCTGCCCTATTCTGCAACATGACTTCGGTTGTGATCTGCTGCTTTGGCTGGTGGACGCGGCCACCTACACTGGCCATGATTTGCTTCGACCTGTACCGAATAGTCGGTGAGCAACATTTTGTAGGCGTTAAGTGTTGGTCAGGAAGCTCACTTTGTACAGTCACTTCTGAATGTCGTTTGTTATTTTCATATTTAGCTGACACGGATCGTTCTTCTGTTCGTCTCGGCCGGTGCATTTGTGAGAATCAGCATCCTGGTGATAAGAATCTGTCCGAAACAAACACTCACTGGAGGACGGTATCAGCTTCAGGAGGGGTATAAATTTGCTAAATTAAAGTTTTTGTGTTCGTTGTCTTCTGTATTTAAGTACCGTTTCATATTTATTTTCTTATCTCATTCAAATGGGCCAAACTGACACGGTTGGCTCAAATGGCTGTGAGCACTATGCGACTTAACTTCTGAGGTCATCAGTCGCCTAGAACTTAGAACTAATTAAACCTAACTAACCTAAGGACATCACACACATCCATGCCCGAGGCAGGATTCGAACCTGCGACCGTAGCGGTCGCTCGGCTCCAGACTGTAGCGCCTAGAACCGCACGGCCACTCCGGCCGGCTGACTCGGTTGTATCTCCTCGTGTTTCTGTTGTGATTTTTTTTTGGGGGGGGGGGGGGAGGGGAGGAGGTGGCGTGTATTAACTGACATTAACTTGCTGTATAAGTTTAATTTGTACTCTGTGTGTATGTTTTAGAATTTGTCGAGCAACTGCCTGGTAGATCGGCCAAAATCGAGCCGTTACAGTATTTGCCTAATTTGTATGCTGAGATCCCTCTTGCCTAGGATTTCGTTGCTCTCAGAAATGTCTGATAAACCTCTCAGTCTGCTTTACAGACGTATAAATTTTAAATGGTTTGCTTTTATAAGACGTATAATAGAAATTCCTTTTGGCTGCTTCACAGCTGTGCAAGTAGTTAAAAAGCAAAAAATTGCTTCACAATCATGTATGTTATGATTTTACACTGAAGAGCCAAAGACACTGGTGCACCTGCCTAATATCGTGCAGGGCCCCCGCGAGCGCGCGGAAGTGGGAATCACGACATGGCATGGACGCGACTAATGTCGGAAATAGAGCTGGAGGGAGCTGACATCATCAAACCTGCAGGGCTGTCCATAAATCCATAAGAGTACGAGTGGGTGGAGATCTCTTCCGAATAGCACGTTGCAAGGCACCCCAGATATGCTCAATAATGTTCATGTCTAGGGAATTTAAGTGTTTAAACTCAGAAGAGAGATCCTGCAGCCACTCTGTAGCAATTCCGGTAGCGTGGGGTGTCGCATTGACTTGATGGAATTGCCCAGGTCCATCGGAATGCACAATGGACATGAATGGATGCAGGTGATCAGACAGTATGCTTGCATAATGTTTCACCTCTCAGAGTCGTATCTAGACGTATCAGGAGTCCCATATCACTCCAACTGCACCCGCCCCACCGCTACAGAGCTTCCACCAGCTTGAACAGTCCCCTGCTGACATCCAGGGTCCATGGATTCATGAGGTTGTCTCCATACCGATACACGTCCATCCGCTTAATACAATTTGAAACGAGACTCGTCCGACCAGTTTACATGCTTCCAGACATCAATAATCCAATGTCGGTTTTGACGGGCCCAGGCGAGGCGTAAAGCTTTGTGTCGTGCAGTCACCAGCGGTACACGAGTGGGCGTTCGACTCCGAAAGCCCATATCGATGATGTTTCGTTGAATGGTTCGCACGCTGTCACTTGTTGATGGCTGAGCATTGAAATCTGCAGCAATTTGCGGAAGGCTTGCACTTCTGTGACGTTGAGTGAATCTTTTCAGTCGTCGTTGGTCCCGTTTTTACAGGATCTTTTTCCGGCCGCAGCGAGTCGGAGATTTGATGTTTTACCGGATTCCTGCTATTCACGGTACAGTCGTGAAATTGACGTACGGGAAAATCCCCACTTCATCGCTACCTTGGAGATGCTGTGTCCTATCGCTCGTGGGCCGACTATAACGCCACGTTCAAACTCACTTAAATCTTGATAACCTGCCATTGTAGCAGCAGTAACCGATCTAACAACTTCTCCAAACACTTACTGTCTTATACAGGCTTTGCCGACCGCAGCGCCGTATTCTGCCTGTTTATAATATCTGTGTTTGAATACGCATGCCTATACCAGTTTATTTGGCTCTTCAGTTGTACATATTAATGAAATAGCAGTTCCCTTGGCTTCTTCACAGCCATATATATGAAAGTTATGATTTCATTTTGTCTGTGTGATTGAAATTTGTTCACCCAAAAGGCTGCTTCACAGACGTGAATATGTTTTTATGTTCTGGTTTTATGTAATTAATGTTTATTGATGCTAGTAATACCTGCTTCACAGACGTATAAATAATCTAAATTTTCTTGTTTCTATGAACATACCGGGTGATCAAAATGTCAGTATAAATTTGAAAACTGAATAAATCACGGAATAATGTAGATAGAGAGGTACAGATCGACACACATGCTTGAAATGACATGGGATTTTATTAGAACCAAAAAAATACAAAAGTTCAAAAAATGTCCGACAGATGGCGCTTCATCTGATCAGAATAGCAATAATTAGCATAACAAAGTAAGGCAAAGCAAAGATGATGCTCTTTACAGGAAATGCTCGGTATGTCCACCATCATTCCTCAACTATAGCAGTAGTCGAGGAATAATGTTGTGAATGGCACTGTAAAGCACGTCCGGAGTTACGGTGAGGCATTGGCGTCGGATGTTGTCTTTCAGCATCCCTGGAGATGTCGGTCGATCACGATACACTTGCAACTACAGGTAACCCCAAAGCCAATAATCGCACGGACTGAGATCTGGGGACCTGGGAGGTCAAGTATGACGAAAGTGGCGGCTGAGCACACGATCATCACCAAACGACGCGCGCAAGAGATCTTTCACGCGTCTAGCAATATGAGGTGGAGGGCCATCCTGTTATAATAAAACCCCATGTCATTCCAAGCACGTGTGTCAATTTTTACCTCTCTATCTACATTATTCCGTGGTTTATTAAGTTTTTAAATTTATACTGACTTTTTGATCACCCGGTATATGCACATTAGTGAAATAACAGTTCCTTTTGGCTGCTTCACAACTATGAATGTAGAGCTTTAAAATTTTTTAATTTTGTGATTCACATTTCTTTGTGCAGATGTCTGCTTCACAGACGGGTATATTATTTCAATTCTCTGCTTTTCCTGACTGTGCAAACAAGTGAAAGCCGGCCGGTGTGGCCGTGCGGTTCTAGGCGCTTCAGTCTGGAACCGCGTGACCGCTACGGTCGCAGGTTCGAATCCTGCCTCGGGCATGGATGTGTGTGATTTCCTTAGGTTAGTTAGGTTTAAGTAGTTCTAAGTTCTTGGGGACTGATGACCACAGATGTTAAGTCCCATAGTGCTCAGAGCCATTTGAACCATTTGAACCAAACAAGTGAAATAACAATTCCTTCTGCGTGTTTTCAAGCTGCGCATGTAACTTCTTTAACTTGTCTGTATTTACTGGTGCTACCGTGTATTCTATCTGCTTCACAGACGTTTATGTATTATTTCCAGTGTCAGCTATTTTTCGATGTTTATTACAGAATGTGTTTGAATCAATGTCAGTAAATCTTTGGGCATTTCTCAGAACCTAATGATTTGTTTTAAAAATGGCCCCAGTGGCGAACAAATATTACTTGCTTCAGTAATTAAAAATCACCGCCATCTGGCAGAAATCAAAAACAGTTTTGCTTGGTACGTTATATTATTTTCGCTGAGCACCTTACTACTCCCAGATCCTACCTCACTACCATTTCATTATTATCTTTTTAACATTCTCAATCCATAAAATACCCTGCTTGACCTTTAAGGAATTCGATTTACACAATGGGCAGGTTCGAAACATCTATAGTAATATAAAGTGCGGACAGGTAACACAGCGCTAAGTTACGACAAAGAAAGTGCTATCGTCGAGGAAATCTGTCAGAAATAACTTGGATGTTGTGTAGAGTTTTGAGGATAAACTTTCGTTGTCAGCATTATGAAAAACGTCGACAAGTACTACGAGCCGCGTTAGCAGTGGGGGAATTTTGTTGCTCTGCGATGCGACAAAGGAATGAATGGTCCACCGAACAAGAAAGCGGAAAGCAGAAATTGAAAAGCGAATAAAAGCGCCTCGTCGCCGTAATAGCTTTCAAAGAATGTAAGAGAGCTTTAGAGTAGTTGGGAAATAAAAGAAAAAGAAAAAGGGATTTATTATGGCGGCAAAGTTCGCCTTGTCAAAGAAAACATTCTAATCGACGGGTGTAGTTAGCATTAATGTTAATTAAAAGTAAGCTATTACTGGAAAATTAGGCAGAGCCACTCTTATATTTTTTAGAAGGCTGATTACTAGTGTAAGAAAAGCGGAATAAAAATCCAATTACGGCGGAAGCTAAATTGTACTTACATCTTGAGGCATGTTGTCTTTGATTTGCATGCGGTTGTGTGTGTGTGTGTGTGTGTGTGTGTGTGTAACAAGGGTCTTTGATGAAAAATTGGCATATAGATATCAGCTAAATGTGAGTTGTTGTTACACATAAATACGAAATTGCACTTCATGTTACTTTTAGTAGATTTGATCATATATTACGTAAGTATTCTGACTAAAATCAAATTGTGTTTGCAGAAGAATTCTTCTGGACGTAAATTCTTATGGTGTAAATCACTCCAATCTGGTTGAGACGTTAATATGTTACACATCGTGAGCACTCACAGATCCAGGAGTATCATAACGCTATGGCTGAATAGCAAATTCAGTCACTTATATGTTTGAATAAACTGAAATGTTTCGGAAAGACTTAGACTTGTGAACCATCGTAATATTACCGTGTAATATTAATTACTTTGTATACAAAAGCCAGCGCTGCTTTTTTAATTTATTGGATTTTTTGAAAACTAGTGTAGTAACCAAGGTAAATGACATCAGTGTCCCTGTGTATTGTTTCTGTGTATTGTGAAACAACTCTGCGTTTTTTCAAGACGTTCCTACAGTAAATTCTACGACTGTTACGTTGTATAATTTACATTAAATGCTTCTGTACTCTGAAACTGTTGCCTAGCTAAGTTAATTTTTTTTGCCCAAGAAATGATCTTGTAGCTCATTAAACATCGAAAATGTACTGTTTGACGTTTACTAGGGAACTACTGACACTTGCTAAAGAAGAACTACCTGTTGCTACGGAACATCTGTCAATTTCTATGGAATACCCAACCAGTGATAGTAAAAGGAAATGTAAAGGGCGGGACGTGTTAACTGCTGCGAACCCTGTGCACGGACGCTCTGTGCGCACTCGACAGCTCACGAGGTACGGTCTCTGATGAAGGTTGCTGTGGAACTGATTAGTGCTACATTCCATGTAGACATCATTTGAGTGTTTGCGATCCTGGAAAAATAGTTGGACGATTCGAAGACGGCGAAAGTGCCACTACTGTGGTCATAGTAATAAGTGTGTTCAAAAGTGTCATCTCGCTATTAAAAAGGCCATTGGAGGTGGAAATGCTACGCAAAAACATGCCGGTATTCGCAGACGGACCACAACACCTGAAGAAGATCGATACATAGCACTAGTGGAGAAAAGGAAGAGAAATCACACTCCTAAACAGATCGCAGCAAACCTTGCAACCCTTACCGGCGTTACGTGTCTCTGCCAGAATGATTTCACGGCGATTAAATCAGGCTGGTTTGTATTCTCAAAAGCCTGTTAAATGCATCCCACTCCAACTACACCGTCGTCGAGAAACAGTTCTTTAGAGTAGGCTGCATGTTGGTTGGGGCCTGCTACATTGTCCAGAGTGAGATTTTTCGAAGAATCCCACTTCACTGTGGCAAGTGATTCTAATTACCGCTTAGTGTGGAGATAGAAGGGAAAACTTTCGACATCACATAATGTTTATGAACCTCCTTGGTATGGTCTAGGCGTTATGGCGTGGGGAGGGATTATGCAGAGTGGCCGACTAGCACTGCATGTCTCTGTGCGCGGACCGTTACAGCACGGGTGTACTACAGGGAGATTATTCTAGATCATGTCCACCTCTTTAGGCATGCTGTAGGTCCCGACTTTCTGTTTGAGGACGTCAGTGCCGTCCACACAGGACATCTGAGGTGTCGCGCACACCGAAAGTGAAGATATTGACGTATGGAGTGGCCTACATACCCCTCGGATCTAAGACCTATTGAGAATGCTAAGATGCTTTTTACAGACGTGTTTCTCAATGAACATCCCCTCGCCGAGCCGAGCAAGAATTGAAAACCGCCTGGAGAGAGGAGCGGGACAATATCCCCGAAGGACTCCTCAACAATTTGATAGTCAGCGTTAACAACAGGTGCAAAATGTGCATTAGTGCCGGAGGAGGACACATTCATCCTCGGTATCCAATATCGACCTTCTGGGAGTCTGACCTGTTTCAAACACGAATTTTATTTGTGTCTGTTATCCTCCTTTCTCATGTGGTAAAATCTGTACCATTTTCCGTTGTAAGTATACCATTCCACTTCTATTAGGTATGTACCGTGCTACCTGTGATTATCCCTTTCCAAAAATGCCTCTGTCTCTTAGCAGTTGTCAACAAAGGATGTAGAAGAAACTTATTTCTCCATGTCACAAACTAAGATGAGTGCTAACAGTGTAGCAGTGCAAAGGGGTTTCATACTGTCCTTGTTTCCTCTTTAAGTTTATGACTTACGGGAGCTATCTGGGAACTAACCTCTGTAAGGCTAGGAAAACAGAATAAACACATATAAAAGTGCCTCTCTTAAGGAAATTATTTACGAGAATTTGAACGTATACCTTCATATTACCTTTATACATAATCAGCAGTTATAAGAGCATAATACTGTATACTTATCCAAGCAGCTGTTTTTAAAAACCATGCGAATGCAAAATCTGTTATTTAATATATTTCATCATCAAGATATGTTCAAAGCTGTTTATATTCTTTGCAGAATTTATGCTCTATATCGAACGAATTAGTCAAGTGAAAGTGTTGCGAGTCTATTATTCCGTTAAGCCCCTGCATATCAGTAAGGCTGACTGGATATTCCAGCTGCTATTAAAGCCAGCCACCAGGCTACAGCAGGGAAACCGACAAGCTCGCACACTGATGCACAAACAAACCGCCAACATTACCCTACACTGTGAATCTGTTATATGACCTATCGGACAAAAAACGGTGATGACCCCAACTGTTACAGGTAACCTGACGCTGACCGAGAAATCAACACCGGCACCCAGAGGCAGCGCCGAGAAACAGCACTGCAAAACGTCAAAGGTTGCATGATACCCACTTTTAACAAAGGCTACCCTTGCGTGACCCGTCGCAGGCAGCAAGAGAATGGCTACTGCTCTTACAACCCGACCCAACTATCGCAGAGACTGTTTTCCCTTGGCTCTTGTCTTGGCACTTTTTTCCCTCTACCCTTCAAATCGCAAACCTTCATTCAACTTTCAACTCAGCGGCAGTAGACCTTTTGTGTTGGCCATCGTGTGGGTGTGGAAGGACTCCAACTCTTACAAAAAAAAAAAAAAAAGTACTTAGTCGTAGTTAAGCGTGGCCGATCACGTGAAATGACGGAACGGGGAAATAAGTTCCTCGGACCCTCGTGGGCGGCCCAGAGCGTGCCCTTACAAGAAAGCATCGCCTATTATCGTGAAGGGTGTGATGAATTCTCAGCACGCCTCCGACTGGCTAGTTTTGAGAACAGGAATTCCAGAAGAGCCTGACAAGAAGGAATACCGTTAGTCTGATGGTGGTGGCATGCGTTGAAAGACGGGCATGACACACGGTAGTTATGTAATTTAATTAGTAATGGTTCAAATGGCTCTGAGCACTATGGGACTTAACTTCTGAGGTCATCAGTCCCCTAGAACTACTTAAACCTAACTAACCTAAGGACATTACACACATCCATGCCCGAGGCAGGATTCGAACCTGCGACCGTAGCGGTCGCGCAGTTCCACACTGTAGCGCCTAGAACCGCTCGGCCACCCCGGCCGGCTAGTAATGGTCTGATGGTGATGACAAATGGGGAGAGATATACATAGTACAAGAGTGTGTTTTATACTTTTTTTTAAATTGTGTGTCATTCATTCATAGTGCTCTCCATAAAGTGTGGTACACATTGCACAGTGGCATTTAATAAAAAGGTATTATGGAATCCCTGAAACTCTTACGCATTTATTCAGTGCAGATAATGCAGTGATCCTCATTGTTTTCAAGGTGTTATCAACGGACGTACAATCATGACATAGCTTCCGTGAAGGGGCCACAGCTATACAAGAGGAAAGTCAAGTGGACGGAACATTCACGACGTACGCCTGAGTTGTAGGTGTCCAAAAGCCAAGGCCGGTTTAAGGCCCAAGCGACCCAAACCACTGCTCGGGAAACCAAGCTGAGGGGAGCGTCAGAGTCGCCGCTAGTGTAAGATTTCTCTGCGAAACATATCGTAATTAATAGCGGGTGCTTGGTCCCCAAGTTGAGGCGGCATGGTCCCCAATAGCACGATTTGTACATAGTGCGTATAACAGTTACTATCAAAACCTGGTAAAAGCATACAAGGGAAACGAGGGAGGGGCGAGGCTCCAAATTATAAGTCACTTGTGTGGATAAGCGGCCCGGCAGCGAAAGCCCCGTAGCTTCCTTAATAACAGAGTCCCAGCATGTGGAGGCATGGGACAACATTTTTGTTTCATCCAACAGTGTTTTATGTTTGTTAGTGAGGTTGTACCCCGCAAATGCTGATTTCTGTAGTTCTCTATTTTCAATATGCTTGGTGTTCTGCAAAGCCCTCGGAGACGGTACGAATGGTCTGACGTATATAATTTCTTCCACACTCACAAGGCATATTATAAATTCCAGGGACCCTGAGGCCGAGACTGTCCTTAACAGGGCGCATCATCCACTTAATTTTCTTAGGAGAACGAAAAGTCGGTCTTATACCCCCTCTACCCAAGGACTCTTCCTATCTTACTGGATACAGCGCGATGGTTCATCGTGAGAGTGTACAGCATTTTCTTGGAAAACGCTGTCTTTATACACCATAGCCACTCTTTCGGAACACATGCTTTAGATGGTTAACGGCGGTAGGACGTCAAACGGACCGACTTGGAGCAGGAGAGGCACCACAGGACATTTTAATTTCCACTGTCCATACTTTTACAAAAAAGTTCATAAAACTCTGTCAGAATGACCAGGAAGGATTCAGAATTCACACTCATAGCAGTGGAAGTTCGAAAACATAACGAAATAATTTTTTTACAAGTGAAATGTCATAATTTTTTTCACTTCCTAATGGCAGTATTTGTTGCTATAAGTACACTTTTCTTCATAAGTAAGAGATTCTTCGATGAATTGTGCACAGCATGCAAACCATACTTGAAGGTGTATGAAAGTCTAGAATTTTCGAAATCCCCTTAAACTGAGGTAATTAACGATAAAATGTGTCTTTTTCCTAAATATGAAGTTTAAAAATTACAGTTCATTCGTTTTTTTCATAAATTAAGTAAATTCTAGGGTTTCATACACTTGTAAGTATGGTATGTATGATGTGCAAAATTCATCGAAGACTCTCTCTAACTTATGAAGAAAAGTGTACCTATAGCAACAAATGCAGTGAAAAAATGATGAAATTTCACACGTAAAAAAAAAAATTATTTTGCTATGTTTTCGAACTTCCACTGCAATGAGTGTGAATCCTGAATCCTTCCTGGTGATGCTGACAAAGTTTTATGAATTCATTTGTAAAAGTATAGGCACTGGAAATTAAAAACGTCCTGTGATGCCTCTCCTGCTCCAACTAGGCCCGTTTGACGTCCTACCGCCTTTAATTTCGGACTTAAAAACTGAGTCGCGATTCAGTACATCAGCCTCCAGCCGACTTCTCTCTAAGGGACTAACGCTGCCACGGTCACCTAATGGACGTTCTCCTGGGAGTCAAGGTTCTTCTTTCCGACCCAAAAATGACAGTTAATTGTAAACCTCCAAATTTCCTCGTCAGAAACAGTTTTTGCTCTATATACCAATTTTGCTTGGGGCTCGAGGCCAATCCCTTGCAGTACCGCCCATCTCATCGAAAAAATACTCTCTGCCATACAAAATATAAGACTACTACTTGTTTAGATGCACTACCATGCTTCAAATGGAGAGCATCTGTAGCAGATTTTCTTTGGAAACAGGCCCGGATAGATACACAACAAAGCTGACCTTGTGTTACCGTCTCCAAAGCGCAGACATTTGATTCGCTTAACAAAGTCGTCCATATTCTTCGTGTGAGGCGTGCAGTGGCCCACTGGCGGAGTACGTTTCAGGTACAGCAGTTAGTAATCACAGGAACACCAGGAGTAACTGCTTCTCATTGGAGAAGAACATTACTGCTATAATTTCATGCGTATAGCGAATACTGGCAGCCGCATTTATTGCTGTTAACTGCGAAATAGATGGAATCCTTAGCAGAAACATTGTTGACCAGCTGGGAACATAAGACGATGCTAAAGACGACTGTGCTACGTGCGGAGAGTTAGTTGTTTTGTTGGAAAGTATTGCTCAGCTTCTTCGTTTGGCGACTCTGCATGGAAATGGCCTTAACGAGGCAGTCTGATGAACGCAGGCGTTGCCATTACGCACAGCTGCGCGCGGCAGGCATAGCGAGCCCTGCAGAAAAGCCGCGCTCTCGCGGAACGTACCGAAGCGCCGCCGGCCCGGCAGTCGCGAGCGACGCCGAGTCCTGCGGCGCGGCGCTGGTGTCGGGGAGCTGGTCCTGTTTGTCTCCCACAGCAGAGCAGCCCCACTGCGGGTTTACGGAACTGTGGGCACCTGCTGGTGAGCGGAAGGCCGTTGGATGCAGCAGACACGGAATCCAATGGAAATAGCTCTGAGAGATGGTGATAGGTCTCAACGGATTTGTGAATACATACTAGTAGTACAGGCCAGGGGTCCCCATATGGCCGAAGGCGTAGCACAGGTGGTACGCAAGGACATTTCTGGTGGTATGCATACAAGTAAAGAAAAGAGGTACTGACACGAGTAAATTTATGCTCTAGTGTTACGTTGTATTTAAAGTAAAACAATAGTGAAAAACTGACTGCTAAGACTAGCAAAATTGTAAAGTTAAGGAAAATGGATTTTCCGCAGAATGTTTGCCTCGGACACATCAGCTTTCGTTCGAAAGTGAACAAGCTATAGTGGTACCTTTAGATTTCAAAAAAGTCAAGTGACACCCAGTGACAAGAAGTCTGGGAACCTCTGTACTGGGCAATACAGCTTCTGGCACATAGATTATTCTTAGCTTGATACAGTTTGCCGAGCGGATTGACAGCGTGGTTTGAGACGCCATGTAACGGATTACGGGGCCTCTCCCGCCGGAGGGTGGAGTCCTCCCTCGGGCATGGGTGTGTGTATGTGTGTATTGTTCTTAGCATAAGTTAGTTTACGTTGGTTTAAGTAGTGTATACGTCTAGGGACCGGTGACGTCAGCAGTTTGGTCCCTTAGAGATTCACACACACACACACATTTTTTTTTATCCAATTTATGTGACACACTGCATTACAGATCTCTCCTGTCTTTGAGATTCTGAATAGTGGTATGTTTGTGTGTGAGACGTGGAAATAACATTCTATCACTTCATTTGGGGTACATTGTGCCTTATACCTGTAAATACAAAAGTCGAATCTCAGACGGGCTTTGGTGCCAAGTACACGTTAAGCCGTAAGTTACGCAAATGGTGCCAGTAAATTAGCCATCTGTGTTTTTCACTGTTATAGAGCATATCTTTACGTAGGTTGAGAAATAACACAGACAGTTTTTGGTTTCTTTAAAGTACTGTTTTACTTTCGGAACAATGATCGAACCTCCGACCGCTCGTCAGAGTTCGGACTTCTGCGACTTTAGCGCCAATTTGGGTACAGACTTCAAAGTACGGGAACAACGCGTTGGCTCTAGGGTGCATACTGATTGGCTGCTTCATTTTTTATGGCAGTATCCCACCGTTCTCCTCGCTACCACCTACCCTTGCGTGTAGGCAACCTGGACGTGTTTAGACCTAAGGACATTACGACGTTAAGAATATAACCCGTGGGCAAGAAGCCCCTTCGCCTATATACTTCAAATATTGTTTGCCGTCATTCCCATACCACCTAGATCAGTGCTCCGCAAAGCACCTAATGGTGCCCACTCTGTCTTCTCTGTTACGTCGCAATGAGCACTTATACACTATTTCACAAGGTCATATCGACATTTCTGCAGCGTGCCTTTTGAATCAATGGCGACACAGTGTACAGACACAGACAGGGAGTGCCTATTTTGTACTATATGTGTTAATACCAAACTGAATAACAAAATTAGTAACTAATATAATTGACACGCACACGAACAATATGTGCATATATCACTTCACACTGCACTTCACTACTTGAGGGGAAATAGAATCTTAGTGCGCCTGTACGACTTTTGTAGTGTTCTACCGAACAAACTCCTCATCGCTACCCTTTCCTTTTCGAGTGGTGAATGACGTGTGGGAAGAATAACTGTTAGTTTGCCTACGTGAGATCAAATTTATCTGTGTCTTCCTGAGGTACACATAAGAGGAGACAGTGTGTTGGGTACTCATATAAGAATGTTCACAGCAAACCTCGCCGTAATTTAAAGCACTCCTCTTTGCATGGTGTGTCACTGAAGTTGGGTCGGCAGCTCCTTGACACACTCGCCCTTATTGGTTAACCGTTAACGAATGCGCTGCTCTTCTTTCAATTATTTCATTGCCTCTATAAGTACTGCTTGTTAAGGATTACACACAGACAAACAACGCTCAAGAAACGATCGAACGCTTTGTAAGCTACATCGATCGTGGATGGAGTTTTCTTTGAAAGTGTGACATCTGTCTATCCTGAGATTAGTTTTATCTGGTCATTACGTTTTAAATTGCTCCAGATGAATGCTCACAGATATTTAATTGGTTTGGCTGTTTCAATTGATTGTTCAGCACTCGTCATGCAATAATGAGTCATTCCGCCATTGACGTTGCGACAGGATCATCCAGCGCACAGCACTAAGGAGTTTCCGACGTATCGTGAACAGTAATGGGCCTGCAACACTCCCTTAGAGTGCACTCGAAGTTACTTTTATGTATGGAGCATTCCCTCTATTAAGAACGGTAAGCTGTTTTCTCCTATCTAGTATAAAACTTGTTCCAAAATTCTACAATGATTTGCGTTACCGATTTAAATTTGTGCCGAAGTCAGTTGACGTGAGATTTACACAGCCAATACGAGGGTAAAAATTTAAGGTTGTTCCACAGAAATGCCATTAGCTCTTCATTGCGCTCTTCCAACGAGTTGGAAAGATAGATTCTTCTGTTACATCAGACAAACGCCTGCATCCTTGTAAGAGCATGTTGTTGTTAGTTTCCGTGTCGTACACTGTTCATAGTTTTGTCCTCATTCTTGGTTTGGGTTTGGCATAACCATGCCTTGTGTTGGCATGGCTACACTCCTTGTCGATACCTTCCACAACCTCAACGACACTGTTCCTGCACGCCGACACTGCAAAAGGTAGTTATGCGGGCTTCTGACAGGTGGTCACATTAATGCCACTGGATCGTGTGTTAAACCTTTTATAATGAGAAAAAACTCACACTTAAACATAATTCTTAAAATGTAGAAAGTAAGATGATTGTTAAAAACAACAAAAGTCGCCCCATGATGGAGAGGCAAAATATTATCAAATAATTCGAGCACCGAGCAGTTACTACAAAATTGTTAATCGCCCTAGGACGTTGCTCGTTAATAGATAATTGAAGAAATCACCTGACTACTTAGCAACTGAACGACATAAGGCTCAACAATAAGTGACTTTCACGGAGAAACCAAAATATTTTGAAGTTTTAAGTAGCTGCATTACAAGTGGTTAACAAAGATTTACATGTCAAGACCAATCAAAAAATTATTCTTAGCTACTTCGAAGACGGCTTAAGGCCAAATGACAAGTTTGACGGTAAAACTGACCCAACTTAAGTGGACAGAGTTACTGTAAAGGGAACCCTAACAGCATTTACGACAGATTCGGGTAACAGAATTAACGGCCGACGGCCATGTAGCAACTTTACAATCGGTGGAGGTACTTCAGGAGTAACATAAATTAGTAACTGTTTTGGATTATCTTAAGCTGAAAAACAGAGAGCTTTAAAGTGCTGTGGTCCAGGAAAAAATCTAGTTAAACTTACACTAAAGGCCGCCTCAGGAAGAAGTTGCATTAAATCATCTACAATTTACGTGATAAACACCAAAGCAAGCCAAGCACTTAAGGTCAGAGGTTACAGGAAAATAAACAGCTGCAGTAGCCGACCAAAGATACAGACAAAATCAGTCAAGTCCGGTAAACAACAACAGTAAACAAATGCCAAGATAATTATCAAACGAGGGGATAGTTCTAAAAAGAGCAAATGACAAGTAATAAGGACTTGATGTAATCATCTGGCCAGCTGCTTTACAAAAATGGATACCTTTTCCACAGGTGATTACAAAATTGTTGGGAGACTGTCACCAGACTGACCAAGGCAACTTTGAGGACAAAGATAATAATGAACTAAGTAATGGCTAATCTGTCCTGGAACACACACATACTGGCAGAATTAAACAAGAATGACAAGTACTGAAAGCGTTAAACAGTATTCTGACAAAATATAGGCAAGTTTCTTCTCCGTATTCTTACACCCAAATTCATACATATTTACTGCAAGAAGTTAAATGCTCCACCGACCACCAGTTGCCTCAAATCGTACCCATAGAGATTGAAACATTGTACGCGCGCACACGCAAACACACACACAGACACACACACACACACACACACACCTACGTGTACTCAGCCATCTTCCTGATTTTGGAATCAATATCTACAATACTCCTTTTCTCCTGACTGTATGAAACAACTACCCCTGTCCCATGGCCGCCAAATTAGACTACCATTGTCAAGGGTTTTAATTTATAGATCTTGAAAAAGAAATTCATGTGTAAATGAAGTCCACTCCGGAGCTGGAGATCCAAACCGCTTCCAGCATCCATAACAGCAATACCCTGACCTATCTTTCCCAGCTATTCGCAAAATCTTCAACCACGACTGATGTCATGGAGCTTTCACCATAGAGACTTCTACAGTCACAAAATAAAATCTACCAAATCCCAAGCAGCTAACTGTCTCTGATATCTCCAGCAAAACGACCACAAAATATAAAACCACCTCACCTGCCCCCATATTCAGTCCCATTACCTACACGAAGACCATCATCATCTAAAATTCCTGCGCACATGATCCCAAAAATGAGAAGTAAAGTCATCTTCTAAAAATCAAAGTCATCCCACCTGTCCCATCGATATAAACTTCAGCCCAACAACTTCCTTTCTGAAACTCCAAAAGCTGATTATCCAAAACAATCTTGCAACACATCCAATCTTTTAAATGTCCCTACACACTGTAATAAAATCGCTAATTACCCAATATAATATTCTTCTTCATTTTAAGCTGTTCCCATAACCAGACACACAGTATCTTCAACCGCCTATCCATAGCAGTTTATCCTGCCCACTCCTTCTTCCTACTTCCTTAACCCAAATGCATTGGCAGCATTCAAACACCTGCCCTCAGACCATTCTTTTCAATAATCCTATCAAATGTAAACTACCTCACCCACCCCATATCAAAGCTCCAACTATTCCTTTCCTGCCTATGTGCAATCCTGCTTAGGTAACATATCCTCAAGCTCTCAGTCTCCACCCGTGTCTTCTGACATATTATAGTAGTGACTGCGGATCATTATGTGAATTTGAGATCTTTCTCTTCACATGCGGTGCAAATATTTAGCCTATGGCGAATGTAAAACGCCATTTGTCGAAGCTAATTTTGATGACAAGTATCAGTATTTGTTTCATTTATTATGAGTGGTTTCCAATTATTCAGCAGTTTTTCCACCTGTACTATTTATTGTTAGATTTAATCGATGAAAGTTGAAAATATTTAAATACAGCTGGCAAAAGAAAGTGCAATTTCCCATAAAGAGCGACTGACAGAATATCAAAAGTTGCAAAGCAGGAATGGCTAGAGGATAATGATACAGAAAGCATGTTCCATGACTAAGGAAAGATTGGTGCTGGTTACAGCTAAATCAAAGAAACCTTAGAAGGAAAGGAAAGCAGTTCCATGAGCACCGAGTTTTCACATGGCTAGAAAATGGTTCAAATGGCTCTGAGCACTATGGGACTCAACATCTGTGGTCATAAGTCCCCTAGAACTTAGAACTACTTAAACCTAACTAACCTAAGGACATCACACACATCCATGCCCGAGGCAGGATTCGAACCTGCGACCGTAGCAGTCGCGCGGTTCCTGACTGAGCGCCTAGAACCGCTAGACCCATGGCTAGAAAACACTAAGTAAATAAGGTAAGGCCTAAAAATGGAACGAACATTTGTAAAGAAAGGATTTTGAAGGCACTGATGTGGAAAGGAAAAGGAAGCAGATAACGAGGAAATGGGAGATATGAAACTTAAAGAATGTAACAGTGCTCTGAAAGCTCTAAATCGGAAACAACATCCTCACAGAATTATTTAGATTTTTGGCAGATACAGTCATGCCAAATTGTTCCATATGACATGTAGGATAGATAAAACAGTCGATACCTCTCCTTCTACAAGAAAATTCAGTAACTTCTATGTACAAGTTGATTGAAAGAAGGAATAAATTGTTAGCACACATCCTGAGGCAAAAGGAAATAGTTAATTTGGTAATGAAGGGAAGCTTGCAGGGCGGTGGTTATTGTAGGGGGACACTAATGGTTGACTGCAGTAAGCACCTTCAGTTGGATGTAGGCTGTCGTAGTAACACAGAGGTGAAGAGACTTGCACAGGGTAGTCTAGCATGGGGAGCTGAATAAAACCTGTCTTTGGACTGAATATTTCAAGAATTGACATGGGTGTGGCTTGTAATATTTCGAAACCTGCACAGTTAAAAAAAAAGAGATGATTTAGAGTGTTTGGTGCCTTAGAAACAGAACTCAGCTGGAGATATATTGTGGTGACAAGCATGCATTGCGATGTGGAGACGTTTTGTTCCATAGCGTAATAATATGCTGTAACAAAGCAGCCATTGGTCACACCACATCACCAGTCATCCAAGACCGCAACTCAGGGATTAACGTGATTGATGTTCACCATGAGTGCAATCAGTGTAGTAACTGTCAATCAATGCTGAAATACGAACTAAATACGATCATGGGCGTTGCTTCACAAGACGACACACGCTCCGGCACGCCACAACAAAGGTCGCAATCAAATTATCTACTATTAAACTTGGTACAACATTCGGCATCCAGTGTATTAGTTCATGGTTCAGAATGACAGTTTGGACTAAATTTGAACAATAGCCGGCCGATGTGGCCTAGCGGCTCTAGGAGCTACAGTCTGGAACAGAGCGACTGCTACGGTCGCAGGTTCGAATCCTGCCTCGGGCATGGATGTGTGTGATGTCCTTAGGTTAGTTAGGTTTAAGTTCTAGGGGACTGATGACCTCAGCAGTTAAGTCCCATAGTGCTCAGAGCCATTTGAACCATTTTTTGAACAGTAGTGTGTGACTCTTTCGCTAACCGCATCAGCCAGGTCGCCGATGGTTTTAGCAAATACGACCACCATACACAATCGTCTTGAGATATTCAGCAACTGTATAGATTTTTAAGATAATTCTCATTTATTGTTCCGTCTGAAATGCACGTTTTTAGTTAGACAGGCCATGGACTACTCGAACGCGATTGCCGGATTCGCAGTTGCGTTGCAAGTGCTCCGCAATACTCAGTTGTACCGCTCTGCGCGACAGCATCAGTACAACCACAATCAGGTCATACCTTAGTTTATAGACTCGGCACACAACCCTAGATGCTGCCATTCCGACCCGATCAATGGACACTTTGGTTCGCGACAGTAAAATGTTTATTTACTTGATTATGAATTCTGGACGATAACTCTCGATTAGAGACATTAATTTGCTTCTTAGCAGAGCATGCTGACTTTATCAGCGATGTCATCCTCGCGCAGCTTGAACGAAACAAATATGAAGCACCAAAATCCACCTTGCTCGCCGCGCGGGGTAGCCGAGCAGTCTGAGGTGTCTTGTCACCGCCGCGCGGCTTCCCCCGTCGGAGGTTCGAGTCCTCCCTCAGGCATGGGTGTGTTTGTTGTTCTTAGCTTAAGTTAGTTTAAGTTAGATTAAGAAGTGTGTAGCTTAGGAACCGATGACCTCAACAGTTTGGTCCCATAAGACCTTACCACAAATTTCCAATTTTCCACATTGCTGCCGGCCGCGGTGGTCTCGCGGTTCTAGGCGCGCAGTCCGGATCCGTGCGACTGCTACGGTCGCAGGTTCGAATCCTGCCTCGGACATGGATGTGTGTGATGTCCTTAGGTTAGTTAGGTTTAAGTAGTTCTAAGTTCTAGGGGACTAATGGCCACAGCAGTTGAGTCCCATAGTGCTCAGAACCATTTGAACCATTTTTTTAACCATTTTTTTCCACATTGCTCCACACTTGTCATGCTCCCCAAACAAACAATTTTTAACGCACCTAGTGTGCTGTTTCTTCACGTCGACATTCTTCAAACACCGTTGCTCAAAATGATGAACAAAAATCTAAATGACAAGACTGAAACAAGCAATCTACGATGAACAACTCGGCGACAAGGTACCGTCCGATCTATAGCGCCGATTACAGACACTATGTTACGCGACGGCATTATGGACTCCATGGATTGTCAAATTTTCGCTGCAGTTACAACTCGCCATGACTGTTCATGAGGCAGAGCCACTACAGAAGATTCTTTGCCCGGCAGACAGAATGTTCACTGTGCCATAGAGCAGACAGCACATCAGTGGTGTGGACAATAACACACAACGCAGTGCTGAACCACCGTCAAACGAAACGCATCAGAAGTGCATGACGATAACGTCACTGCCCCAGCCAGGACGCCGACCTCTGCAACCACCGCCGCTCTCCTAGCCAGAAACGATCCAGCGAGCGTCGCCACCTCCTGAAGGCCACCGAATTGTTGGTATCATGCTCAGTTTGGCAATGCCGCAAGGAACTGCCGGCTTCCTTACAGCTACTGCAAACATCCAAACTCCGAATGCAGACTGCAGTAGGTGCAACGGCTCGCGCCGACACATCAAGCCCACAATGAATTGGACAAACTTCCGTAGTGCGACTTCCACCCTCAGGAAGAAAGCTCTATATTTGTTTACTATTGGGGACATAATCGACTTCAGAGATTCAGCAACAGTATAGGTGTTTAAGATAATTATCATTTATTATTCCGCCTCAGTTGTACGTTTTAATTAGATTTCATATTTCGATCACTGGATCATCTTCAGATTTACGTAGTTGCGCCAGTAGCCCGTCTTGTCTATTTAGAACCACATCTCAAAGTATTCTGAAACATATAACCTAATTAAAAATATGTAACTGAGACGGAAGAATAAATATTTGATCAAAACACATGTCTATACTCCTATGTCGATACGGGCTCAGACATCAGTACGGTACTGAAGGATACAAATGTAACACCATATAGCACCACATCCTCACAACTCTGCGTCACAAGTGACTTGCATATCACCGTTCACAGAACCACTAGCTGTACGTGGAATAGGCTCGGATCAACAGACTTCATTACAGACCTGATTGAATTAATGGTAGGAATCGAATTCCTACGGCACTTTCTCCTTTATGCTGATTTCTTTAAAAAAAAGAACAAAAATAAAGGGAAAAACGCATCTCTACTACATCATGACACCAGATCACTCATGCCACGGCTTTTTGCCCCAACAGTTCCGGGCACCACCTCATGCATCAGTACGACGGTGCCACGTACTGTATCGCACTGAAGAAGTGCGTTACTAGGATGGACAACCTAAGATGACCAGCTTTATCTGGGCAGCAGCCAAGTATTGGAGGCACTTTGTGCTGGCAATGCAGCGCCACATCAAAGCATAAATGACGAGTCCGCTGCACTCACTCATGCATTACGTACCTAGCGTCGGCATTAACAATGCCACACTCGCTCTGGCCGACCATTTGTCGCCATCATTATGCTGCTATGCAATAACGACCCTGAGCACACGCCGCCCAACACAGGTCAGTACAGTGCATTCTGCCCCGTCTACCACCACATCGAACGACTGTACCTTACTGCCACCCACCCAGTCTTAAACAATGCATCATTCGTAACGAATGGTGTACCGCATTCTTACGACCCCAGTCCGTCACAAAGCATACCAGCTGGCACCAGCACAGTTATGGCAACAAAAACGACCGTCGATGAAACATTAAAATCACGGATAGTCCACTCTGCGGACATCTTGTGCGCTTCCCCTGAAACTACATCTACATCTACATTTATACTCCGCAAGCCACCCAACGGTGTGTGCCGGAGGCACTTTACGTGCCACTGTCATTACCTCCCTTTTCTGTTCCAGTCGCGTATGGTTCGCGGGAAGAACGGCTGTCGGAAAGCCTCCGTGCGCGCTCTAATCTCTCTAATTTTACATTCGTGATCTCCTCGGGAGGTATAAGTAAGGGAAAGCAATATATTCGATACCTCATCCAGAAACGCACCCTCTCGAAACCTGGCGAGCAAGCTACACCGCGATGCAGAGCGCCTCTCTTGCAGAGTCTGCCACTTGAGTTTGCTAAACATCTCCGTAACGCTATCACGGTTACCAAATAACCCTGTGACGAAACGCGCCGCTCTTCTTTGGATCTTCTCTATCTCCTCCGTCAACCCGATCTGGTACGGATCCCACACTGATGAGCAATACTCAAGTATAGGTCAACGAGTGTTTTGTAAGCCACCTCCTTTGTTGATGGACTACATTTTCTAAGGACTCTCTCAATGAATCTCAACCTGGTACCCGCCTTACCAACAATTAATTTTATATGATCATTCCACTTCAAATCGTTCCGTACGCATACTCCCAGATATTTTACAGAAGTAATTGCTACCAGTGTTTGTTCCGCTATCATATAATTATACAATTAAGGATCCTTCTTTCTATGTATTCGCAATACATTACATTTGTCTATGTTAAGGGTCAGTTGCCACTCCCTGCACCAAGTGCCTATCTGCTGCAGATCTTCCTGCATTTTGCTATAATTTTCTAATGCTGCAACTTCTCTGTATACTACAGCATCATCCGCGAAAAGCCGCATGGAACTTCCGACACTATCTACTAGGTCATTTATATATATTGTGACTAGTACCTACGAAGGACAGTTCCGCGAGACTCTACGGAGGTTACAGAGCTCCCAACGCTTGAACGATCTGCCACAGTTATACAATTCCAAATATTCAAGATTTTCTACATTCTCTAGCATTTGTCATTATTTGCTGCGTTATTTACTGCAGGAAAGCTTACCTCCAACTATCTGTTTTCCTGGACGACTTTTGTAAACCATTCAGACTTTTTGAGTTTTTATTCATGCCCTATGGTCTAAAGAACGAGGCTCTAACTAGGCAATGGTTCATTCACAGAGTTATCTTCAAATTTGACTTTCGTTATGCTTAAATGGACCACATCGTAATATTTTTGGTCACCCCACGCAATGACGAATGGCATCTTGAACTACTTCTCACACAAACGGATGTGGTCATAAACAAGGAGGTTACAATAAGCGGAAAGCCAAAGTGATCTAACTCGAACATGACTAGTTTCTACTGCCACATGCAGCAGTGACACAAATGCCCCTCACTGAGTCCCCTGGCTGAGTACACAAGCATAAAGAAAATTAGGGTGGAATGACAAAATACAGGACTGCCTCGCTAAACCGATCACTTCGGTCCATCCAATATCCGATGCACTGCTCACTGCCAAACTGATGTTAGCGACTGATAAAAAAATGTTTTTCAGACAACTGTTATCAGCATCGACATACTTGGAGATACACACTGTCCTATCTTACAGTACATTTACTCACTACCGCATCCGATCATGGACCATCTGCAGAGTGGAAAAATGTAACATGTATGCCATGTGACGTGATTACAATAGATATTCTTCCACTGTGAAGATGGGCCATGATGGAAATCGGTTGTAAGACAGCACAGAGTGTATCATGCGTTTCTCCAAGGTAGCAATTCAGCCACTGGAGCGGTCTTACAACAAGTTATGGTAGGTGAAGTACAGCCGCTATGCTTTTTCTCAAAAACACACAATGGCGTCACAGTCGAAATGGTCCATACTGAACCATGAATTATTATTCGTCCTGTATGAGGCAGTCAAATATTTCAGAGAAGATGTTGAAGGAAGACATGTCATTATCTACATAGATCACAAGCCATTCACAGATGCCACACAATACCCCTCAAAGGACGTTAGACCTCGTCGCTTCTATCATCTCAGTCTTATTACGCAATATACGACACATGTCCGTCATCTACCTGTCACGAATCAATGTTGCTTCTCTACAATTACACTTGGACAAACTAGCGAAAGAGCGGAACCACAATGTGACCATATCAATAGTCTCCAAACAGAAGCGTGGAGAGTCGCTGGGGCTAAAGTTCAAATACAGTGACATCCTATGCAATGTATCTCAGAACAAAATTCCGCGATTAGTACCCACATCTATGCGCCACACGATTTCCGAGCAATTACACAACTTCGTGCACTGAGGGCTTAGGCCAACAGCACAGCACATCACTGAACGTTTTGTTTGGCCTAACATTAAACGTGACTGTCGAGCCTGGGCACAAGCTTACCTGGCGTAGCAGTTCAGCAAAGTTGGTCGTCATACACAACCTCAACGCTCTGACATACTACGAGTACGCCTTCGACTCGTGCACCTAGATGCCGTCGGCCCTTCCAGAATCGGAAGGCTACAGATACTTACTTTCAATTATTGACAGAGTTCCCGATTGGGTGGAAGTAGTCCCAATTATAGACATTACAGCAGATTCAACAGGACGTGCATTCAACGACGCTTAAATAACTCGATTCCGCTGCCCTGAAATGATAAAGCAGACCAGAGAAGGTAATTAGAATCCGCGCTATTCGAGGCTCTCTACAACCTCTATAGCATTATGAATAATCGGACATCCGTGCACCACCCTTAGAGTAATGGGCTTGTTAAGCGATGGCACAGAACACTAAAATCTGCACACATTTGCTACGAAGGACTGAGGATGGAAGCTTTTCCGTGAGTGCTACTAGGCATCTGTAAGTATTCAAGGAAGATTTACACAGATATATAGTAGAAATCTTTTATGGAGACTGACTCACATTTCCGGCAGATTTCATTCTAAGCCCAAGCCCCTCAACCCAACAGACATACCAGCACTGGTCCAGCGGGTGAACAGTCATATCAGCCATGCGAGAGTGCCACCAAGACGGAATTTTTCGTGCACAAAGCACTTATTAGCTGTCAGTTTGTGATGCTACTGGGCAATATGACCAGGCCATCTTTACAGACACCCTACTCAGGATCAGATAAAGTATTAAAACATGACTCCCATACATTCGACATCTCACTCAACGGAAAAGCAACGACGGTGTGAATAAATCACTAAGACCAGCTTGGATCCTGTGCGAACACTCAGATGTGCGTGACATGGACCCAGAAGAAACGGACAACGACTAGTATGGTCGTTTAGCACTTGACGTGCAGAAGTCTGATTCACACTCCGAGGTACCAGTCGTCGTCAGACTTGACATGAAAGACTTCGATCGAGAGAGCATCCATGTGAATCGTGTAGACAATAATCTATTAGTGGACGTCTGTCGTGACTATTGTGTGACTGATAACGGACCGAAATGCCAGAAACTTACACGCGCATATGAGTTACCTAGGCTGCTATGTGTTTGAATTTGTCTGCTGACAGCGTACTCACGATTATAGCACCGAGGGAATCATCACGGTAGGCTGGCACGCGCCACGTCACAGCGTGCCTCAAACCCTCCTACCGGTGTGCCATCCCAGCCTCCCCAGACTCCGTCGCCGCCTGCGCAAAACGAATTTCGGTACAGTCGCCCATGCCGGCCTCCTCAGCATTGGCACCATCATCTACGCAGCACAAGCAATGAAGGCCATTCAACGACGGGGAGCAGCCAGCCATGCCTTCGATGCTTTCTTGTATCGTCGGACTGACACCGAGAAACGGTCCAGCCGTGTCCTGCTCAGCAGTTAACCGTGTACCGGCTGGTCAGACACATCTGCGTATGGCATACATACTCGAGGCGCCGACCGACCGTCGCTTCTCCCAGTGCTCTTGTAGAGAGAGGGTAGGGTGGAGTGGGTAGGCGGCAAACAGCACGAGTAACGCCTTTGACCTGAGGACACACGCGATTAAATAGAAATCTGAGATGACTCCAGAGAAGTCAGTTCTGTTTAGATACAAGTACTGTGCGGACGTGTTGTATGTCGCATTATGACACTAAAGCAATAACGTCACACTAACGTATCGTATCTTTTAATGGTACGATCCCTGCAACTTTTAGGGGAAAGTACCACGGTGTGGACAAAGACTCGGATTATACTTTATCCAAGGGTCTATTCTGACATACATAGGCCAGGACGTACTATCTAACTTTGGAATCTGTAAAAACCGTGGTACTTTCAATGTCACAATTTTATTTTACAGACAACAGTTGTGTGGATTCAAGAATCCCTATCTGTTTACGGTACCGAAAATTGCTTGAACTACGTGTTCTAAAAAAATAGGTCACCCTCATACTTCTAAACGAGATTAATTAATTTTTATGCCCTGCGACAGAATATCAGATCCGTATTTAAGAAATTCAGTGATGTGATGTAGTTGTACGATGTGACAATCAGATACGAAATAAAAGAACGTGGAATATGAAGATAGCTGTGCGTTTGTTGCTGCGTTTCATCGTGGTTTACTCTACTTTCCGCTGAGAATGGTGTAAATATCATGTATCACATACCCCAATGGCCCGAGTTTCCCTGAGGCGAGCCGCATTTTTCCAGGAGGACGTATGAGCTTTACGGTAAACTGATGGCGCCACATAACTCTGCTTTCAGAAGGAGTGCTCGTTCCAGTAAAGATCGTGTAAAACAATGAAGTTCACCATCCTAGTGATCATATCCTGGGGTCTTCCTATAATCCGGAGGACCATTAGGAACAGTAATGGACATTTAATGACTTTAAATACTGGACTGAGATGTACTGATATTGACTTCTTGAATGGACATTTGCCGTATGAGGTCTCTGCAATATCTTATGACTATACAATGTACGTGGACTGCATCGAGTTGTCTATGAATCGGTCGTTCTGTTTCCAAATCCCTTCTGCATCAGTGCCTTTCAGATAATAATTTCTGATATTCACTTACCTTGATATTAATGGTGGAAAGAAAGGACATTTTCAAGTAAAAATGTTCCTCTTTTAGTAAAATAGGTTTGCCGACTCGTAACTGTAACGTATACAACACCAGAGATAGTGCGGTGGAAATATTAGTAACCTTTCTGAACTACTTCTTGTTCCACATATGTTTTCTAAATGGTTCAAATGGCTCTGAGCACTATGGGACTTAACATCTATGGTCATCAGTCCCCTAGAACTTAGAACTACTTAAACCTAACTAACCTAAGGACATCACACAACACCCAGTCATCACGAGGCAGAGAAAATGCCTGACCCCACCGGGAATCGAACCCGGGCGCGGGAAGCGAGAACGCTACCACACGACCACGAGCTGTGGACTATGTTTTCTAAATCGTCTAATGAAACTATTGCTCAATTCAGATGAAAGGTAAATATTCTATTCATCTGTGGAATCTAACAACCACTTCACTATTTCCTTTTTCAAAATATGCACTCTGATTTGAAGATCAAGGGAGAATTTGAAATAAATTTCTCCGAGAAACAACCTATCACTATACGTCAGAAGACAGAGAAAACTTACGAAATATATCAGAGCGGTACATCAGTTTTCTTCTAGATATCAACATACTCAGTGATTTCACGGGGTTCTCGATTTCCTTTGTCCGGAGGTCTGTCTAGTACCTCTAAACAACGCCTTGTAATCAACAAAACAAGAAGTAAGACATAAAGAGAAAGGGAGTTTCAATGCACTTTCTCTGATTTCTCACACATTAATTACAGAAATCTGACAAACGAATTATTGCTACATGTGTGGTTCGTCATTTTTTTACGTACGCTGTCTGCTCGAAATCCAAAATTAATACAGTCCTATTTCGTTGATTACGTTTAGAAAATAGAGGAGACACAAAAAATGGTGATAAAAGCAGTGTGTCAACATAATCTGCCCATTGTCAATATGCAGCGTACTGTATGCGGTAGACTACTGAAGGAGCTCTCCAACAGCTTGTTTTGAGAATCCGCATCATTCTTTCCGCAGTGGTACCTTAGCACCGCGTATGCTGCCGAGCGCGTAATGAGAGTTACACACTGCCTCTCAGAGTAATTTTGCCAGACAAAGAAAAGCGAGAAATGGCGCGCGTCCCCTTACCCAAATGAAATTCGAGTCTGCCTTCGCCAAATGGGAAAATTTAGGACGTGAAATAAAAGATCCTGTTTTGTGATAATGCAAAGAGTAATTCCAGGGAAATGACAGTAGAGTATGAGATTACTCTGTGGTGTCGGAAATCCGTTTAAGTCGGTGAAGATTCCCCGCTCTTCAGCGTCGCATAAGACCAAGCAAGGGAAGAGCGGAGAGGGTGAGACGGAACGGCTGTGGAATCGTGGGCGTAACTGCGGCCATAAAACGCGCCGTCAAACATATTGGCCGTCGCCGCCGGCACGAGGCTTTAACGATGCCGCGAAGATTGTGGAGGGTTCGGGGGGCGGAGGAGGAAGAAGAATGGCCGGGACACGGCGGCTGATACGCTTTGGGGACCCACGCGGCGCTGCGGTACAAGAAGAATCCAATTACGCGGAGAGGGTGAGCAGCAGGAATTCTGTGCGCGACCAGTCCAACTGACGCTCACCGTTCCGCCGAAACCTTGGTTTTGTCGCTGGGTCAAAACAACGGAAGCACATTACGGTGGCGCTTATTTCGCATTTTTTGAAATGTTTCTTAAATTACCCCCACCCCTCCCCGGATTCATACAGGGTGTTACAAAAAGGTACGGGCAAACTTTCAGGAAACATTCCTCACACACAAAGAAAGAAAATGTGGACATGTGTCCGGAAACGCTTACTTTCCATGTTAGAGCTCATTTTATTACTTCTCTTCAAATCACATTAATCATGGAATGGAGACTCACAGCAACATAACGTACCAGTGTTTCTCCGTTAGCGAGGATACATGTATGAACCCTCCGTCGCATGGAATACCTGATGCGCTGATGCAGCCCTGGAGAATTGCGTATTGTATCACAGCCGTCCACGATACGAGCACGATGAGTCTCTACATTTGGTACTGGGGTTGCGTAGACAAGAGTTTTCAAATGCCCCCATAAATGAAAGTCAAGAGGGTTGAGGTCAGGAGAGCGTGGAGGCCATGGAATTGGTCCGCCTCTACCAATCCATCGGTCACCGAATCTGTTGTTGAGAAGCGTACGAACACTTCGACTGAAATGTGCAGGAACTCCATCGTGCATGAACCACATGTTGTGTCGTACTTGTAAAGGCACATGTTCTAGCACCACAGGTAGAGTATCCCGTATGAAATCATGATAACGTGCTCCACTGAGCGTAGGTGGAAGAACATGGGGCCCAATCAAGACATCACCAACAATACCTGCCCAAACGTTCACAGAAAATCTGTGTTGATGACGTGATTGCACAATTGCTTGCGGATTGTCGTGAGCCCACACATGTAGATTGTGAAAATTTACAATTTGATCACGTTGGAATGAAGCCTCATCCGTAAAGAGAACATTTGCACTGAAATGAGGATTGACACATTGTTGGATGAACCATTCGCAGAAGTGTACCCGTGGAGGCCAATCAGCTGCTGATAGTGCCCGCACACGCTGTACATGGTACGGAAACAACTGGTTCTCCCGTAGCACTCTCCATACAGTGACGTGGTCATCGTTACCTTGTACAGCAGCAACTTCTCTGACGCTGACATTAGGGTTATCGTCAACTGCACGAAGAATTGCCTCGTGCATTGCAGGTGTCCTCGTCGTTCTAGGTCTTCCCCAGTCGCGAGTCATAGGCTGGAATGTTCTGTGCTCCCAAAGACGCCGATCAATTGCTTCGAACGTCTTCCTGTCGGGACACCTTCGTTCTGGAAATATGTCTCGATACAAACGTACCGCGCCACGGCTATTGCCCCGTGCTAATCCATACATCAAATGGGCATCTGCCAACTCCGCATTTGTAAACATCGCATTGACTGCAAAACCACGTTCATGATGAACACTAACCTGTTGATGCTACGTACTGATGTGCTTGATGCTAGTACTGTAGAGCAATGAGTCGCATGTCAACACGAGCACCGAAGTCAACATTACCTTCCTTCAATTGGGCCAACTGTCGGTGAATCGAGGAAGTACAGTACATACTGACGAAACTAAAATGAGCTCTGAGATGGAAATTAAGCGTTTCCGGACACATGTCCACATAACATCTTTTCTTTATTTATGTGTGAGGAATGTTTCCTGAAAGTTTGGCCGTACCTTTCTGTAACACCCTGTATAATAACGAGGTATGTAAAATTTGGAACAACAGGATAAGGGGACTGTGCGTCCCCTGTTTTCAATCATCAGTCTTCTAACTATTTGATGCGGGCAGCCACGAATTTCTCTCCAGTGTCGAATCTTCAGCTAAGAGCAACACTTGCACCATATGCCCTTTATTATTTGCTGGATATATTCCAATCTCTGTGTTCCTCTGCTGTTCTACAGCTCCCTCTGTTTCCATGGAAGGTATTCCGTAATGTCTTAACCGATGTCCTATCATCCTGTCCATTCTTCTTGTCAGTGTTTTCCGTATATTCCTTTCCTCGCTGATTCTGCGGAGAACACTCTCGATTAAATTTTGAAATTAGTGGCCTATTTGATACTATTAGACTTCTCTTCGTCAGGAATTCCCTTATTGCGAGTGCTAGTCTGCTTTTTATGCACACCTTGCTCCGTGCGTTATTGGTTCAAATGGTTCAAATGGCTCTGAGCACTATGGGACTTAACATCTGAGGTCTTCAGTCCCTTAGAACTTAGAACTACTTAAACGTATCTAACCTAAGGACATCACACACATCCATGCCCGAGGCAGGATTCGAACAAGCGACCGTAGCGGTCGCGCGGTTCCAGACTGAAGCGCCTAGAACCGCTCGGCCACACGGGCCGGCTGCGTTATTGGTTATTTTGCTGCCTAGGTAGTATAAAGAAAACTGACAATATGATAGACGACGATCAGTTAGACTTTAGGAAAGGTAAAGGCTCCAGGGAGGCTGTAATGACGTTGCGGTTGAAAATGGAAGCAAGACTGAAGTAGAACCAAGACACGTTCATAGGATTTGTCGACCTGCAAAAACCATTCGAGAATGTGAAATGGTGCTAGATGTTCTGAGAAAAATTGGGAAGTTGTATGGAAAGACGGATAATATATGGTATGTACAAGAACCAAAAGGGAACAACAAGCGTGAAGGACCAAGAGCGAACTGCTCGGATTGAAAAGGTTGTAAGACGGAGTTGTAGATTCTCGCCACTACAGTTCAACCTATACACCGAAGAAGCAATGGCGGAAGTAAAAGAAACGTTCAAGAATGGAATGAAAATGAAGTGTGAAGGATATCAGTGATAGCATTCGCTGATGACATTGCTTCCTGACTGAAAGTGAAGAAGAATTAGAGGATATGTTGAATGGAATGAGCAGTCTAATGCGTGCAGGATATCGACTGAGAGCAAATCAAAGAAAGACGAGAAGTAGCAGAAATGAGAACAACGAGAAACTGAACATCATAACTGAGGATCACGAAATAGATGGAGTTAAGGAATTCTGCTATCTAGGCAGAAAAGTAACCCATGGCGGACGGAGCAAGGAGGACATAAAAAGCAGACAAGCACTGGCAAAAAGGCATTCCTCGCCAAGAGAAGACTACTTATATTAAACACAGGGCTTAATTTGAAGAAGAAATTTATGAGACTGTACGTTTGTAGCACAGTGTTGTATCGGTAGTGTAACATGGACTTAGGGGAAACCATAACAGAAGAGAACAGAAGCATTTGAGATATGTTGCTACAGAAGCAGGTTAAAAATTAGGTGGACTGATGAGGTAAGGAACGAGGACTTTCTTTGCAGAATCAGCGAGGAAAGTAATATGTGGAAAACGCTGACAATAAGAAGGGACAGTACGACTGCTCGTCTGTTACGACATAAGGGAATATCTTCCACGGTACGAGAGGGAGCGGTAGAGGATAAAAATTGTGGAGGGAGACATAGAGTGGAATACTTCCAGCAAACAGTTATGGACGTAGGTTGCAGGTGAGATGTAGAGGCTGACACAGGAGAAGAATTCCTGGCTGGGGTCGTCATACCGGTCAGAAGGCTGATGACTCAAATGAAAGTACTAGAATACATTTACGTCACCTACTTTGTGATCACCAGTTCTGATGTTAAGTTTCTTGCTGTACTCGTTTCTGCTACTGCTCATTACTTTCGTCTTTATTCGAAGGTCCGTAGGCCTTCACAATCGAAAAATCCATTAAAAAATCCCACCTTCGCAAAAATTGCTTCTGGATGACCAATTCATTCGTTACTCAACAGATGCAGTATCTTTTACCTTACTGTCTTAAAATGAATGCGTTCTCTTGCCACCAATACTTGGTTGACGCTCCTGGTCAGTGACCCGAAGAAGTATGGAGAGAGAACAGGGTGAGTTAAGCAGTTCATTTTCACTGCTGAACCCCAGACTACACCAGTAATCTTTCACTTTCTACAGAAGGCAACCGTCGTTTGCACAATAAAATTTATTTACTCCGGCGTTACCCTCATGTAACTACTAGAAGCAAACTGGAATCCACGAAACCAAAAATGTTTTCTTTTGCAATTTGCACGTTTGTAAATTACCCGTGCGTCAAATTTCTACATTAGCTGGGCAAGAAGTAATGATTTTTTTCCAGAAAAGCACGAATATCGACACGGAAGACGTCAACCAGCATACCTAAACTAAAAACTTTGTATCAACAATGGAACCAACAACATAAACGTGATAGAAGATCGTCAGACGTTGATAAACGAAGCGAAGCACGTAGAAAAAGCTAATGCTTTAAATGTCATTACCACTGTGGAATATAAACCGTTCATGATCAACCAGAGACTGAATAGTTCGCCAGAGTTCATACGTGGAATAGATTACCAGGTAGCAGATACGCGTACACCTGAGCGAGTAGAGGCAGTTGGGAAGACGCGAGAGCGAAGCGGATACCAAATTCAGCAGCTTTGGTTGGAGGTCGGAAGTTTGTCAGATCCAGGCTGTAGGGTGGATAAGGAAGAACAGTCCAATGAAGTTGTGTGAGCTACTCTCGGTCACGTAGACCTGCGTGAGGCCTTGTGTTGTTATGGAGAAGAAGTTCGTTAGCATTTTTGTGGTGACGATCACTTTGAAGTCGTTTCTTCAGTTTCCTGAGTGTAGCAGGCTACCCTTCAGAGTTGATCGTCGAACCGTGAGGGAGAACAGTAAACAGAATAACCATTTGAGAGTTCCAGAAAACCGTCGCCGTGGCCTGATTGGCTGAGGGTGGGGCTTTGAAGTTTCTCTTCGCAGGAGAGGTGATGTGATGCCACTCAATTAATTGCGTCAATCATTTCCAAATGGAAACAAAACGGCATGTTTCATTGTCTGTGACGCTGTTCGACAAAAATTCTTCACCATCAGCCTCTTAACGCGCAAGCAGTTCCGCAAAGATGGTCGTTTGTTCCTATTTATGGTCCTCTATTAGGCGGAGAGGAGATCTTTGAGTGCCTCAAGTGTTGGACGAGTGTCAGCACTACCAACAGAGACGTCTAGATGTGCAGAGAGATGTTTGAATGTGGTCCGCCGACCACCTCGAATGAAAGTGTCCGCACGTTTCAACGTTGCAGGAGTCACAGCTGTGTGTAGCCGACCGGCACGCGGGAAATCGAACAGATTTGTGTGACCTTGTTGCCATGATGACAGACACCTCATCCAACGACTCACTGTCCTTTTGTTTACTGACCGGTCTCCGTAGACATTCTACAAAGGCCCATGAATATATGCGATGCTCTGGCTTTCCACCAAAACAAACTCACTGACAGATCTCTGCTTGGAACACACCTCCTTTACAGATTCCATTATGAGGGCTACGTATAGCGCTGCCACCAATTGGAACTTCATGAAACTAGATAGACTCAAGCGGGAATGTTCCACGACGTCTCACAACAAGTCACGCATGTTTACATCCGAAACTGGCGGAGAAAAAAGTGTCGCATTACTTACCGAATGCCCCTCCTACATTTGAAAAAGAAAAATGCATTACTCATTCAGCGCAAATTCTTTCACCCGTAGCTCGACTGTTTAACTTATTATCATTTAGATCTTTCTTTCCATTTTTCTCAGATCAACTCGCCGAATTGGTGACGTCAGGTAGTGTTGAATTACAGTTACCCCTATTCGAGGAAGCTCCAAGCACATCGATTAATAACTTTGTCACAAAAATCCATCGCCATAAGTAAAAAAGGGAAAAGGCTGTCGACTAGTAATGAATCCCGAACTTTGTGTTGACTGCCACAGGAAAGCGGTTATCATCCTGACAGCTCCAATAGAAGCACATGTTCAAGATATCAAAGATGTTGAAGTCAGTAGTAGTTCTCTTTTCAAGTTCCGAAAGAAACTCAGTGAGAAATACGCTACTCAAATCAGGAATCAAGGATATGAAACTGCAGGTTGCTACCTCCCACTACGATTGTAAGTTTACCACTAACGTTAAAATATAATGCCACGAAAGCACGATTTCCTGTGGTTATTTTAAATTGTGATACTGAGAAACTTCTTGGAACGCCAGCCTTGCGATCTGCGACTGGAAATAAACAGCCTACGGTTGTGTAAGAAACTCTCACTGAATGGGTCTTGTTTTGAAACAACAATATCAAACATGGACACTTTCAGAGATGCCTATGTTTTGATTAAAAACTCTTTAGGAATAGATCTCTTGCATTCAACTGAGGCAAGGGTCATCTGCAGAACCATAATCCGAACTTACACAATCTTTAAAATAATTGACACACTTGATCTGGAATTGACGTTAATAAATTCGAAACGAGAACTTTGTACGGAAAAGTCATGGAACAACGGGATATAGTCGATGTTTCCCGAATACTCGGTTTCTACTTTGAAAGAACACATCCAAGAGAGGTTGTAGGGAAATTTAAGGTTTTACGTGATCTTTCTTGGTGAAGAATTATCTCGTGGAGTATTTTTGCGTGCTCAGTCATGCGAGATGGATGATAAAAGCCACCTATTGCTAGAAAATATTTGTGTTCCGTGATGAATATGAATACAAGACTAGAATACAATTTGGTATATTTGTGTTTTCCTCGTCGATGTGTACGTCGAAACGTGGTTCTCTGATCATTCTGCAGGCAAAGCATCGTAAATGGATTCAGCGTTCTCTCAAGATTTTATGGATAAAGAATCTCAATTGAGATATTTTTGATGCAGCCCAAAACTCAAAATTCATTTATGGTATTTGTCTCGTGAACCTATCGCAATCACAGTCTTTGATGATAAATAGTCTTTTGATTCAAAAATGAAAATGATCAATGCAGCGATCCAACCATGAGAAGAAAATAATAAAAGGTTTCGAACAGGATTTAGTCACATCCCAGATATCGAGAATAATGGGATGGAACGATTTGTTTTTAAAAAAGCGAGAAATTTCTTTACAATATCTGCCTTGAGTCACTTCGTGGACAGATTCGCGGTAGCACGGAAATGAAGATTTCATCAGTGCTCTAGGTCTATAAACTGAAAGTTGTAAATAATAGCAGGAAGAGGCGTCAAGTTCATGAACTACCATAAGCTATTTACAAAAAACGAAAACCATGAGCACTATGTGCTTCACGTTGGATGGGAGTATAGCCATAAATTTCCAGGGCGCAAAAAGTAATCAGGAATTGTAGAAGAAAATTTTTTCACCATTTTTGTTTCTCCAAAATTGTATGTAGTAGTATTACGAATTGAATTCTTAAAGTTAATAGAATAAATTTAATAATTAAGTTCAAATTTATTTGGTGAGCAGTGTAATATCATTTGAGATATCAAGTAAACGAGACTTTCATGAGATTTTTTTTCAATATAGGACCTAGGGAAACAGCTCTCCCTCTTCCTACGGAACAGAACTTACACAAATCGTATTCCTTTCAAGCGATATAACTAAAGGGCAGCAGAAACTTGAAAAATAAGCGCCACCTTACTGTACATACCTTTACTCAAAGTATTAATTTAGCTTTGTGAGTTTTTTTATAGTTTGCACTCAAAACAAGCAGCCATTCAAGTACTGATCGTTTCTCCCGTAATCTTACATCAGTATTAGTGAAACAGCTCATTCATTTGTTCCAGTTGGAAGAAATGGCTAATTTTACTTATGAATGTTCTGAAATTAATCCGCAATTAGAAATTCCTCTTCCCAACTTACCTACTCGCCTGGTATTGACTGACAAAAAATTTAACTAGAACAGTCGGAAGTCGAACAGCTCCCTCCCCCTTGAGGGATAAAGAATGAAAAGTTTACACATGAAAAAACAACAATTGATATGTCGATGGAATTCCACTGAAAGGAAGCGTTCCGTAATTGTTTTTGAAATAGAAGGAAGGAATATTTGGATTTAACATCCCGTCGACGAAGAGCTCATTAGAGACAATGTCAGATGAGGGAAAGATACGGAAGGAAGTCGACCGTGACGTTTTCTCCTTAGGCGATTTTAAGGAACCTAGATCTGGATGTAAGAAAATGAAACATCTACTGCCGTCCTTATGTTGTCATTTATTTTTTAGCTACCAGATTCCGCCCTTTGATGCACCATCATCAGGCCTTAGCTGATGCTGAAGGGATTATCATAGTACACATATACGATGCATCAGTGGCCAACAACCGTTTTACGCAGACTACCTGTAACCGTGATGGCGTCTCTCCAACCTTCAACTGTTGACAGTTGATGGTTGGAAAGATGACATCACAGTTACAGGTAGTCTGCACAAAACAGTTGTTGGCCACTGACGCATCATATATATGGATAGTGATAATACCTTTAGCATCAAGTAAGGTCTGAAGATGGTACACTGAAGCGCCGAAACTGGCACCTACACAATAAATGACAACATAAGGACGGCTTTAGATGTTTTATTTTCTCACAATAGTGAACGGCCATTGCCCCGGCCACCGCACTCGCAGATATGCTTTACGGGTAACGTGTGACCCCCTGCCGCACCTTGGACGTTGTTTGTCAATAGAAGAATTGCTGAGCTGTTTACTGTCAAGCCCCTGCAGCCGTCACAACGAGTGGTGGCGCAAGCTGAGTCGGTCTAGCTCTTAAGTAGGAATTGAAAGATTCATAAACACCGAAAAGGGAATTATCGATATCGGTTGAGCGCGATGGCTGAAGAAATTAATTTATGTCGTCTGGCATCCGCCATTACCTAGTCTTTTCTGCGTTTATATACGAGTTGTGTGAAAAAAGTAATGAGTTTGACAACACTGCGAGCGATCTGGCAACGCTGCGTTGTTCTACTTGTGTAGACCGGTGTGTTCATCCCTTACAGATAATCAGTCGGAGTTTGTGCTCTGAGCAGCCACCACGTGTGTTTTGAGAGCACCATCAGTGTAGTTGTGTTTTTATTGTGTATTCCGAAAATGGAACACAGAATGTAGAACAACGTTATGCCATCCAGTTTTGTGTTAAGCTTGGGGAATCCACGATTGCGACCTTTACATAGTTCAGACAGCCCTGTGGAGAACATTCTTTATAAAGAGCACAAGTTTTTCACTGGTACAAATCATTTTTTGAAGACCGAGAATATTTCCAAGATGAACCTTGCTAAGAGAGAGCTTCAACTTCAAAAACCGACAATAACGTCGAACGTATACTTGCTCTTGTGGAATCAGACCTCCAGGACAAATTGTCAAGCAATTGCTTTACAAAGACGTCCTTGAAAGACTCTAGAGAAGGATAAATCGAGTGAGACCAGACACTGTAGACAAGTGGATGCTGCATGAATATGCCCCATCTCACACGGCTACTTCCGTCAAGGAATTTTTGACCTAAAAAGGCATTCCTGTTGTTCCACAGTCCCACTATACACCTGAATCCACGTGACTTTTTCCTTTTCCCGAAATTGAAAATATCGTAAAAGGACGTTATTGTGGGACTCTGGAAAACGTTCAAAAATTGTGACGGACATGTTAAAAGTCCTACCAGTTGAAGTATTCCAGCGCTGCTATCAAGACTGTGAACAACGACTCTGCCGGTGTATAGCTGCCGAATGGACTACTTTGAAGAGGACAGAACTTTGTTTGAAAAAAAATGAAAACTTTGGTGGATAAAAAATTCAGTCTCATTACTTTTCTCAAACACCTCCTTCAAAGTTCGTTTTGTGCCGTTACGTCGTTGTCAATGATAGCATGTGCTTGTAAGAATCAGTCTCACAGTGTGCTACACACCAACGCCATATTCAATAGATAAATCTGTTCTATTGGCGAAATTGTGACTTTAAAAGCACTAACTGAAATACTTCGACGTGTCACACGAATCGCATGTATTCAGCCTCGTACTTGCGAGATGGTGGGCACCCAATGCAGTGTAAGACCAACTTCGAGACCGTGTAGGTTATCGGCAGTTCACTGCTGGGCCGCAATAAGTAATGGGTACCCACATTACCCAGAATCACCTGCTTGTTAAGAAGTCCTTATTCCGCCTACTGACGCGGGAACCTCTGATCACTGCACATCACAGAACACAGAGATCAACTTGGGAGAAGAACACTGCTACTGATCACCCGAGGAAAACGACACCTAGACTGCAGAGTCGTGTGACACAGCAAACTTTGTACTCCAGATGGGAGTACTTCAGAAACCACATGAGGCCGCTCATGGCTACCACAGTGCTATAGATAGTTTTTGAATGATCACTTTTACATCGTTTAGTTCATCATCCAGAAAGGCCCAGAGCGATACCAACGCTTAAGTGAATGGAAATCAGAAGTGTACAAGAAGGTAATTTTTCGTACAAAAAAAAAATGGCTCTGAGCACTATGGGACTCAACTGCTGTGGTCATAAGTCCCCTAGAACTTAGAACTACTTAAACCTAACTAACCTAAGGACAGCACACAACACCCAGCCATCACGAGGCAGAGAAAATCCCTGACCCCGCCGGGAATCGAACCCGGGAACCCGGGCGTGGGAAGCGAGAACGCTACCGCCCGACCACGAGATGCGGGCAATGTTTTTTCGTATCAGTTAAGTGTATATAGGATGAGAGAATTCAGAAGGTATTGCAGGATTTGCAAGGTATCTATATTTATTTGCTTCACGGAATGCTAGCAGCCTTTTTTAAAACTGAATATCAATAACTCTGAGTGAGGCATGTAGTATTTTAGGTGACTTAAAAACGTCTCAGAAAGTGATCGCTGGCGTACTTCGGATTAATTGCCACTTTGGTTTTTATTACATTAAAACTGAAACTGTGAACAATGCTAAGGTTGACTTGCACTGCAGAGTACTTCACTGTATGTGGTCCTAGTGGAAGTGGTTTTCTCCTAGGTTTATTCCAAACTGAGAACCGCCTCGCCAACCCAACAGCAGTACTAGTTTGCACAAACTATTTTATAACATTAAGCAATGGAAAAAAGTATCGTATGATATAACCCCGAACACTTATGAATTAGTCTGACTATTAAACTGTGACTCATCAAACTATATATATTGTTGTTTTGGCGAGAACGGTTACCTGCACGAATCGTTGAGACGAGCGAGGGCAACCAATGATAAGTGCATGTCAACTAGTCTTACACCATCAGAAGAAAAATGATTACAAGAGAATAGTGTGTGTTACTTGCATTTTATGTTTGAGTCAGTAACTAGGAAACTACAGAAAACGGGTTTCGTTTGTTGAGCGTTATTGTCTCACTAAACAGCAGGGTCCAGAAAGTAAACTGCGAAAACGAATGGCAGCTCTTTTTGATGTGTCCACGTCATCGAAACTGTCACCTCCCATTTTTGTACCCGTGTGTCATCTGGCACAGGTAAATAATTAAAAACTTGAAGTTCTAAAACATATTATTATTGTAAATGCACAGAATTATCTTCCCTTTCTGCGAAGTACCTAGTAGTGTGTTATTCATTCATCTGCCCTTCCATCCTACTGTGGCCGCTACCTCCGTACTCCACACAGGTCTGCCTCTCTTGCAGCGATCACTCTTGCAGAAGCTGGCAGTATAGGAAACAATGCTTGAAATAATCATCCCCTCAGTACTTAAACTATTTTTATTTTCCAGGTAATTAAGCGCAGCAACCTGTTATGGTTAGAAACAACGAAAAGTACTGTTAATTTCAACAATTAAACAATAAATTGAGATACAAATCAAAGACAAAGGCAAAGAATTCACGCCATAGCAGTCTTTTTCTATGTGGGTTTACACATACATTAACTAACGTACAAATCTGATGCCTAATTATCGCTCCTTTGTACATGTAAAATAATTGTTGTTAACACATAATAATAATTTTTAAAAAGGAAATAGATAAAATGTCACGGAAGATAGAAAGTGCTAAAACGCGTTTGATTAAAATGGCATTTCTCTCCAATGTGCAAAGAGATTCTACTCTTACCAAAACCGAAGGGAAACGTTCGATCAAAGAAGTCATTAGATGCGGAGCTCAAGCTCGGACTGGAGAAAGATGTGGAAACAATGAGAAAAAATCGGCCGTGTCGTTTTCAAGGTAACTACCACGAATGCGCAGAAATCAAATTATGAAAACCAGGGAAAGCCTAAATAGGCTAGCGAAGAAGATTTAAATATAGAGGAGCAACATCGAAAGAACATGTGGGATATGGGACAACCCCAGAAGGCAGTTATCGTCATATTGACATTACGCTGCAGTGGTGCATTTTCTAGGATTGTGGGTAAAATAGATCTTACTTGTGGGAAATAAATGTCTGCATTGTGGTAGAAGTAATTAATGATCCATGATGTCTATATTTTCCTATAAGACGTGTCTCATCAGTTGCGGAAGGGCAGAATGTATGCGTAGACGCGGTTACTTTTCCTGATATTCTCCACTAAACAGAGGTTGACAAATGGTCCCTTATAGGGTCTTTTATACTCTTTACATAAACTGGGCGATTCTATACTCCGTATTGCTTTAACATTCCCGCTGTACTGACATTCTTGAGAAGTGAGCCTCGTATCGCTGTCTGGTAACCAAAGTTAAAATTTTCTGCAGATTTGTCATATTACTACGAGTGTTTGCGGGGATGGTTTCTTTGAACATGCCACAGTCTCTTTCCTTCCCCTTAACAGCCCAACTACGCTCCTTCTCCTCCTCAAATCTACGCGAAGTGGACAAGACGTTGAATTCCTTTGTTCGTCCCCTACTTTGAATATAGCCCATTCAATGTAACAATGTAGTAGACGTATCATAAGTAATCACGTCTTTCAGTTCAAGAGATGATTATGTGGCTCGTTAAAAATAATTTTTAACAGGTCTTCATCAAAGGCTGCTAATCTTTCCAAATTTGTTAAACAGTACACATTAAGTTTACACTGCAGAAACAACCGAGTCTTTTTTGCTGTTATTTTGCAAGAGAATTCTCCTAATAGGCGAAAACATTTTCTGAAATGCCTCTCGTGTTATTGTAATTGTAGCAAATCATTATGACTCAACGTTAAAGACTTAATTTTACTCCATAGAGTATACCTGTTGAGCGTATTCTACTGTCTACGGGAATTACGTTTTTCCAATGTTTTAAAGTATTTGAGAACGATATATACTCACTCTTGCTCTTCCTTTTCGAGCTTTCATACGCGAAGGTTCTGTTATTTAGTAGAGATATTTTAGAACCATACTCCACTAGTCAAAAATAATTTGTGTATTTCTCATCCTGTTACATTGGTTGGAAGCAGCCAGTCTGGTGACAAAACGATCGTGCGCCTTAATCGCGCCATCATTTCTAAATTACCACGTACATCATTCCAGCCTTCAGTTTATAATGTTATCAAAGACCCATCATCATCATTAGTTTCATGCAAAGCAGTTTTTCTTTTTTTTGCATTAACCGCAACAACTATATAACACGGAGTCACCAAGTTTCCTGTTTTTCAGCTATAATATGAACGTTACGACTAGAAAAGGTATCTTATGGCACTAAAGATAAACATGCACCATCTCACTGAATTTAGCAGCAAAACATTTTCCTTTTCTTATTGGCCTGTGGGCTACGTCCCTCCTTTGTCATAAATTTAACTTTCAAACTTTTAACCCTTAAAGGAAATATTGTCACTGGAAATGGGATATGTTACATCATCTAGCCTTCGTGACAAGAGAAATTAATTGGAAGTCATCGTTTCTGTCTGTCCTCCTCTGTCCATCCATTTGGCCCACTTTCCTGACAAGAATTACGCTCACAGTAACGATTCAATGTTGACAAACAGTATACACTGTCCTAACAGCGCACTACTGAGGTATGGAAAACTATCGCGAAGATGTTTTTCATCCATCTAAAGGAATATGAAAGGCTTCCGAGAATCGAGTTGCAATATCGCAGCCGTGGTGTAGAGTAAATAAGAATGGTGTGGGGAGTGGGTTCACTCAGACGTGGTCGCCGAGAATGCAGGAGTGGCGGAGAGAACGGGGGAAGTGACGCCGGGTGCTGCTACCGCCACTCAGCCTGATGGAGCGCCTGCCCAGGGGATCGGCCGCAGCCCGCAGCGCAGCTACACAGGGGAGCCTACCTGGCTGCCCCTACTGCAACTCCACGCTCACACCAGTACACAGCCACGGCAGTTCTTTGACAAAGAACTTACTCCACAAAAAGTATGCACGTTATTCTAAATGAATCAAGATACGCTGTCTTAATTTGTTTTGCGAGGAACTTTGTTTATATAGACAGTGGTCTAATAGCTCACGCGAATTTCATTGGTTTGACATGAGTTACACTGAGATGACAAAAGTCATGGGATACCTCTTAACAGCATGTCGGACCTCCTTTTTTCCCGGCGTAGTGCCGCAACACTATGTGGTATGGATTTAACTAGTCGTTGGAAGTTCCCTGCAGAAATATTTAGTCGTTGGTAGTTCCCCGCAGAAATACTGAGCCATGCTGCCTCTACGGCCCCCATAGTTACGAAAGTGTTGCCGGTGCAGGGTTTTGTGCATGAACTGACCTCTCGATTGTGTCTCACAAATGTTGGATGGGATTCATGTCGAGCAAGCTGGATGGCCAAAATATTCACTTGAACTGTCCGGAACGTTCTTCGAACCAGTCAAGAACAACTGTCGCCCAGTGAAATTGTACACTGTCATCGATAAAAATTTTGTTTTTGTTTGGGAACATGAATCCCATGAATGGATTCAAATGGCCTCTAAGTAACCGAACATAACCAATTATAGTCAATGATCGGTTTAGTTCGATCAGAGGAGCCGGTCCATTCCATGTAACCACAGCCCACATCAGTATGGAGCCACCACAGCTTGCACAGTACCTTGTTGGCAACTAGAATCCACGGCTTCGTGAGGTCTGCGCCGTTCTCCAACACTACCATCAGCTCTTACCAACTGAAATCTGGACACACCTGACCAGGCCGTGGTTTTCCAATCGTCTAGGGACCAACAGACATTGTCACGAACTCAGGAGAGGCGCTGTAGGCAATGTCGTGCTTTTTGCAAAGCCACTCACATCGGTCGTCTTCTGTCATACCCATTAACGCCAAACTTCACCGCACTGACCTAACAAATACGTTCCGCGTTCGTTTCACATTGATTTCTGTGGTTATTTCACTCAATGTTACTTGTATGTTAGCACTGACAGATCTTCGCCAATGCTGTTGCTCTCAGTTGTTAAGAGAAGAAGGCCCTTGACCATTGCGTTGATCGTGGTAAGAGATAATGCCTGAAACTTGGTATTCTCAGCACGCTCTTGAAGCTGTGGATCTCGAAATATTTAATTCCCTAACGCTTCCCGAAATGGAATGTCCCATCCATCTATCGCCATCTACCATACCGGGTTCAGAGTCTGTTAGTTCTTTTAAACTATTATTTTCCCGTCTTACGGCTATAATCTCGTCGCAAACCTTTTCACATGAATCATCTGAGTACAAATGATAGCTCCGCCAATATACTTCCCTTTTATACTTTGTGTACGCGATGCTGCCGTTACCTGTACGTGTGCGTATCGCTATCTCATGACTTTTGTCACCTCAGTTTATTACGTGATACGCTACGTTCTTTTATGTAGGCTAAATTACGAAGGCTACTGTGTTATGATGACAAGGGAATGAACAAACGTGATTGACTCAAGTACAGTGTCTTCTAAAAAGGAACGATGCTTTGATGCGCTTTACAGTGAGCGAGAGTTGAGAACAACATTAACGGCCAAAATCGCGAGCATGGTGAATACATACATTAATAACAATCCTAGCGAAAAATGTAGTTCTTTCTAAAATGTTGAAGGGCTGTGGACACAAGTAAAAAGCAAATAATCGAATTTTAGGACCTTCGCGGTGAATAATAGTCGACGTCAGCCACACACTGTGTCGGAATTTGGTTATAATGAAGTTTCCGAGAAACGTACCTCTCTCACTGACTTCCACAATGACATCAGGCGAACTGGAAGAATAACCACCAATAACTATTTCTCTTCGTTTAAAGACGCCAGTATCTCGATTTCCCACAGAACCGTATCTTTCCTCTCATGATGCAGCAAAAGCTTCCCATGCCAAGACGTAGTACAACTCATCCGCCACGGCTGTATCTCATCGCCAGCCATGATAATGTATCAACTTGTGTGCCTGAATTGTACAATGGGTACCACAGCCGAAACATACTTCCTGAATGTGTATATTCTTAAGCATTGGCTGTCCATTGTTTAAAAATAACATCTCGTTTCGGATCCTCCACTACAGCACTGTTCGGCAATGTAGCCACATGTAATTCTTGCAGAACCCGTCAAATCAACATTACAAGCTACACGTTCCTCTAGTCATTTTAACAATGTGTAGCTATATTAATGTTAGGGGTGTAATAGAAATACACTATGTGACGTAAAAGTATCCAGACATACCTGTGTAATGCCGAATTGACCGTTGTGTGTCACGAGAGGTGGACCCACAGTATAGAAGGAGCCGGGGAATATTGTGTTGTCAGTAGAGAAGCAATACCAGTAGAATGCGCCCGACAGTTCAGTGACTTCGAAGGTGGATTAGCCATTGGATGTCACCTGAGTATGAAATCTATCAGGGACATTTCAACACTTTTAAAGCGGTCCAAGTCGACCAATGATAATGTGATTTTGAAGTGGGTACGAGAAGTGACAGCCGCAGCTAAACCAAGACCAGAACGACGTCACGTACTGAAGGACAGCGACCGTCCAGCATTGCAGAGGATGATTGTAAAAAGTTTCACGAATTCAGAAAAAGGAACTACTTGCGGCGGGGAGGGGTAGTGGGACTCATTTCGAGATTCATTTCATGTCCACCTACCTCAGTGTAGTGTCAAATCACCACCCGTTATTCTGAATTCATAGGTACTATGTAGACGATGAGAAAAGCAGCGTTGAAGAAAACCACAGTCCATACTCACGATTACAAAGTCCGCGTAACTCCAGTAACCAGATGGACCTCTGTTAATAACGGGCAAAGTGGGTGCTTCCTCCCTTCACTGAAAATTATTAAAAGTTTAAAAATGGTTCTGAGCACTATGGGACTTAACTTCTAAGGTCATCAGTCCCCTAGAACTTAGAACTACTTAAACCTAACTAACCTAAGGACATCACACACATCCATGCCCGAGGCAGGATTCGAACCTGCGACCGTAGCGGTCGCGCGGTTCCAGACTGTAGCGCCTAGAACCGCTCGGCCACCCCGGCCGGCATTTAAAAGTTTAGAATTAAAATTCTTTAAAAATAACTTGTGCGCACTGAGAGTGCTGTTAGTATTTTCAAATGACAAAGAAACTTAAATTGTCGTGATTCCTATCTGAATTTACTTTACTATGTGTCGGTTAAGTACTTTTTAAGAGGTTTTTTATATTTTCAAAACTATTTAAGTTATCCGCATGAAAATTTTACACACAGTTCTTCTAAATTATAAAAGTTCCTATACCAAATCTGAAAACAAACAGATCATATTTATCATAGTTATTTAGTTTCTTAGGTGAGATGAATAAGTGATCTTAGTATGCTCCACACGGAGCAGTTCTCACGGTCAGCACACCGGGACAGATGGCATTATGACTCCAGCAGCCGACTACACAACGAATGGGGCTGATGGCTTCATTGCCATCCTTCAATACAGCTTGACCTAACGGAATAAAACTTACGGCAAATCTCTGCAGCCGTCCAAATAGCAGCGCCGTTACATACTCATGACTTCGAAAGTGTTACCAGCAGTCCAGATAGTACAATGACTGCTGGTAGGGATTTAAAAAGAATTGGTACAATGGCCAAACAGATCCTCGAATGTCACACATTTCTGTAGTCACTGTTAAGCGACGCTGAGGTGGCCTAATGAGCGACGCCACTGGACAGTGGATTTGAGACGAGTGATGTGGAGTGATGAACCGCGCTGCACCATGTGGCAATCAGTTTGGGTTTGGCGAATGCCTGGAGAACGTTACATGCCATCATGTGTGGTGCCAAAAATGCATCACGGTACGGCGGTGTTTTTCATGCTTAGTGTGTGGTCGCATTATAGTGCGTAGCAAAGTTTAATTTGGAAGATATGGACATAATTTACGGCACTGTGTACTGCGTCCAGTAGAGGAACAGTTCGGAGACGAATACAGTAACAGCATGACAAGGCACCCCGTTATAAAGCAGCATCTGTGAGGCAATGGTTTGTAGACAGCAACATTCCTGAAATGGGCTGATCTGGACACAGCGCGATCTAAGTCCAATGGAACATCATTAGGAGAGTTAGGACGTTGACTTCGCTCTGGACGACAGCGTCAAACATTATTATCTTCCCTGGTTTCAGATCTTCCGAAGAATGGGCTGTCATTCCTCCAGAGACATTCAGACACCTCACTGAAAGTGTCCCCATCAGAGTCAATCCATCATAAATGTGAAGGATGGACACAGCCCGTATTACAGTCCATTAATAGGTGTGTGGACAGTTTTGACCAGATAATGTACGTCCGTTTGAGATAATGTATGTCCGTTTGACGGATTATACCACACACTCGAAAGTGGCTATACTGTCGAAACTGAGCAGTAGCAGAGGTTGAAAAATGAAATGTTATTTCAATCCTGCTAGCGACAGCCAGTGTGGAAGATTACAATCGTCCAGAAAACTAGGTCAACTAATAGGACCTTGCTTTCTACCATCATGTTTTAATGGGGCCCATTACTTGGTGTGGTTTAAAGTTTCCTGCAGCGGCTTTCTCGGTGTTCATATTTCAGCTGAAAGTCGATATTTCGAAGATATTCTTCATAGTCAGGTGCGTCTGATGAATACAATGAAAATTTTCGAAACTAAAACATGGGGCGGACTGAACTCCGAGTAAACGTTTGCACACGTTCACTTGAGCTGTCGTCATTGAAAAGTTGATGGGAGCATACGTAGTTGCTGTAAAGCGTAAGTCATTTATGATTATAGGCAACTACATATTCTTTTCTGATCATGTGACACTTATTTAAAAGTACTTATTTTTGGATCTTCCATCAGTTGAATTACGCATTTTGCCTCTAACACTTTGCGTCACCCTGATGTTCACAGAAATCACACGCTGCACACTTAAATTGTGCTTGGATCTCTAAACCACAAGCTATGTAAAAGTTTATGTACATCAGTAATACAGTTGCCCTGTAAATAATAATTTTGTTGCTAATCAAAGGAAGGGGAGACAGTGTCTACAGCTGCGATATGTATGACGTAGTAAAACTTCTTAACTGCTGTCTTTCATTTGTAAACTGACCTTAGAACATAGATGACCTAGGAACTGAAAATTCCAAGTTCATATTGTGGCGATTATGCCAGGTTACTGGTCATGAATTAACTTCAATACAGTTACATTCATTGCAATAGCTTTTCGTGTCGGAAGAGAGAAGTTGCTCACTCCTGTCTGACAGATAATTAAGACTCCTGGACTCGGAGTGAGGGAAAGTTTCACTCGGTGAGAAACTTCGACCTCGAGCAAGGCAGACTGCAGGAACTCTAGCACAAAATTGGAGGCAATATGCATATCTTCAAGCGATAATATTCAGTAAAATAACTTATTAAGAAACAAAGCTGCTCATATTAGATTTCTTACTCTACAAAAGTTTCATATTTGCAACATAATTTATTAAAAATAACCTTCGGAAGACAAGCGAATTAATCAGATTAACGCGACGAATGTCGACGAACACGTCTGACCTCTGCGAGGACAGGTGAGACACTATTTACCGTTAAGCAAATTGGCTGGGTCCTGGGTGATGTGAACAGCTGATTCGTTATCGACGGACCCAGTTATAGCTTTGTAAATGAAATGGATATAAAGGTTTAAAATGCCCTGAAACGTTTTACTTGATGTTAAATAACTCTCAAGAAGAGACAGCTATATTAGGTCTCACAGCAGCTGTACTCGATGTTGTGATAAGACATTGCGATCATACCATTGACTGCTGGACTTTTCCTGTCTAACGCAGCATTGTTTTAATGACATCGGCAGATCTGTTTTCCTTATTTAATACAATTGAACAAAAAATTAAAGGACATCCTTTTCTCTTAAATTAAAAACTGTGAACCGTATCGAAGTAACAATAAAAGCGCTCCCCATAACCACTATTACTTCAATTGCTGTAAATAGCTATGTCAGAAGTCACGAACCTAGAGAAAAGGACTCTACTGCAGACAACGAGACATCTTTAGAAGACTTGAGACAAGCAGACGCCCTTCCAACAATCAGCGAACCACCGACAGCAGACTATTAGGATTTACCCTCGTAGCTTATCCGATGGTACCATCCATTCGGAACTTCACGCGTGGGACAATTTACGGAGTTAGCATACTCAAATGTAGCAATGTATTGTGACAGAAATAGTCCACACCCTTCTTAAAAGACCAAGAAATGTGAAGAATGAAATAAATTAATTACTTACGATGCACAAATCCCTAACAACATAGTTTGTCAAAAATCATAACTTACAAAAATCAAAATGTACAACAACAATGTTCGGGTTTACTGGAATACAAAATAAGTGTAAACTTACAAGAATATGAACCAAAGACTTCTGGGACTATGGTTAAATACTAAATATTCTTTACGCTCTGAATAAATCTCAAACATCTAGCCTAGTACCAAATATATAACTGCGGTGCTTTGTATGCTTGGAGGAGGCAACTTAAAACAGGCGCTTAAAGAAGAACCCTACTTATTGATGTGCATAAACGGTCCTGCGCTATCTAAACAAGTATTCTACACTTTATTTTAATGGCATGTCGCCCGGAATCGAATAAATGACCACCTGTGGAGCTTAGAGGGATCCCAATCTTGTAGCCCTTCGCCACGTTACAAATTGAAAGCATAAAAGCACACCAGCTTCTGCGGATGGTGTGGTTTTCGATAAAATCCTTGCTCCATTAGATTGTATAATCCAATAAAACTAAACATTAATCAAAAAATTAAATCCGACGAAACTGTTGTCCTCTGATAGTGGTCTTCCTTCTTCTCGGTTGTCTTTGGAGAGTCTAGGAGTCAGTGGAAAGGTGGTTATACCCGAGGCTACAGCTTGTCATGCTCTGGCAGAGAACTATTGGGCAACAATGAATCGTTAGATTGTACCTGGCGTCATTGTTTTCCTCCAGACGGCATCGACGTCGCATGGGAAAACGCAGCCGTTTGTTTGTCCCGTTTCATTCGGATCGCTTGCAGCTGGATTCCAGCAAACAACCGAGTCCTTTGATCTGTGATCACTTGCAGCATGGAAGACTATAGTTGTTTGTTGCCATAGTTTCCGTACATGTTATTACAGCATTTAAATATCTCGACGGACGCTCTCATTTCTTTGCCATTGCTGCATCCATGGGCCGGCCGCGGTGGCCGTGCGGTTCTAGGCGCTCCAGTCCGGAGCCGCGCTGCTGCTACGGCCGCAGGTTCGAATCCTGCCTCGGGCATGGGTGTTTGTGATGTCCTTCGGTTAGTTAGGTTTAAGTAGTTCTAAGTTCTAGGAGACTGATGACAACAGCAGTTGAGTCCCATAGTGCTCAGAGCCAGTTTTTTGCATCCATGGCTGCCTGGCAAGAACAAATGTTTTTACGAAATCGGTGGACCACCGGGGTTCGCATACAGTAGTTGTAATACAACACACAAGTGCTTCATACCTTCTCAATTTTGCCAACATAGACGAGGTCACACAGACAACGATACTGAGAAATTAACCGTGTGCCGCAAAATATTGCCGACCATGGCACTCTGAAATATAGGCTTGCTATTGCTTTGCTCTCGGTGTACCTCGCAACGCGTTGTATACCGGTAACGCTATATTCAATTGCACAGAATGTTGTCCGGAGCTCGTTTAATTTAAGTACTCACTAATCCAGTGATCTCGGACTCCCAGTATATGTAACATATTCTGCTTTGGTGGGTGACGAAGCGGCGCTGCATGCCAATATCTGTTGAAGAGTGAGAATGGGAGGCTTCACCACTCTGTCCGTAATACACTACTTGCCCTTAAAATTGCTACACTACGAAGATGACATGCTACAGACGCGAAATTTAACGGACAGGAAGAAGATGCTGTGATGTGCAAATGATTAGCTTTTCAGAGCACTCACACAAGGTTGGCACCGGTGGCGATACCTACAACGTGCTGACATGAGGGAAGTTTCCAGCCGATTTCTCATACACAAACGGTAGTTGAATGGCGTTGCCTGGTGAACGTTGTTGTGATGCCTCGTGTAAGCAGGAGAAATGCGTACCGTTTCCGACTTTGATAAAGGTCGGATTGTAGCCTATCGCGATTGCGGTTTATCGTATCGCGACACTGCTGCTCGCGTTGGTCGAGATCCAATGACAGTTAGCAGAATATTGAGTCGGTGGGTTCAGGAGGGTAATACGGAACGCCGTGCTGGATCCCAACGGCCTCGTATCACTAGAAGTCGAGATGACAGGCATCTTATCCGCATGGCTGTAACGGATCGTGCAGCCACGTCTCGATCCCTGAGTCAACAGATGGGGACGTTTGCAAGACAACGACCATCTGCACGAACAGTTCGACGACGTTTGCAGCAGCATGGACTATCAGCTCGGAGACTATGGCTGCGGTTACCCTTGACGCTGCATCACAGACAGGAGCGCCTGCGATGGTGTATTCAAGGACGAACCTTGGTGCACGAATGGCAAAAAGTCAATTTTTCGGATGAATTCAGGTTCTGTTTACAGCATCATGATTGACGCATCCGTGTTTGGCAACATCGCGGTGAACGCACATTGGAAGCGTGTATTCGTCATCGCCATACTGGCGTATCACCCTGCGTGATGGTATGGGGTGCCATTGGTTACAGGTCTCGATCACCTCTCGTTCCCATTGACGGCACTTTGAACAGTGGACGTTAAATTTCAGATGTGTTACGACCCGTGGCTCTACCCTTCATTCAATCCCTGCGAAGCCCTACATTTCAGCAGGATAATGCACGACCGTATGTTGCAGGTCCTGTACGGGCCTTTCTGTATACAGAAAATGTTCGACTGCTGCCCTGGCCAGATCTCTCACCAATTGAAAACGTCTTGTCAATGGTGGCCTAGCAACTGGCTCGTCACAATACGCCAGTCATTACTCTTGATGAACTGTGGTATCACGTTGAAGCTGCATGGGCAGCTGTACCTGTACACTCCATCCAAGCTGTGTTTGACTCAATGCCCAGGCGAATCCAGGCTATTAGTACGGCCAGAGGCGGTTGTTCTGGGTACTGATTTCTCAGGATCTATGCACCCAAATTGCGTGAAAATGTAATCACATGTCAGTTCTAGTATAATATGTCCAATGAATACCCGTTTATCATCTGCATTTCTTCTTGGTGTAGCAATTTTAATGACCAGTAGTGTATTTGTGCCACGAACGGTAATATTATATCGACAGACAACAGCACTAACCTACAAATACTTGATACTGTTTTATTCTATAACATTCTAAAGTGTGTTTCGCTTGCATCTCGTGGTCGTGCGGTAGCGTTCTCGCTTCCCACGCCCGGGTTCCCGGGTTCGATTCCCGGCGGGGTCAGGGATTTTCTCTGCCTCGTGATGGCTGGGTGTTGTGTGCTGTCCTTAGGTTAGTTAGGTTTAAGTAGTTCTAAGTTCTAGGGGACTTATGACCACAGCAGTTGAGTCCCATAGTGCTCAGAGCCAGCCAGCCAGCTTGCAAAAACGAGAACAAGCTGAAAAGTAATGTCCCGAATTATTTATGTAAGAAATATAAAAGCTTTTTTAATGAAACAAACATAATTAACATTATACGTCTTCATTCTTCATGTCTACATATCTATTTCATCGTCACTATTTGACTGTTGACAAAGCCACAACCTCACCTCTGCTCGCAATGCTTCATCACTATCAATGTGAAGACCTCGAAGGTGTTCTTTAAGTTTTGGAAACAGATGTGGGGCTAAGTCGAGACTGTATGGAGGGTGATCGATGACAGTGAACCCAAGGCGTCGGGTGGTTGCAGATGTCACAGCGCTCGTGTACGGTCCGGCATTATCTTGCTGAAGGAGAGAATGCTCCACGTGTGAACGAACTCTTCGAATTCCAAACTTGATAACAGCGCGCTACTTTTCCGTGTTGAACACTACAATTAGGAGCCACCTAGCGGTATAGGGCTTCAAATATATACACATGAAGAATAAAGATATAGAATCTTAATAACGTTTACTTTATTTTTAAAAATTTACGAGTCTTCAAACAAACAATTCGGAAGTATTACTTTTCAGCACACCGTCGTACTAGAGAACCACTGTACCTTAATATTAAAATAACACTGTTAGTGAATCGCGCGTGTAAAGCAAACAAAACGTTCTGAAAACTGATCTTATTACAATTTTCATGAGGTGGTATTCAAATGGTTCAAATGGCTCTGAGCACTATGGGACTTAACATCTGAGGTCACCAGTCCCCTAGAACTTAGAATTACTTAAACCTAACTAACCTAAGGACATCACACGCATCCATGCCCGAGGCAGGATTCAAACCTGCGACCGTAGCAGTCGCGAGGTTCCGGACTGAGCGCCTAGAACCTGAGGTGGTATTCATCAAAAGAAAAGCGAGGATATGCTGTTCGCTTATCTTTTAGAAAGCCATGGTAAAATTATTTTCTTCTTCTCGTTAAAATATCAGTCACTTAAAAATACGATTTGTACCTTGCCGCTTTAATAGGTAGCTGTGAACTGCAGCTAGCCTAACGTTGTCTTCGTACCATTATGGATCGGTATGTGTGGGGTTGCAGTATACCCCTAGATTCATGACTAAAAACTGATTCTTGAAATTATGTGCATCGGCTTCCACGGAATATTTTGTGCCTATCGTTAAGCGTCTTCCAGTTCAGTTTTTTCAGCATTTCCGTGACACGCTCACAAGCATCATACAAACTTTTGACCATTTGTTCTGCTCTTCTTTGAATATTTTCAACATCCCTTGTTAGTCTTCTTTGATATAGGTCCCCCATACTCGAGCGGTATTCTGGGATGTGTTGCACCAGTGTTTTGCAAGCAATCTTTGTTGAAGGACTATATTTTCCTAGCACCCTACCAATGAACCAAAGTCTGCCACCTGCTTTACCTAGACTGAGATTATGAGATCATTCCATTTCATATTAATTGTTACAGCCAGATATTTGTCTTAGTTATTGTGACTCGTTGATATTGTAGTCATACGGCACTAGACTTTTCGTGTTGAGAAGTACGCAATTTTACTTTTCTGAACGGTTAACACAAGTTTCCGATACTTGTACCACTTTCAAACCTTATAAAGACTAACTAACTATTTTAGCAGCTTTTACCAAATAGTACTTCGTTATAGATAACTGCATCAGCTGTGAAAAATCGCATGTTATGTTTCATCTACATCTACATCTATACTCCGCAAGCCACCCAACGGTGTGTGGCGGAGGGCACTTTACGTGCCACTGTCTGCACGTTCATCAATATACAACACGGACAGGAAGGGTTCCAACACCTCGCCTTGAGTACAACTGACATTAAGTCTACATCATCCAAGAATCTCCATCTGAAATAACTTTCTGTGTCATTCTGTATAGATAAATCCTAATTCCAGTCAAAAAATGTCACTTGGTACCCCACATTTCCAATAATAAGCGAAAGTGAGGTACAGAGCGAAATACTTTTCTGAAATCAAGGAATACTGCACATACCCATATGCCTCAATCCATGGCTTTCAGGATGTCCTGTCACAAAAGGGCGAGTTACTTACACCACATTTGTACTTCATTAAATATACAACTGTTTTTCACGTTACTTACATTTTTTTCATCCTTAAGACAAAACATCCTTCTCATCGACAGTGTTACTGAAAAATTCGTTTGTGGGCCACTTCATTACGAAACACAGTGACTTATATTTCACAATGCGTATCATAGGCACCAAACGTGTTTCAGACATCTTTTTAACTCATAGGTACTTTTCATTGAAAACAGCAAAAAATGCATGTGTTACGCACCCAGTCAATACATATATGTGTGTCACACACATACAGTCATTAAAAAAGTGTAGCTTGCTCTTATATATGGAATATTTTTTAAGAAAATTTAGCATCCTTTAAAATATATGAATCATCCAGTACCAGTAGAGTCATTATCATTCGAACATAATACGATATAAATTATGACAAGCACACATGGAAATAGAATTAACCCGAAATAATTAGTCAAGATAATTTTACGTCATTACGTCTAGCGCAAAAGATACGCATCATAATATTAATACGTGAACACGAACATTCAACCACCTATTTTCAATATTAGTTGTTGAAGGATGCCAATGATCCTTATATAATTCGAAAGGTACTTTGCAATATATATATATATATATATATATATATATATATATATATATATATATATATATATATATATATATGATGATGATGATTAGTGTTTTAGGGCGCACAATATATATATATATATATATATATATATATATATATATATATATATATATATATATATATATACGCACAACGAAAAAAAAAAACAATATATGCATTTAACTGTTGAGAGTGGTAAAAGGAAGTAGAAGCTTTCTCATTTATAATACTGGTGTTAGGGTCTCTATCATGCATTAAAATCCCCAATATCTGAACATGGGAAACTAAAGAGCTACCAACCTTTGCCCTGCCCACTGATCAGATGCTATGGCGGAAAAGACACACGGAAGTAACAACATTTCGTGAAATCGTATTCTAGGGGCTTTTACGTTTATATGGTTCATTTGCAGTAAAACATGCATACCTGGTAGCTACAATGCGACAACTGCTAGGTAGATGACGATGTCAGCAGTAAAAATAAACATATCGCAGTAACGAAATCTGTAAATAAAATTGTGTATTCCTGTCTTTATTTTCTGTAAAAGAAACTGTGTAGTCATTTGCTGCCATTACCAGGATATGTTAAACATTCATAATGATACAAAATTGTTGAGGCTTTCGTGGCCACTTGCTGACAAACTGCCTATTGGCTTCTGTCTCGGGTTCTTCGGCCGACGTTCATCTAATGATTTTTCTGACGTTTCGCCAGCACGAGTGGCTGGCATTGTCAAAGCTTCACCCTCCATTGCCGGTGGTGAACTGGAGCCGAGCTCGCGGGCGCAGACTATATGTACCTGGCGCGCCAACGTCCGAGGGCTTCTCCGCGGTCATTTCCGGTGCGGTTCTCCTCTTGCTACCTGCGACGGTCGTTCGCTGCAGTACGGGAAGCCAGGATCCGTTTACCTTAAGGCTTTCCTCTTTCTTGTTCAAACTGTTCGCGTGTTTTGTATTTCTACAGCTTCTCTGAACAAGCGCGTGTGATAGTGGTTCTCTACAGCCAGAACTTCCGTGTCGGCGAATTTTATTACGTGGTCGGTCTCATTCAGTGCGTGTTCTGCCACGGCCGATTTCTCCACCTGCCCCAACCTGCAATGTCGCTTATGCTCCTTGATCCTGGTGTTAATGGATCGTCCAGTCATCCCGACATAAACTTTTCCGCATGTGCATGGTATGCGGTATATTCCCGACATTGCAAGTGGGTCTCTTTTCTCCTTCGCCGATCTAAGACACTCTTTGATCTTCCTTGTCGGTTTGAAAATCGTCTTTACGCCATGTTTACGCAATATACGGCCGATTCTGTCCGTCACTCTGGGAATGTATGGCAGAAAGGCCGTACCCGACATTTCTTTTTCTGGTTCCTTACTTCGCCGAGTGTTTGGCTCAGTTACACTTCTAATATAATTTGTGGAGTACCCATTGCTCCTCAGGACAGTTTCCAGGTGTTGCATTTCTCGTTTGAGGTGTTGCAGCTCACATATTCGTCCTGCTCTCGTTACGAGCGTACTAATCATGCCTCTTTTCTGGCACGGGTGGTGGTTTGACAGTTTGTGCAGGTATCGGTCCGTGTGAGTCGGTTTTCGATACACGCTGTGTCCCAGGTTTTCCCCGTCCCTTGTGACCAGCACATCTAGAAATGGCAGTTTCTTGTCCTTTTCTACTTCCATGGTAAATGTTATGTTGGTATGGAGGCTGTTCAAGTGTCTTAGGAAGTCACCGAGCTGTTCTTCACCATGGCTCCACACCACGAAAGTATCATCGACGTACCTGTACCACACCTTAGGTTTGCAAGTCGCCGAGTCCAGTGCCTGTGCTTCGAATTGTTCCATGAAGAAGTTGGCCACCACTGGACTGAGAGGACTACCCATGGCGACGCCTTCCAGCTGTTCATAGAAGTCGCCATTCCACGTGAAATAGCTCGTGGTGAGACATACATGGAAGAGCTTTCTGATGTCTAGCGGGAAAATGGAACCGATGTGCTCCAGAGCGTCACTGAGTGGCACTTTCGTAAATAACGAAACAACATCAAAGCTGACCAGGATGTCGTTTGGTGCAAGTTTCAGTTTCTTCAGCTTCTCGATGAAATGTCCTGAGTCCTTAATGTATGTGTCGGTCTTCCCCACGTGTGGTTGGAGCAGAGAGGCCAAGTGTTTTGCCAGTTTATATGTCGGTGATCCAGGAGCGCTAACGATCGGTCTCAGTGGAACGTTGTTCTTATGGATCTTGGGTAATCCATACAGCCGAGGTGGTAGGGCTTCTGTGTTGCGCAGGTTTCTCTGTATGTCCGCCGGCAGAGAAGACACCTTGATCAATCGATTCGTATTCCGTGTGATACGTTGCGTCGGATCTGCGCTTAGTTTTCGGTACGTCGTCGGACATACAGAGAAACCTGCGCAACACAGAAGCCCTACCACCTCGGCTGTATGGATTACCCAAGATCCATAAGAACAACGTTCCACTGAGACCGATCGTTAGCGCTCCTGGATCACCGACATATAAACTGGCAAAACACTTGGCCTCTCTGCTCCAACCACACGTGGGGAAGACCGTCACATACATTAAGGACTCAGGACATTTCATCGAGAAGCTGAAGAAACTGAAACTTGCACCAAACGACATCCTGGTCAGCTTTGATGTTGTTTCGTTATTTACGAAAGTGCCACTCAGTGACGCTCTGGAGCACATCGGTTCCATTTTCCCGCTAGACATCAGAAAGCTCTTCCATGCATGTCTCACCACGAGCTATTTCACGTGGAATGGCGACTTCTACGAACAGCTGGAAGGCGTCGCCATGGGTAGTCCTCTCAGTCCAGTGGTGGCCAACTTCTTCATGGAACAATTCGAAGCACAGGCACTGGACTCGCCGACTTGCAAACCTAAGGTGTGGTACAGGTACGTCGATGATACTTTCGTGGTGTGGAGCCATGGTGAAGAACAGCTCGGTGACTTCCTAAGACACTTGAACAGCCTCCATGCCAACATAACATTTACCATGGAAGTAGAAAAGGACAAGAAACTGCCATTTCTAGATGTGCTGGTCACAAGGGACGGCGAAAACCTGGGACACAGCGTGTATCGAAAACCGACTCACACGGACCGATACCTGCACAAACTGTCAAACCACCACCCGTGCCAGAAAAGAGGCATGATTAGTACGCTCGTAACGAGAGCAGGACGAATATGTGAGCCGCAACACCTCAAACGAGAAATGCAACGCCTGGAAACTGTCCTGAGGAGCAATGGGTACTCCACAAATTATATTAGAAGTGTAACTGAGCCAAACACTCGGCGAAGTAAGGAACCAGAAAAAGAAATGTCGGGTACGGCCTTTCTGCCATACATTCCCAGAGTGACGGACAGAATCGGCCGTATATTGCGTAAACATGGCGTAAAGACGATTTTCAAACCGACAAGGAAGATCAAAGAGTGTCTTAGATCGGCGAAGGAGAAAAGAGACCCACTTGCAATGTCGGGAATATACCGCATACCATGCACATGCGGAAAAGTTTATGTCGGGACGACTGGACGATCCATTAACACCAGGATCAAGGAGCATAAGCGACATTGCAGGTTGGGGCAGGTGGAGAAATCGGCCGTGGCAGAACACGCACTGAATGAGACCGACCACGTAATAAAATTCGCCGACACGGAAGTTCTGGCTGTAGAGAACCACTATCACACGCGCTTGTTCAGAGAAGCTGTAGAAATACAAAAACACGCGAACAGTTTGAACAAGAAAGAGGAAAGCCTTAAGGTAAACGGATCCTGGCTTCCCGTACTGCAGCGAACGACCGTCGCAGGTAGCAAGAGGAGAACCGCACCGGAAATGACCGCGGAGAAGCCCTCGGACGTTGGCGCGCCAGGTACATATAGTCTGCGCCCGCGAGCTCGGCTCCAGTTCACCACCGGCAATGGAGGGTGAAGCTTTGACAATGCCAGCCACTCGTGCTGGCGAAACGTCAGAAAAATCATTAGATGAACGTCGGCCGAAGAACCCGAGACAGAAGCCAATAGGCAGTTTGTCATTCATAATGATAATGCATCTGTTTTATTTAACGATCATAATATTAATACGTGAGCATCGAAAACTGAAGTACTGATTTTTAAAATTTGTTATACAAAATTTATTATAAAAATCGAAAGGAACATTGCCCTGGATGTGCACAAACGAAAAAAAATTATATATATACATAACCATTAGGAGAGGTAAAAGGAAGCAGACATACACACATACATGTGAAAAGTTTTCCTTTGCCTCTGACATTGCTACTAACTTCTACCTCGCGTAATGATCAGGTGCTAATGTAGAAACGACACAAAAAAGTAACAACGTCTCGCGAAGTTGCATTCTAGGGACGTTCATGTTTGAATTTGCATGTAGTGCATTTGCGGTGACACGCGCAAACTGGACAGCTACAATGCCGCAACTGCTACGTCGTGGAGGTTGCGAACAGTGGAAAACAAAACTTAGTAACGAAGCCGTCGGGGAAAACAAACGTTGTTTATTGGCGTCGTTTTTTCACTTACTTTGCTCTTCTAAGGGCAAACGAAACAAATTCTGTGTTCGTTTGCCACCGTACCTCAAAATTTAGTGTGGTGCTAATTTTCAGTATCTTCATTTTGAGTAGCTACAATGTTTGTTATTATACGGAAACTATACTTGTTTAACGGGTAGGGGAGAAAGACCAAGAGCTAGCGACACACACTTTTTGCGTAGAGAAAGTGATGGGAATAATGCAAATGGCTCTGAGCACTATGGGACTCAACTGCTGAGGTCATTAGTCCCCTAGAACTTAGAACTACTTAAATCTAACTAACCTAAGGACATCGCACACATCCATTCCCGAGACAGGATTCGAACCTGCGACCGTTGCGGTCGCGTGGTTCCAGACTGTAGTGCCTAGAACCGCGTGGCCGCTCTGGCCGGCGGGAATAATGCAGATGCTGATAACGATAATTCTATTTTCTTTCTGAAAGATACATTAAAATGTGCACTGAACATAATTCCAAATAATTTTGAGACTGTAATTGCGGTTTGATGAATTTACAGTGCAGATTTTGTAATGCAAATCATTTCGCGTCTGAGGTGACTTTATGTGATACAATGAAACTCACATTGTGTTGTAATAAAGGAAAAGTTAATTTACCGCTATTAACACAAAATTTACTTTTCAGCACATTGTATCAAAGACTCCCTTCAAATGATCGAATAGTTAAAGAGAAATCACAGAATTATTTTAAGAATACACGTAGCTGCAATGCAGTATTTGCCACGGATCAGTGCTGCGGGTAAAATTTCAGGCACTTTAAGATACATGACATTTGCTATCACAGATCGGATCCACTGACGCAGCTGGTAGAATTTCTACAACAGGCGATACTAGTATTTATAAATAGCTGCGACAAGAAACAAACATTTAATTAAGTAATAGAGTTCCTACCACGTGTCAATGACGTGACTTGTGGCCACCCGACAGCATTCCACGACGAATATTTCCAGCGTCCAACGACGAATATTTCCAGCGTCAGTCGACGATTACATGGGCCTTACTGATACAGATAACGTCAATCATACGGTGACTGTTCAGATAATACAGCGGAGAAAAATCGCATTTCTTTGCTATCGTTAAACGTGATTTGAAACGTTTCATTTACCTCATTATACGGACCTATCTATTTATTTATATTCACACTAAAACAAGCAAGCCAAGAGCCGTCCCCCTAAACCAATCTGAATTCATTATACTGATTGCCTAGTTACAGGCTTAAATGGCTCAACAGTAGTCAATAATTTCTTATTTTACTGTTAACATAAACTATCTTAACGTTGACAGTATCATCATATAACTTGTGACTCTGAAAGAGCACGAACAGTGTCAGCTATAATACTTTTATCATGGAGATGAATCGTAGCCTGATAATTCCACTTCGACAAATACATGACTTATAGAGACAGTTGTATAACCGAGCTAGGTGGCGCAGTGGTTAGCACACTGGACTCGCATTCGGGAGGACGACGGTTCAATCCCGTCTCCAGCCATCCTCATTTAGGTTTTCCGTGATTTCCCTAAATCGTTTCAGGCAAATGCCGGGATGGTTCCTTTGAAAAGGCACGGCCGATTTCCTTCCCAATCCTTCCCTAACCCGAGCTTGCGCTCCGTCTCTAATGACCTCGTTGTCGACGGGACGTTAAACACTAACCACCACCACCACCACCACCACCACCACCACAGTTGCATAATTGCCTGCGAAGAGTACGCAACATGATCCGTCCTTAGGGTCGAAGGACTACAGCGTATCACATAGATAGCTGGAATGCCACACAGGTTTTATTGACCATTAAAGTTAAATGCAAAACCGTAATGGCAACCTTCAGAGAGTCTAAATTGTAAACCGCAACAAGCTCGCAAATTAGCGTCACATATAGTCATTTCTCATAAGACTAAGACTTACCTTTGCGTAGCAGCTTACGACTTATACGGGATTCTGCGTTTCGCGACCCTGCTTACCTGAAAAAGAAAAGAAAAATGAAAAAAGGAAGGCACAAAAGTACGGAAAAGTTACAATTTACTTCAGCCGTTATAAGAAGCCCCTTCTGAAATAGCATTAAGTAAATGAGGTTATTCCTATTTTCAATCCATCACACAATCATTTATCAACAGTCTCTATTCCTTAAAGTCATTTGTATAGACGAAAGTTTGATCAGTAAACGAAACAATAATTTTTTACTGTGGCACACGAACCAGAAAAAAGCTTCTGCTGGTCAGCACATGAACAAACATATCTGTCCTTACTGCAGACGCTGCTGCAACCTATCGGAAACCTATAGTAATAACACTCTCATTAGTTACTATTGTTTCTGACGACAGATCGAAACTTGTTACCTTTTTGGTAGAACATTTTAAATACTCATGAAACTCTGCTGAACACAATTATAGCAAGGACATTTAAAACAAATCAGATAACTGTTCCAGACTGTGCAGAGCAACTGCAGGAACTCTGTGACGAAATAGTGAAAAAGACAGACAAACTATCTTCTTATAAAATTATGGCAGTTCTACTCTTTTTTATGTCATAGAATCACGGATAAGGAAGGCTGCAGGTACAAATAGAATCCTCGTGATTGGAATGATATTTCTCAGAGGATGTATGGGTTGTAGGAGATTATATCTCACCAGAAGTGGAATGGTATGAGATAAAAGAAAATCTTGAGTGAATAATACTACTGAATTCTGTAGACATCAATGGTGCACACACATTTTACGAAGAGATGACTATGTTTCGCCAAATTAAGCGGTCTCTTACTATCAACAGAATCAAAAAAGTTCATAGCGAGACTTAAACGTGGACCGGTGGACCAGAACAGAAAACGTATCTCGCCTACAATTACGATGAGTACATTAGAAACAAAAATCATTTCACTGCACCTGAAGAGTAATAATTCATATCGAGTTCCTATGAATAAAGAAACCCGTATAATAGATCTACCCATGCCAATCTAATACCTCCAATCCTGTTGTTAGAAAACATATGTTGATATAATATAACTTCATATTTTCACTTTGTCATAAATTACTATACCTTATAGATAGACTGAAACTATGAGTTGATTGGCTACTCGAACAAGAAGATTTATCTGGCGCATCGTTGTGTCCAGCGCACAGTTTCTACTTTTCTGGAAGTGTGTCTGTTTGTGAATTTCGCTGCAGAGAAAAATCTTCATTTTTAATGTGGTTTAGCGTAATAAAACACAGACTCGTTGACTAAGACTTCTATAAGCCATCGATGTTTTTCCAACTTTGATGCTTGTATTTCCACAGTCTGAATTTGCTTTTTAAAAAGCAGGAGATGAAAATGAAGAAGCAACTTGCGTGGTCATCCCTATGCCGACTGTTTTGACATCCGTGTCGAATCGCCCTTGGACGTACGCATGACACATGCCTTAGCCGACTGTCTGTATTTTAAGCCGCTGGCTCCGTTCCGACCTCAAAGTTTGTAAAAGGTTATGAAGTACCGCATTTTATTTCATAAGAAAGAATGGGAAGTTGCTGCTCGTAACTTTTGACGAGACGCACCCGCGGAGCGGCTGTTGTAAAAACTCGACCCTCTCATAAAGACCGTCCTCGCTACAAAGAAACATTTCAGCAGCCGTATTTTACGGCCGTATCGGTAATGTTATCGGTTGAGAATAAAGTCGTAGAGAGTGGTCTGATATACAGTGAAGGCCGTCGTGATAAATGGTAAATCAATACAGAGATAAAACTTGCAGCAAGAGGGCTACTGTCATGTGAACATCACAATCCTCGACATTTCTCCACAGCGGCGTAAAACCGTTGAGCTGAGGAAAATACTTATTATCTATTACTCTTTTATGGTTAAAACATTTAGTTTCTCTCTCGGTGACGACCTTGTGTAATATGGTTGGAAAGTATTTCTACAGCAGTGAAGCAAAAGGGACTTCTTTTTTTATGATTACCTGCCATCGGCAGTCGAAGCAGGAGGCGATATTCTATAACTGGGAGTCTAGCATCTTTTTAAAACTCTTTATTATCTAGATCGCAAGTTTTCTTACATAGATAACCACTTTCAGCCATCTCAATAGGCATCGTTATATCTGTAAAGACTTACAACGAAATAAAGGGCAGTACATCTTATCCAACCCAAAAATGTTGTAACACAATTTAGTATAGGGTGCAACCTATACAGTTATATTAGCGCTGTTAAGTAACTAATTGCCGGCCGTTGTGACCGAGCGGTTCTAGGCGCTGCCGTCCGGAACTGCGCTGCTGCTACGGTCGCAGGTTCGAATCCTGCGTCGGGCATGGATGTGTGTGATATCTTTTGGTTAGTTAGGTTTAAGTAGTTCCAAGTCCAGGGGACTGATGAGCTCAGATGTTAAGTCACATAGTGCTTACAGCCATTTTAACCATTTGAAGTAACTAATTGCATGTTTGCACACTGCACGTAAGAAACATAATAATTTACGAAACTTATCCGAAGTCATCATTAACTCTACACCATGGTGCTATATGTACATTACCATCCATAATGTCAGAACTTGTCACATATTAGACAGTGTATAAAGCGCTGAGCACTGTCACAGTGCGCAAAGAAACGGCACAGAATCCCGTATGTGTGATGATCTTATACTTTCTGAGACGATAACCGTAAGCAATATAACACGCCATCGTGCATGACATGGAACACAGTTGTTGTCTTGCTGACGGATACAGGCAGTTATACGAATGTGTGGTGTCTGCTCTTTCGCACAGGTCCGAAAGAACAGACACCGCGCAGAATCCACAGCTGTGATACATATTATGCAAACTGAAGAGGGAGGGGGGAGAAAGAAAACGAACTACTGATTTCGCCTGCATCGGGACTTTGTGCGGAATCAGCGGCGGCGACTGGAAGTATACGCCAAACGGCGATTCGAACCCGGGATCTCCTGCTTATTAGGCAGCTGCGTTCACCACTGCGCCACCAGACACAGCGTTTGCTGCGATTGCGCAGACTATTTCGGCACGCCTCCCGCCGATTCACATTCCTTGCTAGGAGGTCGGACGTAATTGTGCGTCCGCACTGAATGTTGTGGACTCATTACCCATCGAGGCGAATCATTTATATGAAAGCGTGGTGTGGGTCGGCCGGCAGGCGTGCCGACATAGTCCGCGCAATTGCGATAAACACTTTGTCCGCATGGTGCACTGTTTAACACAACTTCCTAGTAAGCAGGAGATCACGGGTTCGAATCCTGGTCCGGCCGCTGATTCCGCGTAAAGTCCCGATGCAGATGACGTCAATAGTTTCTTCTTCTCCTTTCAGTTCTCTCCACCTTCAATTTACATAACATGTATCACAGCTGCAGATTAATCGTAGTGTCTGTTTTTTCGGACTTGCTACCGTAAACTGATTCACCTCGGTAGGTAATGAATCCACAATATTCAGTGTGGATGCACTATTAGGTCCGACCTCCTGCGGGAATCTCAAAGTAGCGAGCATCGAGGACATGGGCGGGGATTGCGCATAGGTCGCGCTACATGGGAACATGGGTCGGGCTGGAGGCGTGCCGCGACAGTCCGCGCAGTTGTGACAAACATTGTGTCCGTATGGCGCAATGGTCAACACAAGTGCCTAGTAAGTAGGAGGTTGAGGGTTCGAACCCCAGTCCGGCACCCATTTTCACTCGTCGCCGCTGTTAGTGCACAAAGTCCCGATGCAGCTGACCCCTTTCTTTCCTTTCATTTCTCCACTCCCCACCTTCAGTTTATGTGATATGTATCACAGCAGAGGATTACGCGTTGCGTCTGCTTTTTCAGACATGATTTCATATAACTGATTCGCCTCGATAGGTAATGAATCCACAACATTCAGTGCGGTGTCACACTAATACCCGACCTACTGCTGGAATGTCAGAGTAGTAAGCATGAAGGACATGGACGATAGGTCTCGTTATCTAGGAATCTGGGTCCGCCGGGACCCTGCGATAAACACTGTGTGCGCGTGGTGAAGTGTTAAATGCAACTACCTAGGAAGTAGGAGATCCCGAGTTCGAAGCCCGGTCCGGTGAACATTTTCACTCGTCACCGCTGATTCTGCATAAATTTCCGGTGCAACTGACATCAGTAGTTCCTTCCCATTGCTTTCGTTTCTCCCCCCTCCACCATTTATGTAAGACCAAACAGCCTCAAAATGGTTCAAATGGCTCTGAGCACTATGGGACGTAACAGCTGTGGTCATCAGTCCCCTACAACTTAGAACTACTTAAACCTAACTAACCTAAGGACATCACACACATCCATGCCCGAGGCAGGTTTCGAACCTGCGACCGTAGCAGTCGCGCGGTTCCGGACTGCGCGCCTAGAACCGCGAGACCACCGCGGCCAGCACCAAACAGGCAAACTAACTGCTACAGATCATTTATACCTTTAGTTATTGTCATCAGATGGCAGTACAGTATGATACATCTAATATGTGAAGTTACAGTACTCCATATTCAGTTATAAATTAAAGAAAATAAACCAGTTACCTAAAATCAATTGATAGCTATTAGACTATACATCACATATAACAATATAAAAGAACATAATGGAACTTGTTACACACATTTAAATAGTTAAAACATAAGCTGCACAGACATTTAAGGTACAAGATTTAATCTCATTTATCCAAATCTGTTACATGAAAACGCCAAGTGACAGAGTACCACCCCGCACCTCTTCCCTTTGGAAGGTCCCCGGCTTTGTGAGTGAACGGTGCATCGTCGTGCGTCGGAGATCGTCGCCAGTGCTCGTCTTGTCTTTGCGTCAGTGCTTCAGTGTCTCTCCGTTTGTGCTCCTCCGTTCACGTGTGTAACCTCGTTCTTCCCCGTTGTGTACAGTGATGAACGTTTTTTATCCAAACAGTGCGCCCGTGAACCGCTTCATTTATTTTTACTATGTCTGTGTCCCGTCTCTGTCCACCATGTTTTTTTTTCTGTCTTTCTGTTTCCCGTATGTGTTCACCGTAGCGGAAGACCGGCATACATAGGCCGCTGCCGGCCTACCTTTATTGTAAAGGTATTAAAATAACAATGAACAAAAAAAGAGTAACACCAGTGTAAAACCTGACATCCAGTAATACGTTAAAATCCTTTAAATATATAAGTTGCACATATCCTTAAGATATGAGATTCAAGCTCATTTCATCAAATTTGCTACATGAAAACGCCAGGAGACAGAGCAGTTCCAGTGCAATAATGTCGTTTAACAACCTGAAGTCCAGTAATTACATGGAGAGACACAGATATAGAGGAGGAGGAGATGAAGAGACATAGGCAGGGAGGAGGAGACAAAGAGAGAAAGGAAAGCAGACAGACAGAGAAAGGGGGAGGAGGACGTGGGTAGAGAGAGGGTTAACGAGGAGATGGGCAGAGAGATCAGGAAGGAGAGGGACAAAAAGAGCAGGAGGAAGCGATGGATGGGGTGACGGGGGGAGGAGATACGAGGAAAGGAGGAGATGTTCCAGGGGAGAATGAGATGGACAGAGAGAATGAGAGGAGGGGATGAATACAGGTTAAGACGGAATTGACAGAGAGAGGGAAGTTGGAGATTGACAGATAAGAGGAGGAGAAGGCCAGAGAGAAGGGGGAGGAAATGGACAGAGAGAGGAGAGGACTGAAGTGGGGGTGGAGGAGATGTACAGAGCGGAACAGAGACAGGGCAAATCGGAGATGGACAGAGAGACGAGGAAGGAGGAGACGGAGTAATAGAAGATTTCAATAAAAACATACCTGCGCTATGCCGAGCACTCAGCTAATAATTATAATGTTGTTAACAGTGTAATACGCTGCAAAACTTAAGGACGAGATACATAAAGTTACATAACATATTAAATACGCCGCGAAAATGAATGGAAGTGCGGGAGAATGTTGTCATACAGCTTCCAGTTGGGCACAGTCAGTTAGACGTCACGTGGCGTAAGATCTGCGTGACTATAGCGCCAAATCGGGCTGGCCCCGCAACAATAGGCAGTGGAAGCTACGGGAAAAGACAGTGTGAGGCAATCAGCGATCGGTCACAGCGCACGATTATGGTGTTCTTCATCACACCATGTCCCGGAGATAACATTTTGATGACTTCACATGGGGAAGAATTAGCTGGAAACTGGAAGAAGGGCGGAGTGTTACGAGTGTAGCACAAGTGTTTGGTATTGCTCACAGCACTATTTCGCGTGAATGGGAAGCGTTCCAAACCACAGGCATTGCTACACGAATGAGAGGAGATGCTCGATCACGGTCAAGTACAACACCAGATGACCGCCACATTGTTTGTGCAACGGGCACAAAGAATACACGTTACACATCGAGTGCAGCTGCATCCACGTTTAAAAGAACTGCAAGGTACACAATCTCATGTATCACAGTGGCACAGAAACTGCACGAGATTTCTCTCTTCACCCGACGAGCAGTTCGCTCTGTTTGGTTGACACCAGCACATAGGCGGCACTGTCTGCGATGGTCCCAAGACCAAAGAGGAGGGGGTCACGTGCTCTTCTCACAAGATAGGTGATTCTTGACGTACACTCACGAGGCGAGAAGTGGGAACACATAAGGCACCCAACACCATTGTTGAAAATGGGTGTTTTGGTGGCCCAGGTTTTATGGTGTAGGGATACATAATCTTTCATGGGATTACTGATTTCCAAAAGTTTGAATAAGGTGCACTCACTGGTCTAAGTAATTGTGACACTGTTCAGCTTCTCCACTTGGGACTTTTGAGGTCTGCATTCGGCCTTGACTTCATTTTTATCTATAACAAGCAGGACTGCTTCGATAGGCGCAGGTGGAGGCGCTCTTGGCATGAGAGGACATTTGCCAAATGGACTCTCCTGTTTATTCACCATTAAATCCCATCGGAGGAACGGAACGCCCTACCACAGGAACTCTTTATCAACCTTGTGGGCAGCGTGGGAGCAGGCATTGCTGTCTGTGGTGATCACACACCTGCCTTTTATAATATCCAGGGGACCATCATAAATCGTGATGACTTCAGTGTAATTATAGTCTTTCAGTAAAAGTGTCACTTTTGTTCGTCTCATTGCAGATTTATTTCAGTTACCTATTGCAGCAGTTCTTTCTATGTGTGGTCCAAGTTTGAGTGAGCTATGCTAGTTTTCAGTGACACACCTTGGGAAATTTGCTTTATCCTAAAGTTTTGCACAGTTTTCTGGTGTCCTAAAACCAAGAGGAATACTTGGGGTCGCAGCCGCGAATGAAATACTACTCCACAACCATGGAGCTGCGTCCGCCGCCTTCTGTTTGTACAATGTTTGTTCATTGATGTTCGAGGCTATTCTTATTTATATTCCTTTCTCTCTGAGACAGAAAATGCCATCCGTGCCTAATCGACAGCACTCCAGTTGAGAAAAATCAAGATCACAGTTTAATGTAGGCGCGAGATAAACCATTGCAAATGTGAAATACTGGTACATTAATAACCAGAATGTTGAATGCAAGCATCCAGATGTGATTCCATTGTATCGTACAGGTACCGGAATTGATTTCGTGGGATGGAGTTCCATACCTGTTGCGGTTGTTCGGTCAATACAGTGACTGTTAATGCTGATTGTGGATGACGCTGGGGCTGTCGTCCAGTGATGTTCCCTATGTGTTACATTGGAGACAGATCTGGTGATCCGGCAGACCATGACAACATGCTGACCTCTCTGTAGAGCATGTTGTGTTACAACAGCGGTATGTGGGTGACCGTTACCCTCCTTGAATGCTGTTCACGAACGGCAGCACAACAGGTTGAATCACCCGACTGACGAACAATTTTTCATTCAGGGTGCGTGGAAAACCACGAGAGTGCTTCTGCTGTCATACGAAATCGCACCCATGACGATTGCTCCAGGTACAACAGGTTGAATCACCCGACTGACGAACAATTTTTCATTCAGGGTGCGTGGAAAACCACGAGAGTGCTTCTGCTGTCATACGAAATCGCACCCATGACGATTGCTCCAGGTGTAGGTCCAGCATGTCTAGCACGCAGACAGGCTGGGCGTAGATCCTCAATTGGCCTTTTTCTTACCAACACACGGCCATCACAGACACTGAGGTAGAACCAGCTTTCACCAGAAAACACAACAGATCTCTACTCTGACCTCCAACGAGCTTTCGCTCGACACCGTTTAAATCGCAAACATGGGTGGTTTGGAGGCAGTGGAATGCACGTTACAGGGTGCCCGGCTTGGAGCGGTCCTTGAGGTAACCGATTTGTAACCATTCGTTTCGCCACTGCGGTGTCAACAGCTATTCAAGTTGCTGCAGCAGATGCAGTACGATGCGCCAGAGCCATACGCACAACACGCTCGTCTTCCCTCTTGGTAATGCCACATAGCCGTCTGGAGCCCATTCTTCTTGCGGTCTTCTTGCGACAGTATATTCGCGTGACCATCGCTGCCAGCAATCATATACATTGGCTACATTCCTGCCAAGTCTTTCTTCAACATCGCAGCTTCCCGTAGCCATATTACACGACCTCGTTCAAACTCGGTGAGATGTTAATGGTGTCTTTGTCACCTCGAAGGCGTTCTTGATTTACATTAATTCACCACGTCCAATTTTCAAGGTAGGTAATGCTCATCGTATATTTAAAACTAAACCCCCCCGAACAGACGAGGAAGGCGCAAGAGTACCGGCAGGCCGCAGTGTCATCCTCTGCCCACATGCGTCACTGGATGCAGATTTGGAGGGGCATGTGGTCAGCACAATGCTCTCCCGGCCATATGTCAGTTTCTGAGACCGGAGCCGCTACTTCTCAATCAAGTAGTTCCTGAGTTTGCCCACAAGGGCTGAGTGCACTCCGCTCGCCAACTGCGCTTGGCATACCTGATGGTCACCCATCCGAGTGCTAGCCCAGCCCGACAGCGCTTAACTTCGGTTATCGGACGGGAACCGGAGTTACCACTGCGGCAAGGCTGTTGGAGCACCATATATTTAAAGCAAACCAGATTTTTATCCTCTTCGTGGTGATACTAGCACCACACTTATGCGACTGGCGCGAAATTTGAACAGACACTATCTTTCAGATGTAGAAACACGTTTACCAACATTCGTTTATATAGCACAACTCCTTCTTGGTGCTGCGATTCTTGCCATCGTGTTAATATTATCAAGAAAGAATAAATGCCTGCTGTCTTATCTAACAGGAAGGCAAACGAGTGTTTTGTTTTAGTAAACAGACTATTATTTGTATCGAAAGAGAGGGAGTTTATGGACATTAATACAATAACAGGACGCAGTTCTTTGAATCATCAGTGAACAGGTAAAGTCGTAGACATCTGGCAGTATTTACATCAGCTTTATGACCACTATACGTCTAAATACTCAATGTTAACTATACTTCATAAGAAGAAAAGAACAAAAGGATTATTTTTAAAAGTTCTAGTTTTTGGCAGCTAATCACTACGCCACATTACAGTCTCGCAAAAGTATGCCACATGACATGAAAGCAGAGTTCGAGATGAATTATGTAGTGAGGATAATGGTTCAAATGGCTCTGAGCACTATGGGACTCAACAGCTGAGGTCATTAGTCCCCTAGAACTTAGAACTAGTTAAACCTAACTAACCTAAGGACATCACAAACATCCATGCCCGAGGCAGGATTCGAACCTGCGACCGTAGCGGTCTTGCGGTTCCAGACTGCAGCGCCTTTAACCGCACGGCCACTTCGGCCGGCTAGTGAGGATAGTCTAAGGCATGATGTCTGTAACAAGATGAAAGAGTTTGAAAAGTTGAGAGTAAATAAAATGAATCTCTCATTCGGTGATGCAAAGTATATTCTATAGATGAAAAGGACTTTTCGTTCAGTTAGAAGGGACAGAATGACACTTTTAGACTGAAAAATTACATCCCGTGTGTACAAAACAGAACACCCTTAAAGGTAATAGAAGACCTAAAAACCTTACAATTAAAAAATAAATAAATTAAGCTCAATTTGCTAAAAGAATAGGAAATAGTAATTCACAACAAGAGATACAACAACTTTCTTATAATGCAAATGAAAGATAAATTCTTTTTATTTATTTTAATGTAGATGCATAGTTCCAAAAATTAAGTCTTTATTGTAGCTAGGATTTCGCGATCGTTTGACGGCAGCACGCAAATACATTGCGCAACGGAATTAAAAGATCGCTTTTCCGAAGTCTCATGATTGCCGTCCACTGAAACACATCCAGTTCGGTGAAACACTCAGCGCTACCCACCCACCTTTGTTGGGTACCTTAAAAATGTACCCGCACAGACAGAATCTGTGACGAGAGTGCCATGCGCCTGCAGGCACGCTACGCTGCTGCTCTTGCACCTGACTGCAGACTATCCGGAATCAGAGAGTGTGGAAAGCGTTGCCAGTCTTCAAGCGCCTTGGACTTCGTCACGGGGTCTTCCTCTACAGGAACATTTTTAAAATTGTGACTGAATGCGTACGGATGTTACCGAGGATTTTGCCGAACTGGCGGTTGGGTCTCAGAGGGACGCTTTGCCGTTTTCTTCCTGCACATGTCAATGTTGCGTCCTCCCCCTGATTAAGCCAAAGCAGGACACAAAATAGGAGAGCTGAGAAAGCATAAGCACCCTTTCCTGCTTCGATACACGTCATTTTCACGTCGAATGGTTTTGAACATTCTCTAATGGTTCCAACCTGTACACAAGAGTAAAGATTGGGTCGCGCTACGGTTCAAACGGGTGAGATCACGTTTAATGAGGATGTGTCCCCACAATGCCCTTAGAAAAAGACTAAAAGGATGTCAACAAACACTGTGAAGGACATCTTCCCGTTTTGTCATGGCACTGTAACTGTCGTTTTCGACCGCTGAATGTGTCTTAATCAACGCCCCAGGGTAAAGGGTGGTTTCATTGACGCCGTTTATGTCTCCCCCTATGGCTTTCTCGGGCCTATTCTAGGAAGCGGTGTGCCTGGAATGTTTTCGTGGGCAGTCATAAGAAAGAGTGATTTCAACGCTGGGCATCGTAAGCCTGACCTCCACCGTAGAGGCGTCGAAAGAAAGGGCAAAATTTTGGTAAGAGAATGTGTATTGAGCAGAATTTTGGTGAAATTTGGCGCCAATGTGAGATCATTAACCCACCTTATACGTCACATGAACTTCTGAGCTGTGGTCTTTTTTTCACACGAGTCGACGCCTTGGTGTTCGAAGCGTCGTCGAGCCCGAGGTTGACTTCGCAGTGCGCCATGCTTTTGCACCATTACACAGGAAGCTTGTACACACCTTTGAATCAAATTTGAAACTTTCGCGTCCCAATGGGTCTGAACTATGGGGTTTCGAATAAGTGATCTTTAATTCTGTTGCGCAGTGTAGAACCTCTGAAAATGAGGCGAAAGTAGGTGACCAGTGGAATTGTATTGTGGTCCAGACAATAGCTGTGCATACATAGTGTTGGTTCGGCAATAGCAGCCCGCTATTACTCTGGGACACCAGGCGAAGCGTCACCTGGCTACTCTTGGAGACCACAGCTGATCTACATCTACATCTACATTTATCCTCCGCAAGCCACCCAACGGTGTGTGGCGGAGGGCACTTTACGTGCCACTGTCATTACCTCCCTTTCCTGTTCCAGTCGCGTATGGTTCGCGGGAAGAACGACTGTCTGAAAGCCTCCGTGCGCGCTCTAATCTCTCCAATTTTACATTCGTGATCTCTTCGGGAGGTACAGGGTGTTTCAAAAATGACCGGTATATTTGAAACGCCAATAAAAACTAAACGAGCAGCGATAGAAATACACCGTTTGTTGCAATATGCTTGGGACAACAGTACATTTTCAGGCGGACAAACTTTCGAAATTACAGTAGTTACAATTTACAACAACAGATGGCGCTGCAAGTGATGTGAAAGATATAGAAGACAACGCAGTCTGTGGGTGCGCCATTCTGTACGTCGTCTTTCTGCTGTAAGCGTGTGCTGTTCACAACGTGCAAGTGTGCTGTAGACAACACGGTTTATTCCTTAGAACAGAGGATTTTTCTGGTGTTGGAATTCCACCGCCTAGAACACAGTGTTATTGCAACAAGACGAAGTTTTCAACGGAGGTTTAATGTAACCAAAGGACCGAAAAGCGATACAATAAAGGATCTGTTTGAAAAGTTTCAGCGGACTGGGAACGTGACGGATGAACGTGCTGGAAAGGTAGGGCGACCGCGTACGGCAACCACAGAGGGCAACGCGCAGCTAGTGCAGCAGGTGATCCAACAGCGGCCTCGGGTTTCCGTTCGCCGTGTTGCAGCTGCGGTCCAAATGACGCCAACGTCCACATATCGTCTCATGCGCCAGAGTTTACACCTCTATCCATACAAAATTCAAACGCGGCAACCCCTCCGCGCCGCTACCATTGCTGCACGAGAGACATTCGCTAACGATATAGTGCACAGGATTGATGACGGCGATATGCATGTGGTCAGCATTTGGTTTACTGACGAAGCTTATTTTTACCTGGACGGCTTCGTCAATAAACAGAACTGGCGCATATGGGGAACCGAAAAGCCCCATGTTGCAGTCCCATCGTCCCTGCATCCTCAAAAAGTACTGGTCTGGGCCGCCATTTCTTCCAATGAAATCATTGGCCCATTTTTCAGATCCGAAACGATTACTGCATCACGCTATCTGGACATTCTTCGTGAATTTGTGGCGGTACAAACTGCCTTAGACGACACTGCGAACACCTCGTGGTTTATGCAAGATGGTACCCGGCCACATCGCACGGCCGACGTCTTTAATTTCCTGAATGAATATTTCGATGATCGTGTGATTGCTTTGGGCTATCCGAAACATACAGGAGGCGGCGTGGATTGGCCTCCCTATTCGCCAGACATGAACCCCTGTGACTTCTTTCTGTGGGGACACTTGAAAGACCAGGTGTACCGCCAGAATCCAGAAACAATTGAACAGCTGAAGATCACGCGTGGATAGAACTGGTTGGTTCAAATGGCTCTGAGCACTATGGGACTTAACATCTGCATGTGAAGCCATTCCGCCAGACACGTTGTCAAAGGTTTCGGGTAATTTCATTCAGAGACTGCGCCATATTATTGCTACGCATGGTGGATATGTGGAAAATATCGTACTATAGAGTTTCCCAGACCGCAGCGCCATCTGTTGTTGAAAATTGTAACTACTGTAATTTCGAAAGTTTGTCTGCCTGAAAATGTACTGTTGTCCCAAGCATATTGCAACAAACGGTGTATTTCTATCGCTGCTCGTTTAGTTTTTATTGCCGTTTCAATTACACCGGTCATTTTTGAAACACCCTGTATAAGTAGGGGGAAGCAATATATTCGATACCTCATCCAGAAACGCACCCTCTCGAAACCTGGCGAGCAAGCTACACCGCGATGCAGAGCGCCTCTCTTGCAGAGTCTGCCACTTGAGTTTATTAAACATCTCCGTAACGCTATCACGGTTACCAAATAACCCTGTGACGAAACGCGCCGCTCTTCTTTGGATCTTCTCTATCTCCTCCGTCAACTCGATCTGGTACGGATCCCACACTGATGAGCAATACTCAAGTATAGGTCGAACGAGTGTTTTGTAAGCCACCTCCTTTGTTGATGGACTTCATTTTCTAAGCACTCTCCCAATGAATCTCAACCTGGTACTCGCCTTACCAACAATTAATTTTATATGATCATTCCACTTCAAATCGTTCCGCACGCATACTCCCAGATATTTTACTGATAAAGAGGTCAGGTCCTGATGAGCGGTTAGATGGGGCTGACGGGGATACAAAAGGACAAATGTAATCTAAGACGATGGCTCATACACCAACACGTTTTGCTTTACATTATGGAAGCCGTAGATGCACTTTTATAGTTCTTAGTGGTTCAAATGGCTCTGAGCACTATGCGACTTAACTTCTGAGGTCATCAGTCGCCTAGAACTTAGAACTAATTAAACCTAACTAACCTAAGGACATCACACACATCCATGCCCGAGGCAGGATTCGAACCTTCGACCGTAGCGGTCGCTCGGCTCCAGACTGTAGCGCCTAGAACCGCACGGCCACTCCGGCTGGCATATGAGCTGAGTGTTGACAACATGATGATGGGAGCTTTGTGTCTAGAAAAGTGTTGTATTGTGTGAAATACAATTAAAGTGCTTAAAAGATACAAATTATTATTGATTAAGTGTAACAACAGGTACGTCACATCCGATAAATGAGTTGTATTAAGCCGAGTGAGTTGTTACAGAACGCTGGAACCCGAACCTGGGACCTTTGCATTTCGCAGCCAGTAGCTCTACCGACTGAGCTATCCAAGCACATATGAATAGTTTGTTACATTACTTTTTGTTTCTATTTAAATAAAAGGGTATGCAGTAGTTGGTATTTTAGTGTCCATCATCCTTACTCAAGGAGGGCGATGGTTCAAATGGTTCGAATGGCTCTAAGCACTATGCGACCTAACATCGGAGGTCATCAGTCCCCTAGACTTAGAACTACTTAAACCTAACTAACCTAAGGACATCACACATGCTCGAGGAAGGATTCGAGCCTGCGACCGTAGCGGTCGTGCGTTTCCAGACTGAAGCGCCTAGAACCGCTCGACCACAGCGGCCGGCGAGGGCGATAGACTAATATCACAGGTCAGAGGAAGGACCATCTTACGCACTGAAAAATTTGAATAAAACTGTCAAAAGAAATCTTTGATTTCGCATCTTGCCGTTGGATGCAAGTGATGGAAAGCTCTGTCTTCTGAAAAACAAATATATTTTTCTTTCTTTTCCTATTCTTTTTCGTTCATCTTTAATATATGTACTCGTATGATCTTCAGTGGGCCCTCTTTATTTCCACAAAATATTTTAGAAACTTTATTCCAATTTGTGCACCACACAAACTCGCACCATAAATTCAACATTAGTGCCATACAATACAAAACATCGCTACCAATAAGCGAGCAGCACAGCAACATGTGTATGACTGTCACGATGTAACTTTCACAAACTCCATCTTGTGCTTGGAAAGTCGCGATAACAGGTGACGGTGAAGTTCGAAACGGTATGGAAAACAGAGTGCATAACTGGAACTCACAAAACACATCAAGTATGCTCAATATGACGAAAAAGTACTAACATAACATCATTTGTTATTGCCCTTCAAAAAAAATGTACATACACAATTATCTTTTGAATAAACTGCCAAGCCATAAGTCGTCTAAAAGCAGACCAAACTGTACAATCAGTTTTTTAAGAACAAATACAGTTTTAGATGAGGCATCACAACCACATCACATCCTCATGTTGCAGTTTTTTGGCCTAAAATAGAGAACCAGTCAAATATTAGTATAACATATTCACAGAAATAAAACGAGAGCCACTGAAGATGATACATAGGCGTCGAAACAAGTATGAGTAAAAAACAAGAAAAGTCGGAAACTTTGTTTTTCGCAGAAAGTGTTTTTTTTAAATAATTCAGTTCCCAAATACGGAAAACAGGAGTATCTAACCGCAGAAAGACTTTTTAAACAACAACAAGTTTCAGATAACAGTATTAATCGTACGAAAAGTTGCCGCGCCCTACTTACTCTGCGTGAGAGCGCCGACGAGGAATACCAGAGGCATTCAAAACGCGGGTTGTTTACCGCGCTCGGAACACATGAGGGGCGGAAAATACGAAAACAGATAAAGCGGTCGGCTGTGGCGGGCGTTCCGTACGAATACCGAGCTGCGGCCAGTGAATGGCGCGGCCTGAATGGACCGGGTTAGCCGCCATTGTGGCCGGCGCCGGCGCGTTAATCAATGCCGCGCCGCGGCCGGCGGCCGGCGGCCGGAAACACGCGGCGCAAACTCTGTGCGATTTACTGGTGGCGCGTGGCGCCCGGCGGGTAGCGGGAAGAGGGCTCCCCGCTCAGAGCTGCCAGCGGCGAGAGTTCCACGCGCAAATAAGACCGCGTCTTACCGTCTGAATGATTAATGACGCAAGTGTGCCACAGCTGCAGAGAGCGGGCGACAGAGAGAGGGTTCCGGCTCGTCCAAGTGAAGTAAACACTCTTGCGGACATGAGGTCCGACTTATTTAAAAAAATCTTTCTATACAGAGGCTACTATTTTGACAGTAAGTACCCTGGAATCAATATTCTACTGGGAACTCCACGTGAATCCCATTACACAGACCTCGCAAGCAAATATTTGTACGTCTTATTGACTGTTTATCACACAATGCACCAATGCCTTGTGATTGATTCACATTCATCAATGACATTAAGTTGATGCCGTACTACGTCCAGCGGCTTAGATGCATGTCCTTCCGCAACGCGTTCTATGGTCCAAATTTCATCAGCTGTCCTTTCCATCTTTGGATCGGACTGGGGCAGACGATCAGAACAGGCGTCAAGAGGTGTGAATTATGTAACGAAGATGTGCATCTCCTACTGCACAGTCTCATAGGATGAGATAGAGTGAGATGTAGTTACCTTGATACTTTCTGTGTCACCAACTGCAGGTGGTTCAAGCAAACATTGTTATGAAATATTGTCGCAATTATGCTTGACTTCAAAGTCGAGTAGCACATAATATTACATTTCCTGCGAATTTTGTAGAAAATCTCGAACCGAAAGTTTTCAAGTGTTAAAGTACATGTGTAGTGACAATGCTACGGCATTCGTGCGACTTTTTCAAAGTTGTAAGAGGTTTTATGGATGTGGGTAAGAGTTCGCGTATGATGAACACCCTGATCGACCTGTGACTGCAAGAACGGAAGAAAAACATTCAGAAAATTAATGAAATTGTCCGGGAAGATCGATGCCTCAGCATCTGGATGATCGACAACATGGTAAATTGCTATAAATCGTCCAATAAGACAGGTTTTGCACTAAATCTCATACGTGACAGCCACGCGGTGTAGCCATACGGTCTATGTGGTCTTGTCACGGTTCGTGCGGCTCCCCCCGTCCACAGCGTAAGTTAGTTTAAGTTAGATTAAGTAGTGTGTAAGTCTAGGGACTCATGGCCTCAGCAGTTTGGTCCCGCAGAAGCGTACCAAAAATTTACGAAATTTACATACGTGACAGAAGCGTATAAAACCTGTCCTGAAAAACTTCTGTAAGAAATAAAAGGATAGTGAGTAGTGCATTTTCCTGCCATCATAGAACAACTCACGGTACAAACAGATTTACACAATGTGACGCAGTTTTATCGGACAAGAGGATGGTAGCGCTTAAGCAACCTTCGCATTCGTCAGATCTTGCTCTATGTGACTTCAACCTGTTTCCAAAAACGAACAGTGCGTTGAAGGAAAAACATTTTCAGACTATGCAGTAGGTAAGAGCAGAAACGGCAGATTTGTTTAACAGCTGACAGTGACGTAGGGTATAGGGATTAGTGGGGCGGATGCCAAAAGGTGCAGTAAAATCGTAAGACACAATTATCATAAAATGAGGGGTCAGCGCAACGGAATGTCAATCCTAACGGCTCGGTTTCGCTTCCCGGCTGGGTCGGAGATTTCCTCCGCTCAGGGACTAAGTGTTGTGATGTCTTTATCATCATCGTTTCATCCCCATCGACACGAAAGTCGATGAAGTGGCGTCAACTCGAAAGAACGGTCTACCCGACGGGAGGCCCTAGCCACACAGCATTTACATTTTATCATAAAATAAAATAAAGGTTCTCCCAAGTAGCCTACATCAGGACTGAAAAATGTAGCCTTTAGATACAATGTACAGGTAAATAATATTATTTTCTATTTTGTAGAATGATGCACAGTTAAGCATACTTATTGATAACTTTGTTTGTTAATTGTGAGATCATTAGAATTTTTTTGCTAACGCTTGCCAATAAAAAAAAACTGCCATTACCAAGTAGTTTTAGCTAGTTTTCCATAGTAAACAATAGCTATTGAGGTTGTTCTTAATCCTTGCGCTCCTGAGAGGAATATCCGACTTATCTCAAGAAATTGTGACAAAATAAAAACACCTACAGCCGTTATTATGATTTTATTTTATTTTATTGCAACCAGTTTCAACACTTCAATGCGTAATCTTCAGGCTTTTGTTGATATGATCCCTATATATATCACATCAGTTGCCAGCATTGCTGGATACGCAGATAATGTGTCAGCACTTCAACTATGAGTCAACGGAGAAAACTTTTTGGCTTCGGAAGGAACAGGAGTGTAAGGGCTCTCGAAGTCGAGTACTCTGCAAGAGAAATTTCGTAGTAGTTACTTCAGCCCATATCCACTGCTAGCTGTGTTACTGTAGAAACCTCGCATATGCACAAAACTCAGTCGCTGCCCTAGGAAGCTTAAGACATGTTTACAATCAACGTTCTTGGATGTTGTCTTGAACATTACATACGACAACTAGACCACCTGTATCTTGACTTCAAAAACCTGAAGAAGTGCAAAGAAACGAAACCGGTCGTAGTACAAGAAATCTATAAAAATACAGCTGAGGTGATTTTCATTAATCATTATCATTAAGGCATTACCGTTGAGGAACCTACAAACTCTGAAACACAGTGTACAAACCAACCTCGCCCGTCCTTGTAAACCACTGAACTTTCGCTGCAGCTGCTGCATACATTTATGTGTCGAAATGATTGATGAGAAGTCTAGGCGCCATTTTCGTGGTCTCTCTGCTTCCGCTCATCGCAATAACCATGGCGAAACGGTCGTTTCGTGCATGGGCCACGGTTCAAGATGTGAAACATAGTTGTGTGTGTGTGTGGCGCAGGAGGATGCCTGGCATCCGATATTAAACTATGTTTGCCGCGATGACAGTGAAACAGTCTGGGCATGATGTGAGGCCCGGGGCTGTTCTTGCATACAACCCACGGCAAAATAAATGTGACTGACCGTAACATTTTAACATCTCACACAGTCTGCAGATAGCAATTCTTATCCTGATAATGCACATGTCGACTAAGCAAAAGCCATTGCTCAAATGGTTCAAATGGCTCTAAGCACTATGGGACTTAACATCTGTGGTCATCAGTCCCCTAGAACTTAGAACTACTTAAACCTAACTAACCTAAGGACACCACACACATTTATGCCCGAGGCAGCATTCGAACCTGCAACCGTAGCAGTCGCGCGGTTCCGGACTGAACGCCTAGAACCGCTAGACCACCGCGGCCGGCAAAAGCCATTGCATAATCATTCAGGGAAAATTATGCGGAATTTCTGGACTGATCTACACAAGATCCTAATCTGAGCCCCATACGACATCTTTCCGCGAGGCAGAGCGTCATCTGATTGCCATAAACATTAACCTGAAATACCAATAACAACTACTTACGGCACTTTATGAAGAGTGCGAATAAATTACATCTTCAGTACATTATAATTTATTGGAAACTCTTCCTGCTAATTCGGTGTTATTATGCTATAAAAAAGTTTTCACGTGCAACTTGTTGCATGTCTTGTCTTGGAAAATTTGAGCAAACAGCAGGTTGATTTTTCCAAGTAGCATATCCCACATATCCTGGACAAAGCAGGTACAGGATGATTACTGAATGCTCTCCATTCCTGTCGCTAAATGCAAGAAACATAGCGTTCAGTAGCCCATGTGTTGCCCGTAATACAAGAAGGCTGTAAGCAGACCACAACAAAAGAGGTCTGCTAGTATTAAAAGTAGCACTTTATTTGAGAGAGAAATTTTTGAGAATGTACAGGGTTTTTCTGGAAAGTAATGCATCACATTCTTCTTTTTTGGTTTATTTCTCGGATAGACTGAACAACTTAAAATTGCTCGAAGTATGGCCCTACGGACTCAGTATTTGTTGCCAACGTGCCTTTCATGGTGCATAAGCTTTCTGGAGCTCCTAAATCGGCATGGTCTCCAGAGAAGCCGTAGAAGTAGCTTGCACACTGTCCGCCGTCTCGAGATTCTTTCCTTCCCTTTTCAGTCGAGTAAACAAAAAGTCATCCGGGGCCAGGTCGGGACTGCAAGGGAGGCTGCTGCACCATTGTCACACAGATATGGGTCAGGTAGGCGGGCGACTCTGCTATTCAGCCTCTGGAGGACTGCCTTATAAAACTAAGCAAGTCCAATATTTCCGACATCAAACAAACACTCATTCGATGGTCTGAATTCTGTAGTGGTGCACACGAGTCACCTTGTCACCAGTTCGCAATACTGACGGGCGTCCCTCGCGGGCTTCTTCGTCGACCTTATCCCCACCTTCCCTAAAGATCTTGTGCCATCTGTTTGACCGCGATCTGGAAAAGCAGACATTCCGGAAGGCTTCCTTAAGCATTCCACAAGTTTCCAGCAGCGTTTTACGTGAAGCTTCACATAAAATTATACCATACAGCGTTCCTCTAAAGATTTCTCCATCGTAAGTTTAACGTGATCACTGCGTAGAGGTTCACGGAAGATGTCGTCCTAACCCTCCAATAGCACGGAGGCAATCGAGCACCCTACTCCTGGAAAGCTAAGGGTCCGTTCCACCCACAAAAAATTGCGATGCATTACTTTCCGGACACACCCTGTACGTTTTGAGAACAGCAATGTACAGCAGCGATTCACGGACCGTTAAAAAAAAAGGCGGATGAGAAGAGAAGCTAAGACATTTCGATGGGATATTATAGAAGCCGACTGAAAATTAAGTAAGCTGATATGATAAGCAATCGTCGATATAAAGCTCTATACAGCAGAAACGAGACTATGTTAGGGCACGTGCGAAGACACTGGAGTATAATCCGCATGGTACTAGTAGTGGTATGGTATTTTGCCTTACGGCAGGTCTTGTCATGGGTTAAGCCTCTTCCACTTTTGTCTGTCCATAGCCAGTCTTTTCATTTCTGAATTTTTGTCTCCTTTTATACTGCCCAGCATTTGATATCTTCTTTTTCCTCTTCCCCTTTTTCCCCCACTATTCCTTCTATTCCTGCCTTCAATAAACAGTCCCTCCTCCAATCCAGTTCCGGTTTCTTTCTGATAACTTCCAGCATGTTTCTTTCTTCTCTAACTCTTCTTAATACTTCTTCATTTCTTACTCGGTCTTCCCATTTCACTTTTTCCATTCTTCTCCATATCCACATCTCTAGTGCCTCCAATCTTCTTTCATCTTCCTTCCTCAATGTCCAGGTCTCCGCACCATATAATGCAACGCTCGAGATGTAACATTGGCAAGTCTTTTCCTCAGATCTTTGTTTAGTGGTCCACAGAGCAATTTCTGTTTCCTCTTGAATCCTTCTTTTGCCATTGCAATTCTTTTCCTAATTTTTGTTGAGCAATACATATCATCCATTATTACACTTCCCGAGTAATTGAAGTTATTCACTTGCTCTCTCCCCCTATTTTCATACGGCATTTTCTCCCCTTTCCTCCAATTACCATGCTTTTCGTTTTATTCTTCTTAATCTTCATTCCGGATTCTTCTAATTTTGTGTTTAGATCATCTAACATTTGTTCCATCTCTCTTGCACTCTCTGCCATCACAACCATGTCGTCTGCATTATACACTCCACTCTCCGACCCCCAATACAAGCTCCTCTCCTTCCATCAAAACTTTCGCTAATAATTTCTTCCAGATATATATTGAACAGTGTTGGTGATAAATAGGCAACGGCCTTGCCACAGTGGATACACCGGTTCCCGTGAGATCACCGAAGTTAAGCGCTGTCGGGCGTGGCCGGCGCTTGGATGGGTCACCATCCCGCCGCCACGTGCTGTTGCCATTTTTCGGGGTGCACTCAGCCTCGTGATGCCAATTGAGGAGCTACTCGACCGAATAGTAGCGGCTCCGGTCAAAGAAAACCGTCATAACGACCGGGAGAGCGGTGTGCTGACCCCATGCCCCTCCTATCCGCATCCTCACCTGAGGATGATACGGCGGTCGGATGGTCCCGATGGGTCGCTTGCGGCCTGTAGACGGAGTTAGTTAGTTGGTGATAAATAACAACCTTGTCTTACACCTCTTCCTAGTTCTATTTTTTCACTCATCACACCTCCTATTATTACTCTTGATCTTTGGTTCAAATATAAATTTATAATTAGCCGTCTATCCCACCAGTCAACTCCATGTTTCCTTAGGATTTCCTTCAGTTTGTCCCGTCTGATACAGTCAAAACACTTTTCAAGATCAATGAACACAACATACACCTTCCTTTCCTTCTCCATGTAGCTCTCCCCTACCACTCTCAATAGCCCAATGGCATCTCTAGTTCCCAGTCCTCGCCTGAAACCAAATTGTTCATCTCCAATTATGCAATTCAGCTTTCCATGTAGCCTTCTATTGAGCGTCCTCAGCAAGGCTTTGGCTGCATGCTATATCAGGCTCACTGTTCTATGTCCCTCACACTTCTTGCTGTTCTTTTTCTTTTCTATGGGTATTAAGATGCTTTCTGTGAAGTCCTTTGGCTATTTTCCTATCATGTATATTTCATTACACAATTCAATCAATTCCCTTTTCCCTTCTTTCTCCAACGACTTTAACAGTACCGCAGGAATCTCATCAACTCCCATTGCCTTTCCATTTTTCATCTCCTTCATAGATTCTTCCATCTGACTAGTTAGCATTGCATTTCCTTTGTCATCATCTGCAACTTTATCTTCTTCTTCTATCCCAAGGTCTTCTTCACTTGGTCGGCTGTCTGCAGCGTATAGCCATTCTATATATTCTTCCCATCTTCTCGTTATTTCTTGCGGTTTGCTCACCATTTTACCGTCTCCTGCCTCTACTTCCTTTAGTCCAATGTTATTTGTCTTTTCCCTGAATGTCAAATCCATTGCTTGTTTGTACATCAAATCATATTTTCCTTCTTTCTCTAATTTATCTATCTTCTCACACTTTTCTGTCAGCCATTTCTCTTTTGCTTTTTCTGTCACCCTTCTTAATTCATTATTTAACCTCCTCTAGTTCCGCTTCCCTTCTTTTGTGTTTACGGTTTTCCATTTCCTGCGATCATCCATCTTGGTTACGGCATCTGGTGTTACCCATTCTTTCTTTACCTTTCCCCTCTTCTTGACTCCAAGCATTTCCTTAGCTGCCTTTTTTATCCCATTTTTAAAACGATCCCATCTTCCTTCTGTGCATTCCGCATCCTGTCCTTGCATCGTGATTTCACAATATGCATTCTCTCATTTTTCACAATTGCCTTTGTCTTTCAGTTTCTCAGAGATAATGTGCTCGCTCTTCTTTCCAGCTTCTTTTCAATTTAACTAGAGCCTCAGCTACTACTAATATATGATCTGAATAAATACCTGCCCCTGGATAGCTTTTGACACTCTTTAGGCAATTTCGGTATCTTTGTTGTATCATTATGTAATCAATTTGGTATCTTTCGTTGTCAAATCGAGATATCCAAATATGCCGTCGTCTATTGTGGTTATCAAATAGAGTGTTTCCAACAACCATGAAATTTTCATTGCAGTATTCCAACGATCTTTGCCCTCTCTCATTTCTTTCTCCCAGTCCAAATTTTCCCAGAGCTTTTCCTTCTGGTCCTTCACCAACTACCGCATTCCAATCACCCATTATAACAATACATGTATTTCTTTTCTCTCTCTCAGCTGTTTTTTTTGTATCGTCTCATAACATTCTTCTATCTCTTCATCTGAATGATTACTTGTTGGCATATAGACCAGGATGATAACTAAGTCTTTCTTTTTCCCTTTCAGTCTCATCATCATTATTCTTCCACTAACATAGTCATCCTCGATAACCTCGCCCTTCAGTCTTTTGCCTATCAAAATTCCAACCCCATACTAGAGGGAGCACTGAAAGTTTCGAGTATAGGAAATCACAATGAATTCTGAACGACAGTTGTAGAGTTGTGTTATTTTGTACCCAATCTGTGCCTAATTTCGGTTCCCTTGTACAATTTTCATAAATAGAGGATCATCCTTTCCCTATTGATCACATTACTGTACACTGAATTTCAGGATGGATTTGATAGGCAAAATTATTCTACTTTGCTTCGTACAGAATGACATCTTATTCTTTTGTACGCTTAGCTCCATGCGTGTAGTATGTGAATAATGCTCACAATGAAATAAGGAAGAAACATACTTTCTTGACTGCACTCAGGTTTTGATGAACTCGTTGCCTACAACAGATTCCGGATATTTCTGTTTCTTCAATACAGGTCGCAACAGCTACCACTTTGAGACGTAGTAATAAACTTCCATTTCGCACAGTTCGTTAAGCGCGATTGCGCGAATAATTTAAACGGCGCGATGCTTCCCTTTCAGAAGCAATTAATTATCGTCTGAGAGAGGCTTCTTGAGTTGGAAGAGCCATGCAGCAAAGCAGAGTCCTTTGTCGCGGCTTGCTTGTTTCCTTGAACTGTTTTGCCTTTCCAGGAAAAGAGAATTTGTTCTCATCAGCGATACAGCATGAAAAGACAGCAATAAAGTTGCTAGTCTTGCAGGAACTAACATTTCCTCATCACTTTCCTTGTGCTCGGTGTACTACTGTAGATCGTTGTCGATCAGCATCAAATTACGCCGTGACTGAAGTCAGAACTCAGAGACACCGCTCAGAATATAATGGGTAACAAATAAAATCTCAAATAATCGGAAAAACTGCCACTGAGAAATTAAGTCGCATATAGCTCTAACTGCGAAGACGTGGAAGGAATCAAAAACCATCGTAGGCGCCAAATAGTTAACTTCACACTACAATGGGTACTATAGGTGACACAGCAGGTAGTGGTAATGCTTCCAGTGAGGTGCAAGATCAGTCACGCTCCTGAGATACACAGTTACCAGTTTGGTGGTAAAGTAGTGCCCCAGAAGCTTAGCTGCAACACTAGAGGGATTTACTAGAAAAGATCTTAATTCTGTTCCCTTCCTCTGATCCCAAATGTGCTTCACCCAACCAGCTGTTAAGGAATAATCGAATCGCGATCACTGCGCGTAGCGCGCCACATTTTAATACGAATACCAGTGTAAAATGAACAGCAGAGTCAGCTGATTTGCGTAATGTTAGTACCACTTCTTTTGTTGTTATGGATCAATCTTCTGCAGCAGGATTTGGAACATACTGTATTCCAGAGCTACGTCATACATCGAAGAAAATGATGTAGTGACACATAAACAGCATGGTCTCACAAAATACCGTTCTTGTGAAACACAACTGGCTCTAAGTAATAAGTACTTTCGACAGGGAATCATAAAGCTGATTTCATGTTTCTAGATTTCCGGAAGGCTTTTGTCACCGTTCCTCAAAAGCAGCTTCTAATCACTTTTGTGCGGCTGTATTCATGATTTCCTGTCAGAGAGGTCACAGTCCATAGTAATTGACGGGTGGTCATCAGGTGACTCGTAAGATAGATCTGAGTTTTCCCCAAGGACGTGTTATAGGCCTTCTGCTGCCCCTAGCCTACACAAAGGATTTAGGAAAAATCTGAAAAGCCCTCTTCCATTGTTTGCAAATGATACTGTCATTTACTGTCTAGTGAAGCCATCAGAAGATGGAAACGAACTGCAAAATTGAAACTTCCTGGCAGATTAAAACTGTGTGCCCGACCGAGACTCGAACTCGGGACCTTTGCCTTTCGTGGGGCAAGTGCTCTACCAACTGAGCTACCGAAGCACGACTCACGCCCCCTACTCACAGCTCTACTTCTGCCAGTACCTCGTCTCCTACCTTCCAAACTTTACAGAAGCTCTCCCGCGAAACTTGCAGAACTAGCACTCCTGAAAGAAAGGACACAGTTTTAATCTGCCAGGAAGTTTCATATCAGCGCACACTCCGCTGCAGAGTGAAAATCTCATTCTGGAACTGCAAAATTATTTAGACAAAATATCTGCACGGTACGAAAAGTGTCAATTCGCCTTGAATAAAAAGTGTGAGCTGCTCCGCTTCAGGACTAAAATAATTCCGTTTAATGGCTGTTACGCTATGAACCATACAAAATTCAAGGTTGTCACCTCAACGAAACGCTTTAAAATGCTTCAAATGGCTCTGAGCATTATGGGACTTAACATCTGAGCTCATCAGTCCCCTAGAACTTAGAATTACTTAAACCTAACTAACCTGAGGATATCACACACATCCATGCCCGAGGCAGGATTCGAACCTGCGACCGTAGCAGTCACGCGGTTCCGGACTGAAGTCCCTAGAACCGCTCGACTGAAACACTTATAAGTAGGAACTACAATTACAAACAACTTAAATTGGAAAATTTTGTGCAGAATGTGAAACAAAGACTGCGTTTTTCTGACAAAACAGTTACAAGATGCAACAAATCTACGATGGGCGTTCAGTAAGTAATGCAACACTTTTTTCTGAAAGCAGGTTGGTTTTATTCATAACCCTACGCAACACAGTATTACCCATTCTTTTGGCTATTTGTCTAACTAATCTCTGTTCAATGCGAGCGTCTTACGCCTCCTTATGGGAGGGTTCGTATGCGTATCGCACCACACTACCGGTCGACGTCGGAGCCAATGATTTGCTGCAGCCCGCATCTCGTGGTCGTGCGGTAGCGTTCTCGCTTCCCACGTCCGGGTTTCCGGGTTCGATTCCCGGCGGGGTCGGGGATTTTCTCTGCCTCGTGATGGCTGGGTGTTGTGTGCTGTCCTTAGGTTAGTTAGGTTTAAGTAGTTCTAAGTTCTAGGGGACTGATGACCATAGATGTTAAGTCCCATAGTGCTCAGAGCCATTTGAACCATTTGATTTGCTGCGTCAGTAGCCTTCCCATCATCAAAGTACTGCTTCCCGCATAGTTTTTCCTTCGTTGGGTCAAACAGACGGAAGTTGATAGGTGCGAGATCCCCGGTGTAGTATGGATGAAGACAAAGTTTTGTCAGCTCCTCTCGAGTCCATAGACTTGTGTGATGCCATGCGTTGTCATGGAGAAGGAGCAGTTCGTTTGCATTTTTGTGGCGACCAATTCGCTGAATCGTTTCTTCGAATTCCTGACGGTGTGTGCGGCCGGCCGGCACGTAGGTTTGCGTGACAGGCCGAGCCGAGGTTGATGTAAGCGGGCTGCAGTTAGAGGGGGGACAGCGGGGCAGGAGAAGCGGTCAAGTCAAGAGAAGCCTCCACCGGCAGTCGGGGAGCGAGCAGCTGACGAATCTACAAGTGATGCTGGGCCTGAATTGGCGAGTTGGCGTGACTCGATTGAAGAGATCTAACAGCCGAAGCAGTCGTCGCCGTGGGAGTACGGAAGCGTCAACGTAGTCGGTCGGTAGACATCCCAAGAGTTCGTAGCCTACTGCAGAGCCGGGATTGGGGCTTTACTAGCGGCCGACGTCGGATGCGGCCGGTCATTGTGGACACAACAGGCCAGGAATGTGATTGGTGTCTTTTCCGCTACGAGAGGACGTCGATTGTAGGAGATCCGCATGAAGGGTCCCCCGTATCACAACAGGATCACTAACATTGTGGTTTAATGTAGTGAGTTACTGGTCGGGTGAGTTGATACAAACTATGTTTACTGCACGGTGCAGGATGCAACTGGTGTGCACTGAGTGTAACGATTTGTCAGTCCGTGTGCATAGTATGGTGTGGAGGTTACTGTGTTCGCTTGCACACTGGCCGTCGTTTGTTTCCATTAAACGAGAGCTACCTTAATTTCTTCTGTTATTATTACCCCGTGTCCACAACCAGACTTGTATATGTTACTGCACAGAGAACTGTGCCATTTTAGTGGTTGGTAGTAAAGAATGTACTTATTTTAAGCCGGCCGCGGTGGCCGAGCGGTTCTAGGCACTTCAGTCTGGAACGCGCGACCGCTACGGTCGCAGGTTCGAATCCTGCCTCGCGCATGGATGCGTGTAATGTCCTTAGGTTAGTTAGGTTTAAGTAGTTCTAAGTTCTAGGGGACTGATGACCTCAGATGTTAAGTCCCATAGTGCTCAGAGCCTTTTTAACCATTTTTTGTAACTTATTTTAAGTGTAAACATGTGAAAACCCAGTTAAATCCGAGGGCTTCTTCTGATTTAATTTTTTTTTTACGCTGTTTCCATTTGGACATTTGTGATTATCATTTTTTGACCAAGAGGCTGAATATTGTCAACGGCTTGTGGTGTTATTGTTGCCCCTTATTTTACAGTTACCGGAGCAGTTTTAATTTCAAGTTGTTTTATCATTATTCTGAAGATGTTTAAACTGATTTACGGTGTTGTTCTAAGGCCTATGCTTCAGGAACTACAACTGGGACACATTTAAATTCAGTTATCAATCTATTTGTTAATTGCCAATTTTATGTCCGCCTGGAGTGGCAAACAAAAGTTGGAATTGGTAGCAGGACGTGACCGGGAAGTGACGCAAGATATGATGGCCAAGAAAAGATTAGTCTCAATGTAAGGCGCCAGGGATCAGGAAGATTACTTATCTTTATTCTCCACACTGAAGCAGGCACCGTCTATTGCTCTCATAGCAAGTAGCTACGTAATTAAGTTCACAACACAATTCACACATCCACAGTGGAATCCAAATCGTAACTAAGTTCTAAACCCAAGGTTGTCATATAAGATCTATACAATAACACCTCGATATTAACACAGCTAGCGAGCAAAAGCGAGTGGCCGTGGCGGCAGGTCTGTGCTCCCGTTATATCTTGTGGCCATAGAGGGAGCTGCAGGCAAGAAGTATTGAATAACGCGACGCAGTGATCTCTATACTACCTGGATGTTGAACTTCAGCTATCTGATCGTGCCAGCCATAGATGCTCATATTTCGTTTCGTGCCAAACTACAACATGGCTGCTAGGAAATGTCACTAGGACACGAAAAGAAAATACCTTTATTTCCGTTCCCTCATCAGCCTATTACATCATATACTGACATAAAGTTCAAAACAAGAAATCAGTTAGCAATTCCTTGTCACATGCAGAACGATGGAAATTTGTTTGCCAAACTACAATAGGCGGACGATGCAAAGCATGTGTATTTGCAGACACGCTGCAGTTCTATACTCAGAGAACTTACTCCTACATCCAGGTTGTATAGAGATCATTCAGCCGGAGATAACGCCATGAACCTCCGGCGGCCCTGACGTGAAACTAAGGCAGACCACCGCGCATGTGCGGCCACGCTGAGCGACGGCAGGGCGCGCGTGATTCGGTTAGGTCCGAAGACAGCAGCCAAGAAGAAATTTTTGGTTTAATAAATATAGTTTGTCAAGGTAAGTCCTTGACTGCACAGCCTCCAATCTGAATCTCATTTCACCCAAATCATGGATTCATACAGAAGATAAAATTAGAAATCCAATGATAATCATGTACCGATTGTATAATTAATTAAAAATTCAGAAAATTTAATACAAAATTTAATATTATCTTATCACTTTCCTTGGCCTTCTTGACCCACCGATGTATTCCCTAGGTGCGGGACCATCAGATGGTGGGTACGGATGAATTTTAATATCAGATGATTAATTTATTTAAGGAAGCTACAAGATGGCGTAAATCGGTAAGAGGCGGGACTTCAAATCTTGGTCCCATACACGCCAGTCTGGAAGGAGACGTCTGACTAGTGAGAATCGCTCTTCTGGTGCTTTTTCACAGAGTAGGCACTCCACTGCGCTTTCTCCGAGGCTATAAAACGACGAAGTGAACCTTTCTGGACCCCATTAGGTTGCAGACTCAAATGGCTCAAATGGCTCTCAGCACTATGGGACTTAACATCTGTGGTCATTAGTCCCCTAGAACTTAGAACTACTTAAACCTCACTAACCTAAGGACATCACACACATCCATGCCCGAGGCAGGATTTGAACCTGCGACCGTAGCGGTCGCGCGGCTCCGGACTGAGCGCCTAGAACCGCTAGACCACCGAGGCCGGCCATTAGGTTGCAGACCTGTGCTTACTCGTACGCAGTTGCACAGCGCTCTTACTGAATAGTTATTGCGGAAGTTGCCACCGTTATATTTAACTAGCTTCCGTTACTGTGGAACCAGTCCTACTTACAATCACATTAGTAGAATTTCGGTCTCAGCGCGAGACCATGCACGCGTCTGCTTCGCCACCCAGGGCGAGTACGTAATTACGCTGCGAGCTGCTGCAGAGCGCTTCACCGAAACTGATCAGGTAAGGATTGCCGTGCCTTCCGCTCTTCGTATTCGCAATTCGTAATCCACATGGCCAACCACGAACTCTCCTGTGCGTTGCTTCTGACAGTTCATCATGTCTCATTAGATAGTTTCATTAGATAGGAGTCTCTATGGAATGGAAGTACTGTTTTTTTTTTTTTTTTGTTCGATTGTTTTTCTTGTGTTATTTGCATTTGCTACGGTGTACCAGCTTACCATCAGGTAAACCATAACTGCATAGATGTCGTTCGATGCTCAAACAAAGTTACCTCGTATTCATTCTTGTGTCTTTACAGTCAATATATGTTTATTCCATTAATGTGATGTCTTTCATATGTTTTCCGCCTTACTCCTGTCCCTTGTTATAATTTCTTTTTATAACAGAAATACCTTTTGTAGGACAGAGTTCCGGCGCCTCCGCGGTCAAGGGACAGAACATCTGCTCTTTCATTGGTTAATAGAAAGTGGTATCAGGCTGGATAGTTAATTCTCTCAATTAATTCTCGTCAGTACATTTTACAAGCGCTACTAACTGAGAAGCATTCGTGAAGCAGTTTCAAAAGAATCTGTCATGCCATTTTTTAATAACTCATGACAACTAACTTTCACAGCTTTGAAAACTTCATAATTTCTACGGTATAAAATCAGTGTGCATTCATCGTATTCAGTTAGCTCTAACACAGCGAAAAAATGGCCTGTAGACTACAGCTACGCGAACATAAAAATGGGGACTATGTTATACCTTTTTGTCGTTCCCATCTACGTACGGGAGAGTCAGTCTTTTTTTCCTTCTTTAGTGGAGCATCTTTTTTCATCTGTCTTCCCCTCACTCAACTTCTTGCGATTTTTCAGCTCCAGCTGTGGACTCACGAACCGCGTCTGATTTGCTCCCAGCAGCAGGTACTGTCATCTTGTGAACTATCGCTATTTTCTGGCTGGATCGTTTCCTACAGACAGACAACAAACCAGTTGACTTGGGCTCACCCTCAGTGACGCAACTGAAAAGTGTCCTTGTTTAAAGTTTCTTCCCTTTTTTGATACTCTTAGTTCTAACAACGAAGTTTTCTCCCAGATTTCTATATGGAAATTTATATATGTAAAAATATAAACGTTTTAATAAAAATGTTGATTGGGGTGGAGTCATAACCCCTTGGTCCTCCCAACTCCTCCAATGGATCTGAGACTGTGTCCTTGTATGGGGGACCAACCCATACCAGGTAAGACTGGTGATGGGTAAAAGTAACTGAGAGCTTGATAATTGGACTGGTGGTGGTGGTGGTGGTGGTGGTGGTGGCGGCGGTGGTGATACTGAATATGAAGTATTTCATAAGGCGGCACCTCCTGCTGACTTGATCCCCCTCATCCCCTGGTTGCTCCGCTCCTCTCCAACCCCGGCCAGCTGCCGCACCTTCAACGTTGTCCCCCTACTCTCCACCTCTACACCCTTCATCTCCTCTGCTGAGGTGGCTTCGTCAACTCCCCCTCCCAGATGACGCCTTCTCTCCCTCCATTTATCTCTCCTATCGACTATGATCCTCACCTCCCCCTCGAGCCCACTGTACTTTATCCGGGCTCCCTCTCCCACCCTTCCATCCTGTTTTTTCTCCACCTACCCACACCTTGATTCCATTCTGTCCCCCTGGGTCCTTTTTCTTTCCCCTCCACTGCCTTCCCCACTCCTTCTCGCGTCCGCCTTTGTCCTCTCCCTCCATCGGCTCCCCCTTTTTACCTTTCCTCTCCTCTCCCCTTTTTTTCTCCTCATCAGTCCGGGTCCACCTCCCCTCCCCTCCCCTCCCCATCCCCATCTGCCGCCGTGTCTCCTCTATAGTACTGTTTTCAGTGCGTGTTCAGTGTTATGCGTACCCTGTCAGTGATGCGAACTGACACCATAGTGTCAAATGGTTCGAATGGCTCTGAGCACTATGGGACTCAACTTCTGAGGTCATTAGTCCCCTAGAACTTAGAACTAGTTAAACCTAACTAACCTAAGGACATCACACACATCCATGCCCGAGGCAGGATTCGAACCTGCGACCGTAGCAGTCACGCAGTTCCGGACTGAGGTGCCTAGAACCGCAAGACCACCGCGGCCGGCACACCATAGTGTCGCTAGGTGTGTTTTTAAACTGTTTCGAACAGGAACAAGATTGTAACTGTGTTTTTTAATTGTGCCCATCTATTTACTATGTGTTTTAATCAGCATCACAGACCATTCGTTTTTGTATTCTCTTCGCAATTTTTCGCCTTGTTCCAGTTTTAATCATTCACAGTTTTATCGCCTGATTTTATTTTTGTGACATCTCCTAATTTTGTTTTTAACTTTACTGTAGGCTGCAGAGCGGCATATTACGCTGCTGCCACCCCCCCCCCCCAACCCCCACAGCGGGGGGAGTGGGATCCAAATCCAATAAAGGAAATAAAAAAAACCGAGAGGGGTGGGGGGAGCCACCAAGTATGTGGATTGGCGGTAGCGTGGCGACAAGAGGCGGTCACGAGGTCCGAGCGGCCGAACTCGCGAGCTACGCAAGTAGGGTCTGCGCCGAACAAAGATATCGGAGAACTTCACCAGGGTCAGCGTCAACTACAACCAGCAGGCCGACAAGCCGTCGGTTGTTGGCAACATTGGTGTCAGACGACCGCTCGTGGCCGGGCATCCCCTTCTACCTGGCTGTCATCGGCACCACTCAGTGAGCGCCACAACGCGTCGAGGATCGGTGGAGCTGCTAGCTGATAAAGGGAATAACATTCTGTAATCCTCATGGTTTGTGCCCGACCCTCACGAGTTTTACTCGGTCGGCTCTTTGGTCGCGGATATAGACCGTAGTATTGTACTAGACACTAGTCATCGTTTGAAAATTTGGTCTGATATTATATTGCTCTTCCTTGCTAGCTTATACCCGATCATTAATGTTTTAATGAATCAGCTTCTTGTCGGAAATACAGTGGGAACAATTGTACCAATTGCCGTTAAACAAACAGCGGTATTATGGTTAGATTTAAATGTTAACCGGTTCAGTACCTTGATTGTAATTGCATTTGAGATAATCTGAACTACCTGTTGTACTAAGCTGTGTGTACCTGTCTTTTAAAGACCAGGTCATTATTGGTGTAGTTTGACTAGATCTTGTCGTTCCGCCGAGTGAGTTCTCTTGTAATAAGTGCTCATACATAATGTTTTAAAACGTTCCTTCAGAGCGGACTTCATAACTGAGAAGCAGTTTAACTTTTGACATATTAAAAGCCAATGGTGGCCAGGGCTTTAGTCAGAATAAGATTGTCAAAAGCGACGGTTGGGATCCAGTAGCACCTTAGTTGCTCATTGAAATGAAATGGGGGCTTGCTTTGAAGAAAGCCTTATCATCGTCGTCATAATTGTTTCCTAATTTGTTTGACCTTTAAGCATAGTTGCGCACCTTAACACCGGACCTTTCGACATAGTGTCCAAATTAAAAAACGAATTACATCTGTTTGAATAGTTGAAGCACTCTTGTCATCAATATTACTTATGTGTTTTCGTGTGTTGCAGAAGGGCATTGAATAAGAGAAATGAATCCAGCGCGGTGGTAAACACCGCTGTTTCACCCGATAACGGTGGGCTCCAGGTCCGGGTCCTTGTAATTATTGTCATGTTGTTCTTGTCTTGATTTCTCTTGTAAAAGCTTATTCATTTCACAAATTTGTTAATTTCTAAAGAAAAAAAATTATTGTTAATAAACAGGTTGTATGAAAAGAAAGTTACATTGGTGGGTCCTCCCTTCCTCGTTTACCTTGTACCAGTACATATCACGTCTCATTGGTAGCGAAGCGTGGTTGTCGATGCGTTAGCAGGGGGCTGTCAGGAGTTTAATTTCACGCAACCTGCTTGTTTAAATTGTGTACCTTATTTTGGGACACTGTCTAATTATTCTCTTTTGTCCACTGCCGCGCCATGGATCCACGTCAGTGTCCCAGTATTTCGTACCTCAAACGGGATCAGCTCGAGTATGAACTGATAATTAGGCAACCAAATGTTCACAGTAGTACTGTGAGTCATTTACAAGTAAATCTCTCCTTTCTCCAAACTAATCGACCAACCGTGAGGCATGTCAAGAGCATTCATGCATAATTAGTGTTGGAAGTTTGTGGTAAGTTATATGGGACCAAACTGCTAAGGTCATCAGGTCCTATGCATACGCACTACTTAATCTAACTTAAACTAACTTACGCTAAGAAAACACACACACACACACACACACACTCATGCCCAAGGGAGGACTCGACCTTCCGACGGGGGAAACCGCGTGAACCGTGGCCAAGCGCCTGAGACCGCACGGCTACCCCGTGCGGTGCACAATTAGTCCACCCGGGCAATAGAGTCAAGAATCTTAAACTTCTAGAACCGAGCCCTGAGCAGTTAGGGGGTGTAATTCAGTTAAATATTCTTTTGTTTGAGTTGCAAATCCAAACTGCATATTTAGCATTTGAAAGTGGGGTTGATACAAATAATGTATGGTAGATTGTGTTTCTGACAGTCCAATAGACGAATGTGGATCCATCGCCCGAGGTCTAAGTGATAGGTCTGGGAAATACTTTGCCCGCCTCCCTAACCCGATGATGGGTCTCTTAAATAGTATCCGGGAATTGTCGATTGAAACCTTAGAAAATATACAACAGGTATTCTGGCTGCTAGTTAAGTTTGAGTCGCATGCTGACGCATTAAGGATAACCCATCACGTAGTATTTATGGCACTCTACCCATTAGCACGAGGTAGCTTAAGTTATCTGCTATCTGAAACCTTACAGCGGGCTAAGACGATCGGGCAGCTCAGGCAATCGATCGTGGAAGGTAGGTTATCGAACCGTATGCACAATGAGTAGAGTGTAGATATTATTGGCGCGTGCAGAACTCCCACGAAGCGTTGTGTGAATATATAGAGCGGGTTCGTGAGGCAGTATTGGCACTGCGTATGAATGTTTCCGAGTCGAATTTATGGCTCTGAGCACTATGGGACTTAACATCTGAGGTCATCAGTCCCCTAGAACTTAGAACTACTTAAACCTAACTAACCTAAGGACATCACACAAATCCATGCCCGAGGCAGGATTCGAACCTGCGACGTAGCTGTCGCGCGGTTCCAGACTGTAGCGCCTAGAACCGCTCGGCCACCCCGGCCGGCAGTCGAATTTAGTTGCTAATGTCTTAGAAGGTATTCGGCCTGAAGATAGGTCCCGGATCGCACTCTTTCCTCGTCCGGTCACTCTTGTTAACTCTGTTATGAAATTCTTTTGCCGACAACCAGCGAAATGAGTTAACGGGTGGACATCGAGAGTTATCCAGCTTCGGTCCAGAAGGTAGCGTTATAGGTAGAGCGCGCGGTTCAATGAAAGCAGGGGCTTGTTTTAGATGCGGCGCACGTGACCATTTAGTACGAGGATGCCCGGTTTCAAGGACGCCTCGCGCTGAGAAATGACGCGGGGTTGCATCCTCTGAGACAGGGTGGTGTATCCGCTTAAGACAGCCACCTCGCATACCTTGCCATTTGTTTTTGCGGCTATAGGGCATGGACCGTTTTGTGGTTTACTGGATTCAAGCAGCTCTGTGTCACTCCTTAATTACGAGTGGCTTATTGAATATGGCCACTTATGTAGATTATCCCCAGCACGTCTCTCGATTGAGAGATGTCGGGTAGCCAATGACCAAGAGTTACCACTGTGCGGAGAAGTGCGGGGAAATCTTTCAGTGTGTGAATCTTTCAGTGTGTGAATTTTCATGGTTCAAAATGTTCAAATGTGTGTGAAATCTTATGGGACTTAACTGCTAAGGTCGTCAGTCCCTAAGCTTATACACTACTTAACCTAAATTATCCTAAGGACACCCATGCCCGAGGGGTGACTCGAACCTCCGCCGGGACCAGCCGCACAGTCCACGACTGCAGCTCCTCAGACCGCTCAGCTAATCCCGCGCGGCAATTTTCATGGTCTCTCAAGTTTTTATTAGTCAAGGGACTGGTGTTGGATTTAATTCTAGGGCATGATTTCATCCGTAAGGCCGGTATTGTATTAGATTTTGGTACCCGGACCTTTTATTTCAAATTTTCCCTCAACTACCGAATAGCCTTTTGTTCATGTGTTCATGTGGGGATGGGACGTGACACCAGTAGTAATACGTACCTGCTTGGGGTAGACCACATCTCTAGTTAACAAGGAAAACAGTTAAGTGAACTTTTGGGAGAATTTCCTCACGTAGTTTGTGACAGGTTGTGAGTCACAGATGTCATTAAATACCATATTCGTGTCACGGATGACGTGCCGGTTCGCCAGTCTCCATATCGCTTGTCAGCAACTAAGATAAAGATACTGCGGCACAAAATTGAGGGCTTGTCAAAAGACGGAGTCATAAGACCGGCCACCTCCCCCTATGCTTCCCCCATTTTCTTAGTATCTAAAGATCAGGGGCAGGGTCTCCGACTTGTGGTTGATTTCACGCTTCTCAATGAAAAGATGATATTGGAATCGGTGCCACTGCCCGATCCGCACAACTGTTTCATCTGGTTTTCTGGAGCATCTTGGATTACGGTGTTAGAGTTTAATCATTCTTGTTACCAGGTACCCTTAACGGAGAAATCTAAGCGTCTCACCGCCTTCGCCACGGATTTGAGTTCAACCGGGTTCCATTTGGTTTGTCAACTGGTGCAGATGTTCCATACCGTTCATTGGATAAAAATTTAGAAGATTTAAAGTTTAATTGTGTCTTAAATTATTTGGACGATGTAGTCATATTTAGTTCCTGCTCAGAGAAACATTTAGAGCACATCTGGTAGGTACTATCCAGGCTTAGGTATACCTCAAAGATAACCTTGGCTAAGCGCCAAGTGTCATTTTTGGGTCACTTGGTGTCCGGGGACGGAATTAACATTAATCAGGAACGTACTAAGGCGTTCAGGAACTTTCCGCAGCCACTAAATAAGAGGGAGGTTGCCGATTTGTAGGAATGGCTAATTTATTTCCGCAGGTTTGTCCCAAACTTTCCGCAACTTGCAGCTCCGTTAAATTTGTTACGCAGAAATAATGCGAAATTCGTTTGAGCTGAAAGGCAGCAGGCAGTCTTTGAAGGAATTAAAACTGCGATTGCCAACCCACCGGTTTTAGTAGTACCTGACTAAGGAAAGATCTGTGGTCCAGACTTTTGCATGCAATGCAGGTGTGGTGGCAGTTATTTTACAGGAAGATCAAGATATCAGGCGTCCGTTAGAATTTGCTTCCCGACTTCAGGACGGTCCTGAGCTCAATTACTCGGCACATGAGTGCGAAGAGTCAGCTGTGTTATTTGCGCTGGAAGAAATTCGTTTCTATCTCGAACATTGTGAATTTGACCTAGAGACCGATAATCAGGCCGGTAGTTGGGTCCTAGCTAGTATCGCGAGATGGGCGGTCCGCATTTCAGCCTTCCATTTTAAGGTTCGGCACGTTAATGGATCTGACAATCAAGTTGCTGACGCCCTTAGCAGAATATTTCAACAGCACGAGCCCAACGAAAAGAACGACGGAAAGTCACCTAGTATGTAAGATTCTTACCGAGGTAACCCAGCTGTTTAATAATTTGACAACTGAAAAAGAATAAGATCCATTTCATGCGTGTGTGTGTGTGGGGGGGGGTGGAAGAGGGGGGGCTCAGGAAGCAAATACTAGATGGACAGGAATCTAATGACTATTTTCTGAAGAACGGCATTCTGTGTAACCTAAGGGGTAGGTCTGGGGAAACTAGAATTTGTCTCCCACAAACTTTAGTGATTCCGGTCTTCCAATACTTCCATGACTCTCCAGTAGGAGGGCATTTAGGACTCTATAAAACCTTAGAGTAGGTCAAGGAGCAGCTGACCTTTTAGAGGTTTAGTCAAAGAATGCCGAGATTGTAAGAGGGGAAAACCAAGTAACTCCGTGGCGAGCGGATTCCTGCAGTCGGAGCGGGAAGAGCATCCGTTGGGAAATTGTTTGTTGATTACGTGGGCCCGCTTCCCAGGACGAAAAAAGGCAATTCGTATATTCTCGTAGTGTTGAACGCCTTCTCCAGGTGCGTTTGGTTCATACCTAGCCGGGCGTGGACGTTGGTTACGGATAATGCTCCTGGGTTTCTGGCAAAGTCATTTAGACAATTCTGTTTTGGTAATGGGATAAAACGTGTGACTATCACACCCTATTATACTCAGGGTTCCTTTGCCGAAAGGATTAACCGCAACATTTAACTCCGCGAGGCATGAAGCATCCCAAGCCACCCCAGCCAGCCTAATGCTCGTATATCCCATGAATTCCCACTCTCCAATTTATGGGAGATAAATGATCTTTTACCTCCATCTGTCACTCCCGAGGTTCGTAGGGAAAAATTGGGGTTAGCTAGGGCAAATATCAGGCCCACGATCGTCAGGCCTCTCGCTGTAGTAGAAACAAGCGGCCCTTTCAAGGAAAGATAGGGGATCTCGCCTGCATCGGGATCGTTCCTGGGCGGACTTGCCGGGATAAACGCTTAGGGAAACTTGCCCCCCGTTGCCTAGGGCCATATTCCATTATTAAAATTTTAAGACCGGCCAATCTTTTTGACAGAGACCCGGAAAAGGGGAAGCTCATACGGGTTCTTCTCAGTCAGATTAAACATTCCAGTGGAGTGAGGTTTTCTTGGCCCGGGGGAGGCTTGTACAGGTTTGAGAAGGGGAGGTTGAGCCGTGGCGCCCTTAAGTTAGTGGACTATTCTGTCTGCCGCCACTAGCTCAAAGTTAGTTTCGATTATCCTTCTTGCGGCACCGTTGCCAGAGCTGGTATCTGTTGGTTGTGTCCTCAGAAGCTCCTTGCCTGCCAATATACATACGGGTTCGCTGACCCGAGGGGGGAGGCACCGGCCGCTGTGGTCGAGCGGTTCTAGGCGCTTCAGTCTGGAACCGCGCGACCGCTACGGTCGCAGGTTCGAAAGCTGCCTCGGGCATGGATGTGTGTGATGTCCTTAGATTAGTTAGGTTTAAATAGTTCTAAGTTCTAGGGGACTGATGACCTCAGATATTAATTCCCATAGTGCTGAGAGCCATTTGAACCATTTTTCGAGGGGGGAAGCACCAAGCTTGGGGAGTGGAGGTAGCGTCGCGACAAGAGGCGGTCACGAGGTCCGAGCAGCGGAACCCACGAGCTACGCGAGAAGGGTCTGCGCCGAACAAAGATATCGGAGAACACCAGAGTCAGCGACAACTACAACCAGCATGCTGACAAGCAGTCGGTTGTTGGCAGCATTAGTGTCGGACGTCCGCTCGTGGTCGGGATGCCTCCCTCTACCTGGCTGTCATCGACACCACTCAGCAACCGCCGCGACGCACTGTGGATCCATGGAGCTGCTTGCTGATAAACGGGAGTAACATTGTGTAATCCTCGTGGTGAATGGTGAATGGTCGTAATTATTTTCTGGTTTGTGCCCGACCCTCCGCGTTTTTCTCCGTCGGCACTTTAGTCGTGGATATAGACCGTAGTATTGTACTAGACACAAGTTGTCGTTTGAAAATTTGGTCAGCTATTACATTGCTCTTTCTTTCTAGTTTATACCCGATCATTAATGTTTTAATCCATCAGCTTCTTGTCGGAAATACAGTCGGAACAATTGTACCAAGGCACAGGTTGCCGTTAAACAAACAGGGGTCTTATGGTTAGATTTCCTTGATTGTAATTGCATTTGAGATAATCTGAACTACCTGTTGTACTAAGCTGTGTGTACCTGTCTTTTAAAGACCGGTTCATTATTGGTATATTTTTAACTGGATCTTGTCGCTCCGCCGAGTGAGTTCTCTTGTAATAAGTGCTCTTACATAATGTTTTAAAACGTCCCCTCAGAGCAGACTTCATAACTGAGAAGCAGTTTAACTTTCAACATATTAACAGCCAACGGTCACGTGGGCTTTAGGCTAATAAGATTGTCAAAAGCGACGGTTGGGTTCCAGTAGCAACTTAGTTGCTCGTTGAAATGAAAAGGTAGCACACTTTGAAGAAAGCCTTATTAGTGTCATAATAGTTTCCTAATTTGTTTGACTTTTAAGCATAGGTGCGCACCTTAAGTCCGGACCTTTCGACATAATGTCAAAGTTGAAAAAAAATTGTCATCTGTTTGAGTAATTGAAGCACTCTTTTCATCAATATTACTTATATGTTTTCGTGTCTTGCAGAAGGGCATTGAATAAGAGAAACTGTGTCCAGCGCGGTAGTAAACACCGCTGTTTCACCCGATAACGGTGGCCTCCAGGTCCGGGCCCTTGTAATTATTGTCATGTTGTTCTTGTTTTGATTTCTCTTGTAAAACCTTATTCGTTTCACATATTTGTTAATTTGTAAAGAAAACAAATCTATGACTATATATTGTTAATAAACAGGTTGTGTGAAAAGAAAGTTACATTGGTGGGTCCTCCCTTCCACGTTTTCCTTAATACCAGTAAATACCGCTTGTCACCATGTACAGAAAACGCACACATATCTACTGCTCTTCATGTGAATTTACGAAATTCCCACTAATCTCTCCAGAAAAATTATCTCCTGAGCACTTGTTGGCTATACGAGCACAAAGATTGTCAGATCAGGATAAGCAAACGCCCGAAGTCGGAAATAAAACGCTAGGTGTACGGAACTTTCATAAAAAAAAGCGAGAGAGAGGGAAGTGGGGGATGGGGGGTGGGAATAGATATAAAAAAATGCACCCTACACCAAAATTACTGAGGTTGCTGCCCACACGTTTCTAAGTTTTCATATCCGTTTTCAAAATAAGGTATTTCAGCAAAGTAATAGCATGTAGGAGAGTTCTTCTAAAGAGAAATACTAGGGGATAACCGGTGAGGCACCCCTGACTTACTTAGCTGGTGAGAGCGTTGAATTCTAAAGGTGGGGGTTGAGGCTCGAGTCTTGATCGGAGGCACAGTTGTAATCAGTATCATATTTACGAAGGAATTTCGCTTCCAAATAGAACAGAAAATTTCCTAAAACAGTACGCAACTGAAGTGTACTGTGATGTAAACCAAACCTTATTCGGATGACTGCTAGCTTAAAGTAGAAAATACATGTTATAGTTTCCGGCACAACATGACAGAATTGTCGTTACGACAGCTGGAGAACGAATTCAGAAGCGAGGGTTCAGTGCTACCGCCGCAGCTCGATCACGCCAGATAGGAACGCCAGCTAACGACGAGAGAGAAAATTCGTCACGAATCCTTGCGTGATTTGGAGCCATTGTTCTCGCTTTTCTGACTACCAACAGGGGAGTTCGTTTCAGTTTATTTTCGAAAATACTCCCGACAGAGGGAAGATCAACAAAGAAGAATCATTCCTGTAATTTCAGTACGCTGTTTTGCACCTTATGTTTATCATACACCACTGATTTAGCGGCCTCACAGCTCAGAAATTCAAATGAGAATTCCAGAGACTATTCAGATGTAAACGAGGATGGTAACCAGTCGCAGAAATCCGTAATTTATTACAGATCTAGATTTATCTGTAGCAAGAAGAGTCATATAGGCACAACCATGGCGCAGAATAAACGTGTGACCAACGACGCGAGCATTTACTTGTAGAAACAAAACTAGACATAATGACGTGCACGGTTTTATTTGGTATGGTAACGTAAATATCCACATTTCCTATTACACTATTAGGTTATTAAAAATTAAACAGCTTTTTTACTGCTCCTTGTTAATAATCCTCTGTCAAATGAAAACACAAGTAATTACGAATACTGTCCGGTAATCAAATGAAAGGATCAGTTCTTTCTTCAACACGTTGCGAAAATAGGAGTATGTTTACTCATGTCTCAGTGTGGCGATAATTTCCACTTAGAACACTGTTAATTAATTACATCTGCATTTGTAACACGTAAAAATGACTCGTACGTTGTAACAACATTGTCAAGATTCTGCGTTAAATGAACCTTGGAAGTAAATGGAGAACATGGTTATTAAAGAAAGAATTACGGCGAAGGCATATATAGTCTCGGACCAGAGTTTTATTTTACGATTACGAAGACCTTTCCAAGAAACGATTGTTACGATTTTGATGAGTAAGCCCGCAGCTCGTGGTCGTGCGGTAGCGTTCTCGCTTCCCACGCCCGGGTTCCCGGGTTCGATTCCCGGCGGGGTCAGGGATTTTCTCTGCCTCGTGATGGCTGGGTGTTGTGTGATGTCCTTAGGTTAGTTAGGTTTAAGTAGTTCTAAGTTCTAGGGGACTGATGACCATAGATGTTAAGTCCCATAGTGCTCAGAGCCATTGATGAGTAAGATGGTGTTGTCGAAGAATATTTCTATGATAGCACTGCTGTGGCAGCCGTCGTGAAACCGCGGACACTGGGACAGGTCTCTTTAGTGCTGACGTTACCACATTAACGGTAAAGACTGTCACACGAAAAACGGTACCGTAAAGAACAACGTTCTCAAGTTCAGGAGTTGTCAGAGAGAACGTGATCTACTCGATATTCATAATAACGTGGGAACGCAATGAACCATTAAAATTGGGAGGACGGTGCCCTCGAAAGCCCCTTTCACTTCAGAGGATATTATGCCTCCAAATAGAATCATCGGCCCTCTCGGTGTTAAAAAAATGTCAATTAAGTCATGGCTGCTGAGCATAGTCTGTTGTATAGCGTCTTCCTAGAGGGCTAGGTTATCAAAGCTGAAGGGATACCTCCAGTATCCACACTGATTGCAATTAAGGGCAGTCTCGATACTAAAATACAGACGAGGTGGTGGTGGACCGTCCACTCCAATTTCTTCCCAAGCAGCTAGTTAGGGCATGTACGATCCTGTTCAAATTTTAAGAGAGGAATTAAAATGGCTTCTTTTGACGAGCCTAGGAAGCGTCATGCTCCGCAAATGAAGTTTAGACGGGCGGAAAGGTTTTCTTTGCTTATCCTTGTGAACTGCGTAATATGTTTAATGGAAATTATTATTGCCAGGCGCAGATAATGTGGCAGACATCTTCCACAAAGAAAAGTAGCTGCTGTATTCTTCATCACTGGTGGAACTGAAGTCTCAACTGACTCATACTCTTCAGTTGTTCGTTCGACTTCTATGGTTTATTCTCCATCAGCTTCTGTAATCCTCTCATCCACTTATTTTATTCGTGCTCCTAGCACTTTATAGTACATCTGAAAGACTTTTTATACGTTTTCCGTGCTCTCCTTGTTTCGATAACAAATGAAGTGGCTTTTCAGTCGTAAACTAGCAATTCTATACAAACAGTCGACAGAAATAAAGCTGCTACTCGTGAGGAAAGTTGTAATGTGAGAATCTAAATTCCTTGATTCGCCATCCCGTTTCGTAACTTTTATTTCTTTTACTTTGTTTCCCTTAATTCTTATATTTCGAACCATTCTCCTTTCTAATGTGTCATCTTTGGTCTGAATATATACACATATTGACCCCGAAACCTTTACTTGTAGAAGAGATCAAAGGCCCGGAGTGGCCGAGCGGTTCTAGGCGCTACAGTCTGGAACCGCGCAACCGCTGCGGTCGCAGGTTCGAATCCTGCTTCGGGCATGGATGTGTGTGATGTCCTTAGGTTAGTTAGGTTTAAGTAGTTCTAAGTTCTAGGGGATTAATGACCTCAGAAGTTAAGTCCCATAGTGCTCAGGGCCATTTGAACCATTTAAACGCGGTTGTATTTTTAGAAAGGTCATACGGTTGAGCCGCTCGGGATTAGCCGAGCGGTCTAGGCGCTGCAGTCATTGACTGCGCGGCTGGTCCCGGCGGAGGTTCGAGTCCTCCCTCGGGCATGGGTGTGTGTGTTTGTCCTTAGGATAATTTAGGTGAAGTAGTGTATAACCTTAGTGACTGATGACCTTAACAGTTAAATCCCATAAGATTTCACACATTACTATTGTCATACGGTTGATTGTCGCGTTTAAAGCGTCAATAACATAAAATGCCTGGTAGCTAGAGATTTGAAATCATTCCTCCAGGACAACTCCCTCCATTTCACGGACGAATTTACGTACTTCTACTTAAAAACTGGTAGAGAGTAAAAAAAAATTAAGTGTAGTTGCATGAGGACTGAAAATGTGTTCATTAATGTATATATCCTGTGAAGTGGCTCATTCTACGTCATTTCGCTGAAAGATCAGTCACATGATATATGGGACACGTAACTAACTCAGACGTTCGAGCTATGTTTTTTAATGTTTATTCCTTATCCTAAGGGAGAGGATGGGCGTTCCGGATTTCGGGCCTTTTCAGCCATATGCTAGTGAAGTCGGGTAGTAACAGGACGGTTCCCAAAGGGGATTTTTAGTTCCGTCATTTGCCTTACAGACATGGAGAACCTCCAATAATACTTTGTCAGAACCGGGAGACTGGAATTATTAATGCGTTTGTGTCGCAGACAGAAGAACGAACGCCCAGTGTGAGTGTGTTTGTTTGTTTGTGTGTGTGTGTGTGTGTGTGTGTGTGGTTCAAATGGTTCAAATGGCTCTGAGCACTATGGGACTTAACATCTATGATCATCTGTCCCCTAGAACTTAGAACTACTTAAACCTAACTAACCTAAGGACATCACACACATCAATGCCCGAGGCAGGATTCGAACCTGCGACCGTAGCGGTCACGCGGTTCCAAACTGAAGCGCCTTGAACCATGTGTGTGTGTGTGTGTGTGTGTGTGTGTGTGTGTGTGTGTGTGTGACAATCTGCTTGTGCTACAGAATATAGCCGATGACTTGTTATTTACGAATTTATTCATGTAGTTTGAATCGGTACCTACCGATTACGCATATTTTTTTCCTAAAAGGGTAGGGTGCGCCGTTCGAGATATTACGGCTGTTTGCGATCTCTTCTAGACCGTTTTTTTTTTTTTTTCTCGCCGTTTTCTTCTTCAGTGATAAAATACTTTATGATGAAGACAGGGTGGAAGTTGCAAAATGAGCTCAGTCAGTGAAGAGCCTTTAAGTATGGAAACAGATACAAAGCGCATCTAGAGGACACTGACTCTGCAGTGTTGCTACTCTAGATCAGAAACTGGCGGCAGGTCGTGAACGCGCTAGCAGCGCTTCCTGGCGGAGAACGGCGTGAACGTGTGCAGCATCGACCTAGCGCGCTTTCTGGTGGCGAAGGCAGCAATCACAACAGGAAGCACGGTGGGGGAGCAGTGGTGGGGGGTCACAGCGCGGCGCGCCAGATTACGATCAAACCTCCAGGCGGCCGGCCGGCGTCTGAGGCGTCAAGGGGCCGTAATTAGCGGTAACGGGCCAAGAGATATCTGCCCTGCTCACACAGAGATTACACTCGGCTGCACGTCCACAGCTCGAGATTTCTGCGGATGCTGGGTAGGGGGTCACATTTAGAATATTAATTTCTGATACACTAAAACCCATTCTGAGTGTCTAAGAGGCTTCATGAGAGATGATTCTGGTGAGATTAGCATTTTTCGTATTCTCCTTTTTGACGTCTCGTTTTATATTGCTGATTATCTCTGCATGTTATTTGGTGGAGCAGGAGCTTAGTGTTTAACGTCCCATCGACAACGAGGTCAATAGAGACGGAACACGAGTTCGAATTAGGGAAGGAATGGGATGGAAATCGGCCTTGCCCCAGCAGTTGTCTGAAGCGATTTTGGGACATCATGGAAAACCTAAATCAGGATGGCCGGACACGAGTTTGAACCATCGTCCTCCCGTATGCAAGTCCAATGTGCTAAGTACCCTTTGTTTTCTCTGTCTTGAGTTTGTGAGACGAATACTATAATTACAGTGTATAATAAACTAAGGATCGCGTTCGCCACTCTGGAACCAGTATCTGAAATTCAACCACTTGGTTATGACGGGGGATGGCTGACATGCAGTCTTTGAACGGATTTAAATCTGGTGCGGGCAGATATATGGATATAGGGTTGCATTGTGCTAATATGAGCTACGACAAAGAGTCCAAAGTCAAGCGCGAATGTGGAGAGGATCAGGCACCGGTGTCGCCTGTGCAAATACCTCGCCGGGGATGTCTCGTGTCAGGCCTCGGAGACTGCGCTAGAAGGAAGATATCTTAACTATGTAAATTTCTGCAGTCCTTCAATAGTAATAAGTGTCGATCAACAAACATACCTGATGTGAACAGTACCTGCTGAAGGGCGTCTAGCTTTTCACGTACAGATTGATCCTTTGTGAAATAAATGGTCAGAACTCATGATATTCTGGTACAGTGATTTCGTACTATTTTCCGTTGAACACTAAAATACGATGATCATTCAATAAGAAATGCAATACATTTTTCTCAAAGCAGCGTTGGTTTCATTGAGATTCTAATACACCACATTGATCCCCACTCTTTTGACTACAAAACCTTATTTTTCGCCACAATATCCGTCCCATGCGAGGGCCTTAAGCCAAGTTACTGGGAGGGGCTGTATACCAACATAGTGTAACTCTGCTGGTCGAACTCGGAACAACGTCTTGCTGCGTCAATAACTTCTCCATGATTCACATACTGCTTATCGTGGAGTGCATCGTTCATTGGACCAAACAGATGGAAGTCGGAAGGAGCGAATCCGTGCTGTAGGGTGGATGAGGAAGAACAGTCCAATGAATTTTTGAACTCCTCCCGGGTACGCAATGTTGTGTGAAGCCTAATGTTGGAATAGAGAAGGAGAAGTTAGTTTGCATTGAGGATAGCACAATACACTTCAGAACTGATCGTTGCGCCATGAGGGAGGACATCAACCAGAATAGCTCCAAAGTCGCAGAAGACCGTCGCCATGACTTTACCGGCTAAGGGTGCAGCTTTGAAGTTTTTCTTCGAAGAATAGGTGCTGTGGCGCCATTACATGGATTGCCGTTTTGTTTCCGGTTCGAAGTGATGAACCCATGTTTCGTCACCTGTGACAATGTTCAACAAAATATTGTCATGACCAGACTCTTAACGCGCAAGCAATTCTGCACAGATGATCGGTCTTTTGTTGCTCTGTATGATCTTCTATTAGGAGGCGAGGAATACATCTTTGAATACCCCAACTGGTGGACGAATGTTTTAGCAATACCAAAGGAGACGTCCAGCTGAGCAGCGAGCTGTTTGATTCTGATCTGTCGATCACCTCCAATGAGAGTGTCCGCACGTTCCAAGACAGCATGAGTCACAGCTGTGTGCGGCCGGCTGGCACGCGGAAGATCGGACAGCTTTGCGCGACCTTGTTGCGATGATGACGGACGCGTTGCCCAACGTCTCACCATGCCTTTGTTCACTGCCACAGATTCTGTAAGCGCTTATGAATATCTGCGACGCTCTGGTTTTTGCTCCAAAGAAAATCAATGACTGCTCTCTCCTTGCAGTGCAGAAGGCTTCGTAGAGCGTCAACACCTATCGGAACTTCATGAAACTGTAGGGGCGAAGCGGGAATGTTCCACAACAAATTACGCATTTTCTTAACAGAAACTGGCCGAGAAAAAAATGTGTTGCATTGCTTACTGTCCCTTGCGCTTGAGAATTTATGGGGGTGGAAATCTGCGTCAGATTCTCTTGTCTTTTTTCATTCCAGTCTTTCCATAAGTTAATGCTATCGTTGATACCTTACATTCTTTTCTTTCTTTCTTTCTTTTGCTTGTGCCTTTGTTCTGCAATGACGCAGGGTCGACATGGTTAATCGGATTTGGCAAGGTTAATTTAAGGGGTGGCTGGATGCCCTTCCTGCCGCCACCCCATACCCGCCAGGACAGAATTAGTGTACACCAACTGTCTGTGTCCAGTGTAATTCATGGGATAGTGAGAATGTGTTCAGAATGCCTGCAAGCCGTGTAACTGAGGCGAGACGTGGGGACCAGCCCGGTATTCACCTAGTGGGACGTGGAAAACCGCCTAAAACCACATCCAGGCCGGCCGGCAAACCGGCCTCCGTCATTAAGTCGCCGGGCGGATTCGATCTGGGGCCGGCGCTCCTACCTGAGTCCAGGAAGCAGTGCATTATCGCTCTCGGCTAACCTGACGGGTTCATCGATACCTTACTATCTATTGCTAATTTTTTATCTCCGTAACTACCACGTCAATCACCTCCTACATTCTAAAACAAAAAGCAGAGTTAGACAAACTGGTCACAGATTTTTATTCGTGCAAGTATCGACGGAAAATGCAAAATTGTTAGCTCTGGCGAGCGATGCCCGATTGTGTGACGCTGCAGCACCTCCACTGCACAGCTGGTAAGAATATCATGTCGATACCAGGGCATAAAGTTGTTTCTAATTTCGTTCTGTGTACTCTGTTGGACTGCAGCTATGCCTCGCAGAGAGGCGCGTGAACAAAATACGCAGATATCGGCACTTGAGAGACGACGCATAGTTGGGCTCACAGACAATGGTTGGAGTTATCGGCGAATCGCTCGACAGTTGAATAGGAGCTAAGCTACTATTCGACGATGTTGGCAGGAATCGGTGGACCGCAGTCGAAGACAGCATCAAGAAGGAAATGGTCGACCTAGAGGGAAGACAGAACGTGATGACCGAGCAATCGTCACACATGCAATCTTGGATTCTTCATCATCATCTATCTGACGTGCAATTAGTGCTTCTGTGACCACAAGGACTATTAACACGTGGCTCACAGAAAGGGTGCTGAGCTCATTGCGCACATAGCGCCAACTACCATTGACCTCTGTACACCAACAAGTCCGTTTGTAGTGGTGTCTGGCACATTCCGCCTGGAACTGTCTTCTGTGGTGAGTCCCGCTTCGAACTGAGCCCCAATGGCAAGCGAAGACATGTCTGAAAGCCGCCCTACATATGGTCCGACGATGTGGGGCGCCAATTCTTTTCTTAGCAGGAACGCTTTGGTTGTCATCCGTGGCACTCTGACAACATACAGGTATGTCGAAGATATCCTACTCCCCGTCTCGTTGGCCTTCATGACAATCCGTCCTGGCTTACATTTCAGCAAGGTAAGTCCGTCCGCTCACGCCGAGATTTTCTACCGCTTGTCTTCGCGCTTGCCAAATCATATCTTGGCCAGCAAGAATAAAGGATCTCTCTCCGAATAAGAGCGTTTGGAGCATTATGGACAGGGCCCTCCAACCAGTTGGGGTTTTCAACAATCTAACGCGCCAATTGGACAGATATTGCGTAATATCCCTCAGAAAGATATCCAACAATTCCATCAATCAATGCCAAGTCGATAAACTGCTTGCATAAAGGCCAGAGGTGAACCAACGATTTATTGACTTGCTCAATTTTTGAAGTTCCTTCTCTTGAATAAATCAACTTAGTTTTCTGCACACAGCAATAATTCGTTTGTCTGTATATGTACGTCTTATCTGCAGATTTCCGTCTTTTTTCGTTTTTGAGCGTATACTATGTTTTATCTATTCCTGTCTTTGTATACAGCCTTTCCCCTCTATCCCATGATGTAACAGTTTTCTAAAGCCTCTCTTCCTCACCTTTCTGTTCTATCTTCATTAAATAGCTGATATGCCTACTTAATTATTAACTTCCTTCAATACCACCACATATTAAATGTTTCTAGTTTTTTCTCTGCGTTTTCCTTGCTCCACATATCACATCCATGGAATCCTATTCTCCAAACATAGGCATTCAACTACTTCTACTTCAGTATTTAACACAACCACTGATCTTTCTTCGATGAAGGCTGTCTTCGACTACGCCAAACTAATTCGGATACTTTTCTCACCGTTCGTCCTGTGTATTTTTGCTTCCCAGCTTTCATTTCTTCTACTGCTGTCATCATTCCTGCGACCAGGTTTTCCCACTACCTATCGGTCGTTATTATGGCCCAGTCTTCTGCTCTCTTCCGGGTGCTTTCTTCCACTTCTCTTGCTCACTTTTCCCCTGGCATCCTTCTTGGCCTCTTGTTCTCCATTTTCGTCTCGTTCTTCTTCCTAGGCATGCTCGTCTCCTTCATTCTCTTCACATGTCCGTAAAATAGTCTTTTGTGCTCACTCTTCTCTTGTACGGGCTCCTCTTGTCTTATCTCATTCTTCCATTTTTGTTACACCTATCTGACTTCATGTCACTTGTTCGCACATTACTTTTTTTCTTTTCCTTCACGACCCGGTCTCTGCAGCGTAAGAGAGAACTGATATACCTACCGCCTCCTTACTTTTCTGAGGAACGTCTTTGTTCTACATCATTCCACTCACATTTCCCATTAAACTAACAGGTTGCCTTACTTTAACCCATCTTACCTCGACAACGGATAAGAATTATTGGATTAAAAAAGTCGTTTTGATTTTATCTAACTTCCTGCAAAGTTTGAACTCATTCGTACAAGTTTACAGAACCGAAGTGACGCCCTTAAAAAATCTCCTAGAAAAGCACATTTTTTGGCACGGAAAACCCTAACGAAGCAAGAAATTTTCAAACGGTTAAAACGTATCATAGACCAAGATCCGACACACCAGTGGACCAAATTTGTACCATCAGTTTCGGTCCCGTCCGGACTCACAGGGGTAAAATAGGCGAATACGTCCTGGACAGAGTTAGGGATATATATGAAGGGAACTAGCTTTTCGACTTATCTGCAGCTTCAAAGATATTTAAATTAAGACGTCTTGACAGTTTTGTGGAATACAACGTGTCGTGTCAGGCGAAGTAACGTGATACTTGCTGTCGTGTCGTGTAACGTGACATGTGTCATCATGTCATCCAACATAGCATTTGTCATGTAGTGCAGTTTGACACAACGTGTCATTAAAGTTTACGATGACTTTTTTCGCACGTCAATCCAAATGTGCATTAATTTCACCACATGTAAAACCATTTGCAAAAGGTTCGCCTTTCATACCTTGCCCAGTGTAAATATATCAACAGTAAGACAGATGTTCAAATTACTATACAAATGTCCATTGGTCCGAGATAAACCGAATACTTTTTACGCCATATTCCTAGCTCAGGTAGGAGCCTAGCGCCAAGACCCACCAAACCGTGATTCTGTCCGCGGCGTTTTCAGACGTATTTGTTCTTACTCTTATTTTTCTCAGAATTTCGAACATTTTGCACCATTTTACACTGCCGATCGCATTTTATTAGCGTGTCTTGATTTTTCTTCAGTCTTTCTTCCATTTTTTTTTCCTTTCCTGTGCTAACCTCTTCATCTCAGAGTAGCACTTGCAACCTACGTCCTCAATTATTTGCTTGACGTATTCCAATCTCTGTCTTCCTCTACAGTTTTTGCCCTCTACAGCTCCCTCTAGTACCATGGAAGTCATTCCCTCATGTCTTAGCAGATGTCCTATCATCCTGTCCCTTCTCCTTATCAGTGTTTTCCACATATTCATTTCCTCTCCGATTCTGCGTAGAACCTCCTCATTCCTTACCTTATCAGTCCACCTAATTTTCAACATTCGTCTATAGCACCACATCTCAAATGCTTCGATTCTCTTCTGTTCCGGTTTTCCCAAAGTCCATGTTTCACTACCATACAATGCTGTACTCCAGACGTACATCCTCAGAAATTTCTTCCTCAAATTAAGGCCGGTATTTGATATTAGTAGGCTTCTCTTGGCCAGAAATGCCTTTTTTGCCATAGCGAGTCTGCTTTTGATGTCCTCCTTGCTCCGTCCGTCATTGGTTATTTTACTGCCTAGGTAGCAGAATTCCTTAACTTCATTGACTTCGTGACCATCAATCCTGATGTTAAGTTTCTCGCTGTTCTCATTTCTACTACTTCTCATTACCTTCGTCTTTTTCCGATTTACTCTCAAACCATACTGTGTACTCATTAGACTGTTCATTCCGTTCAGCAGATCATTTAATTCTTCTTCACTTTCACTCAGGATAGCAATGTCATCAGCGAATCGTATCATTGATATCCCTTCACCTTGTATTTTAATTCCACTCCTGAACCTTTCTTTTATTTCCATCATTGCTTCCTCGATGTACAGATTGAAGAGTAGGGGCGAAAGGCTACAGCCTTGTCTTACACCCTTCTTAATACGAGCACTTCGTTCTTGATCGTCCACTCTTATTATTCCCTCTTGGTTGTTGTACATATTGTATATGACCCGTCTCTCCCTATAGCTTACCCCTACGTTTTTCAGAATCTCGAACAGCTTGCACCATTTTATATTGTCGAACGCTTTTTCCAGGTCGACAAATCCTATGAAAGTGTCTTGATTTTTCTTTAGCCTTGCTTCCATTATTGGCCGTAACGTCAGAATTGCCTCTCTCGTCCCTTTACTTTTCCTAAAGCCAAACTGATCGCCACCTAGCGCATTCTCAATTTTCTTTTCCATTCTTCTGTATATTATTCTTGTAAGCAGCTTCGATGCATGAGCTGTTAAGCTGATTGTGTGATAATTCTCGCACTTGTCAGCTCTTGCCGTCTTCGGAATTGTGTGGATGATGCTTTTCCGAAAGTCAGATGGTATGTCGCCAGACTCATCTATTTTACACACCAACGTGAATAGTTGCCACTTCCCCCAATGATTTTAGAAATTCTGATGGAATGTTATTTATCCCTTCTGCCTTATTTGACCGTAAGTCCTCCAAAGCTCTTTTAAATTCCGATTCTAATACTGGATCCCCTATCTCTTCTAAATCGACTCCTGTTTCTTCTTCTATCACATCAGACAAATCTTCACCCTCATAGAGGCTTTCAATGTATTCTTTCCACCTATCTGCTCTCTCATCTGCATTTAACAGTGGAATTCCCGTTGCACTCTTAATGTTACCACCGTTGCTTTTAATGTCACCAAAGATTGTTTTGACTTTCCTGTGTGCTGAATCTGTCCTTCCGATAGTCATATCTTTTTCGATGTCTTCACATTTTTCCTGCAGCCATTTCGTCTTAGCTTCCCTGCACTTCCTATTTATTTCATTCCTCAGCGACTTGTATTTCTGTATTCCTGATTATCCCGGAACATGTTTGTACTTCCGCCTTTCATCAATCAACTGAAGTATTTCCTCTGTAACCCATGGTTTCTTCGCAGCTACCTTCTTTGTACCTATGTTTTCCTTCCCAACTTCTGTGATGACCCTTTTTAGAGATGTCCATTGCTCTTCAACTGTACTGCCTACTGCGCTATTCCTTATTGCTGTACCTATAGCGTTAGAGAACTTCAAACGTATCTCGTCATTCCTTAGTACTTCCGCATCCCACTTCTTTGCGTATTGATTCTTCCTGACTAATGTCTTGAACTTCAGCCTACTCTTCATCACTACTATATTGTGATCTGAGTCTTCGTTGATTATTCAATCTTTTTCTCATGATAACCTCACCCTTGGCAGTCCCGTCCCGGAGATCCGAATGGGGGACTATTCCGGAATCTTTTGCCAATGGAGAGATCATCATGACACTTCTTCAAATACAGGCCACATGTCCTGTGGATACACATTACATGTCTTTAATGCAGTGGTTTCCATTGCCTTCTGCATCCTTATGTCGTTGATCATTGCTCCTGGGTACGCCATGCAGTCCAGTATCTGATTTCGGAATCTCTGTCTGACCATGATGTAATCTAATTGAAATCTTCCCGTATCTCCCGGCCTTTTCCAAGTATACCTCCTCTTGTGATTATTGAACAGGGTGTTCGCTATTACTAGCTGAAACTTGTTACAGAACTCAATTAGTCTTTCTCCTCTTTCATTCCTTGTCCCAAGCCCATATTCTCCTGTAACCTTTTCTTCTACTCCTTCCCCTACAACTGCATTCCAGTCACCCATGACTATTAGATTTTCGTCCCCCTTTACATACTGCATTACCCTTTCAATATCTTCATAAACTTTCTCTATCTGTTCATCTTCAGCTTGCGACGTCGGCGTGTATACCTGAACTATTGTTGTCGGTGTTGGTCTGCTGTCGATTCTGATTAGAACAACCCGGTCACTGAACTGTTCACAGTAACACACCCTCTGCCCAACCTTCCTATTCATAACGAATCCTACACCTGTTATACCATTTTCTGCTGCTGTTGATATTACCCGATACTCATCTGACCAGAAATCCTTGTCTTCCTTCCACTTCACTTCACTGACCCCTACTATATCTAGATTGAGCCTTTGCATTTCCCTTTTCAGATTTTCTAGTTTCCCTACCACGTTCAAGCTTCTGACATTCCACGCCCCGACTCGTAGAACGTTATCCTTTCGTTGATTATTCAATCTTTTTCTCATGGTAACCTCACCCTTGGCAGTCCCCTCCCGGAGATCCGAATGGGGGACTATTCCGGAATCTTTTGCCAATGGAGAGATCATCATGACACTTCTTCAAATACAGGCCACATGTCCTGTGGATACACATTACATGTCTTTAATGCAGTGGTTTCCATTGCCTTCTGCATCCTTATGTCGTTGATCATTGCTGATTCTTCCGCCTTTAGGGGCAATTTCCCACCCCTAGGACAAGAGAGTGCCCTGAACCTCTATCCGCTCCTCCGCCCTCTTTGACAAGGCCGTTGGCAGAATGAGGCTGACATCTTATGCCGGAAGTCTTCGGCCGCCAATGATGATTATTTATCAAAATTTACGCAGTGGCGGGGATCGAACCCGGGAGCGAAGACGTTTTGATTATGAATCAAAGACGCTACCCCTAGACCATTTCCATTATCAAGCATAAAGTCAGAACTGCTTCTCTGATCCCTATTCATTTCGTAAAGCCAAACTGACCATCACGTAGCAGATCCTCAATGTTTTTACCATTCTACTGATTACTGTTCTTGTAAGTAACTTGGATGCATAAGCTGTTTTTGTAATATTTTTCGCAATTATCTGTCCTTGTTTTCTTCGGAATTGTGTGGATGATAATTTTCCGAAATTCTGTTGGTGTGTTGTCAGTCTTATGGACTCTACACAACAACTTGAATAATCGTTTGCGAGCCATTTCCCCCAATGATTTTACAAATTCCGATGGGATGTTCCCGTCCTTCTTTCCTTATTTGATCTTAAGTCGTCTATAGTTTTTTTAAATTCTGAGTGTAATACTTGATCGCCCGTGTCTTCCATATCGACTCCAATTTCTTAAAGTACGTCATGAGATAAGTCTTCCCCCTCATAGAGGCCTTCAGTGTAATCTTTACACCTATCCTCCGCCCTCTCTTCTGCGTTTGACAGTGGAATTCCCATTCCACTCTTACTGCTACCGCACTTGCTTTGAATTTCACAGAAAATCGTTTTAACTTTTCTATATATTGAGTTAGTCCTTCCGATAATTATTTCTTTTTCGATTTCTTGGCATGTTTCCTGCCACCTTGATTACCCTGGACTTCCTATTTATTTCATTCCTTAATGATTTATATATCTGTATTCCAATCTTTTCCTGAATATTTTTGCACTTCCTTCTTTTGTCTATCTGCTGAAGTATTTTTTCTGTTCCCCAAGGTTTTTTCGCAGTTACCTTCCTTGTATCTGTATTTGTCTCTCCAACATCTATGATTGCCCTGTTTAGAGATGTCCGCCAATTCTCAACTGAATTTTCTTGTGTGGTAATCCTTATCGCAGTATCCACATCCTTAACGAACTTCAAACGCGTCTCATCTTTCCACACTAATTCTTCCGGACTGCCTGAACATCAGTAATTATTCTATTTATCCTTGTACGCCTTCTTTGGAAGTGTCGTAACCAAACAGTAATGGACATATGACCGTAATCTCCTCTTTGATAGATTTTTGTACCAGATGAAATACCCATCTATTTCTTATACGTCCTAGTGATATCCTCGTTTCCAGTTACCTTATTTCAGCTCAAACGGGTCAGTACGTCAGACCTGGATCACATGTTGCTTCCATCCACCTTCAGAATAGTTCTCATCTGTCGAACAGACCGTTGCTTTTTTCGTGCTACCTATTTTCCCTTTCGCCTACACAGTATTGCGGTTTCTCATATGCGCCTTGTTGGTTCTTCTATTTATACGTCTCCAAACTTAATTTTATTGTGTGCCAAGTATGTTTCTCAATTTCTTCAAATGATTCTCTCATTCTCTGTAAGCGAGTTTCTTTACACTTCTTTCGAATTTTCGTTTCCAGGGAACTTATACCGTCCCTTGAATAGTTACAGCTTCTCTCATCGACAATTTGGGATATTTGTTAATTTATCCGTGGCTTTTCTCATTTGCTTTCGCTGTGCTTGTGATGACCTGCCTTGCCTAATTTCCTTCTCAGTCCATTACCTTAGGTTGAATACATTCAACGCTTTTACTTAGCCCCAGAAGAATTTGCATTTCTACACTTAATGATTCAGATATTCTGCTCTCCATTCCATTGAAATGTCTTTGATGCAGTCCAAGGCTTCTGTATTATTCTTCACTGCATATTCTTTTTTCATTTGAATTTCAGCCTAGTGCTTATCCCAACCAGATTATGATGTTATTCTCCATGCGAGTCCTACATCGGTATCCAGGCATGATACAGTTCCGCTGATATATTCCCGTATCTCGCGTCGTTTTCTAGCTGATTTTCTCGTGTTTTTGGAGGATGGTGATCACAGCCTGTTGTAATCTGTCGACGTAATTCTAGAAACTTCCCACCCATCATTTTTGTTTTTCAAGTCCATATTCTCCTGTAACTATACCTTCTATCATAACGTATTATTTAGCTGTGGTATGTCATGCAAGTAAACCATATTTGTAATTCTATTCGCTGTTTGGATTTCATGTAGGTTACCGCTCTGCTCATAAAATTTGAAAGCAATTTAATTAATTCACCACACATATTGGTTGGTAATGTAGTGGATCGACGAAAAAATTTTTCGTTGCGTTTTGTATACTTCGATCCACAAACAACATCAAGAGTACCATCCATTAATTTATTAGTTTCCGTAACCGAGGCTTGTCCCGAGTAGGTGCTATATAATGTTTCGTTTCGGAATTTTGGATACGCTGCTCACGCCGTCTGTCATCTAAGCAACATTTTTTTGAGACAGTACTTGGGTTCTGACCTGAAAACACACCACAAACGAATGTCGTATCACATTAATTAATTTTCTGTTGGTGACCGGGTGAGATAATCGAGAAACAATTTGTTTTTTATTGTTGGCAGAGGTTCCGTTTTCAGGTGAGCTTTATGGAGCGGTCTCTTAAACGAAACACGTCTTCATAAACTTTATTTCTTCGTGTACTTCCAGAGAACTACTAGAGTGCGTGACAGATATTTAAAACACTAAAGATGTTTGGCATAGATCGCTGGATCGACGGTGATGTGATTGAGTGGTATGTTATAATCTGTGAAATAATAATGTGCGAAATAAAATTTTACAAAAAAAGAGTGAATCCTTGATTGCAAATGCAGAAGTCCCGAGTTCAATACCCAGCCAGTCCAAAGATTTTTCTGCGACATTTCTCCATTAGCGATGATTTGACACCGTGAAAAACGCGCGCCTTGTTTCTGAATCCACGTTCACCTGTAGCCTCCCACTAATTGGCTGGTAAGCTAGGTCAAAGGACAGTTGATGCATACCACGTCCAACATGTTTGTAGGTACTAATCCACTATGACGTTAAAACCAACGTTCAGACTGCTGATAGGTTTACCTGCATTACACATTTTACGTATCTGTTAGCTTCCCAATTTCTGTATGGTACGGAACACTCTGATTTACGAAGGATATTCGGAAAGTAAGGTCTGATTTGGCGCGAAATGGAAACCACTGTGAAAATCTGATGAAGCTCCGCACAGATGTGCTGGACAGAGTCTGTAGTATGGCCGTCCATGGCGTGACGTCACTCTTTTCAGTTCTGAGCGCATAGAGAGGACGTAGATATGCCTACAACAACAGTGTCTTCCGCCAAGTACACTCCTGGAAATTGAAATAAGAACACCGTGAATTCATTGTCCCAGGAAGGGGAAACTTTATTGACACATTCCTGGGGTCAGATACGTCACATGATCACACTGACAGAACCGCAGGCACATAGACACAGGCAACAGAGCATGCACAATGTCGGCACTAGTACAGTGTATATCCACCTTTCGCAGCAATGCAGGCTGCTATTCTCCCATGGAGACGATCGTAGAGATGCTGGATGTAGTCCTGTGGAACGGCTTGCCATGCCATTTCCACCTGGCGCCTCAGTTGGACCAGCGTTCGTGCTGGACGTGCAGACCGCGTGAGACGACGCTTCATCCAGTCCCAAACATGCTCAATGGGGGACAGATCCGGAGATCTTGCTGGCCAGGGTAGTTGACTTACACTTTCTAGAGCACGTTGGGTGGCACGGGATACATGCGGACGTGCATTGTCCTGTTGGAACAGCAAGTTCCCTTGCCGGTCTAGGAATGGTAGAACGATGGGTTCGATGACGATTTGGATGTACCGTGCACTATTCAGTGTCCCCTCGACGATCACCAGTGGTGTACGGCCAGTGTAGGAGATCGCTCCCCACACCATGATGCCGGGTGTTGGCCCTGTGTGCCTCGGTCGTATGCAGTCCTGATTGTGGCGCTCACCTGCACGGCGCCAAACACGCATACGACCATCATTGGCACCAAGGCAGAAGCGACTCTCATCGCTGAAGACGACACGTCTCCATTCGTCCCTCCATTCACGCCTGTCGCGACACCACTGGAGGCGGGCTGCACGATGTTGGGGCGTGAGCGGAAGACGGCCTAACGGTGTGCGGGACCGTAGCCCAGCTTCATGGAGACGGTTGCGAATGGTCCTCGCCGATACCCCAGCAGCAACAGTGTCCCTAATTTGCTGGGAAGTGGCGGTGCGGTCCCCTACGGCACTGCGTAGGATCCTACGGTCTTGGCGTGCATCCGTGCGTCGCTGTGGTCCGGTCCCAGGTCGACGGGCACGCGCACCTTCCGCCGACCACTGGCGACAACATCGATGTACTGTGGAGACCTCACGCCCCCACGTGTTGAGCAATTCAGCGGTACGTCCACCCGGCCTTCCGCATGCCCACTATACGCCCTCGCTCAAAGTCCGTCAACTGCACATACGGTTCACGTCCACGCTGTCGCGGCATGCTACCAGTGTTAAAGACTGCGATGGAGCTCCGTATGCCACGGCAAACTGGCTGACACTGACGGCGGCGGTGCACAAATGCTGCGCAGCTAGCGCCATTCGACGGCCAACAGCGCGGTTCCTGGTGTGTCCGCTGTGCCGTGCGTGTGATCATTGCTTGTACAGCCCTCTCGCAGTGTCCGGAGCAAGTATGGTGGGTCTGACACACCGGTGTCAATGTGTTCTTTTTTCCATTTCCAGGAGTGTATATGGACCTGGTGATAGATTTTGCCTGTTAGCTATTCGCCCACATAATATTTGATGCATTGTTTTCTTCAAGACAATTGTCAGCCGCATTCTGCAGGGGCAATAAAGATGCTCCTGCAGCGTTTTCGATGTATTTGATCACCAACAATACAGCCCTAAATCGGCTCTCTCTGAGTTTCGTCTTTGCTCACATGAACTGCTGGTGACGAGGACAACATTGTGACACAGACAACGAGCTGTAGACTAGTGTAGAGAATTTGCGGGAAGCACAGGCGTCTGCTTTCTGTGACCAGGGTACTGCAAAGTTTGTACAACGCTACGACAAATTAAGTCGCAGTGGCGACTGTTTACAGAGGCAGCTGGAAGCTGAGGCTAACTGTTGTGAAAGAAATAATGTGCAGGGTAGTGAGAAACAGTCTGAAATGCTTGTAAGGAGGTTGCATGAGATGCTGTGCTCAGAAAAATCTGCTAAGTGAAAAATCGATAAGTTGCGCCGTTTGAGAGTCATTTAGCATTGGAGTTAGCCGATCAGGCCGTTGTGCACGCAAATTCAAGCAGCTTTCCAGAGACGACGTCACCAAACATGTTCATCGTTTGGTTTCCCAAAATAAATTCATCACTTCCGAAAAAGGCACATCTTAACTTGTAGTGAGCATTTGAACCGGGGGTAACTCACGACCTGACTGGCTAAGTTCAATGCTCGCAGGAGAGCTTCTGTGAAGTTTGGAAGGTAGGAGACGAGATACTGGCAGAATTGAAGCTGTGAGGACGGGGCGTGAGTCGTGCTTGGGTACCTCAGATGATAGAGCACTTGCCCGCGAAAGGCAAACGTCCCGAGTTCGAGTCTCGGTCCGGCACACAGTTTTAAATCTGCCAATAAGTTTCAGTGCTAAATAACTCTGAAACAGCGTAACACTCGAACTTGTTTCTTAACAATTACTTCTCAGCAGAACCTGCTCTGTAACAGCCTTACAACATTCTCACATTGCTTCTGATCACTCTGTATAAATACCTCTACAAATCCAGGAGTTTGAGAAATTAAGTCACCTTTTAGTCTGAATCACAGTAATTTTTCTTCATCTGTATACATCCATTGACTTACTACCACATTTATTTTAACTTCTATTCATTTTATCGAAACATATGTGCCAAATTACTGATGTATTCTGAACAGTTTCCTATGCGTTTTAATTATTAAGTGCACTTCCTGACAGTCATGTGAAGCACTCGCAAGAAGTGGAGGAAATGATGTTATTTCCGTGCTCACAATATTGAGTCAAATTTACAAAGAACTTGGCAGTATGGCCCCACAAATCAGTATGACGTTAGACCCTACTTGGTTGGATGCATGCGCTGATTCGGATGGGAAGTCTGATATAAATCCGTTGTACCATCACCTGAGGTATGCTGGTCCACAATTGTTGCAAGTGGCTTTGGATAATTTTACTACCAAGGAGTTGACGTCCGATCTTCTCCCGCGCGTGTTCTATTAGGGACAAATCTGGGTATCTTTCTGACCAGGGGAGGTTCGAGAACATTTTTCGCCACAAACGAATCAAAACAATTTAAGGCCAAAGAAAAGAAATGACAATAAATCAGCAATAAAGCTGATAACTTATAAAATCAAATACATCCAACCTGTCAATTAAAACCATTAGAGATGATGAAATTGAAGGTAATGTACCATTTTACGTCCCCTTTCCCCTCCCCACTTTTCCCTCGTACATGTTAGTTCTCGTTGGTACACTGAGCAACAGAGTTAAAAGGTCACTTTTTCGAAACCCCGTGCATGCCTACCATTGCGACGCATAAATTTGAAATTCGGCTCAAAGGTACCTACAACCTTCCTCTGTAATGATGAAAATGCGGTACGCCTGGCGACGCTATAAACAGCAAGGAGTCGACAAAGGCAAAAAAATTGGTTACAACTCGGAAATTCATGTGAGCTGTAACGTGTGTTAATGATGTCACACTGACACCAGATTCACCACGATTCTGTCCAGCGCCACCGTGGGCGCGTCACACGACGAGAAGGTCGTCGCAGCCCCTCCTACCGACATTTCACCCCTTCTTTTGCGATGGAGTACCGACCGTCACACCCAGCGCTGAAAACACGCGGTTTTCTTATAGGTGGCCGAGGAAAACATTTCAGACGTACCGTTGCTCAGAATGGACAAGAAAAGACGTCTGGAGGTGGCACAAAGGTCCTCAATGAGACCACCTCTTTTCCCCGGGGCGTTGATACACACATTTCGCACTGCAATGAGCAACAGGAAAATGTTGTTGACTACCTTTGATATTGCTGACACAATCAGACGTTTCAAACGCTATCTAAGGACATTATGGGGCTGCATCCCAGCTGAACGTTGTCGCATCTCTCTGTAGTACAATGCGATCGCCATGTTTGCTCTCGTGTAAAGGATGGAACCATTCAATGAAATCTAAACGTGATCCGAAGCGGCAAAAGTTACTTACGCTTTTTCAACCCTCCTGTTCACGCCCTAGTGTGGCGTGGTCATGAAGGGGTTCGGCATTAACGTCTATGTGAACAAAACGGCAAAATGTCCCTCTAAGGCACTCGGTGCAACTCACGCACCTTCGTTGAGGACGTTAGAATTGTGGGGGAAGGCGGGGCAAGATGGGGAAGCTAACTTTAAACCCTTACAAAAGGGACAAAAACAAATAATTTCAAGTAGGTCTGATTATCATTTGTTTACTTAACCATTGAATTACAATAGCATGCAAAGAAACCTGCAAACTTGTTACATTTAGTTAGAAATATCTCGATTTGAAACATAAACTACCAATTCCCCGTCTTGCCCCATATGCGGGGTAAGACGGGGAACTAGCATGAATTCATCTCTAAAACTTAAATAAGGACTGGAATAACGAAATCATGTAACGATTAGGTTTCGAAACATGGTTCTGCGAATTGTAGAATCAGGTATTACGTTTTATTTAGGCATCTTACTTTCACATAGTACACAAGTGTCGACAGCCTCGTCATCATCACTTTCTATCCCTGCACAAGTGTCGTGGGGCCAGCGTCAGCAGCTAATACACCGTATGCAGCCTCCTTCAGGAGGAGGAGGAGGAGATTAGTGTTTAACGTCCCGTCGACAACGAGGTCATTAGAGACGGAGCGCAAGCTCGGGTGAGGGAAGGATGGGGAAGGAAATCAGCCGTGCCCTTTCAAAGGAACCATCCCGGCATTTGCCTGAAACGATTTAGGGAAATCACGGAAAAACTAAATCAGGATGGCCGGAGACGGGATTGAACCGTCGTCCTCCAAAATGCGAGTCCAGTGTGCTAACCACTGCGCCACCTCACTCGGTCAGCCTCCTTCAGAGAAGTCATAGCAGTATAAACATCTTAACTCTCTTCCTCGTTGTCATTCGACCTCAGTTTATTATCCCTTGAGCATGAAGGGGTGGTTAAGACGTCAGTAACGTTCGTCACTTTTTCGTTGTCATTATGTCATTTTGGTGGTATCCCAGGTTTATTAAACGTCTGTGAGAAGAGTTTTCGTTTAGATGAACGTTTGGGGACTACTTTTCGTTTAATTTCTTCAGATAGTTCTCTCCTATAAGGGGATTCGGTTAAAACAACGGGTTTTCCACGCCTGTTAGATGGTTTCCTTTTGGTCTTTTTATCCACCTTTGGAATAGCAAACACCATTTGAGGGCTGATAACCTGAAAGTTAGACGAAACAGAGGCTTGAATATTAGTTGTTAATTGTTCAGGTGTTTTACGTCTTGACAACATCTCTGGTATTTGGTCTTCCGTTTCTGTAACTTTAGATGTGTGAGCTTGATGAATGTCTGTAGTTGAATAGGGAAGGTAATCACTTTCTTGAAACACATTTCTGTTTACAGGCCAAATGCCTGTTTTCCGAAACCCGTTCACTGCTGTGGACATTGTAGCTGAATGAATGAAGGCTTTGCCGAATAAACTTACGATCTGATGCAGCGTAACAACTTTTCCAGGATGGGTGTGAAGCCACGATCTTACTTCATCTTCGTAAAATTTACTGAGAGTTTTCATAAATGCCACGTCCAATGGTTGAAGACGGTGTGAGCAGTGTGGTGGCAAACACAGGAAGACAACCCCATTTTCGCGGGCCACATCTATTAGTTCTAAATTCTTGGAGTGCGTTTCGTGGCCGTCCAATATGAGAAGTATTGGTCTTTCCTTTGGCGCTCCAGTAAATGCAAGAAACTTCTTAAGCCAAGTCATAAATAGTTCTTTCGTCATCCAACCAGTTTCTTGGACTTCTGCCCACGCACCATGGGGCAGGCCAGTCTCAAACGTTTGTTGCATCCGTTTTTGAGGATAAATTAATATAGGTGGTACGCAGCACCCCGACGCTGCAACACAGATTTCTGCAGTCACAGTCTGGCCTCTTTCTGCTGAAGTAACTGCTCCCACCTGTCTGCGCCCTTTCAAAGCAACCACCTTTGTGTCGCCTTTTGGAGTGACTGTTAAACCAGTCTCACCGCAATTGAAAATTCTGCCTCGCGTAAACTTGAAAGTGTCTAATTGACTTTCTAACAAATCGAAAAACCGATCTACAGCAACTCGATTAATGTGGCCTCTGTTTTTCGTATTATTAAGGTAGGATTTCATGCAAGAAACCCATTTATCCAATCTCTTCCAGCAGATTTGGCTGCAGTATTAAATGGACGTTTGAAGTTGTTTCGTTCAGCTAGCTGAAAAGGAAGTTCACAAATTTCTTTAAGTGTTAGGCCAAAATACTGTCCTTCGATCTGTGTTAAGTAGTCATTAAGTTCTGCCTCTTTTTCTGGGGTAAACACACTAGTGATTGGTCCTAATCTTTTCACAACTGTATAACCAGGATTAGCACGTTTCTTTGCCACATGTCGTTCAGTCGTTGTCTGTGGCACGTTGAACTGTCGAGCAGCCATGAAAGAACCCATATGACTTTCTATAACAGCATTTACAGCGTCTTCCATTGACTCCAATGACCAGTCTTGCGTTTGTCACCGATACTTGCGAATCATTGCAAATCAGTATAACAATTGTACGTACCTTGCAAAACACGTGAAACATACTTTTGAGTAAGATCATTCCTGGTAATCTATATTATATAGTAAATACCATATTTCCAATAGTCAGTCGTTGAAGCATAACAAGAATACTGACTTTGCACGTTTTGTGTACTTGTATTCACCATATAGTCTAAGGCATACTTTGTAATTAATCAGGAAACGTTGGAATAACGAATACCATTCTATTTACAATTGTATTCAACGTATAATGTACGTGTCCAAAACCCGGAGCGAGACGATAAGAACGTAATGGTTGGACAAATAGTAGGGGCAACACGGGGAAGCTCCCCATCTTGCCCCACCCCGCCTTGCCACCTACCATGCTGTCAGGTTATGTTACGCCTACATGAACACTATTTAGTGAACATTGACTACTGACACAGCAGTTTACTGTTAATAAGACGTACTGTTCAGTGCTATATATACAGTCTGGACAAATGTACACGAAGCACAATTTTTGGACCTCGAAAGGTGTAAAACATTGCAAATCAGTATAACAATTGTACGTACCTTGCAAAGCTCACAGAACCCGCCGCGAAACTAAGGTTCAGCAATGTCAACACACTGGGACCTGTGTATTGATGATTTTGACGTAGCTATCCACAGATGGCAGCACTCTAACTGTAGCTTATAGCCCTTCCCCGTTTTACCCCACCTCCGCGTCTTGCCACGTCTTCCCCTACCTTCAGAACTTTCGACACCAAATCAGGCTGGCGGCTGCTCTACCGCCTGAGGCTTAGGCAACCCCTTCGACACACTTTGGGGGGGGGGGGGAGTTTGCCTACCTCCAGCCACTAGAACGGCCCCCAGGCTGGTGTAAAAGTTTCTGACAGGTACATTTGTAACGTGCCCACAAAGTTGCGTGGTGGCACCAAGGGAGTTGTACAATTGGGGGCCTTGGAGGGACGTTTTGACGTTTTGTTCACACAGATGTTATACTGAACCTCTCCATGATCATGGCCCATGAGGGTGGAAGCAGGAAGGCTGAAAAAGCATACGTTCCCTTTGCTGCTTCGGATCACATACAAATTTTGTTGAATGGTTTTGAATGGTATGTAGTGGTTCCAGCCTGTACGTGAGAGCAAAAATTGCGGTTGTGCTGAAATCCAAAGGAGTTCAATGTTGATACAGCCCTACAATGCCCTTAGAGAAGGGTTGAAACGCCCTAGGGTGTCAGCAAAAGGTTATCAAGAACATCTTCATGTTACTCATCACACTGAAAACTACCATTTTTAACCGCAAAGTATTTGGCAATCAACACCCCAGGGAAAAGGGTGGTGTCATTGACGTCGTTTGTGCCACCTGCCGATGCCTTTTGGTGTCGATTCTGAGCGGTGATGTATCTGAAATGTTTTCCTTGGCCACCCAGGAGAAAACCGCTTGATTTCAACCCTGGGTGTCACGATTAGGACGTCTATCGCAGAGACTCAAAAGAAGGGGTGAAACATGGGAAAGGGAGGCTGTGAAGATCTTCTCATCTGTGACACGTCCGTGGTGGCTTTCATTGACCGGAGCAGCTACTATTCGGTCGAGTAGCTCCTCAATTGTCTTCACGAGGCTGACTGCACCACGAAAAATGGCAACAGCGCATGGCGGCCTGGATGGTCACCCATCAAAGTGCCGGCCACGCCCGACAGCGCTTAACTTCGGTGATCTCACGGGAACCGGTGTATTCACTGCGGCAAGGCCGTTGCCAATTTTGACACAGTCCAATCTAGCCACTGTCATGAATGATGATGAATATGATGTGAACGTGAATTTGCTTTCAAAACCTTTTATTAAGAATTTACCCTGTTTACTAGCGACTCATAAAGAACATTAACACATTTAATCGCACTATGTGAGCGTGGAAGTAGTTGCCAGTGTGTAACTGATGAAAACAAATCAAATTTCTTTCAGCAAGTGGAAATTTTAGAAATTTTATTCCTAAAAGCCCTTTTTTTAGTAACAGATTTAAAATTATAATCAGAAAGCACCATCTAAATATCAAGTTAGAATTTATTCAGAGGCAGAAAGAACAGATTTTTGACGGTATGAGCTTTCGGGCTGAGAACCTTGCCGCTCCCTTTTGACACGGCCGTAGTCACGACTGCTCACAACAACCTCTTAAAGACTAGACTGGTGCAAATCTGCAACACACCAGATTACTTTAAACTAAAAATTTTAACAACTCACATAAGCACATAAACTATACACCCCGTAGGAGGCATGGAAACGGCACGAAACACTAACATTAAAAGATTAACTTGCCACCGAAGGTGCAACTTGGTTGAAAAAAAAAGTATTACGGTGGAAGGGTGGCAACTTTGTGACCATTTAAATAAAAACCCATGAAATGCAGTCTTACATAAAATATACAAGTTTGGCCAAACATGCTCTACATTAGACATATATCGCCTCTCAAGATGATGGGCAAGATAAAAATATTTTTCAGGAATTCGGCCGTTACACGTCAAGCAATAAATTCGTTAACACCAAATCCGACAACATGACAGAGGCATTAACGTATGGCAGACCGATAGACAGACAGACAGACAGACACTAACTGCCTAACAAATGCGGACGAGAGACAGACGAGCAAGCTGGGGACGAGAGACTGACCAAGAAAACAAGTAAAATGTAACAAGTAAATGAAACAACATACCACGAATCACTTAACTTCTAATAAACTGCGATGTCTGGCGAAGACCTGGCGCCGCACCCCCAAAACGCTCTCCCCAACCGTCCGGTGCCAGCCGCTCCAACGGACGCAGGAAGGCGCACCGATCTCCCGTGTCACGGCGTCGCAGCTCGCACCGGCCAGACCCATATTGTGGGTTGACTCCTGTTGCTCTCGTGTCGGCCGCGAAGCCACTACCTCTCGCTATACGGCGCGGCCCACTGGACTCACGTGGCGACCTGATATGCGCCGACGCTCAAGACGGACAAGTCATCTTGTATCTCAGTGCGCGACCGACCAACGGATCAATCCAACCACCAATGACCATTGCCTGAACAAACTCGATCAGACTGGCGGTATAACACATTCTATCACTCCGGACGACAGACAGACACTGACTGCCCCACACTGACCCGGCTGACCAGCTGACCAGACTCCGACTCACTCCGACTGCCCAACTGGCACTGGCGAGCTTATAGCGCCCCTTAAATGCACGTGAACAGGCGACCTTTCCCCTTTTCCACCACAAGGAGACACCAAAGCTGCGATTGCCACAGCGGCGCCACCGCCAGTAACAGAGGGCGACTACTTTACACAACGCGCTGCTTCAAAACAGCAATTTTTTTTCCACGGCTCATGATGAAATTATGAGAACAACATAAACACCCAGTCACCGCGCGGGGAAAAATCCCCAACCCGGCCGGGTATCGAAGCTGGGGCCCCTTGATGCAGAGGCAGCAATGCTAGATACTAGACGACGAGCTGCGGACTGTGGCGCCTAAGGCACCACTCTCTGCTTGGTACTCCAAGTCGCGGTTTGTGTCACTTGAGCCTTATACCGACCCCGTTGCTGATCACGGTAGTACCTCAGCATCACGGAGAGAGTTAATAGACACACGTGTCGTGTGTACACGAAAAGTACTGTCGCTTGACAGATAACACGGGAGACGGCAGGATGTACGTGAGGTACCATTGTGCCGACAGAGTTCCTTCAATTGCTACCAGCCGCGACCCGAAGTCAGACCTGATGGCCCCCATAATATTCCATCAGGAGGAAAATCGCTGTGCCTCTCGAAAATACTGGAAGAATGGCACCTCTCCCCATATCGCTGCCATATTCGCCGACGATGGTCATCCGAGGTGGTGCGGAACCGCGATTCATCGCTGAATGCAATGCAACACCATCTATCAGCAATTCCCTGTCAGAGCACCACTCTAAACGCAGTCGTTTGTGCTCCGATGTTAACGGCAGCCTGCGAATGCGACGGTAATTCCCTAGTCCGGCTGGTGATAGTCTCTGACCAATGATGCTGCGTGACACACAATTTCTTGTTCTCGGATGAAAGGCGCAGGTGTGAGGGGGTTTACAATGTGCCCGATGCGCAGCAGAGCGACCTTCGCTGGTGGTGGTCAGACGTCGTCAGCCGGAACCTTGATCACGAGTATGCCTGCCCTCACTCCCCATTGCAGTCTGATGTCGTTTCACTGTTACATCCGAATATCTCGCAAATCTGTATATTTCACGATTCATCAGCCGGTTAAATGAGGCCCGTTTTAAACTCTGTCAGGTGCTAATAACACACGAGTGCGTGGCTTCTCCGTGTCCTTCAAAGTGGTCTTTTGACATCTTGCGCTATTCACGCCCTTTATATACACCATCACACCTAGTATGAATACTAAAGACGAACTACACTAATGCAGTTTGGTGATCTTTATACCTGTAGGTGTACGAACTTACATTGACATCCAACCATCTCTTCCTAGTGCTTACTTTTTTCGAGAGTGTATATATATTTTTAATATAACCGGTAACTAATTTTATTAGCTACCATATTATCACACTTAATTTCTAATTGTTTTAATGATCGGGTTTTAGAGATAGCCAATGGTATCTTCACACCTATGAAACAAAATTTATATTTAATATAGGTCAACATTGTTAAAAGTAATTTACATTTGCTGCGGCTGGAAGAAAAGACAATATATTCGTTATGTTTTATTTAATAGTATCTAATAAAAATAATTTTTAGTGTCAGATTTACCAAAGGATATTTATTGCACGGTGTAAGTCAAATATATATTGACACTATGAAAAAGCAGATAAAGTAGCGAAATGTAACTTAAAGGAAATTTGGTTAAGAACAGACCTTTACAACCTGGCTGCAAGGTTGACTGACCAGTTGCAAGTATTAGACATGAATTAAGTTGTTGAATATATTACAATTGTATATACAAATATGAAAAATATTATTAGAAACGAGCAGCAGGCACTGCAGTGTAGATAAACATGCCACTGCCAAAGTACGCAGTTCCCATGAAATAGTCATTAACAAAATCGATACTAATTTCACGGAGAAAAGACAAACTTTATAGAAAAAAGGATTACAACACAGATAACATCAACCAAACCTAAACCTCACCAACCTGAAAGAGATCATAGTATCCAGCAAGAAATCTTGGCCTACCTCAGTCATGATGAGCAGATTGCTTCAGAGCACAAATTGAGGTCAATGCAACACAAATTGAGGTCAATGTTTAATTGTATGAATCAACACAAACTTTAAAAGAAATCAACATCATTAAATTAGTTTCTCTTATTACTGGCTGTGAAGCTTCAATAATAGACAAGCTCTCCCATAGAATAAAAGCGAAAGATGCCAACAGTAAGTCTCTACAACGAACACCACGAACATAAACTGAAAAGAACATAAACGCAAGTATGCATTCCTTCCACTTACAAGCTCACTTTCATATCAAACTGTCAACCTATTCAAAAATTAGAAGGTCAATATTAGTTTTTTTTCACAAATAACAAACTCCAACGAACACACACTAAACACCTCAGTCCCCCAAAAAAGATCAGAAATTTATAAATTGAAGTCTACTAACTATCGTAAATTAGGCAGTGGCCACAGAAGTAGACGTTTTGAAGCAAGATGCCCTACCAGCTTAAGCAGTTGAGCTGTCGATGTCCACGTCGTGTAACATCACACGTCTTCTGGCTGTCAGGTAACTCCAGTCGGTTTCCTTTATGCAACGTTTTCGTCGTCTATTTTTTTTTATAAGCTCGTTTTATTATTGATTAGGCGTCGACTTGAGTAATTTTATCCCTGCTGCCGTCTTATTTTCAGTTGTCTTGAAATAAATGAATAGAATGAGAGCAAATGTTACTCGCCTTCACCTTGCAGTTGTAAGGCTGAACTGACGCAGAGAGAGGAGTGCTCACGTTTTTGTAACAGATTTACTAAAATAAACGGCGAGTCTTAAAATGTGATTCTCATGATAACGTATGTAATCTTTCGTTTTATTTTTGATGTCATTCACAACTTTTATTGTCTCAGCACCTATAGTATATATTTCAGAATAAAATCCAGCTCTCAGTTTCACAATTATTTTTATTTCGCTTTCCGCTTTCCACAGATTAACATGTCATGGCATCATCCTTCTGTGAACAAGATATTGACATCTGCTAAACTAGTATTAAATAAGTTATTGTAACACACTTCTTATACTATACATAGATGTATGGCCAAGTTCTATTGCTTTATAATACCGCAAATTTTGTAGGCTTCTAAAAGTAGATTAATCTGTTGAAACCAGTAAAACGAAATAAAAATAATTTTGCAACCAACGACTCAAATTTATTCCTCAATATTTTTATTTATGTTTTAAGGACAGACATACATACAATAGCCAACAAAATAAGGAAAAGATTTCTTCTACCAGTCTCAGTGGTAGCAGAAAAAAGTTACGTGGATCTTGCCGGAAATAAGCATACAGATTTCACACGTTGTCGAGAAGGGTGGCACAGTGAGATCCACATTCATTACTTGACTCAATTCTGACTGATAAACAGAGTTTACCAACATTAATTTCCTAAATAATGTCCAAAAGGTCTTCACATCACTTACACAAGCTAAAAATTGCTGTCATCCATCCCCTGTCTGCATGATCAGTGCTGGATTCGTTCAACACACCACAATGTAAAACACAAAATACTTGATTTTACAACGGACATCTGTACGTCACTCGTAGTTACACACAAAAGAATCATAATTAACCCCCCATGTAATTCTTGGCTGTTCAATAGAATCCGTCATATTAATACTCATTTATTAGACAGAATGTAACTTTTTAGAAGATCTTTCAAATTAGTTTCATTACTTTATCAAAGACACATTTTAGTATGCCTACGTACTTTATCAATCGTCTAGAATTTAATGTTTTGGTAAATTAACGTCTTTGGAACTAATTTTTTTGTTTTAGTTACCCATGAGAAACTGCGCTATGTTTTGTGAATGTCTACAGTGTGGTGCCCTAACCCTTACGTACAACTGTACTTTTTACACTGAAGAGCCAAAGAAACTGGTACACTTGCCTAAAAGTGTGCAGGGCCCCCGCGAGTACGCAGAAGTGCCGCAGCATGACGTGGCGTGGACTCGATGAATGTCTTAGGTAATACTGGAGGGAATTGATGCCATGAGTCCTTCAGGGCTGTCCATAAATCCGTAAGTGTACGACGGGGTTGAGATCTCTTCCGAACAGCACGTTGCAATTCATACCAGATATGCTAGATAATGTTAATGTCTGGGGGATTTGGTGGCCAGCGGAAATGTTTAAACTCAGTAGAGCGTTCCTGCAGTCACTCTGTAGCAATTCTGGACGTGTGGTGTGTGGATCGTCCTGCTGGAATCACCCAAGTCCGTCGGAATGCACAATGGACGTGAATGGATGCAGGTGATCAGACAGGATGCTTCCGTACGTATCGCCTGTCAGAGTCGTACGTAGTCGTATCAGGGGTCCCATATCACTCCAACTGCACACGCCCCACACCATTACAGAGCCGCCACCAACTTGAACAGTCACCTGTTGACGCGCAAGCTCCATGGATTGACGTGTATGGAACCCGTACACGTCCATCCGCTCGATACCAGGCAACATGTTTCCAGACATCTGTAGTTCAGTGTCGGTGTTGAAGGGCCTAGGCGAGGCGCAAAGCTTTGTGTCGTGCAGTCATCAAGAGTAACGAGTGGGCCATCGGCTCCGAAAGCCCACATCGATGATGTTTCGTTGAATGGTTCGCAAGCTGACACTTGTTGATGGCCCAGCATTGAAACCTGCAGCAATTTGAGGAAGGGTTACACTTCTGTCACGTTGTACTATTCTCTTCAGTCGTCGTCGGTCCCGTTCTTGGCAGGATCTTTCTCCGGCCGCAGCGATGTCTGAGATCTGATGTTTTACCGGATTCTTGATATTAACGGTACACTCGTGAAATGGTCGTACGGGAGAATCCCCACTTCATCGTTGCCTCTTAGATGCTGTGCCCCGTCGCTCTTGCGCCGACTGTAACACCACGTTCAAACTCACTTAAATCATGATAACCTGCCATTGTAGCAGCAGCAAACGATCTAACAGCTGCGCCATGCACTTCGTAACCTCCCCACAATAATTTATAATCATTAATATAAATAAATATCGTCATTCAGTGTAACCTGCCCACAAAATTCTTTCTCATTTGTAACCTCCCCACAGAATAAAATAAAATGCGTATGAATATGATTCTAATTTAGTGTAACCTCAAAACAGAAAATATTAACATAAATAATATTCACGTTTAGTGTAAGCTCAAAACAGAAAAATTCCTAAACCTCTCAACAATAAAATTATAATTACGTCGTTCACATTCAGTGTAACGTCCCAATAAAAAATGAATTCCGTAACCTGGTAACAAAACAATGTAACTAATCTCTCAATTAAACTGTCGCTCACTTATGACTTTTCAATAATTCACTGTGAATTTAACCTGGTAAATTTTGGACGACAGCGGTGCTGCGCCATGGCCCTGAAAGATCATTCTGAATAAAAAAAAAGGAAAAATTCTTATCTCAATGAAGTCGCCGGATATATCTGCTCTTACAATAAATTTTTCCGGCACAGCTCTGTGCAATGCTGGCCGACCTATCTGTCATTTATGAAAGGAAGCAACTGATTTTTCTATTGCAATAATCGGGATGATCATGGATGGGAGAAATTAGTAAATTCTTTAAATTGAAATGAATGGTTGTTAAAAGTTACTATTTATGAGGAAGATTATTATTACGAGAGTTTTAAAACATTTACATGCGACTTGAGATAACATTACTACATATGCGCGAGGCTGCTTTTTACCTTATACAATAATACTCAGGCTCCGACATCGCTGCATCGCGACCGGGCCAGCCTACACGATACACCATACCAGACCAGAGCAGACTCCAGACTATCAACAACTTACTGCTACAGCTACACAGTTCGGGTCTAGTGAAGCAGGGGATACAACCCGTCGGCTTTGAACAATGACGTCATTCCTTAGTCATAGATAGTAATGTCTTCACTTTGAGGCATAGATAATAAAGCAGTTCTGTGTTCTAATAAGCGCTATCATTAAAATAATTGAATGTGAATCTAAAAGCGATCGTTTATCTATATTTCACTATTTTACCATATTTCACTTTCTTATTCCACCAATATGCTTCAGTAGCTGATAAGTGTTTTTTGGCTTATTAAAAAGAAATCTCACGAGATAGAATAAACTGATCCTAAGATACTGATGCTTCAGTAGCTGATAAGTGTTTTTTGGCTTTTAAAAAAAAAAATCTCACGAGATAGAATAAACTTATTTAATTCAAAACATTTGTTCTAATTCTGTAACTTGAGAGCCTGTGTGTTCGTCATTTAACTTTTGTCTCTAGAATTACTATTTAAATTAATTCAGGCTCAGGCCTGTATTTCAAGCGTGAGTGCGTTTGTGATCATTGAAGTTGCTTAGGTTTGAAACTCATTTATTGTAATAAATGTGTAGGGAACAATGAGTCTGTTAAACTTCTATCTGTAGAGTTTTGTTTTCAGTTAATTCAGACCCAGGCCTCTATTTCAAGTTCTGTCGAATTTGTGTTCATTGAAACCACTGGCGTATAAAATTAGTTTGGACTATCTATTTTGTGCACTTCAAATTCGTTGAGTAATTTCACGTAAGTGTTCTAACTCTTATTTTGGTGCATGTGCGTAATCCAAAATTTTTGACACAGTTGCTATTAATTTTTGTGCGCATTTAATCTGCCTTCTGAACTTATTGATAGTTGGTTAAGGAATGTAGCCTACCTGCCGTTTGAACGTTTGTGATTGTAAAAATTTTTTTGTATCGATTATAATCAAGCGTAATCCAATTTGATTTTAAACTAAAGGCTCTTGTGACCAGTCACAGAGTGTACAGTGTTAATTTGATCGGTGATTATTACGTGCATTTCAAGGTTGTTTTACGTCTGCGGTTTAGAAACAGATGGTGTCTAAGTACCTTGAGCTTTCTAGCATGTGAAACCGGAGTTAAATCCTATTCTTTTGAACTTCAGTGACTTTTTTAATTGCAATGTTGATTTCTACATTGTCAAGGAATTTGGCGATTGTTATAAAGTATATTAAATATTTGGGTCACGAATGATGTGCAAGCCCTGTTTCCCCCGTCCTTCCGTTCCCAATGCATTTCACATACATCGTATATTAACCAACAAATCTTGTCCATATGCTTACTAAACTTTAAATGACTGAAAATGCACAAGTCAGCATCCGAATGACGTCACAGGTTGCTTTCTTCCAGTGTCGGAACGTCACAGAGAGATTCGACGTATACGAGACATTTCAAGTGTACCCTGAAACTAAATTTTAGCCGGCCGAAGTGGCCGTGCGGTTAAAGGCGCTGCAGTCTGGAACCGCAAGACCGCTACGGTCGCAGGTTCGAATCCTGCCTCGGGCATGGATGTTTGTGATGTCCTTAGGTTAGTTAGGTTTAACTAGTTCTAAGTTCTAGGGGACTAATGACCTCAGCAGTTGAGTCCCATAGTGCTCAGAGCCATTTGAACCATTTTTTGAACTAAATTTTAAAGTGTTGGATTCCAGTGATCGGGGACCATGCAACTGGACCGACCCATCTGACCTACCGATTGAAACTATTTGAGAGGGGATAGTAAGACCCAGTCAACTGCAGAACGGTTCTTTTCAAGCAAAACCCAACGAGCTGAGAATGGAAAACAGTGACTCCTAGCTGAGTTATTTGGAACAGGATTTCCACTTCTGATATTTTTCCTTTTTCTTTTATCATCAAGCTTTCGACTGATTTGATGCGACCGGCCACGAATTCCTCCCCTATTCCAACTTCTTCATCCCGCAGTAGCACTTGTACCCTACATCCTCAATTATTTGTTGAATATATTCCAATCTCTGTCTTCCCCTGCAGTTTCCTCTACTAGTACTGAAGTAACCTTGTATCACATTTGCTACCTGTGCCTCTTCTTCTTGTCAGTGTTTCCCCTATGTTCCTTTCCTCGCTGATTCTGTGGAGAACCTCTTTATTTCTAGTCATACCAGTCCACGTAATTTTCAACATTCTTCTGTAGCACTACATCTCAAATGCTTCAATTCTCTGCCGTTTCCGTTTCACCACACTCTATGATTTACTTCCATGCAATGCTGTCTCCAAACGTTTAGTATCTGAAATTTCTGTCCCAAATTACGGCATTTGCCTTACAATAACGAAAAACCCTCCAAAAACCTCTGTTTGTACCGGGGAATTGGAGCTATTATTGTTTATGGGACTCTTTTTGTAAAAGGGATAGATGAGGAGATGTTGTGCATTGTACAACATGAAAATTAGTGTGTGTGTGTGCGTTATTGTTTATGGAACTATTTTTGTAATTGTAAGCTAATACATGAGAGGATGCTGTTCATTGTACAAGATAAATAAGTATGTGTGTGTGCGTGTGCGTGTGTGTGTGTGTGTGTGTGTGTGTGTGTGTGTGTGTGTGCACGTGGTCGAGTGAGTGAGTGAGTGAGACCTTGATACCCAGTACTGGAGGCACAGTTTATTCGGATGAGTTGCGACAGTATGAAGATTGAAAGGAACACTTCATCCGTCTTTCTAGGTCTGCATCTACACCTTGCAATCCACCTTACAGTGTGTGACGGAGGGTGCTTTGTGTGCACCGTCACTCTCCCCTTTTCCTGCTTCTCTCGTGAGAAGAACAATTGCTGGCAAGCCTCCGTGTGAGCTCAAACCTCTCTAATTTTACGTTCATTACCTTTTAGCCTCTTATGGCGACGCAAGCTCTAGGCGATATGCCAGTAAACTATGCCGTGATGCAGAACGTCTCTCTTCTTGCGTCTGACATTGGCCTTATTTGAGCATCTCCGTGACGCTTTCGCGTTTACTAAGTGAACATGTAACAGAACACCCTGTTCGTCTTTGCATCGTCCTCTGGTAATTCTGTCTGATACGGATCCCAGACCGACGAGCGATATTCAAGTGTAGGTCGATTTGCAAGCTACCTTCTTTGTAGGAGGACTAGATTTCCTGAAAATCCTTCCAGTGCATGTCTGGCAGCTGCCTTACCCCCAATTCATTTTATATGGTCGTCCACTTTGAACCGCTCCGTAGGCATACTCCTACGTATTTTACTGAGCCGTGTACAGCTCGCATTGATGCCGTTAGCGTAGTTTCTAGCCAGTGTGCCTTTTCCTCGTTGTGTTGTTACTGTCCAGCACAGCTTGTAGTTCGACAGCCTTTTAAGTTGTTTGGTTCATATTTGCTTAGAGTTATTTTTGTTCCTTTGGAATCTAACTCCAATTTCTGGAGGCGCAGTGCTGTTAATATTCTCGTCTTCGGCCGATGGTCTCCATCGTTGTGCCATTGCTCGGAGGGAAGGGAATTGGTTAAATTGTTGGTTGGTCCTTGGGCCGTCCCTAGTTTGGTTTGCCATCCGATTATCTAACTTCAGCTCTTGGCTGCCCGTCTCATCTCACCTTACGTTTGAACTACCTTTGAACTACCTTTCCAGGCCGACCCTTGGAACACTTCTGAGCACCACTTATTTGTTTGTTTTAAATTGTGATTTTAATTTTAGTTGAAGTAAGTTGCGAGGCCTTTGGCCGTGTATTAATTCAGTTTCCTTTTTTAAAATGTTACCTAAAGGCCTTTAACCGTGTTAAATCAAAATTTTCAGCACTGATTGTTTTAAAAAATAAATTTTTTATTCTTAGAAATTGTTCTATCTGAAATTGTTTGTAATCCAGGCCCTAAGCAGTCAGTTGTTCCATGTGTTGTGTGTGGCCTTTAGCCGAGAATTTGCGAGAACCCCTTAATAAGGCCTTCAGCCGTGTGTATTTTCTAAAGGAAAATTTTTATAAGAAGCAAGGGGTTTATTGTAAATTATTTATCTGACTTATTGTTCAGGCCTTCAGCCGTTGTTTCATATTTGCTTGTGGCCTTCAGCCATGCAATAAGTTAATTAGGCCTCGGCGGTTCTGTTGTAAGTTTAAAAAGAAATTTTCTTGCTTAGATAAAATTGTTTATTAGTGTGCCTTAATTATAGTTGTCCTTTAGACGTGTAGTGTAGGCCTTCAGCCATTAATTATTTTCATTGCACGTTTTTCTTTTTTTAATATTTTTTTTACCTTCTGTTTTTAGTTGCTTTTGATTTCTAAGCCAGGCCGTCAGCCATTCTTGTGTTTGCTGTGTGGTTTTGGGCCTTCAGTCCAGAAAGGATCTCAAGTTTGCTTTAACTAGGCCTTCAGCCATATTGTTTAATTGTGATTCTTTAAGCCAATGTGTAAATAAGTGGTTCTTTGAAAAATAAAGTTGTGTGATTGTACAACTCACAGTAACTGTTTATGGCCTCATCCACAACCCCGTGCGCTCTCTGGCTACCTACCAAGCAGGTTTAATTTACGGATGTGGCAGCTTTCAGTGATTCTTCTGCACTCGTGTAATCATACAACAATGGATCTTCCTGCCTATTTATAAGTTACATTTGCTTATGTCAATCAACTGCCACTCCATGCATCAAGTGTCGATCCCCTGCAAATATTCTTACATTTGGCTACAGTTTTCTAGCGTTCCGACTTCTGTGTACTACATGCCAAAAAAGCGACAGTGCAATGAATGTTCCACAAATTTCAGTTGAAGAAATCTCTTACAGAGCTGTAAGAACTTCAAAGCGCTTCTCGAGCAGCAGGGTGAAGGATTTTGCACTGAAACAAAAGTCTGTATTGCGTTCTGGAAAAAGGAGGAAGTTTACGTGCGCCTGTAGCGCAACGACGGCGCTGTGTGTGCCTGTCATTGCTTAATGGCAGGAGCTGGTACGTGAATGGGGACCGCGGCCGAACAGAGCGCGGCTCTGGGGCAGAGGGCGGCCGCGTGACATTTCAGCAGGTCGCGCGACGCACGCACACGCACGCGGACGCGTGGCTCACGCACATCCGGGCGTGGGCAGAGCGACACGCCTGTCAGCGATGCGACAGCTCTGCCGCTTTACCAATTCATGCTGGCCGCGGCGGGGGATCGTTAGCCGACGCGAGAGGACTGGCGACCTCTGCACCTCTGCACCTCTGCTCCCACTTCGCTCCAAACGCAGCCGACGGCGACAGAGAAGCACTGTCTACTCCCTTCCAATTCTCCACGGTGTTCCGAAACTATTCGTTCAAATTAACACTGGAGGCTGTGAACATCAAAAACAAATATATTTCATATGATTGACTGACAATTCAAGCAGTGAACAGTTGTTTAAATACAGGTGCTGAAACAAAAATCATTCATCCCTGATCCACTTCCCGCAGCACTAGACAACAGTGAATGCTCAGCGTTATTGGCTAACTTTGACCACCCTCAGGCAATCTTACCCGTGGGGTCATTCTGCTCCACGACATGCAAAGCCTCACACGGCCAACACAGTCGCGGCACTCCTGCAGAAATTCAAATGGGAGGTTCTCGGACACCCTCCATACAGTCCGGACCTCTCTACCTGTCATTAGGCCGTTTGTGGTCCCCTTGAAAAGGCTCTGAGGAGCAAACGATTCGCCGCGCGGGATTAGCCGAGCGGTCTAGGGCGCTGCAGTCATGGACAGTGCGGCTGGTCCCGGCGGAGGTTCGAGTCCTCCCTCGGGCATGGGTGTGTTTGTCCTTAGGCTAATTTAGGTTAAGTAGTGCGTAAGCTTAGGGACTGATGACCTTAGTAGTTAAGTCCAACAAGATTTCACACACATTTGAACATTTTTTGGCAAACGATTCACCTTGGACGACGATGTCTAGCTGTACGTGCGTAACTTGGCTCTGGCTCTGAGCACTATGGGACTTAACATCTATGGTCATCAGTCCACTAGAACTTAGTACTACTTAAACCTAACTAACATCACACAACACCAAGTTATCACGAGGCAGAGAAAATCCCTGACCCCGACGGGAATCGAACCCGGGCTTGCGGAACTGGTTAACATCGCAACCCCGGGAATTTTATGAGACAGCCATTCACCGGCTTGTGTCACAGTGGGACAAAAGCCTCAACAGCTAGGGGCAATACTTCTAACATACAGGTACTGGTTTCTGTATTTATGCCACAGTCTCGTTTCTTCTTGAACTCCCCTTGTAGAAAGGAGGTGCATTTGCTCGAAACTGGGACCCAACTGGAGCAAATCCCAGAATGTAGCAACAGAGGAGCTATGCAGTGCAGCAACAAGAGGAGCAAGAGAGCCATGTTGAGGGAGCACGTCAGGTAAGTAAGGGGGAGGAGCAAATGAGACAGATATCGGGATATACTGAAAATCAGGCATGTGAAGCAACAGAAGAGTTCAAGATCAGAAACCGAGAGATGATCAAGCAGGAAGTCAGGAACGTGTATGAAATGTCAGATGGTACATGTTTGTTACTAGTGGCTAGAAACAGTGGAAGTATATCACTTTTCACATTTAACTAGAAGCAAGAAGGAATAAATCACTGTCGTCGAAAAAGAAGTACGATTTTGGCCAATGACTGTGGAAGTTTCAAGTCGTAGGCTACTCAGATTTTACGCTGGTGAGTAGAGAGAACCGGTGCACATAATTGTGGTTGGCTTGGGAAGATGGCCATATGTGTGAAACAGGCCGTGTTAGTCCAGAAAAAAAATCTGTGTATGGGGGTATTCTCCTGCATCACATGGGTATGAGGATGAACATGATCTACGAACCAAGACTCAAAGAAGATCACATGAAGTTGAACTCTAACTACAAACACTTCCTTTAGTACGGAAACTCAAAGTCTTTAGGGTCAATGATAATGCATTGCACCCAAAGGCTTGACTGCACAGTTCGATCACTCTTTGCCACATAGCTATTACAGCATCAGAGAGAATTTCTATGCAAATGTTTTGAGACTGAAACAGTGGCAAGAAGGCGACCAACTGTGCTGCAGAGCACCTCATTCAAGAAATTTAAGGAAGCATTCATAGCCAATTATTGGTCCACAGCAGCACAGGAGAGAACCAAGCAGGAAATAACGATGTGTTGGAAAATGGAAGGATCTGCTTTCCAAAGTCCATTAAAGAAGAAGAAGATTTTGTCACCTGAAACAGCTGTCTTGTCTCAGATAGATTCTTGCTGACCATTGTGCGGAGAATATCAAAGACGTCAAGAGTTTGTTCGAGGAGTTAGAGTCCACCCAGGGAAAGGACTAAGGCTGAGATAGCCAATGGGAGCCAGAGTCCAACTTTGTCTCTGCCATCACAATCAGTCTTTCAGTAATTGCTTCTGATCATAAGTTAGAGGACTTTTCCCCCTGAATCAACAAAACAGAGGCAGGTGGAACAACTACTAATGTAATAATGACCACCAGTTTGGCCCAAGACTGAACGAACAAGTGAGGCAGAGAGTACAGTCTGAGTTTACTAAGATTAATTCTCGTGCTCCTCAATCAAACAATAATGCAGTAAATTTGTCATGTCAATCACAGTATGCTGGCATGTTGATGGGAACAGAACAACCCAACAATATGATGATGAGAGAGAACTACTGTTAGAGGAAGTAGGGCAACAGCACGCAAAATTCACACCCAGAAACGACTGTCTTGATATGGGGAATATAGCTGGAGGCCATTCTGGACAGCAGTAGTCATATTTCAGCCATCTCGGATGTAGAATCGCAGATATGTAACGAGAGCAATAATTGGCTTACGTTAGGATTAAAGAAGATCTATCTTACCCCTAATGATATACACTTCTACATCTACATGTGAGAGCATCTATTTTATATAAATAAGAAACTGAAAATTTGGATATTTTCTGCTATTGTTGTCAGTTTTGTCATTTAATACGAACTCAGAGCATTTAAGCATCTGAATACGTTCATTCTCAATGCAACGTCCATCACAGCCACGATTTCAATGAGCAGGTGCTTTGATGTATGTATGCTGCTATTACCGTCTTACGAGGTTTCCTAAGCCTGAAATCTTTTTCATTTTCGTTATACAGTTTCTATTGTCCAACATGGCGGCAGATTTGCTCAGAAACGATTACACTACTGGTAGTTCAACAGACTAAAATATGAAACCCCATCATCTAGAATATGACTTATGTCTTAGGAATTTGTATATTAGTACCGAAGTACTGACGAGAGATGTCTGATGGTCGGATGAGACATCACGACGTTATTGCTGAGAAGTGTTGCAGCTCAGGCAAACATCGACTTTTCAAAGTAGTCTTACTGGCCACAAGCCGTTCGCCGTCGTGTACTCCCCGTTGTATTAAAGAGCAGAGAGATGTTTCATTCTATAGTTGGAGTTGCTCGCTCGCTCTCTCTCTCTCTCTCTCTCTCTCTCTCTCTCTCTCATGTCAGCTTTAGATTTTTCATCTTCGTTTCGCTTCAGATCCACTGATAAAATCATAGTACAGCTCTACAGTTCCGCTGCACACAGCTGAAGCAGTCACTCCGACTTCTCGCTCGTCACCCCTATATATGCCGGGTGGTTTTAATTAAACCTTCCCTGTTTGACACGTTGTGACAGGTAAACAAATTGCCGTACGAGTACCAAACTTGATAGCATTAACATCAAGGACATGGGGAAGAGAAATAATGCAGACTCAGTTCAATTGAAACACTTTTAATGTGTCGCTAAGGTACGTACCACTACATACCGGTACTATTACTGCTACAAAAGAGGCTCAACATGGCGTCCCTCAGTGTCCAGAAGAGCCTGAAAGCGCAGGATTACATTCTGCACTGCAGAACGAAGCATGTCCGTGCGTATGCTGGCTACCTCTCTTGATATGCTGCCTTTCAGATCAGCACAAGCGTGAACGTTCCCCTGGTAAATCCTGTCCTGCAGGTAGCCCCACAACCAAAATTCACAGGGAGTGAGATGCCGGGAAAGCATTTGGAACCGATCGGCTGATAATTATATTGTTTCCAAATGTGTTTCGGAGAAGCAGAACTTAATGAGCGATGTTCGGTGAGGCCCCATCTTGCATGAAAACTGTTGAGTTTAATACGTCTCTCTCCTGTACGGCGAGTTTGACACGCTGGCGAAGCATATCGCAGTAACGCTGCTGCCCAATCGCACTGCACGTATTTGGTCCTTGAGCGCCAACCTGTTGAATAAAGTATGGGCCAATGATGAACAAAGTTGTGAAGCCACACCACACGGTGACACGTTCACCATACACAGGAACTTCATGCACAGTGACTGGAGGTGAAGACCCCCACACTCGGTAGTTCTGTGTGTTCACCTCACCAGTCAGAGAAAAATGAGCTTTGTTTGTCCATAGGATGGTTCACGGCCAGCCCTCGTCAACATCAATCTTTGCGAGAAGGTGGAGAGCGGAGTCAACATGTCGTTGTCCGTCCCGTGGTGCCAGCTGCAGTACGCTATGGATTTTGTACGGATACCATTAGAAAGGTTCGAACAGTGGACCGCGGGATGTTCAACAGTCGTGACACTGCACGCGCAATGCCTGGCGATCGGGAATTGCGTGCAACGCTTTTTGCCATAGTAAGAGCAATTTCAACCACCTGTGGTGCAGCCGGTCGTCGGCCACGCCCAGTTCTCCAGTTGATTCGAACTACTTCTTCATGCTTTGCACAGCAGATGGAGAAAGGGGGCACATCCGTAATCCTTTCAGCCGGCAATATTCTCGAAGTACAGCTGCGACTTTACTGTTGTTATGGTTCAAATGGCTCTAAGCACTATGGGACTTAACTGCTGAGGTCATCAGTCCCCTAGAACTTTGAACTACTTAAACCTAACTAACCAAAGGACATCACACACATTCAAGCCCGAGGCAGGATTCGAACCTACGACCGCAGCGGTCGAGCGGTTCCAGAGTGTAGCGCCTAGAACCGCTCTGCCACCCCGGCCGGCACTGTTGTTTTGATGATAGAGCTTCACCAATAATGCCGTGCTCCTTTTGCCCAAGCTCATGCTGACACATCAACAAGAGCACTGCGACTTGTCAGGTGTATGAGACTATGAAATACGATAACAGTTCACGTAGCTGGAACTGGACGGTGACGCTGTGACGCATGGAAATCATTAACTCCCCTACTCTGGACATTAATGCTATGAAGTTTAGTATTTGTACGGTAGTTAGTTTCCGTGTTATAATGTGTTAAATAGGGAAAGTTTAATTATAATCACCCCGTACATGCCCGGATTTGATTCCCGGCAGGGGACAGGGTGTTGTGTGTCATTCATCATCATTTTCATCATCATTGACACGCAAGTTGCCGACGTGGCGACAACTTAAAAGGACTTGCAATACGGCAGCCGACATCCCCAGAATAGGGCCTCCCGGCCAACAATGCCATACGATCATCATTTTGTCCTGAACTTTCCAGAACATTTTGTCTTATTACGATAATCTGTTGCTACTTAAAAGCATTTTTAATTACGAGTAGTGTTAGATTTTATTTAATATTTTTGAATTAGGAACTAACTATCCCTGTGTGAGACGGTAAATTAGTTTACCCGTAATTTAAAAATGTCACTAACAGTTCAGTAACAGTAATTTTCACTACATGTGTCGAGTTCTGGCTATCTTATCATAACATCAGACATGATCGATCGGCGTCTGTATTTTCTGTTAGTTCGAAGAACCCCCCCACAAGCTGTTTTGGTAACAAACGAACTAGCACCGTGCTATTACGAAACATTCCGTAAACATGAACTATAATTTATCATCCTCCTCAAATAAATATATCTGTCTTTCATTTTCAATGTGTGGTAAGTTTAGTTATCAAATTCGACTAACTAATATTGGTCTCTGATGTTATTCTGAGCTCTTGCTCATTTCAGTACCAAGTAAGTGTTTATGGATGCCATAGCATGCTTTGTATTCTTCTGGTAGACAATACCCACAGACTTTCTCCCCTTGGGTTTTATTCCTGTCATCCATTCTCTGACTGATTAGTTGCTCTCCCTTATTACCTTCCCTTACGAACACCTCAGTTCCATACTTTCGGGCTTTCCAGCAGTTCAAGTTTTCACGTCCATGGAGTGGTGCGTTTTAGACATAGTTTTATACCGTCATCATGCGTCACACTGCATCTTACATTCTCCTCACATCGGATGATAATCAGTTTCAGGTTCACGAATACACCAGGAAATTCCTGTTAATGCCTCCTGTCAACTGCCACGGAGGTCATTGCTAATTAGGCGTGTGATTCCATGAGTACTCATTGAAGTTAAATGATTTTCTCTTTGAACAAACACTTTTGTCACTTGGATAACTTTTGCTGAGATTAAAACATGGGTAATAACACTTGGTTAACTGCAAATGTCATAAGTTACTTCTATAACTTGGTGACTTGAATCGAGTCTTCATTTCCAGCACATAAATTTTGGCGTTCAGAATGCTTTCCGGTTATTTGTGTAAGATCATGAACTGTTATTCGAAGTTGAAGGATGACTGTTGAGTCAACAGAAGCTAAGCGTATGGATCCGTTTGTAATAAATTTCGTTTAGCACCTGGGGCGATAAGAAGCCACTTGTAGGCACCTGCTAAACTTTTCCGTTGTAGCTACTTACAATAAGAAACAGACTGAAGTATTTTAAGGAAGTGAAATCATAAGAAATACTACCACGCCATTGAGCTATTCTGCCGTCACAGGAAGAACGTCCCTTACTTAAGCAGAAGTAGACGGTTGTTCCTTTCTAATGATTGTCGTGTCAAGAGTCGGGGCAAATACGTGACTTTATAACGGTTCTCCCCTAATTGGATGGTTGCGAGTTGTCTGCAGAGTAGCTTAAGCCCTCAAACAGACGCGATTCAGTACGCTCTACATTAAAAACATTTCACGTAAGACTACTACTAACATAGCCAGGACCCGATGTGTTTTCATGTTAGTGTGCTAAGCAACATCCAAGGAAAAAAACTAAATAAACAAAAATGAAGGAAGTTTGCCGAATCAAATTCACAACAACATATACGAGAACGTAATTCATTTTCATCTGTTACTGGTAGTAGCTCACTAGATTCTGAAAGTTAGTTCATACCACCACTAAAGTGATAGGTAGATTTCTGTTTGAAAGATATAAAAATGATATTCGATGAATTCTATGTATCAACGTAACATTTTTCTTCTTTAACGAAAGACTATAAGTTACGGTCAAACTGAATTTCAACGTAGTCTCCTTGTGATCTAACACTGCGTTCAACGTTTATCCTGTGATTAGATTTCATCCTTGAGATGTAATAAGGAAATGTCTGCAAAATTCTCAGCTACAGCTTTTCATTAGTGTCTAACAGGTAAATAAATGTCCGTAGGTGTCAGAAATGGTTTAAATGGCTCTGAGCACTATGGGACTTAACTTCTGAGGTCATCAGTCCCCTAGACTTAGAACTACTTAAACCTAACTAACCTAAGGACATCACACACACCCATGCCCGACGCAGGATTCGAACCTGCGACCGTAGCGTCGCGCGGTTCCAGACTGTAGCGCCTTGAACCGCTCGCCCACCCCGGACGGTAGTAGGTGTCAGATCTGGCGAGGAAATTTCGTGTCCCAACTTTCTCCTCCGAATGCGAAAATATTCTGTCGACACCGACTTACATAGGGAGGAACGATCACCAAGATAAAATAAGGGAAATCAGACATAGGAAAGACATAGGTGTTCATTCTTTCCGCGCGCTATACGAGATTGGAATAATAGAAAATTGTGAAGGTGGTTTGATGAACCCTCTGCCAGGCACTTAAATGTGATTTGCAATGTAGATGTTGTAGATCCGTATTCCAAACCGGCCAGTTTTCTTGTTGTCAGAACGTCTTTGTGGACAAGTGCCAATTCGATTATCTTTCTTTAGGCTGCAAAAATCGTACTTGCGTTGTTTCCAGCATTTGATCCATACTGTTAGTATTGGCCAGTTATTGTTTTATTTTTTTTTTTTTTTTGTAAGGCACTCAATAAGAAGATTAAATTTTGTGTCCCAGAGATTTGCCGGCAGATGAAATGAACTTCTTGTTAGACGCAGATATAGATACTACACTCATTGCTTTGCTAGGTTTCCCTTTTTTGCCGTGAAGTTACGAATCCACGTCTCGTCCAAAGATACAGATCAGCTCATAAAACAAAGTGTATTCATTTTAAAATACTCCACACATTGATTAGAAATTATTTTCGTATTTGCTGTGGATCAATTTCCGGCAAATTTGGCAATCATCGAACAATGTTTTCTCAAAATTTAATTACGATATGCCTAGGGAGTCGGCTGTCTCCTAAAGATTCACTCAGAAATCGCCCATGCCACGTTGGACGTTGTTTTGTCTATGGTTTCATTTTTGGATACTCCTTCACATAGATCATCGCAAGAGTGCATCTACGCTGAATTCTGTACAAATAAAAGAAGTTACTCCCTATTAATTTTCACCAACTCTGGATGAATTTTCATCGTGATAAGACGTCCAGACCAAACTACTTTATGTCTGCTTAGTATTCCCGTTTATCTATTTGGAGAAAACACAGACAGCAAGACTGCTTAGAAAAAATGTATAAACAAAACCATTCAAAACTAACAGTCAGCTTATGTTTTGCGGAACGTGTACCAACACATAAAAAACAAAGTTCCATAATTACCAACATGTCCATGCCAAGAAGAGAAATTTTTTCTCGCACATTAACAGCATTGAAAGGAATGTGAATACACTGGGAAAAGAATGTGGACACGACTTGAAATTCTTGGCGTCGGAGGTACCACAGAGACCAAAGAACTCTCCTTGCTTTTACCTGTTATTTTCTGTAAGCCGCAGGAACGGGGAAGCTTCCCTAGTAAACGAAGGCAGCGCGACCCACTTCCATTAAGGAGAGTAACAATCCAGGTGAGTGAAAACAGGGACTTGCGTTGTGACGCTCTGCTGAGTAACGGCTGCGGAACGCATTTATAGCATAAAACGATGACTTGCTTCGCAGAAAAAGAATTAAGTTTAAAAACGTGCATCTGTTTTAAAACATAGGTGGTGTTAGTCACAGCATGCTTTACATAGAATTCAAAAACTGTAATGGGAGGCAATCAGACAAATTTAACTACTCTACTTCAGCATGACTGGCACTATCACAGAATATTCAGGAACGTTCACACGAGGTATCTGCTAGTTTATTCAACAGGTAGAGCTGATATTGACCAGCTCAGCTTGAATTCCGTCGTTTCGGGGAACTTGTTCCTACATAAAGATACTAAATGTTACTACAAAGAGGGAATTATTGATACTTACGTCGAAAACGCACAACATGGGAGACTATGGATGAAAAATATTCTATGTAGCTAGTCTTACCGCGTATGTTAGCACACATGATGTGGTTGTCCGTTTACATTCCATACATAAGATATGCGTAAAGAGTCTGACTCTCACTCTCACACACTCTCTCTCTCTCTCTCTCTCTCTCTCTCTCTCTCAGTCTGTCTGTCTGTTCGAGTTACGATACTCCACAAAAACGCCAAAAAATATCAGCGTAGCGTATATTCCACCATCAGTAAACGCAATCCAGAATCTTTCGGGACGTTTAAAATGTAATATGTAGTCTTTCTTGCGGAACTGCTGACTACAAAGCGAGTTTGGACGGGATGGAGAGCAGCCAGAGACAATTTGAAGAGCACAGCACGTAATCCAACCTTGGTACAAACGATCAGGGGTATGAAATATAAAGTGCCTGCCTGGGCTAGGTCCAAACAGCAGTCCTGAAGAAGTATGTCTTATCACTAGGAGAGTCAACAGGCAACACATTGAAAAACACATATGCCGAATAATGACTTCTGGAAGGTGGGGGATTCCTTTAGAGCACTCCATGGCATCTCATGATTGTTCAGCTTACCTTGTGGAAATTTTTATGTAATGTTATTTGGAAAACATACCACATTTTTTTTCTGTTACGGCTTATTACTTCTGTTTTCACTAAAACTGAGCAAAGAAACCCGTTGCATGTATCTGATGGCGTGAATACATATTTCCCCAAATCATTTTACGAAAGTCAGAAGTTAGCTGAAGGACAAATACTTAAAGTCTCATAATAACGAAAATCCAGTTGAGAGGAAGAAAGGCGTTAGTTAGTTGGTGAAACAAAGTGCTGAAAACATTTTATACCATCGGATCGCAGCCTCGAGAGATTGCTTTATTTTCATGTCACCCTCAATTCCCCTACCATTTTTTTCTTCACAAGAATCTTGGTGTTACTTTCTCTGTTTTATTTCTCGTATCACCAAAGTAGGAGAACGCTCAAACTGCAGTTCTCCTTTCTTAGTTATTTCCTGTTTTTCCTGATGTTGTTTTCCCATGTAACCATGTCAGCATTTCGCTGCAATAAATCCTACAGCTTAATGCTTCGTGTTCTGAGTTCCCTAAGTCTGAAATCTTAATATTTAAAACTATTCTTAGCTTCTAGTTGTTTCCGATTCTCGAACGTCGTTTATTTCAAACATATTATTGAATGAATAAGTTTCGGCATCATGGTGGAGCATTAGCGATTGTATTTAATACAAACAAGAAATATTAATCTTAATCAGATTAATTTTCATTTCATGGTGGTTGTTATATGAATAACCAAAACAGGTAACCATTAGTAAAATTTAAAGCAAAAAGGTCTTAGACATTGGCTGGAAGTGGTGCAGTGATGTAAACCAATGGGAAAGTTTAAAATTTGTGCCACACCGGGACTTTAAGCCGGGTCTCCTGCTTACTAGGCCATCCGGACACGGTGGACATCATAACTGCACAGATACCTTAGCATCCCTCCCGTCAGACCAAATTCTCAACTTATCCAGACACTACAAACATAGTGCCCCTTGCCCATTATCCTCATTACTCGCGGTATTTCGCCTGTCCAAAAGAAGAGAGACCACATTTATACACTGAAGCGCCAAAGAAACTGGTATAGGCTTGCGTATTCAAATATAGAGATATGTAAGCAGGCAGAGTACGGCTTTGCGGTAGGCAACGCCTATATGAGACAACAAGGGTCTAGTGCAGTTGTTAGATCGGTTAGTGCTGCTGCAATAGCATGCTATTTGAACATGGTGTTACAGTCGGCGCACGAGCTATGGGACACAGGATCTCCGAGGTAGCGATGAAGTGGGAAATTTTCCGTACAGCCATTTCACCAGTGTACCGTGAATATCAGGAATCCGGTAAAACATCAAACCTCTAACGTCGCTGCGGCCGCAAAAAGATCCTGCGAGAACGGGATCAACGACGACTTCAGTCAGGAGAATCGTTCGACGTGACAGAAGCGCAAATTGCTGCAGATTTCAATGCTCGGCCATCAAGTGTCAGCGTGCGATCCATTCAACGAAACATCATCGATATGAGCTTTCGGAGCCGAAGGTCCACTCGTGTACCTTTGATGACTGCAAGACACATAGCTCCACACACCCCTCGCCTGGACCCGTCGACACCGACATTGGGCTATTGATGACTGGAAACATGTCGCCTGGTCGGACGAGTCTCGTTTCAAATTGTATCGAGCGGATGGACCTGTATGGCTATGGAGACAGCTTCATGAATCCAAGGATACTGCATGTTAGCAGGGGATTATTCAAGCTGGTGGATGCTCTGTAACGATGTGGGGCGTGTTGCAGGTGGAGTGGTATGGGACACCTGATACGTCCAGATACGACTCTGACAGGTGACAGGTACGTAAGCATCCTGTCTGATCACCTGTATCCATTCATGTCTACTGCGCATTCCGACGGACTTGTGCAATTCCAGCAGGACAATGCGACACCTCACACGCCCAGAATGGCTAGAGAGTGGCTCCAGGAACAGTCTTCTGAGTTTAAATACTTGCGCTGGCCACCAAATTCTCCAGACATGAACATTGTTGAGCACATCTGGGTTGCCTTGCAATCTGCTGTTCAGAAGAGATCTCCACCCCCTCGTACTCTTACGAAGTTGTTGACAGCCCTGCAGGATTCGTGGTATCAGTTCCCTGCAGCGCTACTTCAGACATTAGTCGAGTCCATGCCACGACGTGTTGCGGCACTTAAGCGTTCTCGCGGGGGCCCACATGATATTATTATGCAGGTTCAGATGGTTCAAATGGCTCTGAGCACTATGGGACTTAACATCTTAGATCATCAGTCCCCTAGAACTTAGAACTACTTAAACCTAACTAACCTAAGGACATCACACACATCCATGACCGAGGCAGGATTCAAACCTGCAACCGTAGCAGTCGCGCCGTTGGAGACTGAAGCGCCTAGAACCGCTCGGACACACCGGCCAGCTATTAGGCAGGTCTACCAGTTTCTTTGGCTCTTCAATGTATACTAAATTAAAGCGATTTGAACTGAAATATTTATATCATTTAATTTGTTGTATATAACTTTTGAATAATTATATTTCTTACACCTGCACAGTAGAGCTTACAACTCGGTTTCATTTCGTTCTGTGATGGCTGTCACACTGTATTGCTCATTTTCATTCATTCCACTTCAAGATATTTTATGTCAATAGCTGCAAGTAACTGGCGTGCTGAAGTGTTTTCTCTACTGCCATCCGCTTGGTCAGGAATTGTTCTCCAATCACGGTGGCCTAGCGTCTTCCATCCCGCCCCCTCTCTCCCTCCCCCTCATCCATCGCTCTCTTGCTCTCTCGCTCTCTCTCTCTCTCTCTCTCTCTCTCTCTCTCTCTCTCTCTCTCTATCTCCACCTCCCCCCTCCCTCTCTCCCCCTTCTTCTTTTCCTTAATCTTAGCAGCCTGTTTTTAATTTACCATTCACTGATGCTGGTGAATTAATTAACAGTAAGTAACATTGTAACGATACGCGGTACAAAATATTAAATCGTGCGACGACATTGAGACAGAAAACAACGTAAAATGAATATTGTAGAATTCTGAAAATGCACGGTAATTTGTAATGCATCGAAATGACAACGAACCAGAAGACTCTATAACATAGCTGTATAGAATCTATGTAGCAATGCAATTGTTCGTTTACTCGCTGGTCCAAGAAACCAAAAAGACCAGCGTTATTAGACACACTATCTGTTCTAGCGTTGGAGAAAACGCACGGTACGGCGGCCATCTCGCATTGTAAGTTGTGGGTTTTAAATGATATATGGTAATTTATGTTTATTGTGCATTTTACTTTCAAGTGCATAGTGACCTTAATGGTTCAAATGGCTCTGAGCACTATGGGACTTAAACATCTATGGTCATCAGTCCCCTAGAACTTAGAACTACTTAAACCTAACTAACCTAAGGACATCACACAACACCCAGCCATCACGAGGCAGAGAAAATCCCTGACCCCGCCGGGAATCGAACCCGGGAACCCGGGCGTGGGAAGGGAGAACGCTACCGCACGACCACGAGATGCGGGCTGACCTTAATGGAGAAGTAACAATATTATTTGTAAGGTTTTCAGTACGCTAGATAAACAATAAGAACGGCCGAACAATCGACCATTCTTGGCGACTTCTTGCGTAGAAATAATTGCAATATAATTGCATTGCGTTTCGTCATCAACGGACGCTTTAAAATACTCGCATCATAATTAGAAAAGAAAAGAAAGTGCATAAATTAGTTTATTTCGTATTAAAGTAAAAACTAAGAACGTTCAGTTCGGTACAGACATGGGCCGCTTCTCGGCAAAACAAAGATTATTCCATTTCAAAAAGGAAATACTTTCTTTAATTAATTTCTTTTAATTAAATTTCGATATCATAAAGGTATCCTGCAACAATATTTTAATGTGATAACACGGAATATAATCCCTGAGAATTACGATTACGTTTTTGTCTCTATGAACGCTCCTCGTAGACATCAATTTTAACAGATTCTAAAAGCGCCTCACGCAATCCTATACAAACAAGGCGCTGAGTCTCGTGCTGTTATATAATCAGAGATCAGTGAACTGTTTTACGAAAGTATAGATTCCGGTCCCCCGTATCATCATCATTCTTTGTTGTGTCCGCTCCGCCAAGTAAGTGCTCTAATCCCGCTCTTGCCGGGCGTGAATATCTAAAGTTAGGTGTTAAATTTTTGTTATGCTCTGTTCGTCACATTCGTTGACTACACCGTAACTATACTTGAGACTGTGTCCGGACCTGGGCGGTACCGGTACAACACACACACGGAGAGAGAGAGAGCAGGAGTCTGAGAGGCTGTGCCGAGGGGAAGATTTACGAGTCTGGCTTGTACTGCTTGCAAACATTTGTCCAGGCTTTAGGTTGCTAGCAGCTGGCTACGTGCAGCGCTATTTCAGAACGTACTGTGTGAGGTGTGTGCCCTATGCACGCGTGTCCCGCCGCACTGGAAGCTGTCCGCCGGCTGTTGTGTTAACCCTCGGGAGCGGCGCTTTTATGTCTTCCGCTGTTGCCTCACAGAGGGCAGCAGCCGCTGTCCACAGTCACTCAGCGCTATTCACGACGCTACTCTTTTTGTCGTCAACGCCCGTGAAATATTTCCGTGGCGACGGATAAACTCCGAACGCCAGGGACTGCCATATTGTACGAGACTTAACACAGCTACAATTCGGATCCTTTGCATTTCCTTTCTCTGAATACAGTTACAATTGCTCCGGTTCATAAACCGCTAGTGTTTTTTTTTCTTTTTGTCATCTGCCAACTTGCTCATGTACCTGCTTGCTCGCGTATACGATACCTCTGCGTCTGCTTATAGACCTGAACAGAGTAGTTCAAAGTTACTGTGGTAACTAATTCTGCGGAGAATATTTCTTTAATAAAGAAATAGACATCCCGAGATATCAGTTCAAATATGACTTATGAAGTAAACAACACCAAAAACAGATCATCAGAATAATTATAAAAAAGATTATTTTTTTTCAAAAGCGCATAAAAGTAGACATCGTATAAATCGTTCATTGCTTAATAGAAATAGCAAAGCAACTAAATCTACATTTCACAAATTACGTTACAATGTCGATTACTGAGGGCAACTCGAAAATGTAACCAGCATTTTATTTATTATTTCCTTAAGTTAAAAAAAACGTATTTCGTCACGTTCAGGTGCGATGTTACTTATAACAATGCGAAAATTTTATTTTTTTATTAGAACAGAGCGGTTCTAGGTGCTTGAGTCTGGAACCGCGCGACCGCTACGGTCGCAGGTTCGAATCCTACCTCGGGCATGTATGTGTGTGATGTCCTTAGCTTAGTTAGTTTGAAGTAGTTCTAAGTTCTAGAGGACTGATGACCTCAGATGTAAAGTCCCGTAGTGCTCAGAGCTTTTTTTTTTTTTATTCGAACACTCCCGCAACAGTACCTGAAGATGGAGCACAATGGCTGAAACTGGTAATATGGTTAATAATTACCCGAAACGGTGTCTGAAGGAAAGGTTTCCTGGTATCTCTTTATGCGTTTCTGGTCTCTAGTATATTGAAGGTTTCGAGTCTCTCACTATTGCATCTGTCAGTGTCAGCCATAGAAAAAAAAAGTGTGCAGGTTAAGAGTAATTGCGACACTACAGCTAAAACTCTACAATAGTTTAGTTTGTCGCATGCATGCGTATCTGAAGGACGTTGCATAGTACACCGAAAAACACACATTACAAATAGTATTTCACGCTTAGAGAGTGCGCGACAATAGTAATAAAGTCTCTTTCTCTACGGGAATCACAACAATTGCGGGAGCGCAGGATATGGACACTCAGTGACATGTGGAGATTAGGGTCGGCCCCGGAAGCGTTGTTAGGATAGCAGAATAGTTCAGGCGACTGTTTGTGTAAAGCGGAATATCCGCCGCATTCGATAACCCGGTCCGGCACAATTTTCCATTTGTCTCTTGTAAACTGTGCAGCTTCAGTGCACTCGTATTTCCAATTCCGAATATTTGTTCAAATTCATAATCGGTTTGTTGCAACTTCCGCCAATAATTTTATAAATTCTGAAGCAATGTTATCTATTCCTTCTGCCTTATTTCAACGCACATCTTGCAAAGCTCTTTCAAATTCTGGCTCTATTATTGGATCCCCTACGTCTTCCATGGCACTAGCATTTGTTCTACAATCACGTCATCAGGCAAGTCCTCTCCATCTTACAGGCCTGAATGTTTTCTTTGCACGTACATTCTCTCTCCTCTGCTTTTAACAGTGGAATTCCCAGTGACTCTTAATGTTACCGCCCTTGCTTTTATTTGCCCAAAGATAGTCTTGGTTTATCTGTGTGTTGAGTCAGTCCTTCCGACGATCACTTCTTTATGTATTTCTTTAAATGCAGGACACACATCTGTACTAATAACCTTTGACTGCAACTGTTTCGCTACTGTACCATTTCCCAGTACGAAAAAGTTATTAGTCACATGTCATATCATATATCGATATGGGAAACCATAAACGAGTCATGTTAGGAGCATGTCCTTTGATATCTTTTTAGGACTAGTAACACTGTGATGTAAAGGGGATCCCCCGACAATAGCGTCGCAGGAACACGGTACTACATAAATTCACGTTGTAGTGTCGATAAGAAATCCCGCCAAGTGCGAGCCACATCCGCTTCCTACTACACCTAACGAAATTTTACGGCGAAGGCATTATGAACAGAACGAATGTGTGTAAGTGGTGTGGGGTGTTTAGTGGAGGAGTGGAAATACCTTCCACTTTGATTGATAATTTAGTTCAAAAAAATCGAGGTAACTGTTCGTGAAGATCAACGATTGACAGTGCCTGAAATATCTTCAATATTTCCACAACCCTCTAGAACTCTTTTACATGAGACACTCACAGAAATGGTGGGATATCGTAAACTGTAAAAGATGGGTCCCAAAAAAGACAGTGCAGCACAAGAAAAATCCGGTAAATAGCGCCTGTGAGTTTCTTGGGCAACTAGAATTGGAAGGTGAGGACTTTCTGAGCTCTATTGTGTCTGAATATGAAACATGGGTGGCTCATTACACGCCTGAGACAGTCGCCGCAGTGGAACCGTACCAATTCCCCATCTGAGAAAAATTAAAAACCACAATTTCGGGCAAAAAAAATCATAGCCTCCGTGTTTGGGACCAAAAGGCATCATTTTGGTCAAATTTCGGCCTCAGGAGGAGTTCATCAATGCACAAGTCAAAAGGAGCATTCAAAACAAAGGGGGAGAAAAGCTGGCGAGGGAAGTGTCCCTGTTGCAGGACAACGCCCGTCCTCACACAACATTAGCCACCAAGGCGCTCTTGGACTCATTTAATTGGGATGTTTTGAATTCCCTCCCCCTCCACGGAATACCAGTGACTTGGCGCCTTCAGATTCTTTTCTCCTCCCTGAAGGCACGTATGAGTGGAATTAAATTTCCAACCGATGGGCTGGTGTAGAAAAAGGTTCTGAAAAAGGGAAAGGAGCTGGCCAGGATGTTGTTCGAGTAGGGCATAAAGAAGTCTTGTCTCGCGGCTCATCACGTGAATTGAATGGCTGGCGATTATGTGAGGAAATAGTCAACAATTGTATCAACAAATGGCTCTTTCAAATACACGTTTTTCTAAAGAATAAAAAAAATCTAGTACATTTACTCTCTGAACATGCCTCGTAATGCGTGGCAGATCTCCAGGAGTTCACAGGAAGGTAACGAGTGTCTTAACATAGACGATGATGGGCCCAGTCAGAACATCTTTCTGATCGGTCATGCCGTTTTGGAGAGGTTGATCGGATAACGAATGAGAATTTACCGGTAGGAATCAAATTCAGGAGAGAACCAAACTGAGGGTTCGGTTGGTATGACATATCTTATTCCATTTGGTACTGGAGGGAACTGTTGGGAGTAAAAACCGTAGAGAGAGACCAATGCTTGACTACAGAAAGCGATTTCAGGTCGATACAAAGCATTTAGTTATACAGTGATAAAGGGACTGGATAGGTTAGAGAGCTACATCAGACAAGTTTTCGGAATGAATCCCTCTACTATACAGAGTGGCAAGAAAATCTGGTATTTCACGATGACATGGAAAATCGAAGAAAATATTACTTTAGTTTCGTAATCACTAGGCTCAAGTATTGCAGGAGCTGGTAGGTTGCACTTTTTGCGTTTGTTTGTTCCAACAACAAGGGGCCTCGAAGTGTAGTCGTTTGTAAGTTTACTCTTACTTTACTGAACGTTTCATTTCGATTTTAAGGAACGCCTATCTGAGTACTGAAAAGAGAGGAAATACAAAGAGGAAAAGAGCAATTATACCCTATTTCATGCATTAATTTTTGTGCAATGTTATTTTCATATGATGTTGTCAGTTCCAGTTTCCTTGTAAGGGCGTTAATCGATTTCGAGATAGGAACTCGCATGTTGTTGCTTGCTGCTATAAAAAATTAGCTCATTAGTTTTCGAATAATGACGACGATCGTATCAACAGAAACATTAATGTCTACTTCCTAGTGAATCAGTCTTATAATTTCTAAGCAGTGTTAAAGAAGACATTTAAAAAGTTAGAAGAGGGTTCAATGCAGAGCAACTGAGGTGTAATACAACCACCATAAATTCTTGTATCGATCTTGAAATTCGTAATTTTAAATTGATTTCAAGAGCCTATCCCTATAAGAAATCAACCTGTCTGCTTAGACGCGGACACTAACGCTATTCACTGCGATTGCAACCGGCTGGGACTCAGTCAATTCTAACACTAGCGGTAGAAGAAATTTTCATCATAGTATATGTACTGCCGAAGCAGCAATGGTCGGAGAGATATTGGCGTGGCGTTTCTGGTCACAATACAGCACTTTTATGTGTGAACTAAGTCTCAAACCTCTAATCATTTGAAACTTCCTGACAGATTAAAACTGTGTGCCGGACCGAGACTCGAACTCGGCACCTCTACCTTTCGCAGGCAAGTGCTCTGTGGAGACGGGTCTTGAAACGTGCTTGGGTAACTCAGTTGGTAGAGCACTTGCCCGCGAAAGGCAAAGGTCCCGAGTTCGAGTCTCGATCCGGCACACAGTTTCAGTCTGGCAGGAAGTTTCATATCAGCGCACACTCCGCTTCAGAGTGAAAATCACATTCTGGATCTAATCGTTTGGTGATATGGTCGTATGGTGAGGATAAAAAGGCTCGGCAGTGCTCTTCGACACGAATATATTGTGAGGCGGCACAGCACAGAAAGCAAGGACTTCTACATCTATAGGGTGACCAAAAGTCCGTTAACAATTGAAAATGCAGTAATTCACTCAATAACTTAGGTAGAGAAATGATAGTAGACCGAGCGCAGTGGTGCAGTAGTTAGCACACTGGACTAGCAATCGGGACGGCGACGGTTCATACCCGCGTCCGGCCATCCTGATTTAGATTTTCAGTGATTTCGCTAAATCGCTTCAGGCAAATGCTGGGATGGTTCCTGTGAAAGGGCACGGCAGACATCCTTCACTAATCCGATGGGACCGATGACCTCTCTGTTTGGTCCCCCCCACCCCCCACCCCAACCCTTTCTCGCCCCCACCCCACCCCAAATCAATCAACCAAGCAACCAAAAATTACAAAATATGACCAACAGGTGGCATTGGACAGCAACACGTCAGTGACGCAATATAGGAACCGAGTACAAACTGAGCTGTATTTAGACTGGGAGTCAGATCAATCCCAGCATTGCTGATAAACATCCGTTGGAAGACACGACTATTAGGCAGGATTCCGCACCACCCCAGATTGCTACACGTGTGAAAGATCTCTTGCGCACATCGTTTGTTGAGAATATCGCGTGTGCAGCCATCACGTTGGTCATGCTTGACCTCACAGGTCTCCTGACCTCAATGAGTGTGATTATTGGTTCTAGGGTTACCCCAAGTCGCAAGTCTACCGCGATCGTCCGAGCTCGTTATGGATGCTAAAAGACAACATCCGGTGACAGTTTCGCACCATACTTACTGATATGCTGTACGGAGCTGTCCACAGTATTGTTCCTCGACTACAGGTATTGTTGATGAATGACGGTCGACATGTTGAGCATTTGTTGTAAATAATATCGTATTTGCTAAAAATCAATTGCTATGCCAATTATTGCTTTTGTATGAAATGAATTTCCATTTGTTGGTCATTTTGTGCAGTTTTTGTTTCAATAGAACCCCGTACCGTTTCAAGCATGTGTGTGTGTAATTTTACCTCTCTGCATACCTTGTTCCCTGAAGTACTGCGTTTTAGAATGGTAACGGACTTTTCGGTCATCCTGCATGTTCAAATGGTTCAACTGGCTCTGAGCACTATGGGACTTAACTTCTGCGGTCATCAGTCCCCTAGAACTTAGAACTACTTAAACCTAACTAACCTAAGGACATCACACACATCCATGCCCGAGGCAGGATTCGAACCTGCGACCGTAGCAGCAGCGCGGTTCCAGACTGTAGCGCCTAAAACCGCTCGGCCTTCTCCAGTGACAAACATATGTATGTCTTATGTTAAAACAGCCAGGTTATTCATGCCCAACATTAGCGCACGACAACACTTCGAACACAAAATTTTGTGTTCGAAATCGTGTGCTAATGTGACTTGTGCAAAGCCAGCGCGAAGAATAGCTGTTTTCACACATGACGTAAATACGTTTCCCATTGGAAAATTCAGCCACTATCTGGTACATTGTAGGCAGAACAACATGACGAACAGAGGAGTGGAAAGACCTTCCATTTTGATTGATAAGTTGGCGCAAAAAATCGAGATAACTGTTCGTTAAGACCGCCGATTGACAGTGCCTGAAATTTCTGCAATATTTCCACATTTCTCCAGAACTCTTATGTGAGACACTGTGCTGTGGCCGAGCGGTTCGAGGCGCTTCAGTCCGAAACCTGCTACTGTCGCAGGTTCGAATCCTGCCTCGGGCATGGATGTGTGTGATATCCTTAGGTTAGTTAGGATTAAGTAGTTCTAAGTCTAGGGGACATTACCTCAAATGGTAAGTCCCATAGCGCTTAAAGCCATTGGAACCATTTGAACACTCACAGAAATGCTGGGATACCGTAAACTGTGCGCAAGATGGGTCCCAAAACATCTGACAGAGCAGCAGAAGAAAACTCCGGTCAGTAGCGTCTGCTAGTTTCTTGAACAACTGCTACTGGAATGAGAGGATATTCTGAGCTGTGTTGTGACTGAACATGAAACGTGGGTGGCTCATTATACTCCTGAGACCAAAAGACAGTTGTCACAGTGGAGTCGTACCAATTCCCAATGTGCGAAAAAACTTCAAAACCACAATTTCGGGCAAAAAATAAATAAGTTGGAGATGAAATTACAGCTGACTGTGTTTTTGATATTTTTTAAAACAACAGTTTGTGAACAGCCTCATGAAACTCCCAAAGTTGTGCACTACATTATTTATATGTACTGTAACTGTTAAAAGTTCTGTAATACTTTTATGACGCACTCTCTTGATTACATTTATACCTGTCGATTTCGTCTCGTTAAGAACAACTAGTCTCGTTCTATTTGTTAGGTAGTAACAAACCTGGTCTGATAATCAGTAAATTCGTATTTCGTTCATTTATCGATAGCGCCGAACTGGTAACACAGATCCCCGTCAGACCACTGACGGTAACCGTTGTCGGTCTTGGCTAACACTAGGATGAGTGACCGTTCGGGTCTGCCGAGCGCTGTCGGAAAGAAGGCTGCAGTCAGCTATTTGCTGGAGACGTAGTTGCTCCGGTCACGAGAACTAACAGCGGCCGGGATAGCAGTGTGCTGACCACATGCCCCTCCATATCCGCATCCAGTGAATCTGACGACAGAAACACACAGCGGTCGGTCGGTCTCGTTGGGCCTTCCGAGGCCTCTTCGGACGAAGTTTATATCGGATAAAGACGGCAGAGACAAGTGCGTCACGTTGGTACGAGACGTGTGTGGTCGACAAGGTATGGCGAAAAATTTGAAACTGAGGCAGAAGTGACGATTCATAATGGACCTTGTGATTGGAAGCTACAGCAACGTACGACAAGGCAAAATGTATGCCCGAGCACGGTGACACTACAGTAGTGTTTACGAACGAGACAGAAATATATGGAGACCAATGGCGTGCAATGTGGAGCAGAAGCCTAGACGTCAAAGCGCAGTACAAGTCAGTTGCATAATGACTAAAATAAGGTTCTATATTGCTCTTCTCGCAGTTGGTCACTACGTTTTGCATGCAGCTGTCAGAGAGGTGCCTGCCACCGTGATGCAGTATGACAATCATCATCAGTTGTTTCTATGGAAATGTCATTGGACGTCGTATTAGCATATGATAACTACTTCGTTTGAATATATGACAACTGATATAATCATACGAGAGTCATTCAATAAGTAATATACTTTTTTTCTGAAGGCTTGTTGATTTCATTCAGGATTCCGATACACCATATTATTCCCTGCTCTTTTCGCTACAGAAACCTAAAGTTCCGTTTACTGCGACGGACTTACGCCGTCTTATTGGGAGGGTATATATGCATTTACGGTACCACTCTGATGGTCGAGGTTGGAGTCAATGTCTTACCTGTGGCGATGATCGAAAAACAAACTGCCACGATCACCCTAGTAACACGCAAGCAATTCCGCACAGAAGATCCGTCGTTATTCTTTACGGTCTTATGTTAGGGGGTGGGGAACCCAACAGGCACACACTTTAGAGTACCCCAACAGGCGGACGAGTTCATCAGTGCTACCAACAGAGACGTGTAATTGTGCAGGGAAGTGTTTGATTGTAATCCGTTCATCGCCTCGAATGAGGGTGTCCGCAAGTTCCTGCATTGCAGGAGTCACAATTGTGAGCAACCGGCCGGCACGCATGAGATCTGACAGGTTAGGGCGACCCTACTTACGTTCACTGCCAGGTCTTTGCAGACATTCTGCAAGCTCCTGTGAATATCTGTGATGCTTCGCCAGACGAAACAAAGTGAAAGATCTATGCTTGGAACGCACCTCCACTACAGACGTCATTTTGGAGACTACATTACTGGCCATTAAAATTGCTTCACCACGAAGATCACGTGCTACAGACACGAAATTTAACCGACAGGAAGAAGATGCTGTGATATGCAAATGCTTAGCTTTTCAGAGCATTCATACAAGGTTGATGCCGGTGGCGACATCTACAACGTGCTGACATGAGGAAAGTATCCAACCGATTCCTCATACACAAACAGCAGTTCACTGCCGTTTCATGGCGAAACGTTGTTGTGATGCCTCGTGTAAGAAGGGGAAATGCATACCATCACGTTTCCGACTATGATAAAGGTCGGATTGTAGCCTATCGCGATTGCGGTTTTTCGTATCCGCATGGCTGTAACGGATCGTGCAGCCACGTCTCGGTCCCTGAGTCAACAGATGGGGACGTTTGCAAGACAACAACCATCTGCACGAACAGTTCGACGACGTTTGCAGCAGCATGGACTATCAGATCGGAGACCATGGCTGCGGTTACCCTTGATGCTGCTCACAGACAGGAGCGCCTGCGATGGTGTACTCAACGACGAACCTGGGTGCAAGAATGACAAAAAGTAATTTTTTCGGATGAATCCAGGTTTTGTTTACGGCATCATGATGGTCGCATCCGAATTTGGCGACATCGCGGTGAACGCACATTGGAAGCTTGAAATCGTCATCGCCATACTGGCGTATCACCCGGCGTGGTGGTATGGGGTGCCATTGGTTACACGTCTCGGTCACCTCCTGTTCGCACTGACGGCACTTTGAACAGTGGACGTTACGTTTCAGATGTGTTACCACCCGTGGCTCTACCCTTCATTCGATCCATGCGAAATCCTACATTTCAGCAGGGTAATGCACGACCGCATGTTGCAGGTCCTGTACGGGCCTTTCTGGATACATAAAATGTTTGTCTGCTGCCCTGGTCAGCACATTCTTGAGATCTCTCACCAACTGAAAACGTCTGGTCAATGGTGGCCGAGCAACTGGCTCGTCACAATACGCCAGTCACTACTCTTTATGAACTGTAGTAACATGTTGAAGCTGCATGGGGAGTTGTACCTGTACACGCCATCCAAGCTCTATTTGACTCAATGCCCAGGCGTATCAAGGCCGTTATTACGGCCAGAGGTAATTGTTCTGGGTACTGATTTCTCAGGATCTATGCACCCAAATTGCGTGAAAATGTAATCACATGTCAGTTCTAGTATAACATATTTGTCCAATGAATACCCGTTTATCATCTGCATTTCTTCTTGGTGTAGTAATTGTACCTATTGGAACTGAAGAGGGAATATTCCCTGATGTCCCAAAACAAACACTCTATTGCTTCGATGAGGTCGAGCTCCGTCTTGCATGAACCACATCTTGTCGAAATCAGGGTCACTTTGGTAATGGGGATGAAATCATCTTCGATGACACTCACGTCCGTTCAGTAGTCACTGTGCCGTCAGGGAATATCGCGTGACTGGACACCACACACCGCACACCACACAGTCACCCGTTTAGGGTGAAGAGACATCTCGATCGCGAAATGCGGCTTCTCAGTCCCCAAAATGCGCCAATTTTGCTTATTGACGAACCCATACAAATGAAAGTGGGCCTCGTCGCTAAACCAAACCATATTCACATTCCACTTCGCATCATGCCCCCCGGCCAACCGTGCAGTTTGAACGTCCGGACGCAAACCATTCAGAAGTTATGACGATTTTATTTTATGTAATTCAAGAATTGTCACCCTATATGTTGAAGACCCTTCCAGTTGAAGAGTTTCAGCGCTTTGCGAGGTGCCGGGGCTAGCAGTGTATTTATCACTAAATTTTACTAGAATCCACATATGTAAATCATACTCTAAGCCCCCCCTATTCTAACTCAGACTTTTGCTGTTGCACAAGGATAAAAAAAATACGCGAACTGACTCTAATCAACCCTGCCAGTGGAGTAGAACAGAGTTTGGCACCTGCAATAATTTAATTTGATAAATAAGTTAAATAAACAAAGGTTTCATTAACATAGGGAGGAATGATGGGGTTGCTCTATCGATTAACAGAATGAAAGTTCTGTCCAAAATAACAATATGATTTATTAAGATTAAACACAGAATAGTAAAAGAACTACAGGAAATATTTATAAAACATCAAATTGGCTAAACTGGAGATTCATACAAACACTATAAAGGTGAAGTTGTCCCTAACTTAGATCGTGAGGTTTAAGACGAAGTGGTATGTGGAGCCAATTCCTTGCCACTCAAATCTCAAGAGAGACACACAGCTAACCCAACAGTAATTGCTGCTACTCAAGACAGAACAGAGTTAGAAAAAGACGAACAGGCGCGCTCTGCTGAGCTCTGATTATCACCTAGGAAAATCCCTATCTGCCGGTGCTGCGGACATACATTACCAAAACTGCCTTATCAACTGCTAGAACACGATCTGGCGTACCGCAGGCGAGGGCTGGTTGCTTCGACGTCCTCGACCGAAAGGCGACTGCCGACTACCCAGAGCACCCGTACAGGCCGAACACCGAACATTCCCGCCCCCACGACAGTGGCCGTGGTTACGTTCCAATCAGCAACTCGAAAACCGGCGGAAATTCCACTCCATTGCCGGAGCACTACCATTCCACCAATGGAGATTCTTGGCGCCAATTTCTGTGCTGATTTTGCAGAAAGTGCGGGAATTTCCCCGCCACAACTGCGTGGGTACACAAGTCATTCCCACGCCTCGCTGGTAGCCCGCCAGAAAGTGTTTTCGCAAAGTTTCTCCGAAGTAACGGAACCTCTAGCCCAGCCGCTACTTCACACCCCAGCGGGCGTGTCTCTTGACAATGTCGGCGTCTGCAAAGCATTCACTCAACTGCCTCACACACGTCGGCTTAACTCTCTCCAGTTCCACAGAGCCCGCCTGTCACCGGACCACCCGGGTGACGAGAGACGCTGCGTGGGAAGTACGCGTGTTAAGGAAAAGCAACCCTCCACCGCATGCAACTAGAGAGGAGAATCGTAAGATAGAAATATGAGAGGGGGCTCATGCCACCTCTCATTGCCCCTACGCCATTTTAGATTGTAATTGGTGAGCGGTTGGCTCACTTAGGAGCAAGGTAGTGAGTCAATCGCCCAAGAACAATCTTACAAAGTGACTCCACATACCGCACTCTATAAAAAAGATCATTGCAACTGAAAAATGCAACTCATAGAGGGAGGATTATTTATGATGTAGCCAACTTCACCTTCTTAATATGGAACACTAACACTCACATCACACATCCATACCCAGGGAGCCCCTTCCCAAGCACCGATTCACGCAGACATTCACTCTCTAAATATGGCCCGGGCATCTGAGCCAAATATGGAGCAGTTTATTCTTTACAATCAGAGTTGGAGTGCTCCGCAATTAAATGCCCAAGATGTTACAACAATTTTAATCATTAAACTAACCTGAACTCACTCACACATGATACTATATAAGTTAACAATCTCTTTGTGAGCTTTCAGAATCTAATTACAACCTCCGATTCATTCTGTCTCCCTGCAGCAAGAATAACCTTTACAAAATGTTCCCTGAACTGATGGTCCATTCACAATGACAGTGGTGGTATCTGCTTCAGTTTATGGGGACTTCAGGCACACTGTTTGCATACACACAACAATAAACACAAAATACAAAAAAAACATGGTGTGGAGAACAATACAGTAATCTGTAATAAGAATTACAGTGTAAAACACAAACGCATACAAGGTATAACATACATTACAAAAACAACATAAGAAAAATAAATTTAAGAAAAAAAACAAGGTTCATGGGGCATCAAATTGTGCGTGCACATTGCACAAAGTTCACGACTGTGCTGAGAATGAGGCACTAAATCACATTGTTTGAAATATCCGTAGCACTTCACAAATTCTACAGTACTGACATCACATAAGGCTAAACGTCGGGTGTTGTTGCTACATTGTGGCAACAGCAATAGGGAGTTCTGGAGTGTCTGCAGTACGCTGTTGAGATTGTAGTCAGACCCACGCATATGATCACGGCAGTACGGTAGGAAGACACAGTGATAGGCTCTCCTCACGTCGATTAATTGTCTCTGAGGTCTACTCGTTGGGATACATCACTAGTCTAGGTCTCTTCTCTCGCTGGACAGAACTTTACGTTTCCCAATATTGCAGTTCAACGAGGGATGATGGCACGTGGAGTGACTCCACAAGTGTGTGAGGTCATCCATACAGGATCGAACTAGGAGCGACTATTGTTAAAACTGCTCTCTAATAGAGAGGAGAAGTAAGAAATGAGACCATACATTTGTTAGTGTGTGTGGCACGATACTGCTTTGTGTATGCAGATCGGCCAATGCTAGTGAGTTGTAAAAACCCAAACAGGTGAGTATATAGCGTCCCTTTCTGTCCTGAGGCACATGAGGCGCAGGTTCTGACACGATATGTGATCTTCTTCGTGTACTCACAACAACGTGGTCTGCCGCAGGGAATCCCTCCAAACGGCTGCCGCGTCTGGAGAGCTAGCAGGCTGTCGCGTGTGGGTCGCGTGTCAGTGTCAACGGCCAGCCTCACTTTCGCTTGTGGCCCGGCGAGGGTCCCGCGTAATCCCTCAGGTACACGGCCCCGTGACTGACAGCCTGTAGGACCGGATGCTCTCGCACCCTTCACGTCAGGTAGCGCGCTGACGCTCTTTTCTTGCAGGTAGCCGCAGACCTCTTGTTCCCGCTCCGGCCGGCCTCCGCATTGCCACGATCCCCGTCATCTGCACAATTCTTACAAAAATCTTATACCTAACTTTTTCCCATGACCTTCTATGTTATAATAAATTTACATAATGACACATTGATGGTCTGTCATTTCAGACACTCTTATTTTACTTTTATAATTATTAATCTATGGCAATCATTATAACATCTAATCTAGACATGGAAATAATTTATTTTGATATACGTGTAGAGACCGATCTCAGTATTGTACATGGTTGGTGATAACTGATGCTATGTAATGGATGAACAACTAAATGTGCGGGCCTGCACCAATATTACTATTACTTACATAGATCGACAGTAGACATGCTCAAGAATTAACTACCATTTGCCAACGATCTACATTCTATGTCTTTTAATTCAATTATGTTTTGATTTGATCCATTATAAATGGTTTCTGAAAGCCTGCGACTGTAGATACAATAGGTTTGTTTATAAATAAATAAATCTTCTGCTACCAGTCACGATTTTTCTTTATTTTACTATTCGCACGACGCGTTTCGAGAAATAATTCTCATTTTCAAGTGCGTTTTTTTATGTGTGTTAAGCCATTTCTTTTGATGTTGTCAGTGTGTGTGAGTCTGCTTCATTTTGTTGACTTTTACTGTAATACATAAGAAACGCGATTTTTAGAATTGATACCCAACTAAAAATCGCGTTTCTTATGTATTACAGTAAAAGTCAACAAAATGAAGCAGACTCACACACACTGACAACATCAAAAGAAATGGCTTAACACACATAAAAAAAACGCACTTGAAAATGAGAATTATTTCTCGAAACGCGTCGTGCGAATAGTAAAATAAAGAAAAATCGTGACTGGTAGCAGAAGATTTATTTATTTATAAACAAACCTATTCAATTATGTTGTTATGCAGGACTAAGTTTTACTGTGCTATAAAGAACATGCAACTTCGCTCGCCGGTCGTCCCTCCATCTCGGGTCTGTGGTTTGGTGACCTGAAAAATAGCATCTCAACAGGCGCGCGCCAAACACAACACTTGTGGTAGAAAACCCCCACAATATTAATCTAGTTATTGTTAAATCCTACAGTTTAAATTTATCCTAGTATATCGTACCTTTTTTTTTTTTTTTTTTTTTTTTTTACATAATTCCTGTTACGTTGAGATGTCTCGCCGCTCGCCGCTATTGCCGACAGTGATGTGCGCGCCGTACGACATGACCTCCGAGTTTTCATTACGCCTCACTGAAACTCCAGAGACTGGGTTAGCCATGGCTATACACGACAATAAATTTATAGTTGCAACTTCCTTCTCTATGTGATGCGGTTTTCGCGATCAAAGCACACCTTTCCAGAAGCAATGTAATATGACCAAGCCAGGGGTGGTTCCTGTTGAGCATTCAGTCGCCCAACACACGCCAGCTACACAGTATGTCACGACTATCCAAGTATAAGTCCCTGGTTATTCATCTGTGACAGTCACGAGCAGCACGCTAAATCCCCAACCAGCACATTGGCATCGTAGGCTTTATGCTCGCATTTCTCTCGTCTAGGGCACCATTGGAGTCAAACGCTCACAGGATCACCCCGACTTGCAAGACAACGATGCTGGCGCAGCTCTGCAAAAAAAACTATACTGCCCATATTCATCCTCGAAATCACGCAATATACCACAATCTTGCCGTGCACTGACGCGTCCCTGCAATCATTGGTATGAACGTTTCACGAACTGGTTGTGGCCGCTATTGAGCGTATCACGACTTCTCAGAACGCTTCTAAGAGCACGTTCTTGTATGCGCCCGTTTGTGCGACATCTCCTCACTCATCATTATCCCTCAACATGGACACCAGACAGGAAAGGACTAAAACATTGCTCATGGAAAGGTAGTGTCTCCTACTCCATCGACATTGGAAGTCGCGAACATACACAAAAAAAGGATAGCAGCAGTACATTCTTATGTGAGACAATGCAGCGTGTTAATACTTTTAACAATCTTAATCTATTAATGCAACAATTATTGTTCCCCGAATAAAGGTTCATATATTTGCCTATTCTACTATGTACACCACTTAAACTACTATTATTCCATGAACTCCTTTGTGTGAGAGAAGTGGTGGAGTCCTATGGACTAGCGTCAATCCCTTCTTAGACTCCCTCTCCTCTGACGTGCATTAGGATTCGGAGGTCTAATTTCAATCTCCTGGTTCTCCTGTTGTCCTTGATTTCGCTCTCTCCAATTACGGTCGCTTTGCCGTTCGTCATTCCTCCTGTCCCAGATTCCTTGTCTAGATTGACCTTGTTCCCTAACGTTCTCGTTTCCGTGTCTCTGGTTTCCATAATCTTGACTTGCGTAACCTTGATTTCCGTAATCCGGGTTTCCTAACCGACGAGCGCGATTATGCGATCTGTTGTCGTCTGCCCTTGCTGGCCCGTGGTATTTGTTATTTTGCGCCTTCTTCCTGTCCTTTGCGTCTTGTTTATCGAAGACTACTTCGAGTTCGCGCAATAGACTCTTGAATGCTTCTATGTCAGATCCACACTTCCCGACAAGTGTCTGTTGATACCTAATAGGCAATTTGGAAAAGCAAAATTTAATGATTTCTCCGTTGCTATATGGACTATCTAAAAACTGATTCTTCTTGAGTAAATCATCAAAAAATTTGGTTGCGTTCCTATGCCCGGACACTTCCAGTTCAGGACAAAATATTATTTCCTCTTTAATCCTGTCTTGCGTTTCCTTTGACCAGTAGGTACGCAGGAATGCACCAACAAATTCCTGATAGGTCCGACACGTCGCTGCCACACCCCGCATCTTTTCCGCGGCTTGGCCTTCGATGTGTCCACACATGAATTCTAATTTTGCGTGGGTTGGCCATGATGACGGTAATGAATTAGTAAACTGCGTCACCCAGCTCTTCGGATGCATCGACCCTCCATTATCTCTGAACTTTTGGAATTTTAGTATCGACAGGAAGTGATTGTGATCAAAATCCTGTCCGATCCTCGCACTGGTGTTGTCACTAGTTTCCGATACTTGCACGTCTGTTGAGTGTCCTGATCTATCTTGCTGATAACTGTGATGTGCTACCTCTGTATCACAGTGGAAGTGGCACTCCGAATTCCCTCTCCTAAGTGGACTACCATTATTTGAACTATTACTAGGTGTTTCTGCGTGTGCATTGTTAGTTCCGCACTCTGTCACTGGGCTGGAGCACGGCGGGCTTTTCCTCGGAGAGACAATTCTGTGTACTCCATCATTGGTATCCGAACGCGCAGTGCTCGTGTGCCCGTTTCGCTCTAGTTTTGCTATCCGACTCTCTACTTCTTTCATTTGTTTCGTGATGTTCGTAACCGCAATATTACCTTGGGTTTTTAAGAACGCTAGGGATTTTGAGTGGGCTTGTGTCGCACGTCGCAAGCGACCTGCGAGTTGAGAAGTTACTTTTGCAACTTTCATTGCCCCCATTGCTGCCGTTTTGGCTAGGCCTGCTACTTTTTGTGCTACCAGTGACATCTGTTTTGCTTCTCCACATTCTTTCTTTATTGTTAGTAATTCCCAACGAATTTCCCCTATATGCGAAATTATTGCCTCAGTGTCCTTCTTACGCTGTTCATCAGCTTCTTCCTTCTCCTGCTTACGTTGTTTCTCCTCTTCTTCCTTCTCCCTCTTACGCTGTTCTTCAGCTTCTTCCTTCTCCTTCTTACGTTGTTTCTCCTCTTCTTCCTTCTCCCTCTTACGCTGCTCGTCAGCTTCTTCCTTCTCCTTCTTACGTTGTTTCTCCTCTTCTTCCTTCTCCCTCTTACGCTGTTCGTCACCTTCTTCCTTCTCCTTCTTACGTTGTTTCTCCTCTTCTTCCTTCTCCCTCTTACGCTGTTCGTCAGCTTCTTCCTTCTCCTTCTTACGTTGTTGCTCCTCTTCTTCCTTCTCCCTCTTACGCTGTTCGTCAGCTTCTTCCTTCTCCTTCTTACGTTGTTTCTCCTCTTCTTCCTTCTCCTTCTTACGTTGTTTCTCCTCTTCTTCCTTCTCCTTCTTACGTTGTTTCTCCTCTTCTTCCTTCTCCTTCTTACGCTGTTCGTCAGCTTCTTCTTTCATTGATCGTAGGAAGCTCAGTATTGGGTTTACGTCATCTTTTTGATCCTCTTCAAACGTGGGAGATGTAACTCTGGACACCTGGGCGCTAGAGCTCTGACGTGGCCGAGCTAGCCCCTGTCTGCTCTCGTTCGTTTGATTATAAACTTCTGCTACCGTCTCGACCTGTGTGCCTGTCTCTGTTTCATCCTCTACTTCACTATCATAATCACGGCCGCAACGCTGCTCTGAGATCGCGTCCAAATCACCTTCCTCATCAATGCCCCTGGCGTCCTGTCCTGCTAAAAATGTGCCCATCTCATCTCCGAACCTATTCCCGTCAGTAAACAGCCCCTTATCCATTATGCTATCCTCTTTTGTTTTAGCTTCGCTCGATAATAGTCGTGCCTTACTTCTCGTTATCATTCATGAAAACAAATTTATCTAAAATGCACAATAAAATTAACCTACTCCATATACTTTTCGACATAGACACAAAATTTTAACAACGCTGTTGCAACGCTGTAATTACAAGCACAATTTGATGTGGTCCAGAAACCGCACACAAATCCGACAAAGTGCGATGTGGTACGGACACCACATCAACGAAACACAAAAAACAATGAACAAAAAAAATATATACACTGAAAACAAAAACTGTAATCATGCGCCGCTACTTAAAACTAAACGCGGAACTACCAGAAAAAAACTTGGGTATTAATCAATAAAAAAATTGGAGAAAAAAAATTTGAATGTTCGTACTAAGAATACTGTTTGTTAATCAGTGATTCTCAGGAAAGATCCTGGCAGGGTCGCCATATTATGCGAGGTGCCGGGGCTAGCAGTGTATTTATCACTAAATTTTACTAGAATCCACATATGTAAATCATGCTCTAAGCCCCCCCTATTCTAACTCCGACTTTTGCTGTTGCACAAGGATAAAAAAAATACGCGAACTGACTCTAATCAACCCTGCCAGTGGAGTAGAACAGAGTTTGGCACCTGCAATAATTTAATTTGATAAATAAGTTAAATAAACAAAGGTTTCATTAACATAGGGAGGAATGATGGGGTTGCTCTATCGATTAACAGAATGAAAGTTCTGTCCAAAATAACAATATGATTTATTAAGATTAAACACAGAATAGTAAAAGAACTACAGGAAATATTTATAAAACATCAAATTGGCTAAACTGGAGATTCATACAAACACTATAAAGGTGAAGTTGTCCCTAACTTAGATCGTGAGGTTTAAGACGAAGTGGTATGTGGAGCCAATTCCTTGCCACTCAAATCTCAAGAGAGACACACAGCTAACCCAACAGTAATTGCTGCTACTCAAGACAGAACAGAGTTAGAAAAAGACGAACAGGCGCGCTCTGCTGAGCTCTGATTATCACCTAGGAAAATCCCTATCTGCCGGTGCTGCGGACATACATTACCAAAACTGCCTTATCAACTGCTAGAACACGATCTGGCGTACCGCAGGCGAGGGCTGGTTGCTTCGACGTCCTCGACCGAAAGGCGACTGCCGACTACCCAGAGCACCCGTACAGGCCGAACACCGAACATTCCCGCCCCCACGACAGTGGCCGTGGTTACGTTCCAATCAGCAACTCGAAAACCGGCGGAAATTCCACTCCATTGCCGGAGCACTACCATTCCACCAATGGAGATTCTTGGCGCCAATTTCTGTGCTGATTTTGCAGAAAGTGCGGGAATTTTCCCGCCACAACTGCGTGGGTACACAAGTCATTCCCACGCCTCGCTGGTAGCCCGCCAGAAAGTGTTTTCGCAAAGTTTCTCCGAAGTAACGGAACCTCTAGCCCAGCCGCTACTTCACACCCCAGCGGGCGTGTCTCTTGACAATGTCGGCGTCTGCAAAGCATTCACTCAACTGCCTCACACACGTCGGCTTAACTCTCTCCAGTTCCACAGAGCCCGCCTGTCACCGGACCACCCGGGTGACGAGAGACGCTGCGTGGGAAGTACGCGTGTTAAGGAAAAGCAACCCTCCACCGCATGCAACTAGAGAGGAGAATCGTAAGATAGAAATATGAGAGGGGGCTCATGCCACCTCTCAGCTTCTATAGAGCCCGGGAACAACGACTCCGCCTATGTATAGCTGCCGAAGGGTATTACTTTGAAGGGGATAATATTACTGTTTGAAAGAAATATAAAATTTTGTAGATAAACAATCAGTGGCGCGTCCCAGGTGGCGGATAGGGGGGTCCTCACCGGTTTACCGGCGGACTTGAGCGAAATAAAATAGCTCTCGCGGACCAAACACTAAACAACCTCTACGGCTAACAACCGCAGTTGTAACTCGGAGCTTGCTCCATACAAGGTTGACTACCTTTGAAAGTCAAACATGGAAGGAAATCTTTCAAGGAATAATCCACCGCTTGGCAATAACCAAGGAAGACTGCACTCGGATACGGTGGGCAGTCACCTGAAAGATAACTTGGATGAGTCGGAGCATCTGAAAATACCCAAAACGGACAGACGACCAAAACTCAAGACAAGACAAATAAACTACATTGCGACACACAATATAAATTCCCTCATACAACCAGGCAAACTCAAAATTCTGACGGATGAAATGGATCGCAAGGGGATTCTCATAACCGGACTTCAAGAAATGAGAAATACTGATCAGGAGCCGATAGAATCACAAGGATATAGGATTTATAAGGGAATACCAGGAAAAAGAGTCATGAAACAGTGTCCACAATTTGGAACAGGATTCGTGGTGAGTCTGAAAATAATAGAGTCCATAATAGAATTTAAAGCACAATCTCCCAGGCTCTCAACATTAACTCTAAAAGCTGCAAATAAAATGTACACAATAATAAATGCCCATGCCCCGACAAATGATAAAAATAATAAAAAAGAACACAGAGAAGAGGTAGAAAAATTTTGGGAGCTCTTAGATCAAACGACGAATAACATTAATAAAAATCACATCAAAATTTTAATTGGAGACTTCAATGCCCAGTTAGGAAGGGAAAAGAGATATAGAGACATAATAGGGAAATGGACAGCACAAAGAAGAACAAACAAAAATGGCATAAGACTAGTGGAATTTTGCAGAAACCATGACATGATCTCAAAGTCGACGTATTTTAAGAGAAGACCAAGTAAACTTAAAACTTGGAAACATCCAGACTGGAAAAAAGGAGAATGGCAACTGGACCATGTCTGCATGGATAAGAATTACCACAAGGAAATTTACAATGTGAAAGTACTGAGAGGGACAGATACCGGATCAGATCATTACATGATAAAAATTAAAATTAAATTAACCCCATTAGCAAAGAAAAAATCCCACCAGAAGAAGAAGAGAACCTATGACCCTCATAAACTGATACAAAATGAGGATTATGAAGCACAAACCAGGGATATAAAAATAACAGATGATCTGGAAGAAATAATTCCCAAATTGAAACAAATAGCTGAACAAGTTGCCCCTATAAATCCAAGGAAAAAACACCAGTGGTGGAACGATGAATGTGATGAAGCAGTGTTGGATCGACACCAAGCCTGGTTAAGGCATCAAAATGAAAAAACAGAAAAATCATATTTGGAACTCACAAAACAAAGGAAGACAACACAAAAAATAATAAGGAGAGTTAAACGTCAGTACCAAAAAGATATACTTCTAATGATAGAAACAAATAGTGAAAAAACAAACTCAAGAGACTATTACAAAATATTTGGCAGACAATTACAAAGATATGATCCTCCAACATTAATGTTAAAAGATAAAGATAATAGCCTAGCCCATAGCAATAGTAAAAATACAGAAATTCTAGCAGAAACATTTAACAAGTTACTAAATTGTGAAGATCCCCCAGAACTTCTTCAGATAAACACAGAAACCCCAATTAAAACACCAGCAGAAAATATAAATCCACCTACAATTAATGAGGTCTACAGAGCTTTGAAAGAACTCAAAAACTACAAAGCAAGTGGAGAAGATCAAACGTTTGCTGAACTTTGGAAATATGCAGCAGAACCAGTAAAGATAGCATTACACAAATGCATAGTAAAAATCTGGAATGAAGAGAAATTACCAGAAAATTGGACTACTGCTATAATACATCCATTACATAAGAAAGGAGAAAAATCAAATCCAGACAACTATAGAGGAATTTCCCTTTTGGACTGCACGTATAAGATCATGTCAAGAATACTATACAACCGCTGTAAAGATCAACTAGAACTGGAACTGGGAGAATATCAAGGAGGATTTAGATCCTGGAGAAGCTGCCCAGAACAGATAATCACCCTAAAGTTAGTTATGGATGTCTACAAAAGAAGGCAAAAACAACTAGTCATAACCTTTGTAGATTTCAAAAAGGCGTATGATTGCATCCATAGATCTTCAATGATGAAAATATTAAGGAATTTTGGACTTCATCCTAAATTAATAAAAATGATACAGTTAACCTTAACAAACACCAAATCCAAAGTAAAATTTAGAGGAGAAATATCTGAACCATTTACGATTAAAACAGGGTTGAGACAGGGAGATTGTTTATCACCATTGCTATTCAATTGTGCTCTTGAATATGTAATGAGAGAATGGTACAAGGAAAATCCTATGAATATTAAAATTGGGACTAAGAAAGATAAAATAAACCTAAATTGCTTGGGATTTGCTGATGACCTAGCATTACTAGCTAATAATATTCAGGAAGCCACGAAACAAATAACAAGCTTACAAAATATAGCACAAAAATTAGGACTCCAAATATCATTTGAAAAGACTGAAATAATGGTAACGGATCCACTTGTAATAGATCACATCACAGTGAATAATAGGGAAATTAAAATAGTGAAACAATTTAAATACCTGGGTGAAATTATAACACATAAATTGGACGAGAAACCTGCATGGCGAGCAAGAACTAATAAAATGATAAAAGCTCAAAAACTAACGTGGTCTACGTACAATAAAAAATGTCTATCGATTAAAACAAAATTAAAACATTACAAGACGGTGGTTCAACCAGAGGTTACATACGGAAGTGAAACTCTTTTTAAAGTCACCCAGAAAAACAGAATTGACAAAATTTTAAAAGTAGAGAGAAGAATTGCTAGAACATGCATAAATAAGAAATATCAAAAAGCTGGGCAATGGCGGATAGTTCCAAATGAAGTGGTATACAGAGAACTGGAGCCCATCACTGATACTATACGAAAGAAAAGGATCTCTTTTTGTGGTCACATTCTGAGGACACCAGAAACCAGATTATCAAGGAAAATTATTGAGAAACTCTGGAAGTTGAAACAACAAGGAGGATGGCTTAAGGAAATAAGAGAGGATATGGAAGAACTGGAAATAACCCTGGATGATTTGCAGAACAAAACGCCAAATTTAAAGAAGTTGAGGGACACAGAAATAAGATTTAAACCAAAAATTGACAAACGACATACAATGAAAAGGGTATTTACAGATGAGGAACGACGAAAAGCATCGGAACGAATGAAGAGATACTGGGCCACTCGGAAGGGGAAAATACCAAAGAAGAGGACCAGAAATGATTGACTGAAGTGGTCCAATGAGGCCGTAAAAGCAGAAGAAGAAGAAAAACAATCAGTCTCATTACCTCACTCACCTCATACATTGTGACCATGTCCTCTAGAGCCTCACTGATTCAGATAGTGGCAGTTGCCAAGTACTGTTAGAAATTAAAAGCGTTCGTGATGAGGAGACGCTCCCGCCAACTCAAACGCAGAGTTGACGGCGCGGTAACGAGATCTAACCTGCGCTCCTGACGGGCGCGCCGCCAAAACCACGGCGCGACCAGCGGGCCGTGAAAATGGTTGATTGGGAAGGCGGCGGAGTCCGGGTCGCGACGGCAGCGGCGGGGGCGTGGGCGGATCGATGCGCGGCGTGGCGAGACACGCAGTGAAAGGAGGCGGAGGCGGAGGCCCACCCACTGAGCCGGCTCGGCGTCACACGCTGGTGACTCGTGGGTGGGGAGGGGGAGGGGGGGGGGCAGGCAAGCACAGCCGTGGACACCTGTCTGCTCAATACAGCAGCACACAAGCTCGCGTAGGACTGCGGGACTCACACACTCACATGCTACGTCTCTATTTACACCTTCCGCCACATGCTCGCTGTTTGTTTATCTAATTTTATTACTTTTATGCTTCCACTGAGCCAGAAGGTTTCACACAGGCGTCAAAGTCGATGTATTTGTATGACCTCGTTGTCTTTGGCGGCAAACTGGACTGATGTAAAGTTCTTGGGTTACTGTCCAGATGATTTCATCGAAATGGCGCACATCTGGCGTCAACATCTACATCTGCATGAGTATTCTGCAATTCACACGGAAGTTTTTGACACAGGGTTCACAGAACCACTTTCAAACAATTTATCGACAAGTCCTCTGTCGAATAGCACGTGGCAAAAATGAGTACTTATGTCTTTCATTGCGAGTTATGGGTTATCTATTTGCGATGCTCATTTTGAAGAGACTTAGGAAGTTATCGAGAAAGAAAGTAGAAATGCCTGCTTTATCATTATGGGAGACCGAAATGCAGTGTTGGACGAAGGAGAGATGAAGATACAGTGGGAAAATCTGGATTAGGGATAAGAAATACGAGAGGGGAACTGCTATTTAGCTTCTGCAAATAGAACTCACTAGTAGTAGATAACACATTATTTGAAAATCGCAAAGGGAGACGTTATACATGGATCTCAAATTTGAGTGGAGAAGGTTATTAGTTGGACTACATTCTGATACAAAAAAGCCTTAGGAACTGTTTGAAGAATGCCAGAGCCTCCATAAGACCAGACATAAACACAGCCCACAACCTTGTAGTGGAAGAAATCCGAGTGAATTTGAAAGAGTGAAGAGAGGTAAGGTATAATAAAGATTAAACTTGGAGATACTTTGAATAGAAATGAGGGAAGGACTCACGGGCGCTGACAAAGAAGTACTAGGAATTGAGATGTTCAAAAGTATCAGGAAAGGACGGATAATGGGATGAGAATGGTACAGCAAAAACGAACACCATTGTAATCAGAATACAAAGGAGACTGGTATATATTAAGATAGGACAGGTTGTTATTACCGAAGTAAGAGCACTTAAATATCTGGGAAGTACGACTACTGAAGACTTGAGTTGCCATCAGAAGGTGCAAATTCGCACTGCTATAGCGAAGAAGGCAAGAAAGAGGAGAATACTATGTGACAAACTATAGGTTTGAGGAAAAGACTTGACAACTGTTTCGCGTGCAGTGTGAGACACTATGAGCAGAAACATGGACATTGAGAAGGGAGGATGAGAAAAAGCTAGAAGCATTTGAGTTGTGAATGTTGAAGAGAATAGAGAGAAAATAAGCTGGATGGAAAGAGTAAGTAAGGAAAAAGTGTTGGAAAGTGTTTGTGAGAGGAGAGGGCTGCTGTAGTTTATAAGAGAAAGAAAAAAGACCTGGATAGGACATTTGGTGAGAGGGGGGTGCCTACCATCAGACCCTTTGGAAGATCTATTCGTTGGAGGACACTGTGAAGGAGGAGGAGATACAAGGTGGTAGATAACATAAAGGGAAGTGAAAATTATGTAGACCTGAAAAGAATCATAGAAGACAGGAGAGATTGGAGAGTTTCCACGTGAAAACCTGCCATAGGGCAGAACGCTGGTGACGTTATTTTCTTCCAGTGTAGAGGTGAGTCAGTAAAATATTTTGGTTCGCGAAGAAGAAAGTCGACCCACCTGGATAGGGGATAGATACGTGCGCTAGCTTCCGGAATTCGGGTAGGCTCGCCGGCCCCGGATGTAATCCGTCGGCTAGCCTCGATATTGTTTTTATGCCGTTTCGCACGTTGGACTCGGTAACTTGCGGTTTGATACACACGTCCCGTCCCAGTTACACAAATCGCAAACATCTGGGAAACGCTTGCACACTTTCACGTGAGATAAAACTAGACCCAGACAGTTGTGGTTCATAAACTGCGTTCCTGGGTCGTGAGGATGGGGGAAGGTGGGGAGGGGGAGAATGGTGGGGGAGGAGACTGGGAAGGAGGAGACGCTGGGACAAGAAGGGAATGCGGTCACCCACCACAACGAAAGACGTGTTTGTTTCTGTGATTTCAACCCCAATTAGTTAATTACATCCGTGACGCTCTCTCCCCTATTTCGCAATTATAGAAAACGAGCTGCCCTTCTTTGGACTTTTTAGATGTCTCACGTGAAAGTGTGCCGGCGTTTCCCAGATGTTTGTGATTTGTGTAACTGGGGCGGGACGTGGGTATCAAACCGCAAGTCACCGAGTCGAACGTGCGAAACGGCATGAAAACAATATCGAGGCTAGCCGACGGATTACATCCGGGGCCGGCGAGCCTACCCCAATTCCGGAAGCTAACGTCTATCTGATGCGGACCTACACTGTGCAACAGAACTCTGGAATCGGATGGACAAGCGTAGCAGAGATAGCCTGTTTAACGAATTTGTTCCACCTAAGTTTTCTGCTCTTGATATTCATTCTTCTTCTCTTCTTCTCTCTTTAATTTTCTTGTAGGAAACATCTGTCTTTCCCCTAGTTAAACATACTTCTCAATTCTTACATTTGTTCTCCAGCCATTGCTGTTTATCCATTCTGTGCTTCCTATCAATCTAATTTTTAAGACAATCCTATTCCCTTTCAGCTGCTTTATTTTCTACGATTTTGTATTTTCTCATTTCATCAAATAAACTCAATATCTGTTATATGCAAGGATGTCTACTAGACCTTGTCTTTTTGCTTATTTGGTCCTGTTCTGCCTTCACTATTCATCTCTCAAAGCGAATGCCGAAGATTTGATGCGTAGTTTGCTTACATAATGAGGAGGTACTGAATGGAATTGGGGATACAAGAAATTTGTCCCACTACTTGACTAAAAGAAGCGGTACCTTGATAGGGCACATTCTGAGACACCAAGGGATCATCAGTTTAGTACTCGAGGGAAGTGCAGATGGGATGGGGAGATTAAAAATCGTAGAGGAAGACCAAGAGATGAGTGTAGTAAGCAGATTCAGAAGGATGTAGGATGGAGTAGCTATTCGGAGATGAAGAGGCTTGGAGAGCAGAATAGAGTAGCACGGAAAGCTACGTCAAATCAGTCTTCGGACTGAAGATCACAAAAACACAAGTTTTCTACCCATAACAGGCAGTCTTTGGTCCGACAACCTTTAAATTTGTGGCATTTATCGTGTGCCGGAATTTAACGAAATTGTTTTTAGTTCTCATGCGAAGGACATCAGGCATTTTATTTTTTAGGATCAATTATCACTTTTTGCACCATACAGGTATCTTTACATATTCATTTAGCAGTTCGTCTTGAACATGACATGATGTTATTAGTCAGCCTCATCTGTAAATAATAGGAAACTCATTTTTAGATTTTCTTAAGAATTGCTTATATATAATAAAATCAGCAGCGAACCTATAACACTTTCTTGGGGAACCCCAGATATCACTTCGGTTTCAGTAGACGACTCCTCGTCACTTACTGTGAACTGAACCTTCCTGACAGGAAATGACGAATCCAGCCGCGTTAGTGAGACGATAGTCCATACTCACACAATCCTATCCGACTTTGTATCATTGGGCATCGGGATACATGAAACTTGGTACTTAAAATTGAATGTCTTACCGGGAATCGAACCTGGATGCTTTGTGTTTTCCAGTCCGGCACACAGTCTGCTGCAGAGAGATAATTCGTTACAGAAATACTTACCCGAACTTGCATTTCAGTGTTGCCACAATGAAAGCAAGTATTGGAGTGTGGATATGCGCAGCGCCACCACTGCGGAAAGCCAGGCCACACGCAGGGTTGGGTATCGAGGCTGATCCACAGACGACAGCGCCGCCTCCCAAACGTAGCCGAGACACCTCACCCCAACTGTCAGCCGCGTGGCTACGAAAAGTTGATAAAAGGCCGACCGCACGTGCAAAGTGGTCCTGTTACTTTCCACGTCTCAGGTAAGGAGCTACACCGACGTGCAAAAATTAAGGACGAACGTAACTTTCTCATGTGTCACTTCAATATGACATAACTTAATGACAACTTCAACCATCACCTGCCATCAGGTTATGATTGAAGTGGTCATTGTAACAAATATTTATTAATATTTAATATATATATATATATATATATATATATATATATATATATATATATATATATATATATATAACACAAGTATTTCTTTCCCCTGTTTTGATCACAGGCGAGGTAGATTATTCCTACACGTCGGTCAGGGGCCTGAAGATGGCGTAGTAAAACGCTGTAGCTCGTTGCCAAATAAAATAAGGTTGACAACTGACGACTGAAAGGTGTTTGATTTGATACTCATGAAACTATAGGGGCCGAAGCGGTAATATTACACAACGTCCCACAGAAAATTCCAGATTTTTTCAACCGAAACTGACCGAGAAAAGAACAGTGTTGCATTACTTACTGAACGCCCATCGTACATGTTACGTAAAGACCAGAGATATATGGGCTCGTACGGAAGCATATACACCGTTTTTCCTCCGCTGCATTTGCGAATGGAACGTGAAAGAGAATAGCGAGTAGCAGTCGAAGACAGTATCTTCCGCCGTGGAACGTACGGTGACTTGTGGAGAATTAACGTAGATGTAGACGTATGCCTTAATAGTGCTTTGAAATGGAAATTTGTGGAAAGTTCCTATGAGACCATCCTGCTGAGGCCATGGGTCGCCAGGCTTACACGCTGCTTAAACTAACTTATGCTAAGGATACACACACTCCCATCCCCGAGGGAGGACTCGAACCTCTGACGGGGCCAACGGCGCGAACCGTGGCAAGGCGCCCACAGACCACAAGGCTAACGTGCGCGGCAATCCTTTGAGCCAACTGCACTCATGGAGATGAGAATACTCTCCTAATGTATTTGTTTCAGAACTCCACAGCAGGCGTCGGACCACGACGTACTGGACCCCGCAGCCGCCTGTTTCCGGGTCGCTTGCTCACTTCGTTGTAGCGTGCAAATGTTTTGTGTGCAGAGGCGTGGAGTCGGCGGCGCCCGTAAACTGAGAGGCGTTAGACGGGCTCATTAGTTAGGCGGAGGTGGGCCGGCGTTTGCACAGGCCCAGGTGCCCGGGGCGGCGCGGCCGGCTGGCTCTGCGAGTCCGTGGGGCGTGCGGTGTGCGGTGTGCCCAATTACCGGCCTGTTCATTAGGGGAGGCTGCGCAGCCTGGCCGGGGCAGTCGCGGCGGCCCTGGCGGTGGGACCACTTGGGAGGCTGCGCTCACCACTGTCAGGCGGCAGGGATGAGGGGGGAGGAGGGGGGGGGCGGGGGAGAAATCCACACCGCGTAGGGACATTCTCTACCCGGGATAGCGTTCAGCCACATACACTTTTTCGAAATGCCTCTTGTTAAACTTTTTTTTATACGCGAATTCCAACAAGTGTTGTAGGTACGTTTTAGAAGGCACGTGTCACGCAGCTGTCCATTTTGTTATTAGTTATCCATCCTGTCAACAGACGTGCCGTGGTGCTTACACCGGTTCCCGTCTGATCACCGTACTTAAGCGTCGTCGGAATGTTTGTATAATATGGTATAGTACGGCATTTTCTACATCTACATCTACATTTATACTCCGCAAGCCACCCAACGGTGTGTGGCGGAGGGCACTTTACGTGCCTCTGTCATTACTTCCCTTTCCTGTTCCAGACACGTATGGTTCGCGGGAAGAACGACTGCCGGAAAGCCTCCGTGCGTGCTCGAATCTCTCTAATTTTACATTCGTGATCTCCTCGGGAGGTATAAGTAGGGGGAAGCAATATATTCGATACCTCATCCAGAAACGCACCCTCTCGAAACCTGGACAGCAAGCTACACCGCGATGCAGAGCGCCTCTGTTGCAGAGTGTGCCACTTGAGTTTGCTAAACATCTCCGTAACACTATCGCTCTTACCAAATAACCCTGTGACGAAACGCGCCGCTCTTCTTTGGATCTGCTCTATCTCCTCTGTCAACCCGACCTGGTACGGATCCCACACTGATGAGCAATACTCAAGTTTAGGTCGAACGAGTGTTTTGTAAGCCACCTCCTTTGTTGATGGACTACATTTTCTAAGGACTCTCCCAATGAATCTCAACCTGGCACCCGCCTTACCAACAATTAATTTTATATGATCATTCCACTTCAAATCATTCCGTACGCATACTCCCAGATATTTTACAGAAGTAACTGCTACCAATGTTTGTTCCGCTATCATATAATCATACAATAAAGGATCCTTCTTTCAATGTATTCGCAATACATTAAATTTGTCTATGTTAAGGGTCAGTTGCCACTCCCTGCACCAAGTGCCTATCCGCTGCAGGTCCTCCTGCATTTAGCTGCAATTTTCTAATGCTGCAACTTCTCTGTATACTACAGCATCATCCGCGAAAAGCCGCACGGAACTTCCGACACTATTTTATTGGTTTAAGTACAAGCTCCAGTTTCTAAAATATTATAAGAAAAGTGAAAACCAATAGATTTAAGTTGAAACGAAAACATTCATGTCTCTTTAGAATGGAAAGAGTCTAACGTCACGCTCAAGTCGTGTGGCGGCAAAGGAGGGAGCGAGAAATGGGGCGTTGTTTTCCTGGAGTAAAGTTCTGTTGCTGTGTTCCTCGGTCGCACATATTGCCGCACGACGAGCTGGAACCGCCTCTAGAACAGCAGGTGCCGTGCGGACGACCGAAACTAAGAGCCTCAGCTTAAGTTCTTGCGTATACGACATCTCATCAAAGAGTGGTAGTTTTGACAATGAAGGAACTGCGGGATAGCTGCTTAATCCGCAATGTTTTGTTGCGTACACGACCGATTTCGGATAGCTTCAAGTTCCGTCATGTGGTGTAAATAGTAATAATAAAAACATTCTGTTACACAAGAATGCGAGGTGAGCCTCAAGTCTCAATATCAAATAAGGATCTATGTGGCTAAAATTTCTAAATTAAAACAAATTAAAATAGAGTACTGGACGATACTTATAAATAAAATCACTTAATCATCTGAGGTCATCCTCTCCCGAGTGCTGTCATGGAACCAAACGTCCTGTGTCAGAAGGGTAAAAGAGACCTAAAAATTCCGAAGAAAACCGATATCACGACAGCACACCAGAAGTACCAAAATAACGAAACATTTAAAACGCAATATAATGGGGGCGGGGGGGGGGGGGGGGACGGCATTACTTACAAAAATTCCGTAACAACCGTTCCACCATGCTGCGCGACCGAAAACAAACAGAAAAACTATGCAGTTGTAAATACTAGTGGGTACTAAAACGGCACATGACCCAACCGCAAGTGCGGTAAAAAATGTGTATGCAATTGCTGAATTGTTTAAATTGGAAAAGCGGGAAGTAACAGCAGGAAGGAGATGGAACCGTCACTCAATGTTCTGGAAGAAATTTAAATCTTAAGAAATCTTCACTCCCATGCTCTCGATACAATTGATGAACGAAGAGACCTGTATTACAAAAAATATTTTAGTTAATTCTAACATTATCCTGGCAGATTAAGGTGGCCTTACAACGTTAATATTCTTCCTTCTTCTTTTAAACGTACACGTTCATTTCCCTCTTAATGTTGTGATGTTTCTGTCTCCTTCCTGCTGTTACTTTCCAGTTTTCCAACGAACAATCGCATATCTATTTCGTACCGCTCCTGCGCTTCGGTCGTGTGCGGCTCTCACTGGACTCGCATTCGGGAGGACGTCGGTTCAATCCCGCGTCCGGCCATCCTGATTTAGGTTTTCCGTAATTTCTCTAAATCGCTCCAGGCAAATGCCGGGTTGGTTCCTTCCCCGTCTTTCCCTAATCCGATGAGACCGATGACCTTGCTGTTTGGTCTCCTCCCCCAAACAACCCAATTCCCGTGTGCCGCTTAAACACTCACTGCTAATATTTACTATTACATAGTCTGCCTGTTTGTGTTCCCCGTTGCGCAGCATGGGGCAACGGTTGTTACGGAATCATTGCATCTTATATGTTTCGTTATTTTGGTAGCTGCTGGTGTCAGGTCGTGATATCCGTTTTTTTTCGGATTTTTTAGATCCCTTTAACTCTTTGACACGGAACATTTGGTTCCATGTCAAGACTGAGGTGAGGTTGACCTCACATGATTAAGTGGTTTTATTTGTAAGTAACGTCCTGTTTTCTCTTTTAATTTATTTTAATTTTCAATTTTAGCAGCACAGTCCCTTATTTGATATTCAGACTTGAGGTTACCCTCTCATTTCCGCGCAACAGAATGTTTTTATTATTACATTTTACACCAGGTGACGGAACTTGGCGTGTTTCGAAACTGGTCGTGCACACAAAACAGATGGTGGATTGAGCAACTGTCCTGCAGCTCCTTCATTTGTCAAAATGCCCAATTGGACTGCCCCATAAGAAGAACTCTTTGTGCAAAGAATGGTAGTGTATTGTTGAGACTTCAGTGATAAATTGTGGCTAATCTGGTAGGAGATGTGCAGCGAGAGGCGTAAAAAAAGTTCTGTAATGCCACAAACTTGATTTCTGCGGCTAATGATTAATGCTATGTTAGCCTAACCCCTTGAGCTAACTTCTGGTCTAATTCAGGAAACCCAGATTAGTCTAATCTTGCGGCACAATTTTTCAACTCTTGCGACATATTCATTGCATTATAGTTTCAGCATTCAGCGCTGATGTTCCTGATAAACAAAGACAAAAAAAACATATTTCCGTGAATTTTTCCTTTCTGGATGCATTTGAACTGTTCCTGTCATTTACAATGTATAGAACGGTTGCTGGCAAACTATATAACGTCGTAGCCATTGTCAGTTTTTTCTGTTTTTTTTCTAGTTGTCAAGGGGCAACGAGTTACAGTTTTCACTTCTAAAAGTTTCATTAAAGTTGTATAGAAGTTCCTTGTTTGCCAGGCCTATTTCTTCATTGAGAATGAAGTGTGGCCGGCCGAAGTAGCCGTGCGGTTAAAGGCGCTGCAGTCTGGAACCGCAAGACCGCTACGGTCGCAGGTTCGAATCCTGCCTCGGGCATGGATGTTTGTGATGTCCTTAGGTTAGTTAGGTTTAACTAGTTCTAAGTTCTAGGGGACTAATGACCTCAGCAGTTGAGTCCCATAGTGCTCAGAGCCATTTGAACCAATGAAGTGTGGTTCCATAATCATGCAACAATTTCATTTTCATAATCTGTAATATCCGTTATGTTACTGTATGTGTATCAACTCTGGACTAGTTAGATCCGAGCTCTTTGAACATAACCTCTATTTTGCTATGTAAGCATCTCGGATGTTGTGAATGAATGTGCTTCTTAATTTATTAGCATCTACTGCAGAAAAAGCCTAACATGGAAGTATCAAGAATTACCATGGTCAATAATATATAGTTAATGTGTAAAAAATCGTGAAACATTTGTAAAAAGTGGGAAGAATGTAACGTTAAAACGACATGGATACTCCAGCTGCATCAAAGTACATTAATACTATACAACATACGTCGTTTATCAATTTCCAGTTGTTTCACTTGGTACGTTCAGTCATCATCACATTACCTGCTGTTTATTTAAACAGCCATCTCCAAAATCGTGCATGGAAACATGTAATTGAATGTAAGCCATTTGGAGATAGTTAGAAGGTCAAAACTGGGCCTAGATTAAATAAAATCACCTTCCATTGTGACTGGTAGACGTAATTATTCTACACCTTATAAAATACTGTGTGTCCAACACCCTTTCTAAGACAACTGAAACATGCTGTTTTAAATTATGCAAACCATTTGTCTCAATTAGCCATCATTCTTGAGACGTGCGACATCAACTGTTGACATACAGGGTGGCTATAAATAAACTTTCGCTACTTGAGCTAGCGTAGGCGGAAAACCATATACCGCTTGGGTACCTAACTTTATAGTAATGGTGTTCAGACTGAGCGCTGCAAGAATTGCGTTGTCAGTAGTGTTAGTGTCATGACTTTCCGTTAGACGCCCGTACTGATATGGCGACATAGCGTTGGAACACAAGCATTTGTGTGGATTACACTTACAGACAGTCAACATGGGTCTGGACAAGATGAGCAGGAATCTATTATCCGTAAAGCTGTTTTAACAGACTAATAGCATCATTACTGTAGCTCTTCGGGAGTATCGACGCATTAACGGAATGCGAAGAGTCCTCTTTTCGCACCGAGGCTGAAGAACATGATTCGAAAGTTATAGTTAACTAGCGATTTGAGAATTACTCTTGGGAGAGGCAAATTGCGCCAGAAATTGATGAAGAGGTTACTGTTGCCGTGGCTGAGAACGCTGGACGCAGTGTGCAATCCTCAAACAGCGCACGAGCTGTCACTAGAGCTGAACATTCCATGGTCCACCATTACCGTTGTTTCGGGTAGCCGTAGATCAAGTTCCAGTGTGGTTCCAGGCTGTCGTGGATGCATATGGCCGTCATACCGAGGAGCGTTTGTAAAGTGGAACGTAAACATGGCAAGTAGTTAGCAAATGTTACCCTCTCATGTGAAAATTAAAATGTGTTTGTTCCATGGTTTATTCGTGATTTCTCTTCCTCATGTTCTTACATATGTTTCCGCAACGGTTTTTTGTCCTGCGATCAACGGTTTTGATGTGGGCTCTCTGAAGTAGTGAAAGTTTAATCATAACCAGCCTGTACGTGTAACGTCAGATCAAGTCATACTACACACGCGTAGTAATTCCACTAAAGCGTTTATCATCACATGAAATACTGAGGAACATGGCTTTTTGTGTAATACACATAGAAAATATATACATACTCGTAATAAACGTACTTCCTTAATTTAAAGGGTGTCACTATCGAATTTAGTGACTGTAGACTTGCGTTAGTGATGAAAATACGGCGTGTGCTGCCGGAACGTCCAGCAGTAGTCATTGCTACATCCCATCACCCTGATGAAAGCTTCATTGTATCGTTGACTGGCAAGAAATCAAGTAGTTTGATTTTGAATGACATGCCACAACCCACCTGTTTGCATGTCTTAGCGCACATTGTCCCATCGTTCTCTCAGTAAGCAAAGTTATAGTTTCCAACATGTAGATTATAGTGTCTCTGAGCACGACTCAATGGTCATGGAGGTGTCTCTCAGGTATCATCTTCCTTATTTACGGACCGATGAAAACACGTTCTTGTCGGCCGGAGTGGCCGTGCGGATCTAGGCGCTACAGTCTAGAGCCGAGCGACATTACGGTCGCAGGTTCGAATCCTGCCTCGGGCATGGATGAGTGTGATGTCCTTAGGTTAGTTAGGTTTAATTAGTTCTAAGTTTTAGGCGACTGATGACCTCAGAAGTTAAGTCGCATAGTGCTCAGAGCCATTTGAACCATTTTGAACCAAAACACGTTCTTACATTTCGCACGACGTAACTCACAAACTTTTTCCGCAGATGCAGAAAATCTTCTCAGATATTATCTGGTAGACTACCTTTACGAAATTCTATCTGAACCGAAGTTTTATTTGAAGCGGTAGTATGACAATTTTGTCGCGCTCAACCATCAGCGCGTGACGGCCATCTTTAATTCCTGGCTGCGTTCTGTCTCTGAATGGCCATAATTTTCCCCGCTGTCGCACGTAGAGTAGAGTGGTGATTCTTCAACAGAAAGAGGTTCCTACTCAATGGTCTGAAGATGACCACAGTAGTGGTTGAAACCGGTCACCTTGTTAAATAAATCGTGATCAAGACTGTTTTTAATAGTAATTATTTTAAATAACTACACGTGTGCCAGTTGTACTCATCGTAGGAAATGCACTGAAGCGCCAAAGAAAGTGGTAAAGGTATGCTTATTCAAACAGAGAGATATGTAAACAGGCAGAAGACGGAGTTGCGATCGGCAACGTCTGTATAAGACAGCACATGTCTGGCGCAGTTGTTAGATCGGTTACTGTCGCTACAATGGCAGGTTATCAAGATACAGGACAATGTGACACGACACACGTCCAGAATTGCTACAGTATCTCCAGGAACACTCTTCTGCGATTAAACACTTGCGCTGGCCCCCAAACTCCTCAGACGTGAACATTATTAGGATCTGGGATGCCTTGAAACTTGCTGTTCAGAACAGATCTCCACCCCCTCGTACTCTTACGGATTTATGGACAGCCCTTCAGTATTCATGCTGTTAGTTCCCTCCAGCACTATTTCAGACATTGTATTTTATTGTATTGTATATTAACCGGAGGCCTAGAAACGACGGAGGCTCCGTTCCCGCCGCAGCCGCAGTGGTCGATAACCCCACGACGACTACCGCAGTCCACTTCACGCCTCCGCCGCCTCACACCGAACCAGAACCACTCTTTCAGGGCTATCGTGCGGTTCGGCCCCCGGTGGACCCCCAGGGAACGTCTCACACCAGACGAGTGTAAATCCTATGTTTGCGTGGTAGAGTTAGGCGGTGTATGCGTACGTGTAGAACTTGTTTGCGCAGCAATCGCCGACCTAGTGTAGCTGATGTGGAATAAGGGGAACCAGCCCGTATTCAACGAGGCAGATGGAAAACCGCCTAAAAACCATCCACAGACTGGCCGGCTCACAGACGCAAGTCCGTCGGGCGGATTCGTGCCGGCGACCAGGCGCTCTTTCCCAGTCCGGAAAGCCGTGCGTCAGACCGAACGGCTAACCGGGCGGGCATTTCAGACATTAGTCGAGTCCATTCCATCTTGTGCTGAGGCATTTCTGGGGGCTCGCGGGGACGCTGCACGATATTAGGCAGGTGTACCAGTCTTTATGGCTGTTCATTGTATTAACAACTAGCGACATTCTTTCGTACCGCTCTTTCAGGTGGGCAGATATTGAAGCGTTTTTAACGTATTACCGTTCCCGTTCCGTAGTACTACTGCCTCCGAACTTCGCTTAAATAAATCTATGAATATTTGCTATGCTCCGACGCTGCAATTTACAATGAGTACCAGTTGACGGTAATTAAATTTAGGAATGAACGATGAATGCAAAGATTGCATACAAAGGACGGTTTCATTGTATTTTGATTATTAATTCAAACCCACTCAGGTGTATTACTACAGCAGCACGAAGTGTCTGCTCCCCGTAATTCCGCCAGACGGTCTGCAAAATGTTTGTGGCTTTGGTTCAAAAATGGCTCTGAGCACTATGGGACATAACATCTCAGGTCATCAGTCCCCTAGAACTACTTAAACCTAACTAACCTAAGGACATCACACACATTCATGCCCGAGGCAGGATTCGAACCTGCGACTGTAGCAGTCACGCGGTTCCGTACTGAAGCGCCTAGAACCGCTCGGCCACCACGGCCGGCGTGGGTTTGGTCTTGAACATTACATACGACTACCAGACCATTCATAACATGGCTTTAGCACAACTCGACAATCTGAATATGTTCTACGAACGAAATCGGTCGCAACACAACAAATGTGTAATTACGTAGCTGAGGTTGTTTTCATAACTCATTACAATTGGCGTCAGCAGCTGCACCAGCTCAACATGATCAAGATGATTTCGCTGTAGTTCCAGCTGGGGAAATTTAGGGCGTTGCATGGGAAATAACCAAACACGAAAAAAGTTCGTACAAACGGTGTCACAGGCAGGATAAATTTTGTTTTCTACCGGATCATTTCATGTCACTGCATCATTTCATTTCAGCGCATTTTAATCACTTCATGTACACTGATCACCCACCACAGTATGACCACCGACCTACTATCGATATAAACCCGTCCAGGCGATAGCAGCGTCACCTGGCAAATGAGATTGCTGGCCAGACACACGCACGGTGCGTGCAGTATCAATGGGCGTGCTGTCCGTGTGTAGAATGGGGAAGGCGCGCGATCTGAGTTTGACCGAGGGTAGAATGTGGTAGCCTGTTGACTCGGCACCAGCTTTAGAAAACTGCACGACGTGTCGAGTGCACGAAGAGTTCTGTGGAGAATATCTTCAACAAGTGGCGAAACCACGCTGAAACCCCGTCCACACGTCGTGAAGTTGGGCCGCCCCCCGTTATTACAGATGTCGGTCGCCGTAGGCTGGGTAGTTTGGTCAAACAGGGCAGGCGGCGAATCGTGGCGGAACTAACATCAGACTTTAATGTCGGGCAGACAACAAATGTGTCTGAGCACGCAGTGCACAGAATACAGCTGACGATGGGCTTCCGCAACTAATGACCCACTTACGTCCCAATGTTAACACCACGATACTACGACTGAAATGGGGGCTGGACGTTGACGAAGTGGCAGAGCTTCGCATGGTCTGATGAATTCCGATATCTTCATCATGCCGACGGCAGTGCGCGAATTCATCGTCTTTCATGGTGAACAGCTCTTTGACACCTATACTGCGGGACGGAGACAAGCTGGCCGCGGCTCCATTATGCTCTGGGATATATTCAAGTGGGTATTTCCAGTCGAGCTTGTACAAAGCACTATGACGGCCAAGAAGTATCGTCAACCAGATAATACGCCATGTCACAAGGCCACGAATGTGATGGAGTGCTTAGAGGAACACACTGATGCGTTCCAGTTGATGCGCTGGCTGCCGCAGCTCCTCAGATCTGAAGCCATTCGAACACATCTGGGATCTACATCTACATCCATACTCCGCAAGCCAACTGACGGTGTGTGGCGGAGGGTACCCTGAGTACCTCTAACGGTTCTCCCTTCTATTCCAATCTCGTATTGTTCTTGGAAAGAAGGATTGTCGGTATGCTTCTGTGTGGGTTCTAATCTCTCTGATTTTATCCTCATGGTCTCTTCGCGAGATATACGTAGGAGCGAGCAATATACTGCTTGACTCTTCGGTGAAGGTATGTTCTCGAAACTTCAACAAAAGCCCGTACCGAGCTACTAAGCGTCTCTCCTGCACAGTCTTCCACTGGAGTTTATCATCTCCGTAACGCTTTCGCGATTACTAAATCATCCTGTAACGAAGCGCGCTGCTCTCCGTTGGATCTTCTCTATCTCTTCTATCAACCCTATCTGGTACGGATCCTACACTGCTGAGCAGTATTCAAGAGGTGGGCGAACAAGCGTACTGTAACCTACTTCCTTTGTTTTCGGATTGCATTTCCTTAGGATTCTTCCAATGAATCTCAGTCTGGCATCTGCTTTACCGACGATCAACTTTATATGGAATTAACTGCTTCCAGTTGCTGATCTATTTTGTAGCTAAATGATAAGGGATCTATCTTTCTATGTATTCGCAGCACATTACACTTGTCTACATTGAGATTCAATTGCCATTCCCTGCACCATGCGTCAATTCGCTGCAGATCCTCCTGCATTTCAGTACAATTTTCCATTGTTACAACCTCTCGATACACCACAGCATCATCTGCAAAAAGACTCAGTGAACTTCCGATGTCATCCACAAGGTCATTTATGTATATTGTGAATAGCAACGGTCCTACGACACTCCCCTGCGGCACACCTGAAATCGCTCTTACTTCGGATGACATCTCTCCGTTGAGAATGACATGCTGCGTTCTGTTATCTAGGAACTCTTCAATCCAATCACACAATCGGTCTGGTAGTCCATATGCTCTTACTTTGTTCATTAAACGACTGTGGGGAACTGTATCGAACGCCTTGCGGAAGTCAAGAAACACGGCATCTACCTGGGAACCCGTGTCTATGGCCCTCTGAGTCTCGTGGACGAATAGCGCGAGCTGGGTTTCAGACGACCGTCTTTTTCGAAACCCATGCTGATTCCTACAGAGTAGATTTCTAGTCTCCAGAAAAGTCATTATATTCGAACATAACACGTGTTCCAAAATTCTACAACTGATCGACGTTAGAGATATAGGTCTATAGTTCTGCACATCTGTTCGACGTCCCTTCTTGAAAACGGGGATGACCTGTGCCCTTTTCCAGTCCTTGGAACGCTACGCTCTTCTAGAGACCTACGGTACACCGCTGCAAGAAGGGAGCAAGTTCCTTCGCGTACTGTGTAAAATCGAACTGGTATCCCATCAGGTCCAGAGGCCTTTCCTCTTTTGAGCGATCTTAATTGTATCTCTATCCCTCTGTCGTCTATTTCGATATCTACCATTTTGTCATCTGTGCGACAATCTAGAGAAGGAACTACAGTGCAGTCTTCCTCTGTGAAACAGCTTTGGAAAAAGGCATTTAGTATTTCGGCCTTTAGTCTGTCATCCTCTGTTTCAGTACCATTTTGGTCACAGTGTGTCTGGACATTTTGTTTTGATCCACCTACCGCTTTGACATAAGACCAAAATTTCTTAGGATTTTCTGCCAAGTCAGTACATAGAACTTTACTTTCGAATTCATTGAACGCCTCTCGCAGAGCCCTCCTCACACTACATTTCGCTTCGCGTAGTTTTTGTTTGTCTGCAAGGCTTTGGCTATGTTTATGTTTGCTGTGAAGTTCCCTTTGCTTCCGCAGCAGTTTTCTAACTCGGTTGTTGTACCACGGCGGCTCTTTTCCATCTCTTACGATCTTGCTTGGCACATACTCATCTAATGCATAGTGTACGATGGTTTTGAACTTTGTCCACTGACCCTCAACACTATCTGTACTTGAGAAAAAACTCTTGTGTTGAGCCGTCAGGTACTCTGTAATCTGCTTTTTGTCAATTTTGCTAAACAGAAAAATCTTCCTACCTTTTTTAATATTTCTATTTACGGCTGAAATCATCGATGCCGTAACCGCTTTATGATCGCTGATTCCCTGTTCTGCGTTAACTGTTTCAAATAGTTCGGGTCTGTTTGTCAGCAGAAGGTCTAATATGTTATCGCCACGAGTCGGTTCTCTGTTTAACTGCTCAAGGTAGTTTTCAGATAAAGCACTTAAAAAAATTTCACTGGATTGTTTGTCCCTGCCACCCGTTATGAACGTTTGAGTCTCCCAGTCTACATCCGACAAATTAAAATCTCCACAGAGAACTATAACATGGTGGGGAAATCTACTCAAAATATTTTCTAAATTATCCTTCAGGTGCTTAGCCACAACAGCTGCTGAGCCAGGGGGCCTATAGAGACATCCAATTACCATGTCTGAGCCTGCTTTAACCGTGACCTTCACTCAAATTATTTCACATTTCGGATCTGTGTCTGAGCTCACCGCTCCCCCCCCCCCCCCCTCCCCATCCCCCTCCCCGTAATTTACGGGAATTAGGTGACTTGTACTTGCAGATGTGGTGCCAAATCCTTCCAGCGATCTAAAAGCTTCATTGCTTCTGTGCCACGACGCTTGACCGCCGTTATCCTTGCCAAAGGTGGGGATATTGGCTATTACGTAGGTAATAGGTAGTATATAATCTCCTGTGGCAGGGTAAACCACAGTCCGTTACAAACTTCGTTCACCAAATGGTGCTGTCCCCACAAACCTATCCGCTGGAACTCTGGTAATAAAGTTCGGAAATTATGCGTGGAAACATAAGAGAAAAATGAAGATTTGAGTTTCACCCGAGCTCTAAGGACTGACCGAACACGTTTCTGCGCATGGAAAACTATACCGGTCATCGCCCAACTTCCCCTCTGTTCAGCGTTCATCGTATGCTACCTCGTTAGTAAGGTATTCCGTAAATCACGAATAAAGTATTCAAGTTTTTACAAGCAGACCGCTTTTGAATCGTCTTCGGTGTGGTAAATTACAAATTACCAAAATCAGTAAGTAAATGTTAGAAAATGGTTCAAACATCCCTGAGGCATCTAACAGTAACAGCGAAGATTCTTGCACAGGAATAGTTGCATCAGCACTTGTTCACCATACGGTGTGCTGGGCAACAATTCGCAGTCACCAGACCTTGCGACAGTTGTTTGGAGCGTCCTTATAGAAACCAATATGCAAAAGAGGAAGAAAGAATTTATGGCACCTGCCTATATATAGGGAGTAAATTTTAAGTTGACAAACCAGAATAACTCGAAAAATAAGCAACACTTGGTAAATTTTGATTCGCTTAAACTAAAACTCTCTCTCTTTCCCCATAGGGTGGGGATTGAGAAAGAGGAATTAGAGTTTTACAAATGTTGACCCAAATATTAATTTTTTCCGCAGATTCGGATAAGTGTTGTTGTTTCGTAGTCATGAGGCCACACAACTTTTAATTATCAAACAAATCATCTAACTAGCTAACTAACCAAACATCCTACGAAGTAAATAAGTATTTTTTATTTAAACGTAACCTTTTTCCACGCAAATTGAGACCATGGATTTTCTTGAATTACAGCGCCAACTACCAAGAATCAAAACAAATGTTTAAGACAAAATGTACGTAGCTTTTGATGTAGAATCTGATTCTGCAATAAAAATGGAGGTTCCCATTTGAAATTTTAAAGGTGCCTCCCGCCCCACCCCCAGGGGGCTGGGGTGGCGGGCTAAATTTAGCACCAGCAGATGTCCCCCCTCGAAAATAATCAACTTCGTATTCTACACATTTTTTCGTGTGAAGTTTATTTTTGGAGTTATTCTGGTTTGTCAATTTAAAATTTACACCCTGTATAACGATGGCCAGAAGTGGATTTGGCGCTATCTCATCCCTACCATGCAATCATTAGAATGTGAAGCAGAGAGTTTTTCCTTGCTTGCCTGCTGACTCGCTGTGATGCGCACTACGGCAGTGAAGTTTCAAAGTAATAGAGGAATAAGAATAAAGGATAACTCTGTCGTATTGTTCTAATTCTATCTGCATGTGGGTGTCATCTGAAGCTTCTCACAGTACCTAGAATATTTTAGAACTATTTTTAATAACACCCTTCGTGGAGAATAGCATTTTCCAACATCTCAGTTACATAATCTTGCACAGCTATGCTCTACATTTAAACGTCTTTTTCAACAACTGAACATTGACTAAATTTTTTTTCAGCCAGTACGACAGCTGGCCTTTGTCAGGGAACAGTACAGTAGGAATAAAGAAAAATACTTTACTTGATATATTATTAGCAAGCATGCATGGAAGTCTAATTTTATTTTCGCTCTCACCCCATCACACTTGAATCCAGCATCTCACTGACGTCATGCTCTCGGCCAAACAACCGTTAGCAGAAACAATAGAAACTGAAAAAGTGCCACGCATACGTGAGACCTGCCGCCGACAGCAAGCCACTGCCGATCGGAATTCTACATGAGAGCCATGGAGGCTTGTGCTCTCGATCAAAAACTGCCAATGGCAGGCGTCCGCTTCCTCGCTGTGAGATGAAGCAACGTCCTTTCTCTCCCCTGAGTAGACTGGACAGTGAAGCACTACACGGCACTGGTGAAAGCGCTTACAGAAAAGTTAACATTCTCAACAAACTGCACTAACAGTACGTTGCCTCTGCATCTTCTTTTATAACATGGTACAACCCATCGTCAACTCCAACGACAGTTAAACCTAATCGAAGAAGACAGTCTATTACTTGTTACTGTTCGTTTGAAGTGCAGGGAATAATATACTGTATTTCTTCGTACAACCGTGTAGTCTTCCGGCCTTCATAATTTCGAAATTGAAATGTAAGCTCAGAACCTAGTGCAAACAGATACGTCATAGTATAACGTCACTAACATTATTGGTTGTTGTTGTTGTTGTTGTTGTGGTCTTCAGTCCTGAGACTGGTTTGATGCAGCTCTCCATGCTACTCTATCCTGTGCAAGCTTCTTCATACCCCAGTACCTACTGCAACCTACATCCTTCTGAATCTGCTTAGTGTATTCATCTCTTTGTCTCCCTCTACGATTTTTACCCTCCACGCTGCCCTCCAATACTAAATTGGTGATCCCTTGATACCTCAGAACATGTCCTACCAACCGATCCCGTCTTCTGGTCAAGTTGTGCCACAAACTTCTCTTCTCCCCAATCCTATTCAATACTTCCTCATTAGTTATGTGATCTACACATCTAATCTTCAGCATTCTTCTGTAGCACCACATTTCGAAAGCTTCTATTCTCTTCTTGTCCAAACTATTTATCGTCCATGTTTCACTTCCATACATGGCTATACTCCATACAAATACTTTCAGAAATGACTTCCTGACACTTAAATCTATACTCGATGTTAACAAATTTCTCTTCTTCAGAAACGCTTTCCTTGCCATTGCCAGTCTACATTTTATATCCTCTCTACTTCGACCATCATCAGTTATTTTGCTCCCCAAATAGCAAAACTCCTTTACTACTTTAAGTGTCTCATTTCCTAATCTAATTCCCTCAGCATCACCCGACTTAATTCGACTACATTCCATTATCCTCGTTTTGCTTTTGTTGATGTTCATCTTATATCCTTCTTTCAAGACACTGTCCATTTCATTCAACTGCTCTTCCAAGTCCTTTGCTGTCTCTGACAGAATAACAATGTCATCGGCGAACCTCAAAGTTTTTACTTCTTCTCCATGGATTTTAATACCTACTCCGAATTTTTCTTTTGTTTCCTTTACTGCTTGCTCAATATACAGATTGAATAACATCGGGGAGAGGCTACAACCCTGTCTTACTCCCTTCCCAACCACTGCTTCCCTTTGATGTCCCTCGACTCTTATAACTGGTTTCTGTACAAATTGTAAATAGCCTTTCGCTCCCTGTATTTTACCCCTGCCACCTTTAGAATTTGAAAAAGAGTATTCCAGTCAACATTGTCAAAAGCTTTCTCTAAGTCTACAAATGCTAGAAACGTAGGTTTGCCTTTCCTTAATCTTTCTTCTAAGATAAGTCGTAAGGTCAGTATTGCCTCACGTGTTCCAGTGTTTCTACGGAATCAAAACTGATCTTCCCCGAGGTTGGCTTCTATTAGTTTTTCCATTCGTCAGTAAAGAATTCGTGTTAGTATTTTGCAGCTATGACTTATTAAACTGTTAGTTCGGTAATTTTCACATCTGTCAACACCTGCTTTCTTTGGGATTGGAATTATTATATTCTTCTTTAAGTCTGTGGGTATTTCGCCTGTCTCATACATCTTGCTCACCATATGGTGGAGTTTTGTCAGGACTGGCTCTCCCAAGGCCGTCAGTAGTTCCAATGGAATGTTGTCTACTCCCGGGGCCTTGTTTCGACTCAGGTCTTTCAGTGCTCTGTCAAACTCTTCACGCAGTATCGTATCTCCCATTTCATCTTCATCTACATCCTCTTCCATTTCCATAATATTGTCCTCAAGTACATCGCCCTTGTATAGACCCTCTATATACTCCTTCCACCTTTCTGCTTTCCCTTCCTTGCTTAGAACTGGGTTTCCATCTGAGCTCTTGATATTCATACAAGTCGTTCTCTTATCTCCGAAGGTCTCTTTAATTTTCCTGTAGGCAGTATCTACCTACCTCTACATCCTTACATTTGTCCTCTAGCCATCCCTGCTTAGCCATTTTGCACTTCCTGTCGATCTCATTTTTGAGACGTTTGTATTCCTTTTTGCCTGCTTCATTTACTGCATTTTTATATTTTCTCCTTTCAGCAATTAAATTCAATATTTTTCTCTGTTACCCAAGGATTTCTACTAGACCTCGTCTTTTTACCTACTTGATCCACTGCTGCCTTCACTACTTCATCCCTCAAAGCTACCCATTCTTCTTCTACTGTATTTCTTTCCCCCATTCCTGTCAATTGTTCCATTATGCTCTCCCTGAAACTCTGTACAACCTCTGGTTCTTTCAGTTTATCCAGGTCCCATCTCATTAAATTCCCACTTTTTTGCAGTTTCCTCAGTTTTAATCTACAGGTCATAACCAATAGATTGTGGTCATAGTCCACATCTGCCCCTGGAAATGTCTTACAATTTAAAACCTTGTTCCTGTATCTCTGTCTTACCATTATATAATCTATCTGATACCTTTTAGTATCTCCAGGGTTCTTCCATGTATACAACCTTCTTTCATGATTCTTAAACCAAGTGTTAGCTATGATTAAGTAATGCTCTGTGCAAAATTCTACCAGGCGGCTTCCTCTTTCATTTCTTAGCCCCAATCCATATTCACCTACTATGTTTCCTTCTCTCCCTTTCCCTACACTCGAATTCTAGTCACCCATGACTATTAAATTTTCGCCTCCCTTCACTATCTGAATAATTTCTTTTATTTCATCATACATTTCTTCAATTTCTTCGTCATCTGCAGAGCTAGTTGGCATATAAACTTCTACTACTGTAGTAGGTGTGGGCTTCGTATCTATCTTGGCCACAATAATGCGTTCACTATGCTGCTTGTAGTAGCTTACTCGCATTCCTATTTTCCTATTCATTATTAAACCTACTCCTGCATTACCCCTATTTTATTTTGTGTTTGTAACCCTGTAGTCACCTGACCATAAGTCTTGTTCCTCCTGCCACCGAACTTCACTAATTCCGACTACATCTAACTTTAACCTATCCATTTCCCTTTTTAAATTTTCTAACCTACCTGCCCGATTAAGGGATCTGACATTCCACGCTCCGACCCGTAGAACGCCAGTTTTCTTTCTCCTGATAACGACATCCTCTTGAGTAGTCCCCGCCCGGAGATCCGAATGGGGGACTATTTTACCTCCGGAATATTTTACCCAAGAGGACGCCATCATCATTTAATCATACAGTAAAGCTGCACGTCCTCGGGAAAAATTACGGCTGTAGTTACCCCTTGCTTTCAGCCGTTCGCAGTACCAGCACAGCAAGGCCGTTTTGGTTATTGTTACAAGGCCAGATCAGTCAATCATCCAGACTGTTGCCCTTGCAACTACTGAAAAGGCTGCTGCCCCTCTTCATGAACCACACGTTTGTCTGGCCTCTCAACAGATACCCCTCCGTTGTGGTTGCACCTACGGTACGGCTATCTGTATCGCTGAGGCACGCAAGCCTCCCCACCAACAGCAAGGTCCATGGTTCATGGGGGGGGGGGGGGGGGGGACATTATTGGTAGGATAACAAAAATGAAAACAGAAAAAAGAACAGAATGTTGTTCTTCGTGCAAGTTTTGTAGATCTAGAGATTTGACACATTAGTATATTCACATAGCTTTTGCGAACTATATATTGCCAGTCAGAAGCAACTTTTTTTAACTGTTTTGGATCTCCCAGAATGGAAAGTCCTCTTAACTGGTACTACCTACGTCAGTTCCACTGGCCTGTACCAATGATCCTCATCAAGTAAGCAACGATAAAAATCACAGATTGTTCACCATGCATGTTCAGTCTTTCACTAGAGAACAACAAGTTTACGTTTAAGTATGGCTCCCACCCTGGTGTTGTTCTTGCAATTAGACGCCACTTCGGCGGATCGCGTTCCGGTTTCGACGCAAGCATTCATTTGGCCTTACAACACTGAGTAAACTCTGCTCTGTACCACAAGTTATAAAAATCCGTCATAGCAGGTAATCGAACCCGGTGCTGTGGGAATTCCAAAAACTGGTGGCGTGATAGGAGAAATGAGAGTCTATATGGAAGCCATAGCGGTCCAGTACTGGAGTTTAATAGGGCTTTGAGACTTCCAGTCAAATAAGGCAGATGGGACAGAAAACAGTCATTCGGAATTTTTAGTCAGTATGGTAAGTGGCAAACAAACGACCATTCAAGTTGATGAATAAAATCCATTAGGCTGGAGACATTTCATCAGACATTCGGGAAAACATCTTCCATACAATCCCGAAGACACCAAGGCAAGTAAGTGCGAAAACTAGAACAGAATCAGCTCACCATCTCATGCATCCAAGCTGCTAACAAGAATAATATACAGAAGAATGGGAAAGAAAACAATCTGTTAACTGATGATCAATTTGGATTTACGAAAGGTAAAGGTACCAGAGATGCAACTGTGGGGTTACGATTAATAATGGGAACAAGGTTTAAGAAAAATCAAGACACATTCATACAATTTGTTGATTTCGAAATACGTTCGATATTGTAGTATGGTGTACGACGTTCAAAATTCTGAGTAAAATACACTCCTGGAAATTGAAATAAGAACACCGTGAATTCATTGTCCCAGGAAGGGGAAACTTTATTGACACATTCCTGGGGTCAGATACATCACATGATCACACTGACAGAACCACAGGCACATAGACACAGGCAACAGAGCATGCACAATGTCGGCACTAGTACAGTGTATATCCACCTTTCGCAGCAATGCAGGCTGCTATTCTCCCATGGAGACGATCGTAGAGATGATGGATGTAGTCCTGTGGAACGGCTTGCCATGCCATTTCCACCTGGCGCCTCAGTTGGACCAGCGTTCGTGCTAGACGTGCAGACCGGGTTAGACGACGCTTCATCCAGTCCCAAACATGCTCAATGGGGGACAGATCCGGAGATCTTGCTGGCCAGGGTAGTTGACTTACACCTTCTAGAGCGCGTTGGGTGGCACGGGATACATGCGGACGTGCATTGTCCTGTTGGAACAGCAAGTTCCCTTGCCGGTCTAGGAATGGTAGAACGATGGGTTCGATGACGGTTTGGATGTACCGTGCACTATTCAGTGTCCCCTCGACGATCACCAGTGGTGTACGGCCAGTGTAGGAGATCGCTCCCCACACCATGATGCCGGGTGTTGGCCCTGTGTGCCTCGGTCGTATGCAGTCCTGATTGTGGCGCTCACCTGCACGGCGCCAAACACGCATACGACCATCATTGGCACCAAGGCAGAAGCGACTCTCATCGCTGAAGACGACACGTCTCCATTCGTCCCTCCATTCACGCCTGTCGCGACACCACTGGAGGCGGGCTGCACGATGTTGGGGCGTGAGCGGAAGACGGCCTAACGGTGTGCGGGACCGTAGCCCAGCTTCATGGAGACGGTTGCGAATGGTCCTCGCCGATACCCCAGGAGCAACAGTGTCCCTAATTTGCTGGGAAGTGGCGGTGCGGTTCCCTACGGCACTGCGTAGGATCCTACGGTCTTGGCGTGCATCCGTGCGTCGCTGCGGTCCGGTCCCAGGTCGACGGGCACGTGCACCTTCCGCCGACCACTGGCGACAACATCGATGTACTGTGGAGACCTCACGCCCCACGTGTTGAGCAATTCGGCGGTACGTCCACCCGGCCTCCCGCATGCCCACTATACGCCCTCGCTCAAAGTCCGTCAACTGCACATACGGTTCACGTCCACGCTGTCGCGGCATGCTACCAGTGTTAAAGACTGCGATGGAGCTCCGTATGCCACGGCAAACTGGCTGACACTGACGGCGGCGGTGCACAAATGCTGCGCAGCTAGCGCCATTCGACGGCCAACACCGCGGTTCCTGGTGTGTCCGCTGTGCCGTGCGTGTGATCATTGCTTGTACAGCCCTCTCGCAGTGTCCGGAGCAAGTATGGTGGGTCTGACATACCGGTGTCAATGTGTTCTTTTTTCCATTTCCAGGAGTGTATAAGTAAGCTATGGGAAGAGATGGATAATTTGCAACACAGCATTAGGTAAAATGATTTAAGATGTTCGAAATTCTCAGGAAAATAGGCGTAAGCAGTAGAAGAAAACGGCTAATATACAATATGCAGAAGAACGAAGAGGAATGTTACGATTGGAAGACCAAGAACTAAGTGTTTGTATTAAAAAGGGCGTAAGACAGGGTAGTCTTCCTCTCCTGTTGTTCAATCTGTACATCGGAGACGCAGTGACGGAAATAACGAAAGATTCGACTCAGATTATAATTAGGGGGAAAAGGATATGAGTGATAAGATTCATTAGTGACATTGCTATACTCAGTGAAACTGAAGAAGGTTTGCAGGATCTGGCGAACAGGATGAACGTTTTCATAAGTACAGATTAAGAACTGAGAGTAAATTGAAGAAAGAAGAAAAAAATGAGGATTAGCAGTAAACTTAAATCAAAACTGGTGACCACGAAGTAGACATTCATAGCAAGAAGTATGTGATAACCGCACCAGCACATGCAGACAGAGCATACCTGGCAAAACAGGTCTACTCGTATCAAATATAGGCCTTAATTTTAGAAACAAAGTTCTAAAAACGTACGTTTGGAGCACAGAATTGTATAATAGTGAATCATGGACTGTGGGAAAACCGAAAAAGAAATGCAGCGAAGCGTTTGAGATATAGTGCTATAGAATAATATTGAAACTTAGGTGATAAGAAATGAGCAGTTTATCTGCAGAACCGACGAAGAAAGGAACGTATAGGAAATATTGACAAGAGGAAGCCATGAATGATGGGCTTTGTGTTAACATGCCATCGAAGAACATTCTTAGTATTAAAAGGAGCTGTAGAAAGTGCAGTGGAGTGTATGATTATGTAAGGGGTAACACGAAGAGGCCGGGACAAGAGAGGAATTCATGGCTGGCCACATCAAACAAGTTAGTAGACTGATAAGTGAGGAAATAGACGGGAGGCGTAGCGTACAGTGCTGTGCCTTCGAGTAAGGCGGTACTCAAACCCTAAGTTTCATTTGATTATCTACACATAGTCTTCCTGTACGTGGCACATCCTTGTCTTCTTACGATCGATAAATGTGCTGATCTAATCCGTTTTCTTAGCACTACATTTCATAGTGAAAAGCGAACCACATTAAAGTTTTATATTTCCCATAACATACCAAATATCTCAAAACATGTTTTAGGAGTCACTCTGAAACAAAATATACCGTAAAATATCGTCTAACGAGTTATGTATATACAATATAGTAAAGTGTACCGGCATCACAGATTCTGATCGTGTATTTCACAATAAATTTTATATTATATATATAGGCCATTAAAATTGCTATACCAAGAAGAAATGCACATGATAAATGGGTATTCATTGGACAAATATATTATACTAGAACTGACATGTGATTACATTTTCACGCAATTTGGGTGCATAGATCCTCGGAAATCAGTATCCAGAACAATCACCTCTGGCGGTAATAACGGCCTTGATACGACAGGGCATTGAGTCAAACAGAGCTGGGATGGCGTGTACAAGTACAGATGCCCATGCAGCTTCAACACGATACCAAAGTTCATCAAGAGTAGTGACTGGCGTATTGTGACGAGCCAGTTCCTCAGCCATCATTGACCAGACGTTTTCAATTGGTGAGAGATCTGGAGAATGTGCTAGCCAGGGCAGCAGTCGAACATTTTCTGTATCCAGAAAGGCACGTACAGGACCTGCAGCATTCGGTCGTGCATTATCCTGCTGAAATGTAGGGTTTCGCAATGCGAACAAGAGGTGACCGAGACGTGTAAACAATGGCATCCCATACCATCTCGCCGAGTGATACACCAGTATGGCGATGACGAATACACGCTTCCAATCTGCGTTTACCGTGATGTCGCCAAACACGGATGCGACCATCATGATGCTGTAAACAGAACCTGGATTCATCCGAAAAAATGACGTTTTGCCATTCGTGCACCCAGGTTCGTCGTCGAGTACACCATCGCAGGCGCTCCTGTCTATGATGCAGCGTCAAGAGTAACCGCAGCCGTGGTCTCCGAGCTGATAGTCCATGCTGCTTCAAACGTCGTCGAACTGTTCGTGCAGATGGTTGTTGTATTGCAAACGTCCCCATCTGTTGACTCAGGGATCGAAATGTGGCTGCACGATCCGTTGCAGCCATGGGGATAAGATGCTTGTCATCTCGACTGCTAGTGATACGAGGCGGTTGGGATCAAGCACGGCGTTCCGTATTACCCTCCGGAACCCACCGATTCCATATTTTGCTAACAGTCATTGGACCTTGACCAACGCGATCAGCAATGTCGCGATAAACCGCATGCGATAGGCTACAATCCGACCTTTATCAAAGTCAGAAACGTGATGGTACGCATTTCTCCTCCTTACACGAGGCGTCACAACAACGTTTCACCAGGCAACGCCGGTCAACTGCTGTTTGTTTATGAGTAATCGGTTGGAAACTTTCCTCATGTCAGCACGTTGTAGGTGTCTCCACCGGAGCCAACCTTGTGTGAATGTCTGAAAAGCTAATCATTTGCATGTCACAGCATCTTCTTCCTGTCCGTTAAATTTCGCGTCTGTTTCACGTCATCTTCATGATGTAGCAATTTTAATGCCCAGTAGTATATAAACTTATTGAGAATTGGTATGAAAATTATTACTCACAAATACGTGTCCCAATTTTTAGCGTTCCATTCAAATATAAATTACAACTACATGGGTGAAAGCAATCATAGAGGAAGCCGCCTAATTTTGCACATATCCTATTTAACGCCTGGTTTAAGAATCGTGAAAGAAGGCTGTACACGAACAAGAGACTTGGAGACAGAAAAGTTTCAGACTGATTATACGCTGAAGTCACAGAAGTCATGGTATATTTCCCAACTTCGTGTCGGGCCTCCTATTCCCCGGTGTAGCGCAGCAGCTAGACGTGGCCACTAAAACCGTCCATAAGTGCGGAAGTGTAGCAGATACAACATGTTGTGCACGAACTGACCTTTCGATTATGTCCCACAAATGTTTGATGGCATTCACGTCGGGCGATCTGAGTGGCCAAATCATTCGCTAGAACTGTCCAGAATGTTCTTCAAACCAGCGGCGAGCAATTGTGGCCCGATGACAGTTCCATGAAATCCTTGAGTGGCTGCTAATGGTCTCCCAGTAGCCGAACATGGCCATTTCCAATCAATTCAGTTGAAACAGTGCACCCAATCCATTCCATGTGAACACAGCCCATACAATGATGGACCCGCCAACAGCTTCCACAGTGCCATGTTGACTACTTGCCTTCGTGGCTCTGCGACACACTCCAACACTACAATCAGATCTTACTAACTGAAATGAGGACTCATCTGACCAGACCACGGTTTTCCAGTCGTCTAGAGCCCAGCCGATATTGTAACGAGACCAGAAGTAGTGCAGGAGGCGATGTCGTGGTGTTAGCAAAGGCATTCGAATCAGTCGTCTGCTGCCATAGCCCAACGAATTTCACCGCACTGTCCTAAAAGATATGTTTGTCAGAGTCGCACATTGATTTGTACGGTTATTTCGCGCAGTGTTGCTTGTCTGTTAACACTGACAACTCTACGTAAACGCCGCCTCTCTCGGTCGTGAGAGTGAAGCCACTGAGTTGTCCGTTGTGAGAGGTATTTTCGGCACATTTTTAACACTGTGGATCTCGGAATACTGAACTGCCTAACAATTTCCGAAATGGAATGTCCCACGCATCTAGCTCCAACTATCATTTCGCGTTCAAAAAGTCTGTTAATTCCCGTCTTGTGGCCATAATTATGCCGAAAACCTTTTCACATGAATACAAATGACAGCTCCGCCAATGCACTGCCCGTTTGTACCTTAGGTACGCGCTACTACCACCATCTGTATAGGTGCGTACCTCTATCCCATGAGTTTGATCGCTTCAGTGTACAATGGTAAGACAGAAATATGTGAACCATATTTTAAAGTGTAAGACATTTCCTGGGACAGATGTGGACTCTGAGCAAAATTAATTGCTTTTTAGCCACATTAAAATAAGAAATTGTAAAAAGGTTAAGATGTTACCTGGATACTGAGGTTGACAGAAGTTGGACGGAGCATTAGGCAACTGAAATAGGGAAAAGGAATACGGTGGAAGATAAATGAGTTGCTTCGAGAGATGAAACAGTGAAGGCAGCAGAGGATCAAATAGGTAAAAAGACAAGGCCTAGAAGAAATCGTTGGATATCACGGGTTATATTGAATTTAATAGATGAATAGAGAAAATATGGAAGTGTGCCAAATGAAGTAGGTGAAAGAACAAAAACGCCTAAAAAATGAGACTGACAGGAACTGGAAAATGGCTAAAGAGGAGGAAAAGGAACAGCTAGAGGTCAAATGTAAGGATATAGAAACATGTGCAACTAAGGAAAGATAGATAATGCCTATACGAAAATTAAAGAGGTCTTTGGAGACAAGAGAAACCTCTGGATGACTATCAAGACGTCAAGCTGAAAACCAGTAGTGAGCAAAGAACGGAAAGCTGAAAGGTGGGAGGAGTATATACATGTGCTACATAAGGGAAACGAAGGCAATATTACAGAACGAAAAGAGGACAAAGATGAAGATGAAATAGGAGATATGACATTGCGGGAAGAGTTTGACGGAGCACTGAAAGACCACAGTCGAAACATGGCCCCTGAAATACTCATATCCTTGGAACAGCCAGCCACGACGAACGTATTCCATCAGGTCCGCAAGATGTATGAGACTGGCAAAATACCCTCAGACATAAGAATAATGTAATAATTCCAATTCCAAAGAGAGCACGTGCTGACAGGTGCGAACATTACAGAACCATCAGTAAAATAGGCCATGGCTGCAAAATACTAACACAAATTATTTACAGAAGAATTAGAAAAACTCGTGCAAACTGATCTCGGGGGAGATAAGTTTGGGTTCCGGAGAAACGTAGAAACACGTGATCCAATACTCTTATCTTAGAAAATATGTTGAGCTTTCATAGCTTTCATAGATTTGGAGAAAGCTTTTGACCTAATTGACATCAATACTCTTTGTAGCAGGAGTAAAATACAAGGAGCAAAACTTTACATACAACTTGTACAGAAACCAAACGGCAGTTACGAGAATCGAGGGGCACGAAAGAGAGGCAGTAGTTGAAAAGGGAGTGAGGCAGCCCCGTAGCCTGTCCCCGACTTCATTCAATCTCTACATCGAGAAAACAGAAAAGGAAATAAAAAAACTGTATAACGGATTAAAGTTCAGGGAGAAAAAATAACAACTTTGAGGTTTGCCGGTGACATTGTCAGACAGCAGTGGACTTGGAGGAGCAGTTGAGCGGAATGGACAGTGTCTTGAGGATATAAGGTGAACAATAATAAAAGCAAAACGGGCGTAATGAGAAGTAATCGAATTAAATCAGGCGATGCTATAGGAATTGGATTAAAACACGGGACACTCAGAATAATAGATGAGTCAGAAGCTTCCTCCAAACCTACAAAACCTATTTGGGCCATAGAATAACTGATAAAGAGCGAAATTGAGAGGATATATAATGTAGACTGGCTATGGAAAGAAAAGAGTTCAAGAAGAACAGAAATTTGTTAACATTGAATTTAGATTTCCATTTTAGTAAATCTTTTCAGAAGGTATTTGTCTGGAGTACAGCCTTATGTGGAAGAAGAACGTGGACGATAAACAGTTTAGACAAGAAGAGAATAGAAGCTTTTGAAATATGGTGCTACAGAAGAATGCTGAAGATTAAACGGGGAGATCATGTAATTAATGAGGAGGTACTGAACTGGGGAGAAAAGAAATCTGTGGTATAACTACTAAAATATAGAATCAGTCCGTAGGACACATTCAGAGACAAACAAATATCCCCTGTTTAGTACTGCAGGGAACTACTGGGCGGAAGGTTTGGGAGGCAAAAATTATAGATGAAGACCAAGAGCTGCTACATTGAGCAGGTTCAAAAGGATATAGGTTGCAGTAGTTACTCGGAGATGAAGAGGCTCCCACAAGATAGAGTACCGTGGAGAGTTGCAGCCAAGCAGTCTTCGGTCTGAAGACAACAACAACGCAATAACCTCTGAAGGCGCATAGTAAAATAGTTGCGAAGCGTAACGTACAAGAAGAACGTGCGATGTGCAGAACGCGAAGTGATACATTCCCGTCCGCAACTGGAAACGCTCCAGCCACAGGCGTCCGTCGGTGACAAGTGACTGCGGCACTCGGCGACCCAGTGGCGCAATGGGCCGTAAAGAGTGTCGCCGGAAGTTTACCGGAGGGGAAAAGCTCTGCACAGGAACGAAATGTTTCTGCAAGTGCGGCACAGCATGTTGAAAACACTCCTAGAGGTTTTATGGACAAACTGCTTCCAGTGATTGTACTGCAATCGTGTAGTCATACAATAAAGGTCTTTAGATCTATAATTCCAACGGTCTTGCCGCAGTGGTAACACCGATTCCCGTCAGAACACCGAAGTTAACTGCTGTCGGGCTGGACTACCACTTGGATGGGTGACCATCCGGTCTGCCGAGCGCTGTTGGCAAGCGGTGTGCACTCAGCCCTTGTGAGGCAAACTGAGGAGCTACCTGACTGAGAAGTAGCGGCTCCGGTCTCGTAAACTGACATAAGGCCGAGACAGCTGTGTGCTGACCACTTGCCCCTCCATATCCGCATCCAGTGACGCCTGTGGGCTGAGGATGACAGCGGCCGATTCATACCCGTGGGCCTACCAAGGCCTGTTCAGACGGGGTTTTGTTTTAGATCCATATATTCGCAATACGTTACACTTGTTTGTGTTGCGGCTCAGTTTCCACCCTTCGCTTCAAGCTTTGATCCTCTGCACGTCTTTCTGCATTTCGCTACAATTTTCCACCGTCAAGACCTGTCTGTATACAACAATATCATCCGCAAGAACCCTCACTGAACTTCTGACGTTATCTGCTATGTCATTTACACATTCTGTGAAAAGTAATGGGTCTGTGACACTCCCGTGGAGCATTCCCGAAATTAATTTTATGTTTGAAGACTTCCCTCCGATCAGAAAGACATGCTGCTAGTTCTGTTTGCTAGAAACACTTCAGTCCAATCACACAGCTGGTCTGATATTCAGTACGCTCGTATTTTGTTCATTAGGCGGCGGTGCGGAGCTGTATCGAATGCCTTCCGACGTCAAGGAACACTGCATCTACGTGGGCGTCAGTATCTTTTCTGGGTCTTGTGCACGGTCAGAGCGAACTGGGTTTCACTACCCAGTTGTTTTCAGAATCCATGTTGGTTCCTACAGAGATTTCCGACTTCCAGAAATGTATAATAAGCGAAAATAAAACATGTTCCAAAATTGTACCACTGATCGACGTCAGTGTTGTTTTGAACATGAGAGCAAAAATGCCAATCGGTAAATGAACCCATAACATGCGAAATGTAAACCTATCCCTACAACCAGTTTAATCTTTGTAAGCATTAGACGTTGGACGCTACACTGAAACGCCAAAGCAGATGGTACAGGCATGCGTATTCAAATACAGAGATATGTAAACAGGCAGAATACGGTGCTGCAGTCGGCAACGCCTATATAAAATAACAAGTGCGTGGTGCGTTGTTAGATCGGTTACTGCCCCTTCAACGGCAGGTTATCATGATTTTAGTGAGTTTGAACATGGTTTTATAGTCGGCGCACGAGCGATGGGTCACAGCATCTCCGAGGTAGCGATGAAGAGGGGATTTTCCCGTACGGCCATTTGACGAGTGTACCGTGAGTATCAGGATTCCGGTAAAACATCAGATTTCGGACATCGCTCCTGCCGAAAAAAGATCCTGCAAGAATTGAACCAACGACGACTCAAGAGAATCGTTCAACGTGATCGAAGTGCACCCCTTCCGCAAATTGCCGCAGATTTCAATGCTGCGCCATCAACAAGCGTCAGCGTGCGAACCATTCAACGAAACATCATCGATATGGGCTTTCAGAGTCGAAGGCCCACTCGTTTACCGTTGATGACTGCACGACACAAAGCTTTACGCCTTGCCTGGGCGCGCCATTGGACTGTTGATGATTGGAAACATGTAGCCTGGTCAGACGAGTCTCGTTTCAAATTGTATCGAGCGGATGGACGTGCACGAGTATGGAGACAACTTCGTGAACCCATGGACCCTGCATGTCAGCAGGGAACTGTTCAAGCTGGTGGAGCCGCAAAGCCTGCGAATACGATGGCCCTAGTCGGTGAGCAACGAATCAACAGAGGTGTGCGGAAGTTGAGAGCCGCCTTCGCCCGTCGGCGATGAGGTGGGTGTCTGTTGGCTGCTGGTGTCGGGCGTGTGCAGTTCGAGGCATATGGGGCCCCTGATACGTCTACATGCGACACGTATGTAAGCATCATGTATGATTCTTGTCTATTGTGAATTCAAATGTTGAAATTTGTGTGAAATCTTATGGGACTTAACTGCTAACGTCACCAGTTCCCAAGCTTACACACTACTTAACCTAAATTATCCTAAGGACAAACACACACACCCATGACCGAGGGAGGACTCTAACCTCCGCCGGGACCAGCCGGACAGTCCATGACTGCAGCGCCTTTAGACCGCTCAGCTAATCCCGCGCGGTCCATTGTGGATTCCGACGGAATTGGGCTATTCCAACAGCACAATGCGACACGCCACATGCACACGCTAGAGTGGCTCCAGGAACACTATACTGGCCACCAAACTCCACGGACATTGAATATTATTGAGCATATCTGGGATGCCTTGCAAAGTGCTGTTCAGAAGAGGTCTCCACCTACTTGTACTCTTATGGATTTATGGACATCATGGCAGGATTCATGGTGTCAGTTCCCTCCAGCACTACTTCAGACATTAGAATTATATTAATACCTTCAGCTGCTAACGGGCGTTGATCTATATCAGCGGGGACAGGTGAAAATGTGAGCTCCGACCGGGACTCGAACCCGGGATCGCCTGCTTACATGGCAGACGCTATCCATCTGAGCCACCGAGGCCACAGAGTGTACCGCGACTGCAGCGACTATCTCGCGCACGCCTCCAGTGAGACCCACATTCTCTCCTTGTATGTCCACACACTACATTCGTAGTGTCCCACCCCAACACACTCATTACTCGTGGAAGACATTCTTTACCAAGTCCCGTAAGAGTTCGGGGAATATGTGTGCATCCGCATAGAAGAAGGTCATGGCCGGTGTTGCCAGAACAATATACATGTCCGAAAGAACAGACACCATATCCATTTAAGTACATACTTCAGACATTAGTCGAGTGCGTGACACGTCGTGTTACGGCACTTCTGCGTGCTGGCGGGGGCTCTACACGATATTAGGCAGGTGTACCAGTTTTTTTGGCTCTTCAGTTAATATGGAATGCTTTATTCGAATTAGTCTCGTAAGACATCCATTATTCCTCCTGAAACTCACTGTGTACCAGGTGATTTCTTTAGGACTGCTGACAACAGTCGCGTAACACACAGTTCTAGTTAACTTGTCATAGTTGTTTCTTTCTGACGGAGAGACGGAGCCACACAGCGTGGGAATTTGACAGCGCTGTGACGGTCAGCAACGAATCAGCAGAGGTGGGCGGCAGCCGAGAACCACCCACGCCCCCCGGGGACGCGGTGGGTGTCTGTCGGGTGGTGCTAGCGGCCTGGCGAGTGGCCGGCAGCGCCTTTATAACAGGGACACGCGTTTTTCACGCACGGCCGCCGAAGCCGGCACGTATCGACCGGCGGGGCCGGCGTCCGCGCACGCGACACCCGCCAGCCTCCGGAGGCGCGCCGGCCGCCGGCGTCGTCTGCCGCACTTCCAGCGACAGCGCCCCTCCCGCCACCGAGAGGCGGCTGCTCGGTGTCGCTCAAAGGCTTTTGTGGTATTTCTTGATTACCTGTCACGTACAGAAACAGACGTTAAGCACGTGCTTCTATATTCATACGTGAAGAGCAGCTGCGACCACAAGCAGAGTGTGAGATGGAGGAAGTGGACACGGCCCATACTGTACCACCATATTTATTGTAGAATTCGTAGAAAACCTATTGTACCCAGTAGATAGTGTTACCCGGAGTTTTAAAATCATCTTAATAATCACCGCGCCAAATTTTGTGAAAAACTGATAATTTCACAGGGAAATTAATTTATTCATTTGCGTGCGCATATTGTTTTAGTAGTTACTTTACAATTATCGAGGGTATTTGTAATTCTGTCTTTATAAATAGAAGAAAATACGAGTTCCTTTCACCAAACGCGTTTTCTTTCATTGAAATAAAACATCATCAGCGATCTGTAATCAAAAATATTTAAAATTTGAGTTGCTTTGTAGATTGAAAAACAGGTCATTACGAAAGATGTTTTTCTTTTTCTTTCAATATTTCATGCGTGGTTTTTCGCTCACATCAGAAAACACAGTCTCCTTGCACGTTTTTGGGTTATTTCTTCGTTTGGTCTCGTCGCATACTCCTTTGCAGAACTTTGCCACTAGTCTCTCTTTTATATAAAAACTCTTATTTTTTCTTCTCTCTGCAGTTTGTCATTCGTCTGTTATTCAATTTAATTATGTTACTATGTATTTATTTAATATATGAGAGAAATGAAGGAGCAGTGGTGAAGCTGAAAATCTAAACGGTGAGTAGATGAGAGAGAAGAGGGGAGAAAGCAAAGGGGGTGAAGGTAGAGTGGAGGGTGCAAAAGGGGAAGTAATTTTTTCTGGCATGCCTTTTTCTTCTAGGATATGTTCTCATCTAACGTTGTAGACGAACTATTGATATATCATACTAGTGACGAAAAATATAAAATTGTCTCTTAAATGCATCGTTGTCAATAACATGCTGAAAGATCTGAATGAAGCTTGTGTGAAATATGGGATGCAAATAAACACAGCAAAAACAAAGAGTATGGTCATCAGTACAAGACGCAGACTGTCCAATATTAAAATAGGACAATCTACCATTAGCCAAGTAAGTGAATTTAAATATCTTGGAAGCACAGTTACTGAAAACTTGAGATGATACCAGGAGCTGAAAACTCGCCATACCGAAGGAGGCATTCAACAGAAAGAGGAGACTCTTATGTGGCAAATTGGATGAAGGACTAAGGAAAAGGCTTGGCAAATGTTTTGTCTGGAGTGTGGCACTATATGGGGCAGAAACATCGACGCTGAGGACGAGAGGATGAAAAAAGGTTAGAAACATTTTAGATGTGGATGTGGAGGAGAATGGAGAGAATAAGCTGGATGGAAAGAGTGAGAAATGAAAAAGTGTTGGAAAGGGTTGTTGAGAGAAGATGTCTGCTGAAGGTTGTAAGAGAAAGGAAAAAGAGCTGGTTGGGACATTCATTGAGAAGGGAGTGCTTGCTAGCAGATGCTTTGGAAGGATTGGTTTGTGGCAGAAGACTGAGAGGAAGAAGGAGACACAAGATGATAGACGACATAAAGGGAAGGGGAAATTATGCAAACCTGAAGAGGATGGCAGAAGACCAGACAGCCTGGAGAACTACCGTGTGAAAACCTGCCTTTTGGCAGAACACTGATGATGATGAAATGCATCGTTAATGTTTGATTTTTAAGAGATTTGAATTAACATATTACTCAAAATTTACAAAAATTTTAAAAGTCTCTGAAAAGATTGTCAGTTTTTCACTTTCAATTCACTTTTCAGTATGCAGCAGAAGGATAGAAGATACTAACTGCTAATTATTTACAAGCAAGGGTCGGCCGCGGTGGTCTAGCGGTTCTAGGCGCTCAGTCCGGAACCGCGGGACTGCTACGGTCGCAGGTTCGAATCCTGCCTCGGGCATGGATGTGTGTGATGTCCTTAGGTTAGTTAGGTTTAATTAGTTCTAAGTTCTAGGCGACTGATGACCTCAGAAGTTAAGTCGCATAGTGCTCAGAGCCATTTGAACCATTTTTTTTTTACAAGCAAGGCAAGAAGTTTCATTATTTCCACAGAGCAACGAAATGTAAAGCCTGTGAAAAGTGTAAAAGTAATTTTAGTACAACGTATGATCCGGATTTGCTTGCATCTGCCCATCCCTCTCTGTCATAGTGAGATTTCATCCTTTGACGAAGTCAGTGAGGAATTAAAGAGTTTCGTCGTTAAGGTAGGGATGAGCGTAAACCCATGACAAGGTGATGTCTAGCAGCGTCAAGGCTGCTCTTCAAGTCTCTGAAAGCTATAAGAATGCCCCACTCTGTGGCTGCTGGGCGATTCCACCACAATATCTGAGCTCAGATAACACGAAGAAGAGCTGTACATAAAGAAGCTCGGATCTTGATATGCCCCGCCCCATAGCTTCTACTTCTGAAGCGGTTGCCTCCATGGAAACGGCAGTGTTATTGTTCCACCAGAAATTCTCAAGTCATTGGAACTGTAGGTGAGCGATTTGTGTGCCGCAGCTGATGGAGTACCGTACTAGCACCGACTCAGTCTACCCTCCGTTATGACTAATAAAGGATTTTTTCAATATATGGTATTTGCATTAACATAATTTTTAAATGTTCAATATGTGGCAGACTACCTTTACCTTGACGCATAAAACGTCGTAGGATCCTACACGTAAGTCAATGGTTTTCCATATGGCATGTTAAAGACAGTTAAATTTCTAAACTCTAATTGATCCAATCAAGTTTTACTGGTTTTGTACAGTGTGCAAAAACCTTGAAATTATATGATGGACGGAGTATCTCGAAATTCAATTACCTAAGTAAACTGGCTTGTTGTTGTTGTTGTTGTTGTGGTCTTCAGTCCTGAGACTGGTTTGATGCAGCTCTCCATCCTACTCTATCCTGTGCAAGCTTCTTCATCTCCCAGTACCTACTGCAGCCTACATCCTTCTGGATCTGCTTAGCGCATTTTCTCTTGGTCTCCCTCTATGATTTTTACCATCCACGCTGCCCTCCAATACTAAATTGGTGATCTCTTGATGCCTCAGAACATGTCCTACCAACCGATCCCTTCTTCTAGTCAAGTTGTGCCACAAACTCCTCCCTCATTCTATTCAATACCTCCTCATTAGTTATGCGATCTACCCATCTAATCTTCAGCATTCTTCTGTAGCACCACATTTCGGAAGCTTCTATTCTCTTCTTGTCCAAACTATTTATCGTCCATGTTTCACTTCCATACATGGGTACACTCCATACAAATACTTTCAAAAACGACTTCCTGACACTTAAATCTATACTCGATGTTAACAAATTTCTCTTCTTCAGAAACGCTTTCCTTGCCATTGCCTAAACTGGCTTAAAAACAATAATTTCTTCAGCAGTACCGAAACGTAAATTCATCGTAATTTAGGAGCTGCATAAGAGTTCCAGGGATGTACCTAAATTCAATTAATAAATGCAGACTTTTGCTTTCACACGTTATGTTTTAATACAACTACTTGTAAGTGCGTGATTCCTCTTTTCTGAATTGATGTAAAAAGGCATTTAGTGAAAGACAATACTATTGAAATGTTAGTTGGTGACGTTCGTGTAAATTTGGGCCACATCCTGGATATTTAACAGTGAGGCATATATGAAAGTATATGTTAGTGGTGGAAAATGCATTCCTTGTCATTAAAGTAGAGATTCCGATGATTAATGTCTCTCTAAGGAGCACTAGTATCATCATATTCCAGATCGATAGTTTCAGTTATTTTGAAGTGTATTTTACTGGTGGACTGTGATTTCCGCATAGTGTATCATCAGTTTGAACATGATGCTCGTGCCACTGAAAGGCAATCTATGCCCTGATAGATAAGTCGTTTGAAACAGTGTCTGTCCTCATGGAATGGCGACTATTATTTTTTTAAGTTAGATAGTTTCATGTTCCATGGATCATTTGTATGGCAAATCGTAATGACATGGAAGGTGTCATTTACTATTCACATTACACTTTGTAAATATGGCTGCACGCTGACCATTTCCAAGGTGAATCAGTAAGTCTACCCACTACATTGCAAAACAGAAGTTCTTCTACGGAACGGAAGGAGCTGTCAAAAGAAACTTTTTTACTTTGTTTTCAAATTTAACATTGCTATCTGTAAGACTTTATATCACTTTGTAAATGGTCAAAAATTTTGGTTTCAGCAATGTGCACTTTCTGAGCTAGAGACAACCTTAATGTGGAGCAAGGAATGTCAGTTTTTTTCTTCTGTAATATTAATTACGTGCATCATTGTTAATTTTGAACAGTAGTTGATTATTTACAACAAACTTCATGAAGGAATAAATATACTTTGAGGTTGTAGTCAGAATGCCTAACTCCTTAAATATATGTCTACAAGACGACCGTGGATGAGCACCACATATTATTTCCACAGAACGTTTTTGGGCAATGAAAACTTTCTTTCTCAAAGATGACTTATTCCATATTGTATTATTGAATGAAAATACGCAAAATATGTCAACTTACTGATTTTTCTCTCCCCAAGATTTACAATGATTCTAATTGTCAGTGCGCACATGGCTGAACTAAGATATTTTGGGAATTTTAAAATGTATTTTCTCCAGTTTAAATTCTCATCAATATGGAGACATAAAAAATTTGAAGTTTCCACCCTAGTTATTTTCTCTCTGTGTTACACTTGTCACTGGTGTAGTACCTATAAAAGTGCTGAAGTGATAATTTTGTGTCTTTTTTAAACTGAGAATGACACCATTCGCAGAAAACCACTCAATAATAGCTCTAAAACAATTATTTATCATTTCTTCTGTTGCTGTAAGTATGTTTGGACTGATTGCAGAACTAATTCTGCTTGTTGTGTATTATGCAGAAGGCCGTTTACGTGTATCAGAAACAATAATAGACATAAGACTGAGCCTTTTTGAACCCCATAAGTGATTTCTCTCCGGTAAGAAGAATCTCACCTGATTGCATTGGTTGACTCACTGAATAAAACTTTCTGCACTCTTTTGGTTAGACACGACGCTAGCGAACCCTGAAATGCTTCGCGATTGATAAATATGTATGGCAATTGGATAAACATCCTAAACTTCTTCCTCCCTTTCCTTCTTTCCGCCGTATCCACTTCTTCCCTCTCTGCCCATCATCTCCGCCCCCCCCCCTCTCTCTCATCTCTCTCTCTCTCTCTCTCTCTCTCTCTCTCTCTCTCTCTCTCTCTCTCCATTTCCTCCTCCCCTCCGTGTCCATTTCATTCCTTGAGCCTTATTTTTTAAGAAATAAAAACTTTGAGGTTTGCCGACGACACTGTAATTCTGTCAGAGACAGCGAAGGACCTGGAAGAGCAGGTGAACGGAATGGACAGTAACTTGAAAGGAGGATATAAGATGAACATTAACAAAAGAAAAACGAGGATAATGGAATGCATTCGAATTAAATCATGTGATGCTGAGGGAATTAGATTAGAAAATGAGACACTTAAAGTAGTAAATGAATTTTGCTATTTGTTGAGGAAAATAACTGAGCATGGTCGAAGTCGAGAGGACATAAAATGTAGACTAGCTATGTCAAGGAAAGCGTTTCTGAAGAAAACAAATTTGTTAACTTCAAGCATAGATTTAAGTGTCAGGAAGTCTTTTCCGGAAGTATTTGTATGGAGTGTAGCCACGTATGCAAGTAAAACATGGACGACAAACAGTGTAGACAAAAAGAGAATAAAAGCTTTCGAAATGTGGTGCTACAGAATAATGCTGAAGATTAGATGAGTAGATCACATAACTAATGAGGAGGTACTGAATAGAATTGGGGAAAAAGGAATATGTGGCACAACTTGACAAGGAAAAGGGATTAGTTGGTAGGATACGTTCTGAGGCATCAAGGGCCGTTTATTGAGAACTGCTATCAATGATTATATAAAGTACAATCACCCAAAATGCGACAATCTTCCAAAGAAGAAGGACCACTAGCCTTCACCCATAAGTGAACGCTGGAATCAGAATTTATCTTACAACGTCTACGACAAGACAAAGACAAACTCCCGTGCGGAAGTAGGTAGGAACCCTCACTAGCAACAATAATCTCAGAAACAGGTATAGTACGGTGAGCTAAGATTTCCCGACTTTCAAAGGATTCCAAACCGGCTCTTCCTGCATTGTTACAAGCAACGAAAGCTACAGTTAGCCATCCGTTACCCAAACTGGAGGAAGAAGAAACTTTCATTAAAGAAAAATTTAACCTCGCACCACAAAATAAAGTAGGACCATTAATAAGAACAAATTGAGTAGTTTTACCAACTCCTCTTATTTCGTTCTTTTTACCCTTCGCAGAAGATGTCGGAGCACCAAGAGTGCCGTCCACATTAACAAGTGATTTGTAAACCAGCATTCGCCGGCGAAGTACTGAAGAGAAGCGTGAAGGGTAAAAATCGTAGGGGGAGACCAAGAGATGAATACCCTAAGCAGATTCAGAAGGATGTAGGTTGTAGTAGTTATTCAGTGATGAAGAGGCTTGCACAAGATAGAGTAGTATTGAGAACTGCATCAAACCAGTTTCTGGACTGAAGACCACAACAACATACAACTTGACTAAAAGAAAAAATATAGCCTTTTCTGTCCGAGGATAATGTCGTGATTCACAGAAAATACCAACCGGAGCTATTTTGTTATTTAATGCTTGCAAAATTTTGTGAGTGACTGTGTAAATTTTAGGGAACAAGTCTTACGTATGCTTTTGGAAACACCATCTGTTCTGAGAGATCATGTAGTTTCGTTAATTTGAGATGGTGTAGTTACGAGACATTCATATAATTGACTATTATGAGACTTGCTTTCTCAACACATTCCTGTGATTTTTGTCACGAACTGTTTGTCCCTATAGTTTCCACTACCGTTGATAAATGTAGTAAAATCTGTTATCTGTGAAAGATATTTATAGCCCTTGCATTTAATTCAACAGTTCTTTTATGCTGGTCTGTGGTCTGTTGTTCTGTCTCTCGTTTCGCTACATTCCACAAAGAGTTAGATCTGTTGTCAGAGTTACTGATTTCTACCGTAATGTACAATTTTCAATCACTACAACAGCATTACAGATATTTTGCTTAAAGACATTTGTCCCGATAATTACGTTCCGTGACTGGACTGCGGTTCAGTTATCAGATGCATTAGACTTTATACACGATCAGATATATTCGAAGAAACAACTACACCGAATGTAGAAGGCAGGGTGGAGTTATAAGTGTCTAAGTAGGGGCGTATTGGAGTGTTGGGGTACTTAGCGCCTCACAGATCGCTGGATTTGTGAAGCGAAAAAGAAGCTTCTCTTATGAGCGAATGCAATGAAATGTCTACTGCACGTTCTATTGATGTAATAAGTTAGTCTCCTATTTATCGTAGAACCTGAATAAATCGTAGAATCACTTCAGTCTTATTACCGGTTGATTTGATTCTCGGGTGTGAGAACTATTTGTTTTTTCCAATTTGGTATTGATCATTATTGCGATATTCTTATCGGTATTAATATTATTATTCCAGACTTTTTACCACTGAATATAGCTCTAGATGTTTGTAGACACTTGTAGCAATGAGGGCAATTAAAAAAAATCGGAGCTCCCTGTAGAGGCGAGTGCAGTATTTTATCCAATTGCCAGAATAAGACGTAGCACACTTCCTTCAGCAGGTTCGTGTGTACAGGAAACCGTAACATGTAATATGCTAAAGCAGTACTATATGTATTGTTAAGATAGGCAATAAGTGAAATTTGAGAATTGAATCAAAAACATCTGCACTGTTATTTTTGTTGTTGTTGTCTTCAGTTCGAAAACTGGTCTGACGCAGTGCTCCGCGCTTGTCTACACTGTACAAGTCTCTTCACCTCTGCGTTAACTACTGCAGCGTACGTCCTTGTGAACCTGCTTACTGTATTCATGTCTTGATCTTGCTGTACGATTTGCTGAACCCCCTCCCCTTCGCCCCCATCACTCACTTCTATCCACTGAAAGTTGACAATTCTTTGATGGCTGAGGCTGTGCTATCAACCGACCCCGTGTTTTAGTCAGGTTGTACCAAAAATTTGTTTTTCCTCCAGTTCGACTCTGTACCTCTTCATTCGTTCTTTGCTCTACCCATCTAATCTTCAACATTCTTCTGTAGCACTTTGGACGTTGTCATTTTGCTGCACAAATAGCAAAACACATCTTTTAGTGTCCCATTTCCCAGTCTAGCTCCCTCAGCATTCGCTGATTTAATTCGACTACATTCCGTTAGCCTTGTTTTGCTTTTGCTGGTGTTCGACCTATAACCTCTCATCAAGACAATATGCATTCCGTTCAACTGCTTTTCTAAGTTGTGTGCCGTCACTGAGGAAATTACAGTGTCATCAGCTAATATTAATGTTTTATTTCTCCCCCCTGAGCTTTAATGCCCTTTCCAAATTTCTCCTTGTTTTCGTTTACAGCTTGCTTAATGTACAGATTGATTAGTGTCTGGGACAGACAGTGCTGTCTTCCTCCGTTCTCAACTATGGCTTCCCTTTGATGTCCTTCGACTCTTGTAACTACAGTCTAGTTTCCTGACCACATACAGATAGTAATCCAAGTTTGTCATTATGAATTTTTAATAACTATGAACATATTTTTAAGATTTAACATGGAGTACTGCCGGCCGGTGTGGCCGAGCGGTTCTAGGCGCTACAGTCTGGAACCGCCGGACCGATACGGTCGCAGGTTCGAATCCTGCCTCGGGCAGGGAGGTGTGTGATGTCCTTAGGTTAGTTAAGTTTAAGTAGTTCTAAGTTCTAGGGGACTGATGACCTCAGAAGTTAAGTCCCATAGTGCTCAGAGCCATTTGAACCATGGAGTACTTGGGGGTCATGCAATACGTAATTTATGCATGAATAGTTTACTTCCTTAGTATTACACTACTTACTTGTTGAAGCATAAATAGTGAACACCCTAACTATTTATTTTATTAAAAATCCAATCACGGACCACAAATGTTAGTCAACCAGATAAATATTTGTAGTCCGCGACACGGTTTATAATAAAATAAATATTTCCTGGAGCACTGTAATAACTTATTGTGACCCTGACGCAACTTGTGAATCATTATTATCTTATTAACTCTTACAAGTATTTTCATAGCTTTTAAACATTCACAATTACAAATTTTTAGGGTTATCTGTATGGGGCTAAAAATCTGTATGGTCTAACGAGAAATTATTTTACACTTCTTTCCGATTTAAAAACGTGGTGCTACAAAAATTCATTTTTGTTTGAATACTCAGTTTCTGCTTTTTGCTGCTATGTGTGTGAAAGTTTTGAATAGATTTCAATGAAATTACAAATCAGACATACGGTAAAAATCAAGTTTACTTCAGTTTCTCTTCGCCTGATTCAGGCAATACATTGCACCCGCTTACGTATATCTCTCGAAAAAAACCGAAGGTAAAATTAAAGAGATTTGAGTTCACATAGAGGCTTACCAGAAATCGTTCTTGCCTCGAGCTGTTCGCGACTGGAATAGGAAAAGGGCGAAATGGCAGTCGTGCACGAAGTATTGCACTGTTACCTGGTTCTGAGCTATGTTTAACATTTGAAGTCTCTAGCTCATTGGGAAATCAGTTTAAAATCAATTGCAAAATTTTTACCCAACAGAAAACAGATAAGAAAAGGATATTCATCTCCTCTTGCCCCCTTTTTCCGCTCACCAATGGCCGTCGTCTCGCGTGCCGCCTGGAACGCATTCCGCTACTACTCATACAACACCTCAGTGCTGCACTGCAAATGGTTCAAATGGCTCTGAGCACTATCGGACGTAACATCTCAGGTCATCAGCCCCATAGAACTTAGAACTACTTAAACCTAACTAACCTAAGGACATCACACACATCCATGCCCGAGGCAGGATTCTATCCTGCGACCATAGCAGCCGCGTGGTTCCGGACTGAAGCGCCTAGAATCGCTCGCTCACAGCGGCCGGCTACTGCACTGAAGGCAGGACATCAGACGTTACTAAACCTTTTCACTCCCCCCACCCCCTTAAGGGAGCTAGGTGGATCAGACCGACCAGAAAGCGAGTTAGTTTTCCATCGATCCACTTGAGACCTATTTTTAAAGTTTCAGGTCTCTAACTGATCAGGAAGTTAGTTTAGATGCAAAATTTGTACCACACGCAGTCATGTAAATAAGCATCATAATAAAAATGTGGTAAAATAATCCCAGGAAGAATAAATTACTATATATACTATACTGTGCTGTATGACCTCATACTAAATTTTTAATAAACAGTAATTTTTGGCGAAAATAAGAAAAATGGGACTGGTGATAAGAAACGAGCCTTGGAGAATCTGTGCGACACGAGGTGCTGGGGAGGCGACCCGAGTTCCTGCGTAGCTCGCGGGTCCGGAGACAACGCCTGTAGAAAGGGTGGCGCCCAATGAATGTTTCATGAGCCGCGAGCCAGAGCAGCACACGGCGCAGTACAGTACCAGGGCAGCGCGCCTGTCACGGCCACACAGGGCCCGTCCGATAAATAGCCCGGCCTGGCCCCGAAAGAGGGCCGCCGTCCTCCACACCCAGTGCGTGCAGCGCGCACTTCGAGGGGGAGGGAGGGGGGGCACATTTGTATTTACGTCACGCACAAAAAGGGCATTTTTCTCGCGTAGCGTTGCCGTCTTGCCTGGTTGTTCTGCTTCGATTCGTTTTACCCTTCCTACAGACTAAGTGTGATCCGCGGAACACCTCGAATGATTTCAGAGACGCGTTGCTGGGATTGTAACAGTCCGCTATAGTCTATACGAAAGTGACACACAAATGCTCGAGCAACTTAAGTGGGAATTTTTGGATGGAAGACGACGTATTTCTCGCAAAAGCCCGTTGGGTAAATTGTTTCTCGATGATGATGATTTGTGGTGGAGGGCGCAAATCAGCAAGGTTATTAGCGAACTTGTTGCTCGTGTTGGGATCAAGGGAATAAGGGAGAGAATGTAACGAACACAAATGTACAGACTGTCGTTTGTCCCTCGGTCAGTGTGCAAATGAAACAGGAAATAGAACTGATAACGCTGATACGATGTATACGCCGCAAGGCACTGAACAGTGTCTTCTGGATTACTTATTTAGATACAGGTGTAGTTGGGGTCGCGATACACTACGAGCAGTGACTTGATGGCGACCACAACATTTATGCACATGCAAAGCTCAATACCGAACGAGATGGTGAGCTGGCGAAACAACTGTAGTTCCTTTATGTAGCACGTACATGCCAAATAACTCTGATTTGCTGACTTTCAGTATGCTTGATTGACAATGAGATTTCAACTTGTGTTAGACTTGTTTGATGTAGGAACCAGAGTTGCAATATTCAGCTTTTTAATATCTGATAATTAGTTTCGGCTTATCTTAATCCATTTTCAGATCATCCTGTGAGAAGTTAAAATTACAATTTATCCAATAAACTGTTACAATAACTCAGTGCATATTACAGGATACACAGCATACGCGCCAAATCGACAAAGCGGTAAATGGCGAGCAAAATATATTAAGACTATAAATACGAGTATATCAAAGTCATGTTTTTTATGAACATTGCAGGACAAACATACAACTGATAGTCTACTTCCTACGCTGCCACAAAGAAACCTGAGGTGGGGGGGGGGGGGGGGGGCGACCTATCGGGATGTAGGGATTTCTTTAACACAATTTCCGTTCATCAGGGTTAAAGAAATTGATGCAGTGAAAGTACAACTACCACACCCGCTGTCCTCAGCACGAAACCGCGCGGCGGATTAGTGTCGAGGTCCGGTGTGCCGGCCAGCCTGTGGATGGTTTTAAAGACGGTTTTCCATTTACCTCGGTGAATGCGGGTGGTTCCCCTTATTTCGCCTCAGTTACAATATGTCGGCGATTGCTGCGCAAACATTGTCTTCACGTACACGTACACCATAATTACTCTTCCACGGCAACATTTGACATTTGTCGTCTAGCTGGCATGATAGATTTCAGGAGGGGGGGGGGGGGAGATCTGCTGTGGCCTGTTGTGGGGTTGTGAACTACTGAGGACTGCAGCGTTGCGTAGCCTCTCCGTCTCGTTTCTAGGTCCCCGGTTTCAGTACACAATACAACTACCGCAATTCAGGTTTTTAAAATTTTCTAGAGACAGCAGCACACTTAAAAGCTCTTTTAGATGACCTGCTGTTTAATGAAAATTTGTAAAAGCAGAACTGTGGTAGTCGATTTGTATTGTCATTGAATTAATTGTTTTATCCTTGATGAATGGGAATTGTAATAAAGAAACTCCTTGACAATTTGGGTCCACGGCTTCGAGGGGTCTGCACCACACTCGAACCCTACCATCAGCTCTTACCAACTGAAATCGGGACTCATCTGACCGGGCCACGGTTTTTCAGTCGTCTAGGATCGAGCTGATATGGTCACAACCCTATCAGAGTCGCTGCAGACGATGTCGTGCTGTTAGCAAAGGAACTCTCATCGGTCGACTGCTGCCACAGCCCATTACAGCCAAATTTCACCGCACTATCCTACGGATACATTCGTCGTACGTCCCACGTTGATTTCTGCGGTTACTTCACACAGTGTTTCTCGTCTGTTAGCACTGATAACTAAGCAAACGCCGCTGCTTTCGGTCGTTAAGGGAAAGCCGTCGGCCACCGTGTTGTCCGTGGTGAGAGGTAATGCCTGAAATTTGGTATTCTCATCGCGCTCTTGACACTGTTGATCCCGAAAGATTGAATTCCCTGAGGATTTCCGAAATGGAATGTCCCATGCGTCTAACTCCAACTACCATCCGTGTTCAAAGGCTGTTAATTCCCGTCATGCGACCACAATCACGTCCGAAACCTTTTCACACGAATCACCTGATCACAAATGACAGCTCGGCCAATGCACTGCCCTCTTGTACATTGTATATATGTGCATATCGCTACCCCCTGACATTTGTCACCACAGGGTAGAAATGCAGTGTAAGTGTAGATATCCTACTGTGATAGCTGCACGCTCGAGCATGTCAGCAGCAAGTGAGTCATGACACGTCCGTGTTGGACGCCCCCCAGCTGGCTGGCGCTAACAGCTGTAACGAGGTCTTCCTGGCAGCCACCACACGCCAGCTCTCCAGTTGGAAATGCAGACGTCCATTTTCTCGTCTATCTCAATATGAATATCATGTCTCGTAGAAACTGCAAATATGTCTGTCCCAAATCTCATTACTTCTAGCATTCAGTTGTTCATGTGTAATATCATTTAAGTGTGTGCCGACGTCTCTTTAAATACCTCATTGGTAGGAAAATGGAGAAGTTTGTTTTCTATAGCTTATGGGGCAAATTAATTAGTTCGTTGTCTAACTGTAGAGTTTCTTCGGATTATGAGTAAGCGACACTATGGAGTCAGGAGAATCGAGCGAAATCACAAGTGAGATGTATGTAGTATACGTATGGAGAATTACTTAACAGAATAAAATAAAATATGCACAACATCACATAGCGCATTACCTTGTCGAAGTCTCCACATATATATATATATATATATATATATATATATATATATATATATATATATATATATATATATATATATATAAAAAATAAGATGTCGAACATATGCGATTGAATGTTAAGAGTCCTCTGTGTCTAAATCTTCATTAAGGAGTTGCGGAAAGGAAAATACTGTTGTTCGTTCAGCAGGAACTGTTCGTTAGGCGGTCTTAAGAGAGAGCGGGATGGACTGACATATTTTCGCGGCGCAATGTGTGTTTCATAAAACTTTGGGCGTGGAGCCGCATAAATTTCACTCCTTCTAATATTTCTGCTGTATATCGTCCAGCCATCTTCACAGTGAGCCGATGTGACTGACATTTCCGCACTTTTAAACCCGCGGAACGCGCTACTGCGCATGCGGCCACGGATACACAAGCCGCCAGAGACGGTGACCGGCGGCAAAGTGTTATGCTTGCAATTAGATCTGTGGCTGCACGGTCGATCCACGCGGTGATATCGATGTATCACTGCGAGCTTCACCGTCGCTACGTCTTTGTGAGTTTATCACAGAAAGTGCCAGTTTCCATGATTTCTCCAAGCTGAAGCCGATATTCCTATTAATTAAATTCGACGCAAACGGCATTTCAATCTCTTCTTTCACTACTCGGTTCCAGAAAGATGAAGTCCAGGCTAAAATATCGACGTTATCGTTCACCATAGAGTGCCCAGTGTCAATACAGTGTTCTGCTACCGCCGATTTATTAGGTTGTAAGAGCCGGATGTACCTGAGGTGCTTTGTGCATCTCCCAGGGACTGTACGTCTGTCCGATGTATGAACGGCCACTCTCACAGCTTCCAAAGCACCAAATTATCTTTAACGGAACCAAGGAATGCTGCTGTCTTTGATCGAGGGCAAAAAATCACTTTCACTTTGTGTTTGTTGAGGATTCACCTTTTTTTTTTATTGTAGCTATAGGCTTCCAACGTATGGCAGAAAAGGCATCGATTTAAAACTTTTCGTATCTTCTTCTGCACTCCTTATGCCCACTTTTAGTTTCAATTGTAGTGCCTTACGTATCTGCTGTGGAGAGTACCCTCTGGCTCCAACAACTTTTCTCAAATGTAGAAGCTCGTCCTCCTGAAGATCACTTAGGCACGTCGAGTAACTAATATGGAGGTACTGAAGCGAACTGGAAAAGAGAAATTTAGGGGACAACTTGCCTATGAGAAGGATCGGTTGTTAGGACACATTCTGAAGCACAAGTGAATTGTCTGTTACATATTGGAAGGAAATGAGGGGGATTTGGGGGGGGGGGGGGGGTAGCAAAAATTTTAGAGGGATACCAAGGCTCGAGACTGTAAGGAGATTCAAACTGATGTAGGCTGCAGTAGTTATGTATAGATGAAGCAACTGGCACATCATAGTGTAGCGCAAAGAGTTGAATCAAACTACATAAGCAACAGAATTTAATTCTATTTCATTATCTTCTGTATCGGTGTAACGATTAACGAGTGTCTGGACAGGTGATTTTTTTCTATTTACTACCTTTATGTGAAATCAAAACTTCTAGCTTTTATTTGTCAAGTTTGTCCCGTAAGATGTCAACGTCTTTCAGCATTTCTGTCGTAGCTCTCTTTCTTCGTGTTTGTTTTTGTTTTTCATCAACGATTTGGCGTCATTTGAATCTTTCACAGTGCTGTTTTCGAAGTAACTATTTCATTTGTGTATTTAACCATGGCTGTCTAGCACAAGACAGTCTTATCTGGCACAGGACGAAAAATATGTCTTAATTTACATCAAAGATCTCGCAGATTTAACTTTTCAACAGTAGGAAAACAGACTGTAGTATCAGACTGGACTTCGACACAGATTTTGAACTTGTTCCCCGTCTCTGTGAAACATATCAGCTTATTTATAGCGAATGAAATTGTATTACACGTTGTAGTAGCAGGATGGGCTTCGACACAGGTTTTCCAGAAGGCGACAGCTATGGGGTGTTCACCTCTTTCAATATGATATCAGGTGCAATCTTTGCGGCGTCCATTGTGCGTTCCGTTATAGCGATTGAAACATTCTGCATTCATTTTCACGGTGTTGGCCTTATCCAGCCTAAGAATAAATGGCTTGCTGTCGGCCAGGAACGACTTTGGGAAGAAAGCTTCGTGGAACCGGCAGGATTTTCCGATATTGCGAGGAGGCGGGTGGTTTCATTTCGCACCATAAAACCGGACAAGCGCGCTCCTCCGGTGTGGGGGTCGACCCGATGAAATGCGGCACGCGCCTCCCTGCGTTCGATAGCCGGAGGACGGGGTGCAGGCGGCGGACACGTCGAACGCGCAGAGTCCGAGGCGTCGGCACCGCCAAAACACACTGATAAACTGCAGCTCACTAAAGAGCAGCAGCTAACTGTACTTTACTGTATGGCTGTACTCTAATGTTACGAACTACATTAAACACGCAAGTCCAACGACAAGTAGCTGAGAGTACTACTACAAACACAGAAGTACACACGTTGACGGTTGAGCGGAACTGTGTGACAAAGGAAAATGCTGGCTCACACGGATTTTCCTTAAGGTTTTCCACATTTACCCACGTTCTGTCGATCTTCTCTGTTCGTAGATATATACAAGGACCAACATTTTGCAGGATGCTGTGGCCGAGCAGTTCTAGGCGTTTCAGTCCAAAACCGCGCTGCTGCTACGGTCGCAGGTTCGAAACCTGCCTCGGGCATGGATGTATGTGATGTCCTTGTAGGTTAGTTAGGTTAGTTAGGTTCAAGTATTTCTAAGTCTAGGGGACTGATGACCCCAGATGTTAAGTCCCACGGTGCTTAGAGCCATTTGAAGCAACATTTCAAACAACACCTCCGGCAGCAGGAAGAGGGTCGTGACATGTTCGTAGTGCCCACACCAACACCCGTTTATTTATTTATTTATTTAAATGTCAAGTTCCGTAGGACCAAATTAAGGAGCAAATCTCCAAGGTCATGGAACGTGTCAGTACATGAACTTACAACATGTTGTTGTTGTTGTTGTTGTCTTCAGTCCTGAGACTGGTTTGATGCAGCTCTCCATGCTAATCTATCCTGTGCAAGCTCCTTCATCTCCCAGTACCTACTGCAACCTACATCCTTCTGAATCTGCTTCGTGTATTCATCTCTTGGTCTCCCTCTACGATTTTTACCCTCCACGCTGCCCTCGAATACTAAATTGGTGATCCCTTGATGCCTCAGGACATGTCCTACCAACCGGTCCCTTCTTCTTGTCAATTTGTGCCACAAACTTTTCTCCCCAATCCTATTCAATACCCCCTCATTAGTTACGTGATCTACCCACCTAATCTTCAACATTCTTCTGTAGCACCACATTTCGAAAGCTTCTATTCTCTTCTTGTCCAAACTATTTATTGTCCATGTTTCACTTCCATACATGGCTCCAATCCATACAAATACTTTCAGAGACGACTTCCTGACACTTAAATCTATACTCGATGTTAACAACTTTCTCTTCTTCAGAAACGCTTTCCTTGCCGTTGCGAGTCTACATTTTATATCCTCTACTTACAACATAAAAAGTAATATCAGATAAAAATAAATGTTCATGAACCTGAAAGAAAATCAGTCCATAAGTTTAAGCAAACGCTATCAGCAATACAATGAGAATCATCTTAATTTTTCAAGGAACTCCTCGACAGAATAGAAGGTGTTTCGATTAGAAAGCGCGTGGATTACTGCTAAGATTTTTGAATTCGAGTGGCAGCTTATTGAAAGTGCATGCAGCAGTATACTGCACACCTTTTTGCACAAGAGTTAAGGAAGTCCGTGCCAAATGGAGGTTTGATTTCTGCCGAGTATTAATGGAGTGAAAGCTGCTTTTTCTTGGAAATAAACTAATATTGGTAACAAGAAACGACAATAAGGAATATACATATTGAGAGGCCAATGTCAAAATACCCAGACTCGTGAAAACAGGTCGACAAGAGGTTCGTGAACTCGCACCACATATTGCCCGAACCGCCCGTTTCTGAGCCAAAAATATCCTTCTAGAATGGGAAGAGTTACCCCAAAACATAATACCATACGACATAAGTGAATGAAAATAAGCAAAGTAGACTAATTTACGTGTCGAAATATCACTCACTTTCGATACCGTTCGAATAGTGAAAATGGCAGTATTAAGTCTTTGAACAAGATCCTGAACGTGGGCTTTCCACGACAGCTTACTATCTATTTGAACACCTAGGAATTTGAACTGTTCAGTTTCACTAATCATATGCCCGTTCTGTGAGATTAAAATTTCAGGTTTTGTTGAATTGTGTGTTAGGAACCGTAAAAACTGAGTCTTACTGTGATTTAACGTTAGTTTATTTTCTACAAGCCATGAACTGAGGTCATGTGCTGCTCTACTTGAAACCGAGTCAATGTTGCACACAACATCTTTTAATACCAAGCTAGTGTCATCAGCAAACAGAAATATTTTAGAGTTACCCATAATACTAGAGGGCATATCATTTATATAAATAAGGAACAGGAGTGGCCCCAACACTGATCCCTGGGGCACCCCCCACTTGACAGTACCCCACTCAGATCCCACATCACAGCCGTTATCAACACTGTTAATAATGACCTTTTGCTGCCTGTTGCTAAAGTAAGAGGTGAACCAATTGTGAGCTACTCCCCTTATTCTGTAATGGTCCAACTTCTGGAGCAATATTGTGTGATCAACACAAAGGCCTTTGTTAAATCAAAAAATACGCCAAGCGTTCGAAACTTTTTGTTTAGCCCATCCAGTACCTCACAGAGAAAAGAGAATATAGCATTTTCAGTTGTCAAACGACTTCAAAAGCCGAACTGTACATTTGATAGCAAATCGTGTGATATAGAATGATCAATTAACCTTACATACACAGCCTTTTCGATAACTTTTGCAAACACTGATGGCATAGAAATAGGTCTAAAATTATCTACATTATCCCTTTCTCCCTTTTTATAAAGCGGCTTTACTACTGAGTACTTTAATCGCTCAGGAAACTGACCATTCCTAAAGGAAACATTACAAATATGGCTAAATACAGGGCTAACATGTGCAGCACAGTACTTCAATATTCTACTAGACACTCCATCATAACTGTTAGAGTCCTTAGTCTTCAGTGATTTCATTACTGTCTCAATCTCCCTCTTGTCTGTATCACAGAGGAGTATTTCAGATGTCAATCTCGGAAAGGCATTTGCCAAGAAAGTTATATGATTTCCTGCAGCAACTAAATTTTTATTTAATTCATCAGCAATGCTCAGAAAATGATTTTTAAATACTGTACATACATCTGATGTATCAGTAACAGAAATATTATTACTGCAAACTGACTTTATATCGTCAACCTTGTGCTGCTGACCAGACACTTCCTTCACAACTGACCATATGGCTTTAATTTTATCCTGTGAATTAGCTATTCTATTTGCATACCACATACTTTTTGCCTTGCTAATAACATTTTTAAGCACCTTACAGTACTGTTTGTAATGGGCTACTGTAGCTTGATTGTGACTACTTCTAACATTTTGATATAATTCCCGCTTTGTCCTGCATGATATCCTTATCCCACTAGTCAGCCAACCGGGCTTTCCATTACTGCTAGTACGCCGTTTAGAATGTTCTAACAGAAAGCAACTCTCAAAGAGCATGAGAAATGTATTATGGAAAGCATTGTATTTATCATCTATATTATCGGCACTATAAACATCTTGCCACTCTTGTTCCTTGACAAGTTTTGAAAAACTCTCTACTGCTGTTGGATTAACTTTCCTACGTAGCTTGTAATTAAATACGACATTGGTTAGAGTACAAAAACCTTTTAGTGTTAAAATTTGTGCATCATGGTCTGAAAGGCCATTCACCCTTTTACTAACAGAATGCCCATCTAGTAATGAAGAATGAATAAAAATATTGTCTATGACTGTGCTACTGTTCCCCTGCACGCTAGTTGGAAAAAACACAGTTTGCATCAGATCATATGAATTTAGGAGACCTACCAACATCCTTTTTCTTGCACAATCATGTAAAAAATTAATATTGAAGTCACCACATATAACTACTTTCTGGTACTTCCTACAAAGTGAATCAAGAACCCTCTCTAGCTTAAGCAAAAATGCTCTGAAGTCGGAGTTAGGGGACCTATAAACAACAGCAATTTGAAGTTTAGTTTCACTAAATTCAACTAATGCTGCACAACTTTCAAATATCTGTTCAGTGCAGTGTCGTGATATGTCTACGGACTCAAACGAAATACTGTTTTTTACGTACAGAGCCACTCCCCCACCCCGCAAGGAACTCCTTGAGAAACAGCCAGCTAATCTGTAGCCTGGCAAACGTAGCCTCTGAATTATCAAATTATTTAAGTGGTGCTCTGATATACCAATAATTTCAGAGTTAGCATCTATTAGCAGTTCACTAACTTTAATACCTCTTATATTTTGATGAAATATGCTAATTCCTTCTCTACTTGGAAACATTACATCCTCTGGAGGTGAGCACTTACTTAGAGGCACTTCCTTTAAGCAGGTATACCTATCAGCTGACTTCAGTCTAAAAAAGGTACAGCTCTAACACCAACTACTATAGAAATTTTTCCATGAGTGATACCACTACCACCACCACCACCACCACCACCACCCAATACACTGTCACCTATAAGCTTAGCCATCCTCCCCTTCCCATACCTATTGAGGTGCAGGGCATGCCTAGTGAAACCCCATCTACTGATAGACCCAACTGGCACCACTGAGATGTGATCCATGCCCTCCGCCATCAGTGCCCTCCCCAGCCCCACATTAACGCGCCTAACAGCCACATTAAGGTGAGGCCGATCATGACGCTGAAACAGTTGCACGAAATGCACATTAGTACCACCAGTTTGAGTAGCTATCTTAACCAAGTCACCACTGACATCATATTCCCCGTCCATATCGAGACTGTTCCCTGCTCCACAAACTATCACTTCCTGATCCTCTTTCGTAAAATTCTTACATAAGTCCCCTATGCTTTCAGTCACCTGAGCGAACCTTGCACTAGGCTTCACAATGCTGGTGACCTGGTACTCACTCCCCAACACTTCCTGCAACTGCTGGCCCACACCTCTACCGTGGGAACTACCTAGCAGCAGAACCTTCTTTCTGCTAGACTTTGCAACTAACCTAGGCCTCCTAATTGCTGAGGACTGCTGCAAGTTACCTACATCTATGGCTACACGAGGCTCCTCTCCACTCAACTCTGACAGTTGGTCGTATCTATTGCATGTATGCAAAGTAAAACTGAGTACCACCTCTTCCTAGCTACCTTCTTGCCAACTGCCAGTGCCCATTCCCCACCACCCTTCACCCTCCTCAACCTATGTAGTTCCTCCTTTGCGCATTGTAACTGCACCTGAAGGGCACAGATCTTACGCTCCTGCTCCTTTATTAACTTGTTTCTACTACAGATTCTACATTCCCAGGAGAGGATCTCCCTAAAATGACCACTGGCTTCCCCAATGCATTCCCCCCCCCCCCCTACGAAAATACTTTGAACAAATCCCACACCGTAATCCACTACTCGCAAACGTACGACAGAGCCCACACTTTTCATTCATGGTAAATTTTACAGTTACTGAAGAAAAACTATACGTCTACGTTACCAAAGTTCAGTTACACCAGTAGAACTATTTAAGAACTAACAATAATGGTCTCGAAATTCTCTGCCTACTAAGAAAGCAGCTACTTGTATTAATACTACTACAACACAGCCGATACCAATACCAGCAAAACTTCACAAAATTATTAGCTACAACCAATAAATTAAAACTACCACTGTAACACTATATGAAAATTTTACTGAAATATTTCACTAGAAAGAATAATAAACGTCAGTTGAAAACTAAAGCACGAAAATTACTAACGACTTCAACAGACTGAAAACTCTCTAAAACACAGCGAGCGAACGATTACAAAAGTTTATTAAGTCGTTATTTCGCCACAAACGGCACGCAACACCGCTGAAATCTATTAAATTTAATAACTGTATTACAGAGCACAAATAAGTTTATCAGTACTTAGCTTATAGCCGGCCGCTGGTGGCCGAGCGGTTCTGGCGCTACAGTCTGGAACCGCGCGACCGCTACGGTCGCAGGTTCGAATCCTGCCTCGGGCATGGATGTGTGAGTTGTCCTTAGGTTAGTTAGGTTTAAGTAGTTCTAAGTTCTAGGGGACTTATGACCTCAGCAGTTGAGTCCCATAGTGCTCAGAGCCATTTGAACCATTTGAACTTAGCTTATAACCGCTACAGCTGCAGTGCACGCCGCAAAATGTAAACACACTACTGAGGCGCGAGGCTTAGACGAACGACGAAAGCAGACTCACAAATAACAGACCACTCGAGTCAATAACACAGGAATAAAGACTGAGATTAATGAAAATCCACTAATAAGTTACTTTTACGGCCAATATTAAATCAAATAAACTTTAAAATAAGTAAATGAAGTCTAAAATTTATAAAATACACTCCTGGAAATGGAAAAAAGAACACATTGACACCGGTGTGTCAGACCCACCATACTTGCTCCGGACACTGCGAGAGGGCTGTACAAGCAATGATCACACGCACGGCACAGCGGACACGCCAGGACCCGCGGTGTTGGCCGTCGAATGGCGCTAGCTGCGCAGCATTTGTGCACCGCCGCCGTCAGTGTCAGCCAGTTTGCCGTGGCATACGGAGCTCCATCGCAGTCATTAACACTGGTAGCATGCCGCGACAGCGTGGACGTGAACCGTATGTGCAGTTGACGGACTTTGAGCGAGGGCGTATAGTGAGCATGCGGGAGGCCGGGTGGACGTACCGCCGAATTGCTCAACACGTGGGGCGTGAGGTCTCCACAGTACATCGATGTTGTCGCCAGTGGTCGGCGGAAGGTGCACGTGCCCGTCGACCTGGGACCGGACCGCAGCGACGCACGGATGCACGCCAAGACCGTAGGATCCTACGCAGTGCCGTAGGGGACCGCACCGCCACTTCCCAGCAAATTAGGGACACTGTTGCTCCTGGGGTATCGGCGAGGACCATTCGCAACCGTCTCCATGAAGCTGGGCTACGGTCCCGCACACCGTTAGGCCGTCTTCCGCTCACGCCCCAACATCGTGCAGCCCGCCTCCAGTGGTGTCGCGACAGGCGTGAATGGAGGGACGAATGGAGACGTGTCGTCTTCAGCGATGAGAGTCGCTTCTGCCTTGGTGCCAATGATGGTCGTATGCGTGTTTGGCGCCGTGCAGGTGAGCGCCACAATCAGGACTGCATACGACCGAGGCACACAGGGCCAACACCCGGCATCATGGTGTGGGGAGCGATCTCCTACACTGGCCGTACACCACTGGTGATCCTCGAGGGGACACTGAATAGTGCACGGTACATCCAAACCGTCATCGAACCCATCGTTCTACCATTCCTAGACCGGCAAAGGAACTTGCTGTTCCAACAGGACAATGCACGTCCGCATGTATCCCGTGCCACCCAACGTGCTCTAGAAGGTGAAAGTCAACTACCCTGGCCAGCAAGATCTCCGGATTGTCCCCCATTGAGCATGTTTGGGACTGGATGAAGCGTCGTCTCACGCGGTCTGCACGTCCAGCACGAACGCTGGTCCAACTGAGGCGCCAGGTGGAAATGGCATGGCAAGCCGTTCCACAGGACTACATCCAGCATCTCTACGATCGTCTCCATGGGAGAATAGCAGCCTGCATTGCTGCGAAAGGTGGATATACACTGTACTAGTGCCGACATTGTGCATGCTCTGTTGCCTGTGTCTATGTGCGTGTGGTTCTGTCAGTGTGATCATGTGATGTATCTGACCCCAGGAATGTGTCAATAAAGTTTCCCCTTCCTGGGACAATGAATTCACGGTGTTCTTATTTCAATTTCCAGGAGTGTATTAACGAGCTATTTCAACAGCAGTGCAGCACAAGTGACGTCACACCAAAGACGTATATGCTGATGTGTGTTAAAGAGAGTAACTTCGTGATTTACTTGATTTACTTCCAACAACATTGAGGCGATAAAATCCTAGTGCGAGGAAGTTGTCGATGGAATGGCTGCCCTCTAGTTGTTATAAAGCATTAAACTGAGAAGTGATTTGCTTTATGCCCCGTCTATCCGATGTGATAATCTGCAATGTCTACATCTTGAAGTGGTTCCTTTCATACAAATTGATTAATTTTCCAAATTATGAGATATCATAAGGTCTCAAACAAATGGTTCCATTCCAAAGGCTATAAAACAGGGTTGTGCAACTATCTCATTTTGTAAATGATGATTATTTTTACTTCAGATGAAATAATTATACTCATTGACTTTAATAGATTGAATGAAAATTAGCTCTGAGGCAAGAGCTGATTGTTGGTTAACGCCGTGTTTGGTGTCAATAGTTAATGTTGATACAAAGTACTGTATTTTGTAAAAAGTTATTCAGACTTTGTTTTGATGTTGCAGGTTCGACTTTCTATTAAAATAACTAACGATGGAGCGATTATGGAGTTCGATAGTTGCGTCACCAGACTAGCCGCTTCCAACTTAATTTAAATGGCGAGAAATTAATTGTTCGATTTAATTAAAACAGGAGAATTGAGAGGCTTGTCTTTTTACAGAATAAAACAGCTTTAAAATGCATCATTCCAATTATTATTGACAAAAGGTACATCTGGTACAGCTTACATCCGTATCATGTCAATGCCAGAACAAGAGGAAGAAAGTAATCTAGTGTCGCATATTTCACAGATGGAATAATTAGTGGAGAAGGATTGTTATAACACCAGTGTGTTAAAGATATTGATTTTTCCAATACTTTGGTTTTACGCAAGTACAACAAGAAGAAATACTGTTTTTCTGTTAATTCAGATAGTCTTGACATAATATCGCAAACTTTTTACTTAAATTAATATTATTAGCTGTTACATGCCAGTCCACAAGCAGGAATATCATTTGACATTGTTTCTTCATTGTGACCCTTCAGGATTGTATAATTAGGCACAAGAGTACGTCATTGCGTCTTTACCGAAAGATATATTACAATCTACGTCTGCATCTATGCTCTGCAAGACACTTTATGGTGTGTACGGAGGTTATTATGTGTACCATTGTCACTTCCCCAGTTTCCTATTCCAGTCGCGAATGGTGCACTGAAAGAACGAGTGTTGGTGTGAACTCGAATATCTCCATCTTTGTCAGTAGGAGTACTGTACAGCTGCCTGTATTGGTCAGTAAACAAGAATCCACTAGCTGATAAACCAATGACTTGATTTCATTTGTTTCGTGTAGAAGCCATCCTCAGATTATCATGAATATCTTAGTAATCAGATATATAAAGACAGCATGTAAAAAAATTGTCGTAGTCTGCCATGACAACTTTGATTGATACATACTATCTTTATATATCTCATCATCAAGATATTCATGACATTTACAGGATGGGTTCTACCCGAAATACTGCATATGGTTCAAATGGCTCTGAGCACTATGGGGCTTAACATCTGAGGTCATCAGTCCCCTAGAACTTAGAACTACTTAAAACTAACTAACCTAAGGACATTACACACATCCATGCCCGAGGCAGGATTCGAACCTGCGACCCAGCGACGGAACGCGCTGCTGTGCGCTGGATCTTCTCTATTTCCTCCGTAAGTGCTCGTCATATGGATCCCAGACTGGCGAGCAGTATTCAAACATCGGTCGAAATAGGATTTTGTAAGCTGCCTCGTACGTGGGTGGACTACTCTTCCTGACGATTCTTCCAGTAAATCTCTTCTTAGAATTAGTTTTACGTGGACATTCCATTTTAGGTCGCTCGGTGCGTATGATGTAATCGTACAAGAATGGCTATTTCCGCCTATTTAAGTTCTTTGAGTTTTATTTGTTGATGGTCAACTGTGAATCCCGGCACTACTCCTCGATCTAGACAGGTCTTGCCGCATTTCGCTACAATTTTGTAACGTCGTGACTTCTCTGTATGCAATTCCATCATCTTCGGACAGCCTCGTCAAGTTTCCGACGTCATCCACTCGATTATTTATGTATAATATGAATAGTAATGGTCACATAACGCTCTTTTTGGAGTAGGTCCGAAGTTATTTTTTCGCCTGAAGATTTACCCAATTACGAATGACATTTTGTGTTCTGTTTGCTAGCAAATCTTCAGTGCTGACACAGATCTGGTCTGATATCCCAGACATTCGTATTTTGTTGATCTGGCGATAGTACCGAACTGTGTCTAACACCTTGGGCAGCAGTCATTGAAGACAGTATCAAGCTGGGTACCGCACAGTGTGCCAACTCAAAGTGGGACAGTTCGCTTCGAAACCAGGACAGAATAGAAAAATAGGTGCGTGTTCCGACTTTAGTCCTGCGAAATCTTGTGTAGGTTGCGCTGCTGCACACTTGCTCAATGCAGTGGTTCCAAGCATGCGGTTCCAGTTGACGATAAACAGTGAATCGACCAACGGCACATATTTCAGAGGTTATTGTGTTGGTTGTTTAATATAAGGCAGCGAACCTGCTTAGTTGTCGGGATACGATCAGATGAGTAGCACTCCAGAAGGTATGTTTATGGTTTTTTTAATCGGTGTAACGACACACATCGGCTTAAACCTAAGCTATTAGCGATGTTATCCAAAATCGTTCCCTACAAAATTTCCTCTGCATGGCTTCACTTTCGTAAATAGCTCTCCTATCACTTTAAAGGATATTTAACGAGTTCAAATTTATTTGGGTGCACAAATTTGCACGTTTTTTTGTGGACGGTCATTTTTCTACCGTGCAACAGTGAGCCATGGTGAAAATGGGTCCCTCATTATTGCATTTATCTCACACAATATTATGTGCAAAAAAATTTCTTTAGGGTTTTCCTTAGAATTCTTAGGGGCTATTCAAAATTGTGATCATAATGTTCTTCTCAAACTGGCAAATAATTTTTTGGAAGATAATATTTTCTCGACTAACACTGTTTTTTTTTTGCGCGAAATTCCGCAAAACTACTCAAATTCTGTGCAGAGGATTCCAGAACTAAGACGTATCTATTAAGATCTCTGACAAAAAATGTATACTTCTCGAACGTCGGGTGCCAACTTCATCGGACACGCAACATTCTGCAATAACGCCCAATGTCGACATCAGACCATTTGATCCGCCAATAAGCCATAATCGAAGCTGCTCCTTTGGCGATTGTCTGAAGGTGCGAACTCGAAATGGGGATACCCGGCGTCACCGAGAAGATTTTAGAACCAAATATTTCCGTGAGAAAAAGATGCGTGTTGCATCTTCTGATCCATTCATCTCGACAGTCCAGAAAATGACAATTGAAGAGGATAATCGGATGCCACTTGAGGTAAAAGGTCTCCTTTTCGAACCACCTGTCAGTGGACAAACTGACAGCAACTCTTCTGAAAGCAATATGGAAACAAGCGACGAATGTGACTATGATTTCGATTGAAAAATGTAAAATAACGAATAAAATATTTCAATACAGCAATTTCTACTTCTCACAGTACTTCATACCCAAAGTTTTACTTGAAACCGCTAAATTCATAATGTTTTATTCACCAAATTGGATCAGCTATTTCGAATTTTGTAATTACGACATCGGAATCCTAATCAGTGACCAAAACAATCTAAAAAGAACACCAATTTGTAGGATTTTACACCCATTTTTCTATTACGTCCGAGTTTTTAAGCGAGTTGGCCCATTGTGTGGCGGTAACTACTGCCGCCTGTGTCTTATCGTTGAACAGTGTCTTCGCGGAATCCATGTTGATTTCCGCAGAGGAGAATTTCGGTCTAATACACGATCATAGGATGTATTCTAAAATTCTACAACAAATTGAGGTCAGTGATGATCTAGGTCTTTAGATTTGTGTGTTTACTTGACAGTCCTTCTTGAAACGTGAATTATCTACAACGGACTCTTGCGATTAAAACATTATCCCAGGCAGTTAATAGTTCTCTCTCTTACGTTATTGTTATCTCTGATTCAGGTGCTCTTTCATGTGGAAGACACAGATGATGACGCGGTGATACTTTTTTTCTGGATGCGAAACTTTCTCATAGATTTTCATTTCAGAAGTGTCTCATGTTATTGAGATCCATTATGAGGTCGTGTCAGTAACAAAATTTTATGAATTAAATGGGTAATATTAGATAAGAATATAGAGGAACATGTTATGAGAAGTCCTTACCAGAATGAGAGATGTACGTAAAATATTAATCTAAGCATGGCGATTGGATTAAAGTATAAAAACTATTGGACACATCGTTGAAGACAATCGATCTAGCGTGTATGGCGGCAAAGCAAACCTATTCTCAAACTATTCATGCAGAACGACATCAGACACCACCAACAAATTTTTGCACTGAACTGACTAAGGGAGGAAGGGGGTATATTAACACTTCTTCTTGTAAAGTTGCGATAAATTATATAATGTTCTAAAAAATAGAACCATGTGTTTTATAGGTTTTTCTGTATTAAAGTAATGAATAATTAATCAATGAGATGGTTAGTGCTGGTTTTTTCTACCCTCTTTTATATTCACGTTCGTTTCAGCCAATGCGCATCGTAACTCATGCAAGAAATTAACGTGCCTTCTTCCTTTGCTTTTGTTGCTACCGCAGTCAGTAATCTAGTTTCATATCCGCAAATTGCGGTGACTGCAACTGGAAATAAAAAACAGCTTTGCCAATAATAATGGATACTCGACATTAACTAATCCACTAAGTGTTGCCACCAGTGTGAATAGTACTTTGGCTCAAATGACAATAACTGTATATAGTCGAAAATCTCAAGAAATTTGTCTGTCGTATTTCGAATCAGAGATAGATTTCACAATTTAGACTCTATTGCTGATAACAGTTGCTCACTGCTAAGACTGTGTGGGCAGTAAAAGAAATTAACTGTAGAATAAACTTGGCCTGTAAAGCTTTTGGTAAACTAAACACCGTTTTGAGAGCAAGATTCCACTAAGGTATGATTACGTGACATCGTCAATGGGAGCAGTAGCCGTACTTCTATATTTGAACATCTAGTATACTTTCAGCACATTTTATTGCCTAGATCGCAAGATTTGTTATATAGAGAACCAGTTTCAGCCAGTACAATGGCCACTTTCCCCAATCCCAGAAATTGTATAGAGTACTGAGCACTCTCACAAAGGGCAAAGAAACGGAGCAGAAACCCATTGTATGACATCTTACTCTTTGTGAGCTAGTAACCGTAATCAATATAACGCGCCATCCTGCATGACATGGGAACCATTTGAAGTTGTCCTGGTGACGAAAACAGGCAAACTGGTTATCTATGTAACTAAACTTGCGACCTGGGCAACCAAATGCTCTAAAAGGATGCTCTTCAACTATTGGACTAAAACTTCACAAGCAGCGTATATACACTCCTGGAAATTGAAATAAGAACACCGTGAATTCATTGTCCCAGGAAGGGGAAACTTTATTGACACATTCCTGGGGTCAGATACATCACATGATCACACTGACAGAACCACAGGCACATAGACACAGGCAACAGAGCATGCACAATGTCGGCACTAGTACAGTGTATATCCACCTTTCGCAGCAATGCAGGCTGCTATTCTCCCATGGAGACGATCGTAGAGATGCTGGATGGAGTCCTGTGGAACGGCTTGCCATGCCATTTCCACCTGGCGCCTCAGTTGGACCAGCGTTCGTGCTGGACGTGCAGACCGCGTGAGACGACGCTTCATCCAGTCCCAAACATGCTCAATGGGGGACAGATCCGGAGATTTTGCTGGCCAGGGTAGTTGACTTACACCTTCTAGAGCACGTTGGGTGGCACGGGATACATGCGGACGTGCATTGTCCTGTTGGAACAGCAAGTTCCCTTGCCGGTCTAGGAATGGTAGAACGATGGGTTCGATGACGGTTTGGATGTATCGTGCACTATTCAGTGTCCCCTCGACGATCACCAGTGGTGTACGGCCAGTGTAGGAGATCGCTCCCCACACCATGATGCCGGGTGTTGGCCCTGTGTGCCTCGGTCGTATGCAGTCCTGATTGTGGCGCTCACCTGCACGGCGCCAAACACGCATACGACCATCATTGGCACCAAGGCAGAAGCGACTCTCATCGCTGAAGACGACACGTCTCCATTCGTCCCTCCATTCACGCCTGTCGCGACACCACTGGAGGCAGGCTGCACGATCTTGGGGCGTGAGCGGAAGACGGCCTAACGGTGTGCGGGACCGTAGCCCAGCTTCATGGAGACGGTTGCGAATGGTCCTCGCCGATACCCCAGGAGCAACAGTGTCCCTAATTTGCTGGGAAGTGGCGGTGTGGTCCCCTACGGCACTGCGTAGGATCCTACGGTCTTGGCGTGCATCCGTGCGTCGCTGCGGTCCGGTCCCAGGTCGACGGGCACGTGCACCTTCCGCCGACCACTGGCGACAACATCGATGTACTGTGGAGACCTCACGCCCCACGTGTTGAGCAATTCGGCGGCACGTCCACCCGGCCTCCCGCATGCCCACTATACGCCCTCGCTCAAAGTCCGTCAACTGCACATACGGTTCACGTCCACGCTGTCGCGGCATGCTACCAGTGTTAAAGACTGCGATGGAGCTCCGTATGCCACGGCAAACTGGCTGACACTGACGGCGGCGGTGCACAAATGCTGCGCAGCTAGCGCCATTCGACGGCCAACACCGCGGTTCCTGGTGTGTCCGCTGTGCCGTGCGTGTGATCATTGCTTGTACAGCCCTCTCGCAGTGTCCGGAGCAAGTATGGTGGGTCTGACACACCGGTGTCAATGTGTTCTTTTTTCCATTTCCAGGAGTGTATTTAATAAATATTATAATCTAATAAAAAAGGGATTATAAAGACTATTTTTATATAATTCAGAGACATGACTAAAATACAACTGAGCTACCGTGCCGGCAATCCATCTGATGTGAGCCATCGAGGACACAGAGGATAGTGCGACTGCAGGGACTTATCCCTTGCACGCTCCCCGTGAGACCCACAGTCCCAACTTAATGTCCACACACTACACTCGTAGTGCCCCTGTCCATTACACTCATTACTCGCGGCAGACAATCTTACCGAGTTCCGTAAGAGTTCGGGCATTACGTGTGCATCCGCACAGAAGAAGAAGGTCAATGGCCGGTTAAGCCTTAACTATATATGAAGATGGTATCTGTTCTTTCGGACATGTCCGAAAGAACAGATTGTGTAATGCTACAGAGCAGTGTAGAAAGTTAGGTTGATTCATAAGGAATGAGGAGGTTCTCCGCAGAATCGCCTAGGAAAGGAATATATGGTAAACACTCACAATAAGAAGGGACAGGATGACAGTACATCTGTAAAGATATTAGGTAATAACTGTCATAGCATTAGGGGGAGCTGTACAGGATGAAACTGCAGAGGAAGGAGGGATTGGAATACATCCAGGAAATAATTGAGAGCACAAGTTGCAATTGCTATACTGAAATGAAGAGATTGGCACAGGAGACGAATCCGTGGTGGGCTGCATCAAACCACTCAGAAGTAAAAAATGATTGTTCCAGTCTCCGTCTTCCCCCAGAGTTTTTTGGCGTATACACCTCTCTCTAGTACCATAGAAGTTATTCGCTGATGTTTTAACACATGACTTGTCATCCTTTTTCTTCTTCTTGTCAGTGTTCTCCATATGTGATTTCAGTCATTAGATTTTATCAGTGTAATAACCTCTACACTTTTCAAGCCCACTGTAGACTTTATCTGTTGTGTCCTTCATTTATCGCAAAATGGTTCAAATGGCTCTGAGCACTATGGGACTTAAGTGCTGTAGTCATCAGCCCCCTAGAACTTAGAACAACTTAAACCTAACTAACCTAAGGACATCACACACATCCATGCCCGAGGCAGGATGCGAACCTGCGACCGTAGCGGTCGTGCGGTTCCGGACTGTAGCGCCTAGAACCGCTCGTCCACACCGGCCGGCAAAAACAAATTTATCCACCATATGTTCTTGTCCTCGCACATTCAGCGGAAAACCTCGTTTCTTATCAGTCCATCTAATTATCAACCGCATTCCTTAGCAACACTTCTCAAAAGCTTCGACTCTCGTCTTTTAATACAATACTGTGCTCCAAACATACATTCTCAGAAAATTAATGTAGATGTTCGATACTAGCGAACTTCTTTTGGTCGGAAATGCCCTGGTCTCCCGTGCTAGTCTCTTTTTATGTTCTCTTCACTTCGTTCGTCATGTGGTATCTTGCTTCCAAGATAGAATCCCTTCACTTAGTCTACACTGTGGTCCTCAGATTTTTTATTACATTTATCGCAATCCTCATATTTACTATTCTTCAATACTTTCACCTTTCTTGGATTTATCCTCAACCCATTTTCTATACCCATTAGGCTCTTCATTCCATTCCACAGATCCTGTTATTCATCTTCACTTTTACTGAGGATACTTCTGTCATCAAGAAACCTTATAATTTACATCCTTCACCCCAAATTTTAATCCACTCTTTAACCTGTCTTTTATTTCTGTCAGTCCTCCTTCAACGTACAGGATTGAACAGTACAGACAAAACACTGCTTTCCTGTCTTACATTCTTTTTAACCCGGGCACTTCGTTCTTGGTCATCTATTCTCATTGCCCCCTCTCTGTTATTGTACATACTGTATAGCTACAACTACTTACCAGAGAATTTCGAACATCTTATACAATTTTACATTGCCGAAAGCTTTTTCTAGGTCGAGAGATCCTAAAAGTGTGCCTTCATTGTACTGAAGTTTTACTTCCATTATAAAGCGCAAAGTCAGAACTGCTTCTCTGGTGCATTTACCTTTTCTAAACCCAAAAAATTTGATCCATGAGTTGTTAAGCCAATTAGACGATGGTTTGGTTTCTACACTTTGTTGTTGTTGTTTGTATCCACTCTGATGAAAGTAATCCTGGAACTGAATTGTTCACAGAAGTTCATTCTTTGTTCTACCTTCCAGCTTATGACGAATCCTATTACCGTTACACTATTTTGTGCTACTGTTGATGTTACCCTATATATTAATCTGCCCAAAAATCTTCCTCTTCTTTCTATTTTAGTTCACTGACACCTACTATATCGAGGGTGAGCCTCAGCATTTCAAAAATGGTTCAAATAGCTCTAAGTACTATGGGACTTAACATCTGAGGTCATCAGTCCCCTAGACTTAGAACTATTTAAACCCAACTAACCCTAAGGGCATCACACACATCCATGCCCGAGGCAGGACTCGAACCTACGACCGTAGCAGCAGTGCGGTTCCGGACTGAAGCGCCTAGAACCGCTCGGCCACAGAAGCCGGCCTCTGCATTTCATTTCCAAAATTTGTACCTTTCCTATGACGTTCAGACTTGTGACATTCCACACTCCGACTTGTAGAATGTTACGCTTTCGTGGGCGAGCGGTTCTAGGCGCTACAGCCTGGAACCGCGCGACCGTTACGGTCGCAGATTCCAATCCTGCCTCGGGCATGGATGTGTGTGATGTTCCTAGGTTAGTTAGGTTTAAGTAGTTCTACGTTCTAGGGGACTGATGACCTCAGAAGTTAAGTCCCATAGTGCTCAGAGCCATTTGAACCATTTTGTTACGCTTTCGTTGGTTATTCGACCTTTTTCTCATGTTCACCTCCACATTGGGAATCTCTCTACGCGATTCGAATCGGGGTCCGGAATCTTTTGCCAACGGTGAGATGATCGTAACACTTTTTCAATTGCAGGCCACATATCCTACGGATGCACAGTATGTGTCTTTTATACAGTGGTTTCCATTGCCTTATAGATCCTCAGGTTGTTGATTACAGCTGATTTTTCCGCCTTTCAGTGACAGTTTTGCAGCCCAAGAGCAAGCTAACGCCCCCAACGGCTATGGCCCTTCCGCCCTCTTTCACAAGACCTTTGGCAGAACAAGTGTGACTCGTTGTAACGGAATTTTTCGCCTGCAATTGCTAATAATTTATATTCTAAATTTAAGCTTTACTGTGGTCGAACCAGGGACCCACAATGTTTTAATTATCAGTCAAAGTAGCTATCCCAAAACCACGTTATTTTTTACTGTAACATAGTATAAATTCCGTAATTACTGGTGGCACTTACTAATGATCTCAGTAAATTCTTTTTATTATCTATTTACGGTTGATAATGCACTTGTGCAGTTTGGAAATTTTTTAGTGTACTGAAAGGCATAATTTTTTAAGAGGTTGATAATGGGAGTATGTCTCCTGAAACATGTTTTATTGTACAAATTAAATAAATCACACGTTAGGTCAACAATCTATAAAATAACGTAGCTACACAGGTGTCCTATGTCTTTACAACAGATATAAATGGGTTTTTTGAACCATAGGAAATTACAAATGCCTATCCAAAATAACTCGACTGCCTTTTATGCTTTAACCTGCTACATCCTTGTAGAAAGATCTTTATCTAGGTACTAATAATTACAGCACTACAGCAAAGAACAATCGTAACGCAGCAGCCAGTTTGACGTGGCTTCTCAAAATAAGAGAAACACCATAATTTATCATCTGAGACTTTTTAGACCGCTTATCTAATCATCCCGGTGTTCCAGGAAATTCGTGAAACTTGTGCGAATTAACAGACGATATTCAACGTGATGGGAAGACATTTAGGAAATTAAAATAAAATTATGACACATACATTGTAGTATAAACTCTCCACCGCATTATAGGCCGTACGGAACAGGCGACGTGGACGTGGCCGCTGGCCGCTTTCGCTTTACATACGAGTAATCCGTCAAAGTGCCGTGTTCAAAGAAAGCGTCGTCGTCGCCTATGTCCACTTCTTTCCCTCGGGTATTTCTTTGAAGACTGCCGTAGGCCAGAACGAAGAATAAAGAGGAGAAAAGACGCGCAGAGTAGCAAAGAAGAGCAGGTCGGCGAGGGGCGCCAGGGAGGGCTGGAGAGGACAGATAAGCGGGGAACGTGGCGCACTGCCTGACACCGAGCTGACAAACCACGAGTGGGGCCTCAGTCTTCCAAGCCTAGGACACGTCTCGCGGACAGTTAAAAGCGACGACATTGCAAAGCGATTAGAAACTCTAGGTGACCATTCAATTGGTAGGCCCCAGGTCATACTCAAATGTTTCCAACGCAACCTATACGAAATTAACTTTATAGAATCTTGTTGAAGCTGCCGTGCTGAGAGACCGAGGTCACTTTGTACTAACGTTTCTTCTTCTCCTTTAGGGGACGTGTTCAGAGATGAAACTCCGCCAATTCCGTAGAAAACTCAAAGCAATCCCCCACAAATCCAAAGCCCTTTCGATGCAATTGTTTAATCTCTGAAGACGTCCCTGGCACACCGTGCTATAAATTCAAGTCCTCTTACGCTATTGATGTAGTGAAATATGTTTCATCTCTGAAGATTTTCCCACAGATATGGATTTTCCCACAGATATGCTTCACCCAATGCCTCTCAGCTCGGAAGTAAAAATGGGACTCTAGGAGGCATCATTATACTGTTTATAAGGTAAAGTTAGTGTCCGCCCACGCTGTGGCCAAGGTTGTACAACCGGAGGGAAGGAAAGCAAATAACTGCTTAGTGTACCGGTAACATTTTCATTGGCGACAGGGTGAAATCAATATTAGGAAAGGGTGACACCAGAAATCATATGTCACTTTTTGAAAGGTTTCATTCCGGCGTTCTTCTTAAGTGCTTCAAGGAGAATTTTCTTGACATTGAAACTACTGAGTGTAAATGCCGAGTGAAACTGAAACTTCTGTCTCTTCATTTAGTGAAACTAATGAGTATACTTTACTTATTTTTATCATTTCAACACTGACCTACAGAATTTTCCCCGACAAAGACAACTCAAACTTAACCTATTGCCGGCCGCAGTGGCCGTGCGGTTCTAGGTGCTGCAGTCCGGAACCGCGGGACTGCTACGGTCGCAGGTTCGAATCCTGCCTCAGGTATGGATGTGTGTGATGTCCTTAGGTTAGTTAGGTTTAAGTAGTTCTACGTTCTAGGGGACTGATGACCTAAGATGTTAAGTCCCATAGTGCTCAGAGCCATTTGAACTTAACCTATTCATTTATTACCCGCAATGCACAAGCCCAACGCAATCTGAATGCTATACAATGACAATATGGCTTCAAATAATTAAAACAAAAGAATGGCCCTGAATTGCAAGAAATCCTAACAATAACCCATACTTTTTCATAAGTCACTTATCTCACAGGAAATCTTCATAACACGAACTACAGCAATTACGGCAAGCAGCAACTACAGCCAGCGACAGGTGAAACATTAGTGTTTCTGCAATGTGAGTCAGGAACATGTGGTGTTGTACATGCTCGACTGTGTGGACAACGTACATGAGGAGTAGAGTACAATGATGACGATACTTGCTTAATAAGTAAAAGTAATACTTAAACAGGTGCCGAACCACGTAGTTCATTATCCTTATCGGACTGGGAGCCACAAATCCAGTGAAATCTAGTAAACGACAATCGTTGTGCAAGGAGCGGGTACTAAATACAATTACGTACGTGCAAGGTCATCCGCACTACATAAGAAAAAAATTATGGACAGATTTCGAATAAGTTCACAGGAATATGACCGTGTAATACATAAGAAAGACTACGCATATTCAAGGGAGGACAAAGTGCACTTGTTACAACAGTTGGTTTTTGCGAGTTTCAAAGATGCTCGATACAATTTACAGGATGTGCATGATAGTGATCTACTACGTTGAGCACATGAAACTGCGCGCGACATAGATTACAGTGATTTCAAGGGATGCAGTGGACAGTTGCATAATTTCAAACTGTGCTACAGAATTGGAGGACACAATGAAATTTAAAACAAAGAGTCAATTTGACGAAACACAGCAAACTGCGGAGTTGGTCCGAAAATTTGTAGATGAGATAAACAAACTTATCCCATCGTACAGTAAGGAAATTTTGTTTTGAGTTGCCACCAATCGGGATATGAAGAGGAAATGCATATGAAAGTAATCCTGGAAATTAGAGGTACCAGGAGAATTATGTCAGGATCAGCTAACATCAATGCCTTAACGCATTCATACACAATTATGTTGACTGTCAATCTGGATGATAAAATGGCTAGAAAGTTGTTTATTCTGCTGCGAGAAGTTGGAGATGCTCTGTCGCCTACGATTCTATCTCGTGTGCGTGATCTTACGAGGGCAGTAGAAAATATTTACGTCACAACAAGCAAGAGTGGGAAAATGGGCGTAAGAGAACTGCAACTATGATGTGAGCACTGTTTTTGACCAATAGCTGCAAAAATAACTTGCTTTAACTTTATTTCTGGCCTGGGTATAAAAATCATACTCCTTTAGAGCAAACTATTCCTCCTGAAGAGTGTACGACATTGCAGTTCATACTACTTGGAACGAGAGGATAAATCCAGTCTCTAGATGTTTGTTTCTGCCGTGCCTGTAAAACATATTATCGCACTATGTGCAGCTACGCCATAAAGAATAGTCGGTTTCACAATAAGGTTCACAACAGACTGTTTCGCATTGAGCTGTATGCCATCACATTCCTTTAGTTCTTATCACCCAGTCCACCAATATGATTCTACATGCATTCCTTAAGAGTGGATACCTAGCTGAGGGTTCTGCATGTTTTGTAATTCCCAAGGAATTCGCCTTTGATCTTGATGGTGCTGATCTTTGTAATCACTATAGAACTCCATTTTACATTCGGTGTTCATGGTGCAAGTTAATGGTTTGTTTTGAACATTTCTTGAATGTCGAAAATTACCATTTTGTGAAGAGTAATACGTACATCCCATAGAAGGTTGATCTCTGCACCTCCTGGACACACATTTTCGGTCTCCCTCCTTATGATTATGGCATTAGCAGATAAAATTCGTTATTTTCTTTCTTTTTGTTAACAAAACACTTTCAAGTGAGCCTTAATGAAGACTGAACTTGCGACCTTGCACTCAAGATCTTCCTTGTTAGCGAATTTATCAGCGCGGCCATGTTATTTGTCCCAAGTCGCGTTCAGCTCAGACTCTGACTCTGTGGCAGCCGGCCCCTGACCAGATCGTATGTCTAAGAGTGTATCTATCACCTACAGCGTACATACTTCACTGAGAGAATATGGTTTGTATGAGAGTTGTACACACTCCTTTGCGGTGAGCCAGTTTACGTTCAGATTTCTGCGAATATTTTCTGTACACAAATTTTGGCTGAAAACACGGGAAGAGAACGTCGCAAAATGATGGTACAACGCTACTGGAAACTTACTACTCGGCCATTGTCATTTTGTTTGCGTAGAATGGCGGCGAACGGTGGAATAGCTTTTGGATCTCGAGACATACTTCTGCATACACTTGCTGCTCGTCAGAATATATTACATACTCTGGCTTTCTTAGACACTGATAGCGAATTTTTAGGTCTGTCTATCTGGCAGGATGGAAGCGATTTCAGCTTACCAACATTTTAATATTCTTTTTAAGTAGGGGTTCTTGAGAGGAACGGCGCAGTACCCTCTCTTGCCCCCGATGGGTACATGGTGTCCGTTGCCTCTATGAAATGTATATCTTACTTAATTCGCTACCTAACTTTAAAAATGTCGTGCCCGCTGCAAGACGCTCTGTACGTTATGAAGTCTTCCCTCAACAGTCAAGCGCAACCTCATAATTGCTTCTCGATAACTTTTGTATTTTCTAAGACCAGATTGACCGCTGTCCAGTTGCGATACATTCCCCTAAAATGATGATTCGTAAAAAAAAATAAAAAGAGAGAGAGAGAGAATTTACATCGGGACTTACAGGAGCTATCTTTCAGCGGGAACTCACTAATAAATGGTCAGGAGCCGACTTGGGCACTGGGCATCCACGCATCCCGCGGTTTAGCTGTGTGTAACACAGTGACGCTAACTCACTTCCCGAAATTGGATCAACAACAGCGGGAAGCAGACACATCCGGATGCAGTTCGGCAGCCCCGCAGGGAATTTCCGGCGCAACGACATTTAGAACAGTTGCCGTACGCCGCCGACGAACGTAAAACCCGTTACGTCTTTTTGCCTACTCAACATCGGCGTTCTTCCTCCCCCCGCGAAAGCCCAGTTGCGCTGCCTCTCTCAGGAAGAAGGGATGGTAAAACATTTTCCCCATTCGCCCCGCCGCTACAGTAGAGAGCAAAAGCTCTCAGAACAAAAGGTGGAGAAGAACAAAACTTGGAGATAAACAATACAGGTAAAAGCAGCAGCAGTCGTGGCTGCAACAAAAATGAAAAGCAAGTAGCGAGGCGGCGCGACAAAGGCCGGCGAACGTGCCATTGTAGGCTCAGCCGCCGTTGTCTGCGGCCCTCTGCATAAATCACATTTCCGCCCAGCGAGAGGATGAGACACAACTTCCCCCAGTCACAGGCCGCACGACAAGGTTACCTACACGTAAAATGCTTTTCGCTCTCCATTGGGGGTAACGGAATAAGTCCAGTTTCTATAATTCAACCGTAGACACTAATATACTTCCGCTCGAAGTTATTTATTAACCGTAGGTGCAGAAAATCTTTCCAGGTCAAAGCATGAATACTTGGGGGACACGTTAAAACGGTGGAATCGACTGATTGAGGTTAACATTTGGACACTTATTCATTTATTAATAATTTGAGTCAAGATGAACAAAACAAGCGCAATTGCGCTAAGCCAAAAAAACTGTTCCACTGACTGAAATCAAATTGAGAACAGTAAAATGTTTTAAACGTTCCGACTCAATAAAGTTCTAAAGCATTTAGTATCACAAGCAATTGGACATAAGCATAATGACAAATCGAACAAGTACTGCCAATTTTTATTCAGTTTTAAAAATAAAATATTTGCAAAAGCTCTATCTAATCGAATCGCTTAAAATGACAACCACTAGTTTAATCAAAACCAAATGAAATTTTAATTTAACCATATTTTAGAAAAAAACACGAGCTTATGTTAACAATTTGCAAACAGATCGGCACCAAATGTGAATTTACGTTGCACCGTGAGCAGTAGGTAACTTCCCTGGCATAGTCCGTTTGATCCCTAGCGCTCATTCTGTCATAGAATGTGCTTTGGCGTATGGACGTCAGTTCACTGCAGCCCACACAAGTATAAGGAATTTTTCACAGTCTATCCTGAAACTTCTCGCTGTTCGAAACAGTGTACCACGGCTTCTTGCTATAGCCAGACAGTACAGCAGTATTATGTACAAGTCGAAGAAGCCGGCTGTTCACCACCAACCTATCGCTATAGAGCAATATTTAAATGCATTCAGAAGTCAGATTCATAGAAACACTCTCAGGTAATCAAACAATAGTCTAGTAACAGCATATACTCATACGAAGTCTGTATCATATGGAATCAAACGAACACAATGTATGGCCGAATCCGTGAACACATTTTAAATACACACTATCGCCCCACATTCTTCACCAATTGATCACTTTCATCCCCCCAGTGCGGCCAGGTAAATGCTTTTGCAACCAGAGAGAGCAGACCACGAGACACCCGGAAATACACTACTGACCATTAAAATTGCTACACCAATAAGAAATGCAGATTACATTTTCACGCAATTTCGGTGCATAGAATCTAAGAAATTAGTACCCAGAACAACCACCTCTGGCCGTAATAATGGCCTTGATACGCCTGGGTATTGAGTCAAACAGAGCTTGGATGGTGTGTACAGGTACAGCTGCCCATGCAGCTTCAACTCGATAATACAGTTCATCAAGAGTAGTGACTGCCGTATTGTAACGAGCCAGTTGCTCGGCCACCATTGACCAGACGTTTTCAATTGGTGAGAGATCTGGAGAATGGGCTAGCCAGGGCAGCAGTCGAACATTTTCTTTATCCAGAAAGGCCCGTACAGGACCTGCAACATGCGGTCTTGCATTATCCTGCTGAATTGTAGGGTTTCGCAGGTATCGAATAAAGGATAGAGCCACGGATCGTAACACATCTGAAATCTAACATCCACTGTTCAAAGTGCCGTCAATGCGAACAAGAGGTGACCGAGACGTGTAACCAATGGCACCCCATAACATCATGCCGGGTAATACGCCAGTATGGCGATGACGAATACATGCTTCCAATGTGCGTTCACTGCGATGTCGCCAAACACGGATGCCGCCAGAATGATGCTGTAAACAGAACCTGGATTCATCCGAAAAAATGACGTTTTGCCATTCGTGCACCCAGGTTCGTCGTTGAGTACACCATCGCAGACGCTCCTGTCTGTGATGCAGCGTCAAGGGTAACCGCAGCCGTGGTCTCCGAGCTGATAGTCCATGCTGTTGCAAACGTCGTCGAACTGTTCGTGCAGATGGTTGTTGTCTTGCAAACGTCCCCATCTGTTGACTCAGGGATGGAGACGTGGCTGCACGATCCTTTACAGCCCTTCGGATATATCTGTCATCTCTACTGCTAGTGATACGAGGCCGTTGGTATCCAGCACGGCGTTCCGTATTACCCTCCTGAACCCACCGATTCCATATTTTGCTAACAGTCATTGGATCTCGGCCAACGCGATCAGCAATGTCGCGATACGATAAACCGCATGCGATAGGCTACAATCCGAACTTTATCAAAGTTGGAAACGTGATGGTACGCATTTCTCTTCCTTACACGAGGCATCACAATAAAGTTTCACCAGGCAACGCCGGTCAACTGCTGTTTGTGTATGAGAAATTGGTTGGAAACTTTCCTCATGTCAGCACGTTGTAGGTGTCGCCACCGGCGCCAACCTTGTGTGAATGCTCTGAAAAGCTAATCATTTGCATATCACAGCATCTTCTTCCTGTCGGTTAAATTTCGCAACTGGAGCAGGTCATCTTCGTGGTGTAAAAATTTTAATGGCCAGTAGTGTATTTAGGACTGATAGCGCCAATCTAGGCAATTGTGCCACACACGGCACAAGGTTAAAGTATCGTAAATACAAGTGAAATTGCCGCTATTCGAGTAAGAGTGTCAAACCATCTCATTTTTCCTTGTTTGTAGACTTAAGAGCACTTTATCCTTCACGGAATGAAATGAAATGTTGGGTAGACCGGTCGTCTGGTGCAAGTCTTTTGAGTTGGCGGCACTTCGGCGACTTGCGTGTCGATGGGGATCAGATTATGATGATCAGGACAACACAACGCACAACGCCCAGTCCCTGAACGTAGGAGATCTCCGACCCAGCCGGGAATCGAACCCGGGCCACTTGACACGACAGTCCGTCGCGCTGACCACTTTTTTTTTTGAATCACATTTTGTTCTATATTGTTCGCTGAATTTGTCCGGGGCGGACGTCCGATGACGCTTGTTTATGTTCTTTGTTGATCCATTCACTCAGTTTTTTGTTACATAAGGTAGCTATCCCTCTGACCTAACACGCTGAGCTACCGTGCCGGCTACCACTCAGCTATCTGGACGGAACTTCACGCAATGTAGTCTGCATGCTTGTACATGACGAAACAATATGTCAAACAGCGACTCGAATCCAAGATGTACTTTAGAACACAGTGCTCTTTCAACTGAGCTGTGTGATAAAAGACGGAAGGAAATTAGTAATCTTATGTACCGTCAACGACCAGGTCGTGCGAGATGGTCGCAGTGGTTAGCACACTGGACTCGCATTCGGGAGGACGACGGTTCAAACCCGCGATCCATCATCTAGATTTAGGTTTTCTGTAATTTGCCTAACTGACTCCAGGCAAATGCCAGGATAGTCCCTTTGAAAGGACACGGTCGATTTCCTTCCCAATTGTTGACACCATCTGAGCTAGTGCTCCATCTCTAATGACCTCGATGTCGACAGGACGCTAAATCCAGTCTTCCTTCCTTTGTATGAGAGGCGAAGCACTACTCGGAAATGAACCATTGAGACAAGTATTAAGCTGTTTAGTAGAATCATAGAGAATGTAACTCCGAATCGCCATACTCCGGGCTTCTAGCGCTGACCGCTGTGTCACGTCTCTCGGTAGGAGCTCCGCGAGAACGATTGTCGGAGCAATTTAGAGCTATAGGTAGGCGTTTCTAAACTATCACCGTCGAGCTTTAAAGCTCTAACAGCAGCTGACTTTTTTAAGGCAAATTACTGAAACGCAGAACCGTCCGTTATGGAAACGGCATAGCTTTTTAATGCTCAAACATATCTCTGCACATCTATGCAATTTGGATACATTACTCACGTCTGTTAAATACATATTTTCAGTAAAAACTGACAGAACGAGATTGAGACCTAAAAAAAGTTTATTTTTGTTTCGATTACTACCTTATCCTCTAGAACGTCATAGCCTGCAAAACTTTCGTTGCATTATTACCAACTTACCACCTGTATCGAAATGCTGTTGGTTGGAGAAACAACTTTCGTTCCAGTAATTATTATTTGAAACATATACGGACCTGTATAAAAGTACACAGTGTCAATGACACAAAGGTGGCCAAACACGTTTGAGCATTAAGCGATTGGTTTCTTCCGTAGCAAAATTGTTTCAAGATTAAGGCCAAAATGTCTAAGGAGCACGCATTGCGTTAGGCCATGTCGGCTCATGTTATTGAAGTGCTGCTTGCTACAAGGACTTTCCAAAAGTTTGTTTCCCACAGGTGCCGAAAAACTCGTGTCGTCATAGTGAAGTCACTCATGCTTAATCCACGCAGCCTGACGTACCCCGATCGCAACCCTCTTAGGATTGTGGTAAGACCGATCAGTCGTCCCTAGCCCGGACACTGCCCCCTGTCACTGGACAGCGGGAACATTGTGCCCACAACAGCCGAGAGAGGCAGTCACAGTATTGGCCAATGTTTTATCATAAGAACTTTCAACTGCACTGAATGTGAAGTTGTCCCAGTCACTTCGATTTTTTCTAATTCAGCAAATCTGTCCTAATTTATGTATATCTTCCTAGGTAATGAAGACAATATGTGCTTCTCTTCAGTTAAATAAAGGAAATGAATACTTCCTTGTGAGTCGAATGCTTCTTCTTTTGCTTCACTCTACGTAAAATCGCTAAATATTGCCCAAACTACTGAAAAACAAGTAGTACGGTGACAACCATGACACGAATACCGTTTGTGGAAGCGGAAATCTGGCATCCAAAACAGCAATTCCTTTTTTTATATTGGAGTGTTTACATGACCAACCAGACGCGGTGTTAAGAAAGTGTTCTATGAAATACCGGATTTGGGAACACATTTAAACGTAGCCCTCGAGACATTTCCGACCGGATAATTCCTGTGACCCACACTTAAACACGGTTGCCAGTCATTAAAAGTACTGCGGGGGAGTCACGCTCGGAAACTATGTTAGAATCTTAAGATCCCGCCATAGCCTCAACCAGTTTCACTCGTCGCCGATTGTTTCTCTTTTGCCGCTGCAGTGGATACCACATTAGTTCTCGCTTAGTGCGGATATCCGACGTAGAAAGAGGGTTTCGCTTTAAATATAACATGGAGGCCACTGGTTTGTTACCGTAGTTACTTTTGTTTCTGGGTAAATATCTTCATAAAAGTGAAAAGGCCTGTAATATACAACAACAACAACAACAACTCTAAGGCCAAAGTGGAAATTACTGCGATGTGGTTGCCGCCGCCGCGAGAACATGACCAACCAGACCAATCAGTGAACACACACACAAGGTTCAAATCGGGCAGCTCCTCATCAGTTAGCCTGGTGCGTATCACTGCGAACGTGAAAGTAACACTGCTGGAAAAAACATTACGAGAAAATCGAGTACCTGTAGTAATGAATGGAAACTCTAAGGTTACGAGTAATATGGGTAATAGCGTCATCAGTGGCAAGATCCGAGAATGAATTAAACGTACCGCTGAAATTTGCACCTTTGTGAACATATTTTCAGTTCAGTATAGACACAAAGCAGTGGCCATGGTGATATAGTGGGTAAGGGACCGAACTCCACCCCCTTTTGATGTCCTTTTTCAGTCTCGGATAGAGGCGGGGATATTTCCTCGTTCCAGTTCCTCCAGAAAGACCCCAGTTCTGTCTCTCTTACTTACTTACTTTCAAGGGATTCTCCATTCTTCATCAGTTGCCCTGTATTCCCATTCGTCAGCTTTCACGATTGTGGCTGTCTTCCTCTTTCCTCTCTCCATCATTCCAATTGCTCCCGCTCCCCAAGCCAATCTCGGCCGTCCACGCTTCCTCCTTCCTGACGACGACCATACAGCATTGATTTTGGTCATCGTTCTTGCTCTATCCGTCATATATGGCCATACCACTGAAGAGCTCTGTTCTCAGTTCTTTGTACGACTGGTTGGCCCATGTACATAATCTCCATAATTTTCTCATTTCTTCTCCGCTGTGTCCTGGATATTCTGGCTGCCCTTCTTATTCCATCCATCTCCACAGCCTTCACTCTGCTTCTCCACCGTTCTCCCAGGGTCCATCCAACTGCACCGTATGTTACTATACTTTTCACTACTATTCGCAGAATTATCATCTTTTGCCTGCTTCACATATCTCCAGTTAGCATTTTAACTGCTCCTCTTACCTGTTGGATCCGCGTTCCACATCTGCTTCATAGCTTCCCGAGGAATGGATATTCGATCCTAAGTGTTTAAATAAATTTACTGCTTTAATAGTTACTTTCAGCAGTACTATATCCCTTCCACCTCCTCCCATTACTAGATATTCTGTTTTGTTCATACTCGTTCCAAGCCTGCCTCGCTCATATGCTTCCATTAACTAAAATTTGACATCCACCCTACTTCGTGCTATCAGTACCTGGCCATCGGCATACAATAATGAGTAGATAGTACCATTTTCGGAAGGAAATTCCATACCTCCGCACGACTTATACCACCGTTCCAGTGTATACCGAATATATATTTTAAACAGGGTCGCGCCACAGACTGCAGACATTTCTAAGAACTTTCGATGTTAGGAATGTCTCACTCACCTTTCTCCCTATTTTAACTGCTGCATACGACTGGTTCTTTGAATAAGGGATGTCTGTTGTGCTTCTATATCTGTATACTCTACCGCTTTCCATAGCCCGTGAATGGATACAAATTCATGCGCTTTTTCTAAATCCACAAATATTAGGTGAACTTCCTGACCCTTACAATACACCGTCCCACTTATTCGCCTAAGGATAAAAATATGACCCATACAAGATTGTTCAACTGTAAAAACAGCCTGTTTCGCCCACATCTTTACCTCGATCTTATTCTTCAACCTGATTATCAGTACAGCGATAAAAAGTCTGTTGATCTCTCCCAGGAATAAAAGGCGGCCTGAGCGACTGTCCCGCCGCCCTCCCCCTCCTTGGCCGCGCCAGACAAAGGCTGCACCTTACCTCCAGTCCGATAGGTAGCTTGGTTACGGACTTGGCCCACAGACTTTACCTTTACCTTACAGAGACGTAGATAAATTGGGTAATAAATCAAACGACATGTAAAAACTCTGTAAACAGCCACCCAATACCAAAGGCCCGGTATACGAAAGTGCTCAGAAAATATCCATAAACAACTTCTGAAATTTTGTCGGTGGCACTCTCGTTGCCCCTGTAAAATAGAACATTATTTGCTACATTCGAACATTTTTTATTTATACTGAGTTCTGAGAAGCTAGTAAACATGTTAGAGCACCTTTGTCCTCAGTTAGCCGAGAAAGACATCATGGACAGCTGGAGTGCGTCATTTCACTTCATCGCACAGACATCCACATTCCACATTTAGGTTTTCAGTTATTTCCCTATGTCACTTACGGCGAATGCAGGGAAGATTCTACTGAAATGGCACAGCCGATTTTGTAAAATGAAATGGGATTGTCCACGTGCTTCCTAAATATACTCAATTGTGCCTGTTATGAAAGGCCGGCCGAAGTGGCCGTGCGGTTAAAGGCGCTGCAGTCTGGAACCGCAAGGACGCTACGGTCGCAGGCTCGAATCCTGCCTCGGGCATGGATGTTTGTGATGTCCTTCGGTTAGTTAGGTTTAACTACTTCTAAGTTCTAGGGGACTAATGACCTCAGCAGTTGAGTCCCATAGTGCTCAGAGCCATTTGAACCATTTTTTGTTATGAAAGGCAACTCCCCCCCCCCCCCTTGAACCGTGGACCATGCCGATGGTGGGGAGGCTTGCGTGCCTCAACGATACAGATGGCCGTACCGTAGGTGCAACCACAACGGAGGGGTATCTGTTGAGAGGCCAGATAAACGTGTGGTTCCTGAAGAGGGGCAGCAGCCTTTCCAGTAGTTGCAGGGACAACAGTCTGGATGATTGACTGATCTGGCCTTGTAACACTAACCAAAACGGCCTTGCTGTGCTGGTACTGTGAACGGCTGAAAGCAAGGGGAAGCTACAGCCGTAATTTTTCCCGAGGGCATGCAGCTTTACTGTATGGTTAAATGATGATGGCGTCCTCTTGGGTAAGATATTCCGGAGGTAAAATAGTCCCCCATTCGGATCTCCGGGCGGGGACTACTCAAGAGAACGTCGTTATCAGGAGAAAGAAAACTGGCGTTCTACGGATCGGAGCGTGGAATGTCAGATCCCTTAATCGGACAGGTCGGTTAGAAAATTTAAAAAGGGAAATGGATAGGTTAAAGTTAGATATAGTGGGAATTAGTGAAGTTCGGTGGCAGGAGGAACAAGACTTTTGGTCAGGTGAATACAGGGTTATAAATACAAAATCAAATAGGGGTAATGTAGGAGTAGTTTTAATAATGAATAAAAAAATAGTAGTGCGGGTAAGCTACTACAAACAGCATAGTGAACGCATTATTGTGGCCAAGCTAGACACGAAGCCCACGCCTACTACAGTAGTACAAGTTTATATGCCAACTATCTCTGCAGATGATGAACAAATTGATGAAATGTACAGGGTGGCGCACGATATGTGTTACCAATTGTTTCTTTCACAACTTACGACGCACATTAGATATCCCGCTGGGAGCTCTACAGCAGTACCAGCAGAGCTTGGAAAAGCAAATGAGTTACGAAATGACGTGTAATTCACGATACTGTCGCTAGGAGACTAGTAAGCAGCAATGGCTGACAATGGAAGACTGACGACACAGCAACGATCGGCAGTTGTGTTACTTTTTCATGAAACGAAAAGCCTTGTTGTGACTCAGAGGCGTTTTCGACAACAGTTTAGCACACGATGGGTCCCTTGCAAGAAGACCATCCACAGGTTGTACGATAAATTTGTACAGGCAGGAACAGTATTGGAAGTGAAGCGACCTCGGCCTAAGCCTGTTTGTTCGCCGGAGAATACTGAAGCGGTACGAGTTGCTGTACAGAGAAGTCCCGGGAAATCGTGTAGAAAGGCAGCAGTGCAACTGGGAATATCCAGACGCTCCGTTAAACGCATTCTTAAAAGTGACCTCCATATGTACCCATACAAGATGACCTGTGCACAGAAGCTCACTGAAGAACACAAGCAGCAGAGACTACTGTTTGCTCAGTGGGCGGAGGATAGCGAAGAAACTCTCAACAACCTTTGGTTTTCAGACGGGGCGCACTTTCATTTAGACGGTGTGGTTAACAAACAAAATTTACGCTTTTGGGCCACTGAAAAACTACAAGTGCTTCATGAACGACAACATTATGCTCCAAGGATTACAGCGTGGGCAGCAATTTCCAGTCACGGACTTATTCGACCCTTTTTCTTTGAAGAAACTGAACAGCGAGCATTATTTGAGCATGCTTCGCAATAGCTTCATTCCACAGCTTCTTGCTACTGCCCTGCCCTTCAACACGCAGTGATTCATGCAAGATGGAGCAAGGCCACATACTGCAAACACTGTGTTGGAGTTTTTACACGAGCATTTCGACATGCGGATTATTTCACTCAGGTTTCGAGGTCGCTTCAATGACGGACAAAACTGGCCCCCCCAATAGTCCAGACCTCAATCCATGTGACTTTTTTCTTTGGGCCTACCTACAGGAAAAAATTTTCCCGAAACGTCCACATGATTTAATGGAGCTCAGAAGATTTATTCTTCAAGCTTGCAGTGAAATTACGGAAGACATGTGCCGTAGGGTTATCACTAACTTCAGTGTTCGCTTGAAGGAAGTTAGGAAACGAAATGGTGGACATATTGAGCATGTGCTGAGTTAGAACAAATCTCCATGCACGGCTCTTCATTGTAGTATATGTTCCTTTCACGTTGTATTGACAATAAAGTTTATATTCAAAAACAAAATGGTAACATATTTCGTACGCCACCCTGTATGATGAGATGAAAGACGTTATTCAGGTAGTGAAGGGAGACGAAAATTTAATAGTCATGGGTGACTGGAATTCGAGAGTAGGAAAAGGGAGACAAGGAAATGTAGTAGGTCAATATGGATTGTGGGTGAGAAATGAAAAAGGAAGCCGTCTGGTAGAATTTTGCACAGAGCATAACTTAATCACAGCTAACACTTGGTTCAAGAATCATAAAAGAAGGTTGTATACATGGAAGAATCCTGGAGATACTAGAAGGTATCAGATAGATTATATAATGGTAAGATAGAGATTTAGGAACCAGATTTTAAATTGTAATACATTTCCAGGGGCAGATGTGGACTCTGACCACAATCTATTGGTTATGAACTGCAGATTGAAACTGAAGAAACTGCAAAAAGGTGGGAATTTAAGGAGATGGGACCTGGATAAACTGACTGAACCAGAGGTTGGGCAGAGTTTCAGGGAGAGAATAAGGGAACAATTGACAGGAATGGGGAAAGGAAATACAGTAGAAGAAGAATGGGTAGCTCTGAGGGATGAAGTAGTGAAGGCAGCAGAGGATCAAGTAGGTAAAGACGAGGGCTAGTAGAAATCCTTGGGTAACAGAAGAAATATTGAACTTAAATGATGAAAGGAGAAAATATAAAAATACAGTAAATGAAGCAGGCAAGAAGGAATACAAACGTCTCAAAAAAATGGCTCTGAGCACTATGGGACTCAACTGCTGAGGTTATTAGTCCCCTAGAACTTAGAACTAGTTAAACCTAACTAACCTAAGGACATCACAAATATCCATGCCCGAGGCAGGATTCGAACCTGCGACCGTAGCGGTCTTGCGGTTCCAGACTGCAGCGCCTTTAACCGCACGGCCACTTCGGCCGGCACAAACGTCTCAAAAATGAGATCGACAGGAAGTACAAAATGGCTAAGCAGGGATAGCTAGAGGACAAATGTAAGGATGTACAGGCTTGTCTCACTAGGGGTAAGATAGATGCTGCCTACAGGAAAATTAAAGAGACCTTTGGAGAAAAAAGATAGAAACCCACTTCTAAGCAAAGAAGGGAAAGCAGAAAGGTGGAAGGAGTATATAGAGGGTCTATACAATGGCGATGTACTTGAGGACAATATTATGGAAATGGAAGAAGATTTAGATGAAGATGAAATGGGAGATACGATACTGCGTGAAGAGTCTGACAGAGCACTGAAAGACCTGAGTCGAAACAAGGCCCCGGGAGTAGACAACATTCCATTGGAACTACTGATGGCCTTCGGAAAGCCAGGCCTGACAAAACTCTACCATCTGATGAGGCTGATGTATGAGACAGGCGAAATACCCTCAGACTTCAAGAAGAATATAATAATTCCAATCCCAAAGAAAGCAGGTGTTAACAGATGTGAAAATTACCGAACTATCAGTTTAATAAGTCACAGCTCCAAAATACTAACACGAATTCTTTACAGACGTATGGAAAAACTGGTAGAAGCCGACCTCGGGGAAGATCAGTTTGGATTCCGTAGAAACGTTGGAACACGTGAGGCAATACTGACTCTACGACTTATCTTAGAAAATAGATTAAGGAAAGGCAAACCTACGTTTCTAGCATTTGTAGACTTAGAGAAAGCTTTTGACAATGTTGACTGGAATACTCTCTTTCAAATTCTAAAGGTGGCAGGGGTAAAACACGGGGAGCGAAAGGCTACTTACAATTTGTACAAAAACCAGAAGGCAGTTATAAGAGTCGAGGGGCATGAAAGGGAAGCACCGGTTGGGAAGGGAGTGAGACAGGGTTGTAGCCTCTCCCCGATATTATTCAATCTGTATATTGAGCAAGCAGTAAAGGAAACAAAAGACAAATTCGGCGTAGGTATTAAAATCCATGGAGAAGAAATAAAAACTTTGAGGTTCTCCGACGACATTGTAATTCTCAGAGACAGCAGAGGACTTGGAAGAGCAGTTGAACGGAATGGACAGTGTCTTGAAAGGAGGATATAAGATGAACATCAACAAAAGGAAAACGAGGATAATGGAATGTAGTTGAATTAAGTATGGTGATGCTGAGGGAATTGGATTAGGAAATGAGACAGTTAAAGTAGTAAAGGAGTTTTGCTATTTGGGGAGCAAAATAACTGATGATGGTCGAAGTAGAGGGGATATAAAATGTAGACTGGCAATTGCAAGGAAAACGTTTCTGAACAATAGAAATTTGTTAACATCGAGTATAGATTTAAGTGTCAGGAAAACGTTTCTGAAAGTATTTATATGGAGTGTAGCCATGTATGGAAGTGAATCATGGGCGATAAATAGTTTGGACAAGAAGACAATAGAAGCTTTCGAAATGTGGTGCTACAGAAGAATGCTGAAGATTAGATGGGTAGATCGCACAACTAATGAGGAGGTATTGAATAGAACTGGGGAGGAGTTTATGGCACAACTTGACTAGAAGAAGGGACCGGTTGGTAGGACATGTTCTGAGGCATCAAGGGATCACAAATTTAGCATTGGAGGGCAGCGTGGAGGGTAAAAATTCGTGAGTGAGACCAAGAGATGAATACACTAAGCAGATTCAGAAAGATGTAGGTTGCAGTAAGTACTGGGAGATGAAGAAGCTTGCACAGGATAGAGTTGCATGGAGAGCTGTATCAAACCAGTCTCAGTGAAGACCACAACAACAACAACATGAAAGGCAACAGGAAAGCGCTGAGTTTGGTACAGTAGACGATTAGGAAACAACCCTATCGAGAGTTACCACGCACGATATTGTAGTATATGTCAAGCATATTGTGCCCATAAACAGAACTTTTGGATTAAATTTGTGGCAAATCTTTGAAGAATCATGAACAGCATGATTCAAAGAACAAGCCTCATACCAAGAGAAATAATTTTTTTTCGCAGCAAAGAAGGTGAAGCATCGACTGACAGTCGATAGAAACTTCTGAAGACAGTGATGGTAACAGCTGCCGAAAGATGAAGAAGCTTAACTCAGCTGATGCGGCTTCAAAATTACTTCATATCTGAGGCCAGTCTTCTGCTTCACGAAGCTTCTTATTTGTCCGCAGGAACTTGTGTGATTGTCATTCTATTCCTCCCTTGAAGGTGCCAAGTCTCAAACCCTCCATACCAAACCTCCTCACTCTCCCCTCAAAGTCGATGACTTTGCTTGATGTGACTGTGTAGTGTACCTACGTAAGCACTGGTGATATCTACATGCACAAGATCCCCACTCTTAAACATTTTGTATAAATAACAAGAAAAATAACTGTTTCCTCCTTTAAGCAGGTAATATTATCGATGGCTTAGAGCATCCCCTTCAAAAAATCCCAATGAGTGCTTGGGTGACTCTGTCAATAAACCTCTTCTTGTTGCATGTGGACTGACAACGTTCTTGCGATGAGTGAGACTTGCATGTTACACTGAGGTTTCATGCATGATATCTGTATGATAGCAGCAATATAGTGTACACTGGGTATAAAAGAACAGTACACTGGCGGAGCTGTCATTCGTACTCAGGTGACTCATGTGAAAATGTTTCCGATGTGATTATGGCTGCACGAGAGAAATTAACAGATTTTTAGTGCGGAATGGTAGTTGGAGCTACACGGACGGCACATTCCACTTCAGCAGTCGTTAGGGAAATGCATGTTTCGATATCCAGAGTGTCGATTGTTCTGAGGATATACCAGATTTCAGGTAATACCTCTTGTCACACAGTGGTCGATGGTCTTCACTTAACGACCAAGAGCAGCTGCATTTCTGAGGGATAGTCAGTGCTAACAAGCAAACAACGCTGCGTGGTATAACTGCAGAAATCAATGTGGGATGTACGACGAACGTATCCGTTAGGACAGTGCAGCGAAATTTGGAGTTAATGGGCTATGGCAGCAGACGACCGACGCAAGTGCTTTTACCAACAGCACTGTGTTGCCTGCAGCGCCTCTCCAGCGCTCGTGACCTTCTCGGTTGGAACCCAGACGACTTGGTCAGATGAGCCCCAGATTTCACTTGGTAAGAGCTGATGATAGCATTCGAGTGCGGCGCACCCCACAGAAGCCATGGTCCCAAGTTGCCAAAAAGGCACTGTGCAAAGTGGTGCTGGTTCCATAGCTGTCTGGTCTGTATTTACATGTAATGGACTGGGTCCCCTAGTTGTCTGGGCAGTATTTACATGTAAATGACTGGGTTCCCTGGTCCAACAGGCCGGCCGGAGTGGCCGAGCGGTTCTAGGCACTACAGTCTGGAGCCGCGCGACCGCTACGGTCGCCGGTTCGAATCCTGCCTCGGGCATGGATGTGTGTGATGTCCTTAGGTTAGTTAGGTTTAAGTAGTTCTAAGTTCTAGGGGACTAATGACCACAGCAGTTGAGTCCCATAGTGCTCAGAGCCATTTGAACCATTTTTGAACCCTGGTCCAACTGAACCGATCATTGACTGCAAATGATTATGATAGGCTACTTGGAGACCATTTGCAGCCCATCATGGACCTCATGTTCTTAAAAAAACGATGGAATTTTCATGAATGACTACGCATCATGTCACCAGGTGACAGTAGTCGTCCAAAATTGGTTTGAAGAACATTCTGGATAATCTGTACAACTCGAGTGGATAGGTTAGTGACCTAGATCGCCTGACACACACACACACACACACACATTATTTACATATATAATTCGTGGATTGTACCCATCCGAATGCTAACCGAGCCCACTGTTGCTTAACTTCAGTTATCGAGCGGGATCTGGTTTTACCAACGTCGCAAGGCCATTTGAGTTGTACAACGTAAGTCCCATTGAACATTTATGGACAGAGTGAAGAGGTTAGTTTGTGCACAAAATCCTGCGCTGGTAACACTTGTGCAGTTATGGACAGTGTACAGGAATGTTGGACATGGATGGAAACTGTCAGGATGCGTCATATTAAAACTCATCCGAGTTTCCCAAGTGATTTATTAATTCCAGCTACAGTGCCCCCCTGCATCACCGGGTCCCACAATGCTGAGGACACCACTTCACTGTCTGTGAAATGGCTTGGCGCGGAATGACTGCCACAGCGACCTGTGCAACACCCCGCTGTGTGTCGGCCTTTTATGGCCGCAGAGTTTTCATGATGTCAGGATGTGCCAGCAGTTGACTCAGCGGTCTCCATCCCTGCCGCCTCAGTGCCGCCCGTTGGGACCTACAAGGCGGCCCACGGTGTGCTTCCGCGCCGGCGTGGCTAAGATCACAGCGACAACAAGTGTCTGAGATCCGGGCTCCGAAACTGTGGCCCTCGCCTCGGGATGCATCTGGCGTGTGTTGGGAGCCAACAAGACTGGCCGCAGTAGCGAGCCGTGGAGTGGACCGCCGCTAGCTGGCTGCAGACCCCACGTTGGCCTCAGAGGGTCGAACCAGTGACCTGCCGTGAACTGGAACGCAGGCGCCCCATCTGCTGCTGCTCTGTGTAGTCCGTGGTGTGACATGCCCCGCCGTCCAGGAGAGCTGTCACACTTGAATGCCTCGTTAGTGAACCGGCGCCTATTTATACGCGGCTGTTAGCTTCTGTTTTGCTAAAGCGCCGCTCGGATTCATTTATTCATAACACCTGGGTTGGGCCAGTGGGCCCCTTCTGCCTGTACCTTGCGCCATGCACACCACTGCGTTTACTCTTTTCAGTGGGTCTATGGACCTGTGGCATCCATTCTACTTCGCAACCGCTGGTAGCATTACTGTCAACAGGCCCGCACCTGGCTGTAACTTGTGCGCTCAGAAATATCGCACTGAAGCTAACTTTTTCCCGTCTTAAACGGTGGTGCCGCTACAATGGCCATAGAAGCAGCATTGCGCAACATTTCTGCAGTTGGCTTCCAACGACTTGCTGAGTCCATACTACGTGGAGTTGATGCACTACGCCGGGATAAAGGAGGCCTGTCACTATTATTAGAGAGATCTTATGACTTTTGTCACCTCAGTGCATATGTGAATGTAGACAGCTGTATTAAGTACATTGCGTTTCTGATGACTAAGAACTGTAGAATGGTGATATCCATTTCCGACATGAAATCTGCTGTAGCAAAGGGGAACCTCAAATGTTTCAAATGGCTCTGAGCACTATGGGACTCAACATCTTAGGTCATAAGTCCCCTAGAACTTAGAACTACTTAAACCTAACTAACCTAAGGACATCACACAAGCCGGCCGAAGTGGCCGTGCGGTTAAAGGCGCTGCAGTCTGGAACCGCGAGGCCGCTACGGTCGCAGGTTCGAATCCTGCCTCGGGCATGGATGTTTGTGATGTCCTTAGCAGTTGAGTCCCATAGTGCTCAGAGCCATTTGACATCACACACACCCATGCCCGAGGCAGGATTCGAACCTGCGACCGTAGCAGTCCCGTGGTTCCGGACTGCAGCGCCAGAACCGCACGGCCGGCAAGGGGGGGGGGGGGGGGGAACCTCCTGGTGTAATGTCCCCATCTGAAGATCAATAGGCATATACGTACATATACACAGCAGAAAATTTCGATGACATGAAGCGTCCCATCAAGTTAAGGCTCTATCCACATCCGTCCAATCACAGGCTTCTACTGACCTCTGAGACTGCAGTTAATTTGACGTGTACTTGTTTATATTTGTGAGAGAGAGAGAGAGAGAGAGGGGAGACGAGGAAGGAAGGGGGAGTAGTGTACACATGACAACCGAGGGATGCAGAGATGAAGCAGAAGGCAGAAGACGGCCCGGGTACGGGGTTGGCAGCCTGTGACGACGGTGAGTGAGAGACGTCGCAGCCAGGGGCGGGTGGCGGTGTTGTGGAACAGGTGGCTGGCTCCAGCGCTCGCCGCAAAGGCAAACACGGGCGGCGGGGCGAGGCACGGCTGGCGCCGCGGCTCGAGTTAATTAGGAGTGGAGCCGCCTGCTGGCGGAGGGCCGCGGGCAGCCCTCCAGGAGGCGCCGCGCACGGGACGTCTTTCGGAATCAGTTTGTTGGAACTGGTATCCATGCTTCGTGCTACGCATTAATGCACACCGTATCATTGTAAAGCACTGGTAGTGCTTTTATTGTACCGTAAACAACGAGTCTTCGTAAACGCCTGTACATTCCATTGTTTTGCACTGATCTGATGTGGAATACTTACGAGATTTCATTACCTAACAACACACGAAAGCACTTGGCCGCGAAAGGCAGAGCTACCCGCGTTCGCGTGTCAATCCGGTGCACAGCTTTAATCCTCCAGGAAGTTTAGAGTCAGCACGTACTCCACTGCACCGTGAAAAATAATTCTGCAAACAATCCTCTCGCTGTGGTTCAAACAATTCTGCGCAATTTCCTTTCTTCCAAGAATGCTAGTCCCACAACGAATACAGGTGCACTACTGACAAGCGTGGAACGTTACAGAAGAGATAATGGCAGAGGTAAAGTGGTGAGGGCAGCTCCTGGATCGTAGCTGGGTAGCTCAGTCAGTATGAGTGTTGCCGTGAAGGGCAACGCATGAACCTGTCTTCACTGTATGCCCCCTTTAGAATCTGAAGATGGCCATTGTATGGCCGTAACCGGTTATGACTGTGTCATAAACAAGTGATTGCGTCTAAAAATAAACAAAAAGATTTACAAAAGAATCAATACTCACTCCATAGACAAAACGTCGTTTTTTTCCAATCTTAGTGAGTCAGCCTGACACGTAGTTTTCATCTTCCAGGAAATTTCAAACAACCGCTCACTCCTCTGCAGACTGAAAATACATCCAGGGCGACTATTATGTGTTTTTTGAAAATTAAAATGTTTCTGAATAAATTGCTGACGAGAATGAGTGACAAAGTTTTAGCCCCATTACACATAAGGGAGATCAAAACCTTATGTCTCAAAACAAAAATACTCCATGGTACTCAATGACAATCCAGAAACTATATTAGTTAGTGAGAGAGAAGACTTATCTGACGACGTGATAGAAGAAGAAACAGGCGTCGTTACAGAAGAGATAGTGAATCAAGTATTACAATCAGAATTTAAAAGAGCTTTGGAAGACTTAAGATTCAAATAAAGCAGAAGGGATTGTTAACAGTCGATCAGAATTTTTAAAATCACTGGGGGAAGTGGCAACAAAATGATTATTCGCATTTGTGAGTAGAATGTACGAGTTAGGCGATATGCCATCTGACTTTCGGAGAAAACGTCATCCAGACAATTCCGAAGATTGCAACAGCCGACAATGCAAGAATTATCGGACAAAATCAGCTTAACAGTTCATATATCCAACTTGTCCACGAGAATAATATACAGAAGATTGGAAAAGAAAATTGAGGATCTTTTAGATGTCTATCAATTCGGCTTCAGGCAAGTTAAACGCACCAGAGAGGCTGTTCTTGTGTTGCGGTTGATAACGGAAAGAAGACTGCAGAAAAATCAGGACATGTTTGTACGATTTGTAAACCTGGAAAAAGCTTTGAACAATGTAAAATGATGCAAGATGTTCGAAATTCTGTGAAGAATAGCCGTGAGCTATAAGGAAAGACGGGTAATATACAATTCTTAGAGAGCCAAGAGTGAACAATATGAGTGGAGACAAAGAACAAAGTGTTCGGATTAAAAAGGTCGAAGACAGGGATGCAGTTATTCGCCCCTACAGTTCAATACATACATCGAAGTAGCAATGGCAAAAATGAAAGAAAGATTCAACAGTGGAATTAAAATTCAAGATGAAAGGATATCAATGATAAATTTCACTGATAACATTGCTATCCTCAGTAAAATAAAGAAAAATTGCAGGATGTACTGAATGGAATGAACAGTCTGATGAGTACATAATGTGGATTGACAACAAATTGGAGAAAGACGGCAGTCATGAGAAGTAACAGAAATGAAAACAACGAGAAAACATCGAGATTTGTGATCACGACGTGCATGAAGCTGCTACCTAGGCAGCAAAATAGACCATTACAGTCGGAACAACGAGGATATAAAAAACAGACTAGCATTGGCAAAGAGGGCATTCGTGTCTTAATTTAGAGAAGAAACTTATGAGTGTATACGATTGCAGCACAGCATTGTAGGGAAACGAAACATGGGCTGTGGGAGAACTGGAACAGAAGAGAATTGAAGCTTTTGAAATGTGGTGCTACAGAAGAATGTAGAAAATCAAGTGGACTGATAAGGTATCAGTGAGAAGGTCCTCCGCAGATTTGGCGAGAAAAGGAATATGCGCGGGGTAGCCACGCCGTTTGAGTCACCTTGTCACGGTACGTGCGGCTACTCCCGTCGAAATTTCGAGTCCTCCCTCGGGCATGGGTGTGTGTATTGTCCTTAGTGTAAGTTAGTTTAAGTTAGATTAAGTAGTGTGTAAGCCTAGGGACCGATGGCCTCAGCAGTTTGGTCGCATAGGATTTTACCACAAATGATTATATTAATAGACTTGATGTTTGTTTGTAATCCGTAAACTTTGTTATATTAGTAATGTTGGTTTGCAATTATTAACATTTGTTATATTAGTGATTTGTCTGTTTGTTTCTTATGTGTCTGTATTGCCATACGATACATAAATAAATAATTACCACAAATCCAGTCAAAAGTGAAGGAATATATAGAAAACACTGACAAGCACAAGAGACAGTATGGTAGCACATCTATTGAGACATCAAGGAATAAAGTCCATGGTACTAGAGGGAGCTATAGAGGGTGAAAACTGTGGAGGAAGAGATTGGATTACATTCAGCAAATACTCGTCATTGAGGACAGGTTGCAAGCCTTACTCTAAGATGAAGAGGTTGGCGTAGGAGAGAAATTCTTATCGAACCAGTCAGAAGACTGATGACAAAAAAAAGGCACACTAATCTAAGTATATTTCTGTTTGCATAACTCATTGGGTAGGCTAGTTGTCCGTTGAAGATTATGATTCCAGGTCGAGCCCGGTCCGGCGCACAATTTTAACCTGCCATGACATAAACATTTAAAGAGAACAAATAGCGCCATCACCAACTTAAAAGAACAGGATAGTAACCCGTATACCGGAGGACAAACAGAAACGCAGAAATATTGATTGAACAGTGACAAGAACCCAAAAACAGGCTGATTACAACACACTTCTGAACCAAGCCGACTAAGAGAAGGGCGTAGGCAACCCCGTGCACCGTCAGTGGCGAATTCGAGATTGACTATATAGCAATCAGTCGAACAAACACAAAGATACCATGAATAATGAGAAAGTCAACAAGAGTACAAGAACAGCATCGGACCACTATGTCATAGAAATGAGACTGTCTTCCGAACAGGGGTAAACAACCATAGACGAGTAGCGCAACCGGAAACACAGAGATAGACATTTTAACACACAGTCGAGACAAATTCGAGAAATTGACTGAATGTTAAACGAATGGGAAGACGTGAAACTGAACGCGGAGAAGCAGGATGAACTACGAGGGAAGAAAGAAAGGAAAAAAAAACACTGATGATGCAACAAAGACTATGAGGAAGCAGTAGAGAACGGCAGCAAAGCCTGGAGTGACTAAAGCAACCAAAGCTCGGAAAAATTTGAGAATTTCCTGCTAATGATGAAGGAAGTGGCCATAGTAATAAGATGGACCAGAAAACTGAGGATGGAACAGGGAAAACTCTAGGAAAAACAACAGTAGACATTTTTCTGGAAATTCAAAAAGAGGCTGACAAGATACATGAGCAGAGACCTGTTTATAAGAGATAAGAGACGGGAACTGGCCATTATTGTGAAGGAAAACTTTGGGTTACTTGATCAGTACTTTCACGATCTACTGAACTGTGAACCGCGTGAAGAGCGACTGGAATTGAAGCCGGACACAGAAGAGATATAGTGACGACTTCGAACCAGGGAAGAGGTTGCCTGTGCTTAAATCGGCAGAAAGAATAATGAGTAATTGCATAAAATGGGACAGCAGCCAAGATGATAAAGTGGGCAGATATAAGGTAGTATAGAGCATTACCAAAGAAATCTCGAAATCTTCCTGCTGTAATGAATACTAGACGATGTCTCGAGGGCAGCCAGTGGTCGTTTTCATCTGAGGATAGAAATTCTACAGAGACAAAAGCAATGGTAAGATTCAGAGGAGCACTAACGGAAGCACTCGAGATCGATACCAGTGTCAAACAAGGATAAGGACCGCCAGAAATATTATTCAGTACTGCGCTAAACAAACTGATTAAACAGTAGAAAACAAGAAACGAAAAGTGCATCTGGGACACAAAAAGGACAGTAGGATCCAAGTGGGCTACCTAGTCTTTGCGGACGACTTTGTGATAGTGAGACCTGATGGAAAGACGCAAAGAAACAACATAAGCAAGATAGCTAAAGGGAAGGGGTGAGATTCTCCTACAACGAGACAAAGACACTGATCACCACTGAAAATTATCAAACACCAAAAGGCATCGTGAAAAAAAAGAGGACCAAATATTACTAATGAGGGAATAATAGAGAGGATGAAGAAGCTGAGGTCAGTCTGGCCAATGCTTTTTTTGTGTGATCAGTTTTTTGACGGGTTCTGAATATAATTAGGCGATTTATTGAGAATTGTATATCATTGGTTAAATGATCAGAGTTTGTGGATGATCTGTGTTTAATTTCAACATTGAGTAATTATATTAATTCTTATATTATTGTAAACATGGACATCACATTCCTTCTGAGCTAATGAAGTAATTACGATGATTTGATGAGAGAGTGTTTCTACTCTGAAATTATATTTAAAGTGCAAACGCCTTTACACATACGACTCAAAGATCATCGCTGGTGAGCACTGCACATTTATTTTACCATCGTGGAATGAAATCTTTCTTACAACCTTAAAGAATGTATAATCGTGTGGCTGTTTGCTGATGATACTGTGATAAACAGGAAGGTGGAGTCGTTCAGTGACTGTAGAAAGGTACAAGATGATTCAGACAAAATTTCTGGTTGGTGTGGTGTATGACAGATAGCCCTAAATATGGAAATACTTAAGTTAATGTAGATGATTAGGAAAAACAAACCCATAATGTTCGAATACGGCATTATTCGTGTACTGTTTGACACAGTCAGCTCGATATGAAATGGAACGGACATCAAGGACGGTAGTAGGGAAAGCGACTGGTCGCGGCTGTATGGGGAGATTTTTAGGACAGTATGGTTCTTATGTAAAGGAGACGCTAGTACGACCAATTCTGAAGTACTGCTCGAGTGTTTGGGATCCCGACTAGATCGGATTATAGAAAGACATCGAAGCAGATTACCGGGGGGGGGGGGGGGGGCTGCTATATCTATTGTTCGGTCAACGCGGGAGTATTACGGAGATCCTTCGCGAGCTCAAGTGGGAATCCCTGGAGGGAAGACTACGTTCTTTTAGCGGAACGCTAACGAGAAAATTTAGAGAAGCGGCACTCGAAAGTAACTGCAGAACGATTCTACTGCGACCAACGTACATTTCTCGAAGGGAGCACGAAGACAAGAGAAATTAGGGCTCATACGGAAGCATATAGACAGTCGTTTTACCTTCGCTCTATTTGCGAGTGGAACAGGAAAGGAAATGACTAGTAGTGGTGCAACATACACTCCGCCACTCACCATACGGTTGCTTGCAGAATATGTATTCATCTATTTGCTCAGCACTCCAGAACTGAGGAATTTAAAAAGTTCCAAATGAGTATTTCTCTACTGAAAGTCTCATAAATATAAACACAAGATTCTATCCTGGTTAGTAAAAACCACCAATACACAAAATTTATCACTCGTGCCGTACCCTCTGACGAGCGCAATTAAGTTTGCAGTATTTTCGCAAAATTAACATATTTTCATATTAAGAATGTGTTTGTGATATGTGCTAAAACTGACGTAATAGGTTGCACAGATAAGAATTTGTTTTGTGTTAAACTGTACTGGATGCAAAATTCATCCTTACAGAACGCCATTCATGATTTTATTTTTTCAGTGTATCCTTGAAAATTGTTCTTCACATGCTTTACGCAACATCTGTGTGTGTGTGTGTGTGTGTGTGTGTGTGATGCTAGCATCTGCGCACGGGGCACACAGTGACAGTACACACGCGCGCGCGCACACACACACACACACACACACACACACACACACACCACAGTGCGCGGCAAATTATCGACTGAGCAGCAGCGCCGCTGGTGGTTCATTACGGCACAGGCGGCGAGCTCAGATGAAAGCCACTTGCATCCGATGTGTCTGCGTGCCTAACGGCGTATAGGATCTCCTTCTGCTATCCACGAGAGCATTCTTTAATTACACTGCAGCAATCCTTCCTCAGTTGTCACTTTAATCATGCTTATCATGTGGATAAGAATGAATATTATCAAGAACTTTACGTACTTACCCGCTTACTGTCATCAGTATTCTTCAGTTTATCGGCCCCGCAGCGACATTATTGGGTCACACCATCAAGCACCCACTACACCCAAAATCGTCTGCGTTTCAGGACTATCAACGGTGATTCATCCGACACCCATACGAAGTATCACAGGTACAAAGGAAAGGGGCGATTGTACCACAATGAAAGAAACATCATCGTCATCTTCCTTTGAAAGGTTAGGCTATTCCCCATTCCGAAATCACAAAAAATAAATCAAGTCTAGCCATTTTCCCATTCAGTCTGCAGTTCAGAATCTTCTGGAAAATTCTTGACCCGGCATACTCATGAGGTATTTCCAGTTCTCGCGACACCTTTGAATATTTCGTTCATGTTGAAAATATTTAATTCTGTTCTAATATTTTTATTTCTAATCTGTCTCTTCTTGTGCAGCCCTTCGTGGTCCTCAGGAAACTTTGGTAACTCAACTTTCGCTTCCGTAGGATAAGACAGAAGCCGCCATCGTTCTGCAGAATGTCATAGTCCAGTATTCTGATAACGGTCCCACAGACAGCTTAGAATTTGTGTGTTTTATTTTCAACATCGGAGTCAAAATCAAAACTTATATCATATTATAAATAAGAGATTCGAGCAGACTCGTTCAAAGTTGAATCACATAAAATAATTGTGATGTTTGTGCATATTTTTCTTGGAATACCATTATTTTCGTTTTGCTCCTAGAAACTTTTAGACTGCATTCCTTTCATTAAACAACCAAACAGTACCAAAAAATAGGTCTGGATACCAATGATCTGCTCGTGTGGTTACGTCTATGATGTATCTTCACTGCTGGCACATTGCTGTCGGTTTCATTCGTTGGTGAGAAGCAAAAAATGACCTTGAAGCAACCAATCACAGTTCAAAGTTGTGGCAGGGCCGACGATTTGCAAGCAACGATACTGTGGCATAAACACGACCCCTAGTTCCATGTGCAGTGAACAGCGGACATAGTGTGTACGTGTAGCTTTTGAAGCGGTTGCCATGGCTTCACGTGGATTTTGCTTGGCATCCATTTCATGTATAGGCATGCTAATGCCAATATGAGAGAGGCAGCACGAGTATGTTACTAACAACGAGCTCAGGGAAAGAGGCCACACAGCAGAGTGTTCACTAGGTCCCATCATTGCCAGTGCGAAACTGGTTCATCTAACTCAACATACTGACTACGAACATCGTTGTCGTCATGGCGCTGGAGACATCTCTTACGGTGCCAAAGGGCGTCGGACAGACATGACTGCTGTACACTGTAATTACATCTCGATTCTTTAATATAAGTCATTTCTGGTCCACTGAAGTTAATAAAATCTATGAAAACACCGAGTTGACACAACAGCGTCACACTCACATTACGTTACAGACGCCAAATGCTTTTCAAAGTGGGCATAGGCCTCAACTGGCCAGTAATGTGATGCAATACATGCTGCAATAAAGAACAATTGTAGAAAAAATTTGACAGCCTAAAATGGACATTTAAAATAATTTTAACATCAGAAATTACATCGAAGCTTAAGACCCACACGTGAAGAAACAAAAACCTAAGGACCAAGAAGAACTGGCTGAACAATCGCCTCAGACAGGACATTTTCCAGACAGAATACATCTGCTCACCAACGGAAATATTCACAGCACTGGAACTTTTGGAGCACTTCCAAGGAAGTCAAAATAAAGATGTCGACGTCTTCTTGGCCCACAATAGCTGAGTGTCTTCCAGGCTAACTTCCTCTGCAAGTAACTGGAGATAGTAATCCCTCCGACCATCTCTTCCTCAATCATTCTGTGAAATATTATCTCAAGCACTACCAAAGCCATTCGGCCATTAGAATCCTTCTTGTGCTCCTTCTCTGTGATAAATATCGAGCGCTATAGAAACAGTATTTGTTTTACATTCCTCGGCGTGCTTTCACTGTGTTCCAGTATTAGTACTGTAGTGATCACTTCCCGAGTTAGAGTTTTTAGTGGACGTGCAAGTTGAGCGGGTGGATGAGGCTGCGCCTAGGAGCTGGTGAGGGTAGCTGTTAGCTGAACAGTGTTGTCTGGAAACATGTTTATCGCTCGTGGTTTCACAACAAGAATGGTCTTCGCGGGCGTGGCGGCATACTGAATCACAAATTCGAGTGCGGCTAGAAATGTGAACACAGCACTCTGGCATCGCGCAGTGGTCAGGACCCAACAGCGATGTCGTGCAGATAGCCAGACCAGGAATCTGCAGGCGCAAGCCTACAGTGGCTCACCAGCAGCTCGTGCAGCTTGCCTCAGTACTCTCACAGAGGTACACGTGCTTAGGCGTGTACCAACAGCACATCTTGTATGGCGGTCGTCGTGGAAAGAGAGGTCTAGGAATGCACAAACCGGGAGGCAGCAACATATACTGCCATGAAGGCGGTGCTCAAGTGCCTTGCCTAACGAGTTGATTGCAGTGATTTGCAGTCATCGGCGCGTCTTCATTCAGTCATGCATGTCACTGAACACCAGTCTCGGAGGTCAAGTCTTCACTCAGGCAAGCAACATATCACGATTCTCCAATCATGTTACTAGCGAGACGGACACTCCGTCTGAATCAGAGATGCAGATGGGATCAGTAGACATTGAATCTGAGGCTACTGAAACTGGGGTATTTAAGCTGGACATAACGTCATCGTGGCCGGCGAAGCACTCACTTGTTCTCATTATCCAGACATAATGACCATTCTAGACTCTGAAAAGCTCATCTGAAGAAACCAGCACTGTTTTAGGAAACAGCGGTCATCCGAGACACAGCTGGCCCTCTTTGCGCGTGATATACAACAGGCTCTAGATACCGTCTCCCAGGTTAATGCCATATTTCTCGACTTTCGAAAGGCGTTCGACTCAGTTCCGCACTGTCGCTTGCTGCAAAAAGTGCGCGCTTACGGTCTGTCCGATAACATAAGCTGTTGGATAGAAAGTTTTCTAACAGACAGAGAGGAGTATGTCGTCCTGAATGGGGTGACATCAACAGAAACAAGCGTAACTTCAGGTGTGCCCCAGGGTAGCGTAATAGGTCCGCTGCGTTTTACGATTTACGTAAACGATCTGGTTGATGGTATTGACAGCGACATTAGACTGTTTGCCGATGATGCCGTAGTCTACAGAAAAGTAGTATCACATGAAAGTTGTGAACAAATCAATGAGGATTTGCAGAAAATAAATGCGTGGTGTAATGACTGGCAGTTATCTCTCAGTATTAGCAAGTGTAACCTACTGCGTATAACAATGAGAAAATCCCCATTAACGTACGAGTACAAAATAAATGCCTAGTCTTTGGAAGCGGTACATCCGTCAAGTATCTGGGTGCGACTATTCGAAATGATCTCAAATGGAATGATCAGATTATACAAGTAACGGGCAAGGCGAACTCTAGATTGCGGTGTATTGGTAGAATCCTGAAGCGATGCAGTCCTTCAACAAAGGAAATTGCTTACAGTACGTTAGTTCCTCCAGTTTTACAGTATTGTTCGTCTGTATGGGACTCTTACCAGTTGGGTTTCGGTCAAGAGATTGAGAAGGTCCAAAGAATAGCAGCAATATTCGAGACTGTTACATTTAGCCATCACGATAGCGTTACAAATCTCATAGAATGAAACTTCCAGGCAGATTAAAACTGTGTGCCCGACCGAGACTCGAACTCGGGACCTTTGCCTTTCGCGGGCAAGTGCTCTACCAACTGAGCTACCGAAGCACGACTCACACCCGGTACTCACAGCTTTACTTCTGCCAGTACCTCGTCTCCTACCTTCCAAACTTTACAGAAGCTCTCCTGCGAACCTTGCAGAACTAGCACTCCTCAAAGAAAGGATACTGCGGAGACATGGCTTAGCCACAGCCTGGGGGATGTTTCCAGAATGAGATTTTCACTCTGCAGCGGAGTGTGCGCTGATATGAAACTTCCTGGCAGATTAAAACTGTGTGCCCGACCGAGACTCGAACTCGGGACCTTTGCCTTTCGCGGGCAAGTGCTCTACCAACTGAGCTACCGAAGCACGACTCACACCCGGTACTCACAGCTTTACTTCTGCCAGTACCTCGTCTCCTACCTTCCAAACTTTACAGAAGCTCTCCTGCGAACCTTGCAGAACTAGCACTCCTGAAAGAAAGGAAACTGCGGAGACATGGCTTAGCCACAGCCTGGGGGATGTTTCCAGAATGAGATTTTCACTCTGCAGCGGAGTGTGCGCTGATATGAAACTTCCTGGCAGATTAAAACTGTGTGCCCGACCGAGACTCGAACTCGGGACCTTTGCCTTTCGCGGGCAAGTGCTCTACCAACTGAGCTACCGAAGCACGACTCACACCCGGTACTCACAGCTTTACTTCTGCCAGTACCTCGTCTCCTACCTTCCAAACTTTACAGAAGCTCTCCTGCGAACCTTGCAGAACTAGCACTCCTGAAAGAAAGGAAACTGCGGAGACATGGCTTAGCCACAGCCTGGGGGATGTTTCCAGAATGAGATTTTCACTCTGCAGCGGAGTGTGCGCTGATATGAAACTTCCTGGCAGATTAAAACTGTGTGCCCGACCGAGACTCGAAATCGGGACCTTTGCCTTTCGCGGGCAAGTGCTCTACCAACTGAGCTACCGAAGCACGACTCACACCCGGTACTCACAGCTTTACTTCTGCCAGTACCTCGTCTCCTACCTTCCAAACTTTACAGAAGCTCTCCTGCGAACCTTGCAGAACTAGCACTCCTGAAAGAAAGGAAACTGCGGAGACATGGCTTAGCCACACCCTGGGGGATGTTTCCAGAATGAGATTTTCACTCTGCAGCGGAGTGTGCGCTGATATGAAACTTCCTGGCAGATTAAAACTGTGTGCCCGACCGAGACTCGAACTCGGGACCTTTGCCTTTCGCGGGCAAGTGCTCTACCAACTGAGCTACCGAAGCACGACTCACACCCGGTACTCACAGCTTTACTTCTGCCAGTACCTCGTCTCCTACCTTCCAAACTTTACAGAAGCTCTCCTGCGAACCTTGCAGAACTAGCACTCCTGAAAGAAAGGAAACTGCGGAGACATGGCTTAGCCACAGCCTGGGGGATGTTTCCAGAATGAGATTTTCACTCTCCAGCGGAGTGTGCGCCGATATGAAACTTCCTGGCAGATTAAAACTGTGTGCCCGACCGAGACTCGAACTCGGGACCTTTGCCTTTCGCGGGCAAGTGCTCTACCAACTGAGCTACCGAAGCACGACTCACACCCGGTACTCACAGCTTTACTTCTGCCAGTACCTCGTCTCCTACCTTCCAAACTTTACAGAGGCTCTCCTGCGAACCTTGCAGAACTAGCACTCCTGAAAGAAAGGAAACTGCGGAGACATGGCTTAGCCACAGCCTGGGGGATGTTTCCAGAATGAGATTTTCACTCTGCAGCGGAGTGTGCGCTGATATGAAACTTCCTGGCAGATTAAAACTGTGTGCCCGACCGAGACTCGAACTCGGGACCTTTGCCTTTCGCGGGCAAGTGCTCTACCAACTGAGCTACCGAAGCACGACTCACACCCGGTACTCACAGCTTTACTTCTGCCAGTACCTCGTCTCCTACCTTCCAAACTTTACAGAAGCTCTCCTGCGAACCTTGCAGAACTAGCCCTCCTGAAAGAAAGGAAACTGCGGAGACATGGCTTAGCCACAGCCTGGGGGATGTTTCCAGAATGAGATTTTCACTCTGCAGCGGAGTGTGCGCTGATATGAAACTTCCTGGCAGATTAAAACTGTGTGCCCGACCGAGACTCGAACTTGGGACCTTTGCCTTTCGCGGGCAAGTGCTCTACCAACTGAGCTACCGAAGCACGACTCACACCCGGTACTCACAGCTTTACTTCTGCCAGTACCTCGTCTCCTACCTTCCATACTTTACAGAAGCTCTCCTGCGAACCTTGCACAACTAGCACTCCTGATAGAAAGGATACTGCGGAGACATGGCTTAGCCACAGCCTGGGGGATGTTTCCAGAATGAGATTTTCACTCTGCAGCGGAGTGTGCGCTGATATGAAACTTCCTGGCAGATTAAAACTGTGTGCCCGACCGAGACTCGAACTCGGGACCTTTGCCTTTCGCGGGCAAGTGCTCTACCAACTGAGCAACCGAAGCACGACTCACACCCGGTACTCACAGCTTTACTTCTGCCAGTACCTCGTCTCCTACATTCCAAACTTTACAGAAGCTCTCCTGCGAAACTTGCAGAACTAGCACTCCTGAAACAAAGGATACTGCGGAGACATGGCTTAGCCACAGCCTGGGGGATGTTTCCAGAATGAGATTTTCACTCTGCAGCGGAGTGTGCGCTGATATGAAACTTCCTGGCAGATTAAAACTGTGTGCCCGACCTAGACTCGAACTCGGGACCTTTGCCTTTCGCGGGCAAGTGCTCTCCCAACTGAGCTACCGAAGCACGACTCACACCCGGTACTCACAGCTTTACTTCTGCCAGTACCTCGTCTCCTACATTCCAAACTTTACAGAAGCTCTCCTGCGAACCTTGCAGAACTAGCACTCCTGAAAGAAAGGATACTGCGGAGACATGGCTTAGCCACAGCCTGAGGGATGTTTCCAGAATGAGATTTTCACTCTGCAGCGGAGTGTGCGCCGATATGAAACTTCCTGGCAGATTAAAACTGTGTGCCCGACCGAGACTCGAACTCGGGACCTTTGCCTTTCGCTGGCAAGTGCTCTACCAACTGAGCTACCGAAGCACGACTCACACCCGGTACTCACAGCTTTACTTCTGCCAGTACCTCGTCTCCTACCTTCCAAACTTTACAGAAGCTCTCCTGCGAACCTTGCAGAACTAGCACTCCTGAAAGAAAGGATACTGCGGAGACATGGCTTAGCCACAGCCTGGGGGATGTTTCCAGAATGAGATTTTCACTCTGCAGCGGAGTGTGCGCTGATATGAAACTTCCTGGCAGATTAAAACTGTGTGCCCGACCGAGACTCGAACTCGGGACCTTTGCCTTTCGCGGGCAAGTGCTCTACCAACTGAGCTACCGAAGCACGACTCACACCCGGTACTCACAGCTTTACTTCTGCCAGTACCTCGTCTCCTACCTTCCAAACTTTACAGAAGCTCTCCTGCGAACCTTGCAGAACTAGCACTCCTGAAAGAAAGGATACTGCGGAGACATGGCTTAGCCACAGCCTGGGGGATGTTTCCAGAATGAGATTTTCACTCTGCAGCGGAGTGTGCGCTGATATGAAACTTCCTGGCAGATTAAAACTGTGTGCCCGACCGAGACTCGAACTCGGGACCTTTGCCTTTCGCGGGCAAGTGCTCTACCAACTGAGCTACCGAAGCACGACTCACACCCGGTACTCACAGCTTTACTTCTGCCAGTACCTCGTCTACTACCTTCCAAACTTTACAGAAGCTCTCCTGCGAACCTTGCAGAACTAGCACTCCTGAAAGAAAGGATACTGCGGAGACATGGCTTAGCCACAGCCTGGGGGATGTTTCCAGAATGAGATTTTCACTCTGCAGCGGAGTGTGCGCTGATATGAAACTTCCTGGCAGATTAAAACTGTGTGCCCGACCGAGACTCGAACTCGGGACCTTTGCCTTTCGCGGGCAAGTGCTCTCCCAACTGAGCTACCGAAGCACGACTCACACCCGGTACTCACAGCTTTACTTCTGCCAGTACCTCGTCTCCTACCTTCCAAACTTTACAGAAGCTCTCCTGCGAACCTTGCAGAACTAGCACTCCTCAAAGAAAGGATACTGCGGAGACATGGCTTAGCCACAGCCTGGGGGATGTTTCCAGAATGAGATTTTCACTCTGCAGCGGAGTGTGCGCTGATATGAAACTTCTGGCAGATTAAAACTGTGTGCCCGACCGAGACTCGAACTCGGGACCTTTGCCTTTCGCGGGCAAGTGCTCTACCAACTGAGCTACCGAAGCACGACTCACACCCGGTACTCACAGCTTTACTTCTGCCAGTACCTCGTCTCCTACCTTCCAAACTTTACAGAAGCTCTCCTGCGAACCTTGCAGGACTAGCACTCCTGAAAGAAAGGAAACTGCGGAGACATGGCTTAGCCACAGCCTGGGGGATGTTTCCAGAATGAGATTTTCACTCTGCAGCGGAGTGTGCGCTGATATGAAACTTCCTGGCAGATTAAAACTGTGTGCCCGACCGAGACTCGAACTCGGGACCTTTACCTTTCGCGGGCAAGTGCTCTCCCAACTGAGCTACCGAAGCACGACTCACACCCGGTACTCACAGCTTTACTTCTGCCAGTACCTCGTCTCCTACCTTCCAAACTTTACAGAAGCTCTCCTGCGAACCTTGCAGAACTAGCACTCCTGAAAGAAAGGATACTGCGGAGACATGGCTTAGCCACAGCCTGGGGGATGTTTCCAGAATGAGATTTTCACTCTGCAGCGGAGTGTGCGCTGATATGAAACTTCCTGGCAGATTAAAACTGTGTGCCCGACCGAGACTCGAACTCGGGACCTTTGCCTTTCGCGGGCAAGTGCTCTACCAACTGAGCTACCGAAGCACGACTCACACCCGGTACTCACAGCTTTACTTCTGCCAGTACCTCGTCTCCTACCTTCCAAACTTTACAGAAGCTCTCCTGCGAACCTTGCAGAACTAGCACTCCTGAAAGAAAGGATACTGCGGAGACATGGCTTAGCCACAGCCTGGGGGATGTTTCCAGAATGAGATTTTCACTCTCCAGCGGAGTGTGCGCCGATATGAAACTTCCTGGCAGATTAAAACTGTGTGCCCGACCGAGACTCGAACTCGGGACCTTTGCCTTTCGCGGGCAAGTGCTCTACCAACTGAGCTACCGAAGCACGACTCACACCCGGTACTCACAGCTTTACTTCTGCCAGTACCTCGTCTCCTACCTTCCAAACTTTACAGAAGCTCTCCTGCGAACCTTGCAGAACTAGCACTCCTGAAAGAAAGGATACTGCGGAGACATGGCTTAGCCACAGCCTGGGGGATGTTTCCAGAATGAGATTTTCACTCTGCAGCGGAGTGTGCGCTGATATGAAACTTCCTGGCAGATTAAAACTGTGTGCCCGACCGAGACTCGAACTCGGGACCTTTGCCTTTCGCGGGCAAGTGCTCTACCAACTGAGCTACCGAAGCACGACTCACACCCGGTACTCACAGCTTTACTTCTGCCAGTACCTCGTCTCCTACCTTCCAAACTTTACAGAAGCTCTCCTGCGAACCTTGCAGAACTAGCACTCCTGAAAGAAAGGATACTGCGGAGACATGGCTTAGCCACAGCCTGGGGGATGTTTCCAGAATGAGATTTTCACTCTGCAGCGGAGTGTGCGCTGATATGAAACTTCCTGGCAGATTAAAACTGTGTGCCCGACCGAGACTCGAACTCGGGACCTTTGCCTTTCGCGGGCAAGTGCTCTACCAACTGAGCTACCGAAGCACGACTCACACCCGGTACTCACAGCTTTACTTCTGCCAGTACCTCGTCTCCTACCTTCCAAACTTTACAGAAGCTCTCCTGCGAACCTTGCAGAACTAGCACTCCTGAAAGAAAGGATACTGCGGAGACATGGCTTAGCCACAGCCTGGGGGATGTTTCCAGAATGAGATTTTCACTCTGCAGCGGAGTGTGCGCTGATATGAAACTTCCTGGCAGATTAAAACTGTGTGCCCGACCGAGACTCGAACTCGGGACCTTTGCCTTTCGCGGGCAAGTGCTCTACCAACTGAGCTACCGAAGCACGACTCACACCCGGTACTCACAGCTTTACTTCTGCCAGTACCTCGTCTCCTACCTTCCAAACTTTACAGAAGCTCTCCTGCGAACCTTGCAGAACTAGCACTCCTGAAAGAAAGGATACTGCGGAGACATGGCTTAGCCACAGCCTGGGGGATGTTTCCAGAATGAGATTTTCACTCTGCAGCGGAGTGTGCGCTGATATGAAACTTCCTGGCAGATTAAAACTGTGTGCCCGACCGAGACTCGAACTCGGGATCTTTGCCTTTCGCGGGCAAGTGCTCTACCAACTGAGCTACCGAAGCACGACTCACACCCGGTACTCACAGCTTTACTTCTGCCAGTACCTCGTCTCCTACCTTCCAAACTTTACAGAAGCTCTCCTGCGAACCTTGCAGAACTAGCACTCCTGAAAGAAAGGATACTGCGGAGACATGGCTTAGCCACAGCCTGGGGGATGTTTCCAGAATGAGATTTTCACTCTGCAGCGGAGTGTGCGCTGATATGAAACTTCCTGGCAGATTAAAACTGTGTGCCCGACCGAGACTCGAACTCGGGACCTTTGCCTTTCGCGGGCAAGTGCTCTACCAACTGAGCTACCGAAGCACGACTCACACCCGGTACTCACAGCTTTACTTCTGCCAGTACCTCGTCTCCTACCTTCCAAACTTTACAGAAGCTCTCCTGCGAACCTTGCAGAACTAGCACTCCTGAAAGAAAGGATACTGCGGAGACATGGCTTAGCCACAGCCTGGGGGATGTTTCCAGAATGAGATTTTCACTCTGCAGCGGAGTGTGCGCTGATATGAAACTTCCTGGCAGATTAAAACTGTGTGCCCGACCGAGACTCGAACTCGGGACCTTTGCCTTTCGCGGGCAAGTGCTCTACCAACTGAGCTACCGAAGCACGACTCACACCCGGTACTCACAGCTTTACTTCTGCCAGTACCTCGTCTACTACCTTCCAAACTTTACAGAAGCTCTCCTGCGAACCTTGCAGAACTAGCACTCCTGAAAGAAAGGATACTGCGGAGACATGGCTTAGCCACAGCCTGGGGGATGTTTCCAGAATGAGATTTTCACTCTGCAGCGGAGTGTGCGCTGATATGAAACTTCCTGGCAGATTAAAACTGTGTGCCCGACCGAGACTCGAACTCGGGACCTTTGCCTTTCGCGGGCAAGTGCTCTACCAACTGAGCTACCGAAGCACGACTCACACCCGGTACTCACAGCCTTACTTCTGCCAGTACCTCGTCTCCTACCTTCCAAACTTTACAGAAGCTCTCCTGCGAACCTTGCAGAACTAGCACTCCTGAAAGAAAGGAAACTGCGGAGACATGGCTTAGCCACAGCCTGGGGGATGTTTCCAGAATGAGATTTTCACTCTGCAGCGGAGTGTGCGCTGATATGAAAGTTCCTGGCAGATTAAAACTGTGTGCCCGACCGAGACTCGAACTCGGGACCTTTGCCTTTCGCGGGCAAGTGCTCTCCCAACTGAGCTACCGAAGCACGACTCACACCCGGTACTCACAGCTTTACTTCTGCCAGTACCTCGTCTCCTACCTTCCAAACTTTACAGAAGCTCTCCTGCGAACCTTGCAGAACTAGCACTCCTGAAAGAAAGGATACTGCGGAGACATGGCTTAGCCACAGCCTGGGGGATGTTTCCAGAATGAGATTTTCACTCTGCAGCGGAGTGTGCGCTGATATGAAACTTCCTGGCAGATTAAAACTGTGTGCCCGACCGAGACTCGAACTCGGGACCTTTGCCTTTCGCGGGCAAGTGCTCTACCAACTGAGCTACCGAAGCACGACTCACACCCGGTACTCACAGCTTTACTTTTGCCAGTACCTCGTCTCCTACCTTCCAAACTTTACAGAAGCTCTCCTGCGAACCTTGCAGAACTAGCACTCCTGAAAGAAAGGATACTGCGGAGACATGGCTTAGCCACAGCCTGGGGGATGTTTCCAGAATGAGATTTTCACTCTGCAGCGGAGTGTGCGCTGATATGAAACTTCCTGGCAGATTAAAACTGTGTGCCCGACCGAGACTCGAACTCGGGACCTTTGCCTTTCGCGGGCAAGTGCTCTACCAACTGAGCTACCGAAGCACGACTCACACCCGGTACTCACAGCTTTACTTCTGCCAGTACCTCGTCTCCTACCTTCCAAACTTTACAGAAGCTCTCCTGCGAACCTTGCAGAACTAGCACTCCTGAAAGAAAGGATACTGCGGAGACATGGCTTAGCCACAGCCTGGGGGATGTTTCCAGAATGAGATTTTCACTCTGCAGCGGAGTGTGCGCTGATATGAAACTTCCTGGCAGATTAAAACTGTGTGCCCGACCGAGACTCGAACTCGGGACCTTTGCCTTTCGCGGGCAAGTGCTCTCCAAACTGAGCTACCGAAGCACGACTCACACCCGGTACTCACAGCTTTACTTCTGCCAGTACCTCGTCTCCTACCTTCCAAACTTTACAGAAGCTCTCCTGCGAACCTTGCAGAACTAGCACTCCTGAAAGAAAGGATACTGCGGAGACATGGCTTAGCCACAGCCTGGGGGATGTTTCCAGAATGAGATTTTCACTCTGCAGCGGAGTGTGCGCTGATATGAAACTTCCTGGCAGATTAAAACTGTGTGCCCGACCGAGACTCGAACTCGGGACCTTTGCCTTTCGCGGGCAAGTGCTCTACCAACTGAGCTACCGAAGCACGACTCACACCCGGTACTCACAGCTTTACTTCTGCCAGTACCTCGTCTCCTACCTTCCAAACTTTACAGAAGCTCTCCTGCGAACCTTGCAGAACTAGCACTCCTGAAAGAAAGGATACTGCGGAGACATGGCTTAGCCACAGCCTGGGGGATGTTTCCAGAATGAGATTTTCACTCTCCAGCGGAGTGTGCGCCGATATGAAACTTCCTGGCAGATTAAAACTGTGTGCCCGACCGAGACTCGAACTCGGGACCTTTGCCTTTCGCGGGCAAGTGCTCTACCAACTGAGCTACCGAAGCACGACTCACACCCGGTACTCACAGCTTTACTTCTGCCAGTACCTCGTCTCCTACCTTCCAAATTTTACAGAAGCTCTCCTGCGAACCTTGCAGAACTAGCACTCCTGAAACAAAGGATACTGCGGAGACATGGCTTAGCCACAGCCTGGGGGATGTTTCCAGAATGAGATTTTCACTCTGCAGCGGAGTGTGCGCTGATATGAAACTTCCTGGCAGATTAAAACTGTGTGCCCGACCGAGACTCGAACTTGGGACCTTTGCCTTTCGCGGGCAAGTGCTCTACCAACTGAGCTACCGAAGCACGACTCACACCCGGTACTCACAGCTTTACTTCTGCCAGTACCTCGTCTCCTACCTTCCAAACTTTACAGAAGCTCTCCTGCAAACATTGCAGAACTAGCACTCCTGAAAGAAAGGATACTGCGGAGACATGGCTTAGCCACAGCCTGGGGGATGTTTCCAGAATGAGATTTTCACTCTGCAGCGGAGTGTGCGCTGATATGAAACTTCCTGGAAGATTAAAACTGTGTGCCCGACCGAGACTCGAACTCGGGACCTTTGCCTTTCGCGGGCAAGTGCTCTACCAACTGAGCTACCGAAGCACGACTCACACCCGGTACTCACAGCTTTACTTCTGCCAGTACCTCGTCTCCTACCTTCCAAACTTTACAGAAGCTCTCCTGCGAACCTTGCAGAACTAGCACTCCTGAAAGAAAGGATACCGCGGAGACATGGCTTAGCCACAGCCTGGGGGATGTTTCCAGAATGAGATTTTCACTCTGCAGCGGAGTGTGCGCTGATATGAAACTTCCTGGCAGATTAAAACTGTGTGCCCGACCGAGACTCGAACTCGGGACCTTTGCCTTTCGCGGGCAAGTGCTCTACCAACTGAGCTACCGAAGCACGACTCACACCCGGTACTCACAGCTTTACTTCTGCCAGTACCTCGTCTCCTACCTTCCAAACTTTACAGAAGCTCTCCTGCGAACCTTGCAGAACTAGCACTCCTGAAAGAAAGGATACCGCGGAGACATGGCTTAGCCACAGCCTGGGGGATGTTTCTCATTCTGGAAACATCCCCCAGGCTGTGGCTAAGCCATGTCTCCGCAGTATCCTTTGTTTCAGGAGTGCTAGTTCTGCAAGGTTCGCAGGAGAGCTTCTGTAAAGTTTGGAAGGTAGGAGACGAGGTACTGGCAGAAGTAAAGCTGTGAGTACCGGGTGTGAGTCGTGCTTCGGTAGCTCAGTTGGTAGAGCACTTGCCCGCGAAAGGCAAAGGTCCCGAGTTCGAGTCTCGGTCGGGCACACAGTTTTAATCTGCCAGGAAGTTTCATATCAGCGCACACTCCGCTGCAGATTGAAAATCTCATTCTGGAAACATCCCCCAGGCTGTGGCTAAGCCATGTCTCCGCAGTATCCTTTGTTTCAGGAGTGCTAGTTCTGCAAGGTTCGCAGGAGAGCTTCTGTAAAGTTTGGAAGGTAGGAGACGAGGTACTGGCAGAAGTAAAGCTGTGAGTACCGGGTGTGAGTCGTGCTTCGGTAGCTCAGTTGGTAGAGCACTTGCCCGCGAAAGGCAAAGATCCCGAGTTCGAGTCTCGGTCGGGCACACAGTTTTAATCTGCCAGGAAGTTTCATATCAGCGCACACTCCGCTGCAGAGTGAAAATCTCATTCTGGAAACATCCCCCAGGCTGTGGCTAAGCCATGTCTCCGCAGTATCCTTTCTTTCAGGAGTGCTAGTTCTGCAAGGTTCGCAGGAGAGCTTCTGTAAAGTTTGGAAGGTAGGAGACGAGGTACTGGCAGAAGTAAAGCTGTGAGTACCGGGTGTGAGTCGTGCTTCGGTAGCTCAGTTGGTAGAGCACTTGCCCGCGAAAGGCAAAGGTCCCGAGTTCGAGTCTCGGTCGGGCACACAGTTTTAATCTGCCAGGAAGTTTCATATCAGCGCACACTCCGCTGCAGAGTGAAAATCTCATTCTGGAAACATCCCCCAGGCTGTGGCTAAGCCATGTCTCCGCAGTATCCTTTCTTTCAGGAGTGCTAGTTCTGCAAGGTTCGCAGGAGAGCTTCTGTAAAGTTTGGAAGGTAGGAGACGAGGTACTGGCAGAAGTAAAGCTGTGAGTACCGGGTGTGAGTCGTGCTTCGGTAGCTCAGTTGGTAGAGCACTTGCCCGCGAAAGGCAAAGGTCCCGAGTTCGAGTCTCGGTCGGGCACACAGTTTTAATCTGCCAGGAAGTTTCATATCAGCGCACACTCCGCTGCAGAGTGAAAATCTCATTCTGGAAACATCCCCCAGGCTGTGGCTAAGCCATGTCTCCGCAGTATCCTTTGTTTCAGGAGTGCTAGTTCTGCAAGGTTCGCAGGAGAGCTTCTGTAAAGTTTGGAATGTAGGAGACGAGGTACTGGCAGAAGTAAAGCTGTGAGTACCGGGTGTGAGTCGTGCTTCGGTAGCTCAGTTGGTAGAGCACTTGCCCGCGAAAGGCAAAGGTCCCGAGTTCGAGTCTCGGTCGGGCACACAGTTTTAATCTGCCAGGAAGTTTCATATCAGCGCACACTCCGCTGCAGATTGAAAATATCATTCTGGAAACATCCCCCAGGCTGTGGCTAAGCCATGTCTCCGCAGTATCCTTTGTTTCAGGAGTGCTAGTTCTGCAAGGTTCGCAGGAGAGCTTCTGTAAAGTTTGGAAGGTAGGAGACGAGGTACTGGCAGAAGTAAAGCTGTGAGTACCGGGTGTGAGTCGTGCTTCGGTAGCTCAGTTGGGAGAGCACTTGCCCGCGAAAGGCAAAGGTCCCGAGTTCGAGTCTCGGTCGGGCACACAGTTTTAATCTGCCAGGAAGTTTCATATCAGCGCACACTCCGCTGCAGAGTGAAAATCTCATTCTGGAAACATCCCCCAGGCTGTGGCTAAGCCATGTCTCCGCAGTATCCTTTCTTTCAGGAGTGCTAGTTCTGCAAGGTTCGCAGGAGAGCTTCTGTAAAGTTTGGAAGGTAGGAGACGAGGTACTGGCAGAAGTAAAGCTGTGAGTACCGGGTGTGAGTCGTGCTTCGGTAGCTCAGTTGGTAGAGCACTTGCCCGCGAAAGGCAAAGGTCCCGAGTTCGAGTCTCGGTCGGGCACACAGTTTTAATCTGCCAGGAAGTTTCATATCAGCACACACTCCGCTGCAGAGTGAAAATCTCATTCTGGAAACATCCCCCAGGCTGTGGCTAAGCCATGTCTCCGCAGTATCCTTTCTTTCAGGAGTGCTAGTTCTGCAAGGTTCGCAGGAGAGCTTCTGTAAAGTTTGGAAGGTAGGAGACGAGGTACTGGCAGAAGTAAAGCTGTGAGTACCGGGTGTGAGTCGTGCTTCGGTAGCTCAGTTGGTAGAGCACTTGCCCGCGAAAGGCAAAGGTCCCGAGTTCGAGTCTCGGTCGGGCACACAGTTTTAATCTGCCAGGAAGTTTCATATCAGCGCACACTCCGCTGCAGAGTGAAAATCTCATTCTGGAAACATCCCCCAGGCTGTGGCTAAGCCATGTCTCCGCAGTATCCTTTGTTTCAGGAGTGCTAGTTCTGCAAGGTTCGCAGGAGAGCTTCTGTAAAGTTTGGAATGTAGGAGACGAGGTACTGGCAGAAGTAAAGCTGTGAGTACCGGGTGTGAGTCGTGCTTCGGTAGCTCAGTTGGTAGAGCACTTGCCCGCGAAAGGCAAAGGTCCCGAGTTCGAGTCTCGGTCGGGCACACAGTTTTAATCTGCCAGGAAGTTTCATATCAGCGCACACTCCGCTGCAGAGTGAAAATCTCATTCTGGAAACATCCCCCAGGCTGTGGCTAAGCCATGTCTCCGCGGTATCCTTTCTTTCAGGAGTGCTAGTTCTGCAAGGTTCGCAGGAGAGCTTCTGTAAAGTTTGGAAGGTAGGAGACGAGGTACTGGCAGAAGTAAAGCTGTGAGTACCGGGTGTGAGTCGTGCTTCGGTAGCTCGGTTGGTAGAGCACTTGCCCGCGAAAGGCAAAGGTCCCGAGTTCGAGTCTCGGTCGGGCACACATTTTTAATCTGCCAGGAAGTTTCATATCAGCGCACACTCCGCTGCAGAGTGAAAATCTCATTCTGGAATCTCATAGAATGTCTGAAGTGGTGAAGTGGGATACACTTGCAGATAGACGACGCTCTAAACGGGAGGGGCTGATCACTAAATTCCGAAATCTGATCTTCGCCGAGGATGTGGAGCATATATTATTACCACCAACTTTCAATTCGCGCAATGATCACGATTTAAAGATAAATGAAATTAGAGCTCGTATTGGGGCGTTCAGACAGTAGTTTTTCCCTCGTGCGATCCGCGAGTGGGACAGGGGTTGGGGGGGGGGGGATACGAGTTTGGCGCGAATTGTGCCCTCCCCCACACACCGCTTGCTGGCTAGCGGAGTATATATGTAGATGCAGAAGAGTCAGCGGACTTCCCCAAACAGTGGTGTCTCAGTTATTGTCTTTTTCCCTTGCCTTCGCACTTCCCATCAGTGCTAGGACGCTGTAGAGCGGCTGAGCTCGGACATCAAATGTTATTACTCCGTACTGCGTGGCTCGCAGAATAGCGTATTGGAAACTGTCGCACTGCGCCGTTTGCGCTGCTTGATTAGAGCTCGGCTCGGTATGGAAATTGCGAGGTGCCGGGGCTAGTAGTGTATTTATCACTAAATTCTACTAGAATCCACATGTGTAAATCATGCTCTAAGCCCCCCCCCCTATTCTAACTCCGACTTTTGCTGTTGCACAAGGATAAAACAAACACGCGAACTGACTCTAATCAACCCTGCTAGTGGAGTAGAAGAGAGTTTGGCACCTGCAATAATTTAATTTGATAAATAAGTTAAATAAACAAAGGTTTCATTAGCATAGTGAGGAATGATAGGGTTGCTCTATTGATTAACAGAAAGAAAGTTCTGTCCAAAATAACAATATGATTTATTAAGATTAAACGCAGAATAGTAAAAGAGACACAGGAAATATAAAACATCAAATTGGCTAAAATTGGAGATTCATACAAACACAGTAAAGGTGAAGTTGTCCCTAACTTAGATCGTGAGGTTTAAGACGAAGTGGTATGTGGAGCCAATTCCTTTCCACTCAAATCTCAAGAGAGACACACAGCTAACCCAATAGTAATTGCTGCTACTCGAAACTGAACAAAGTTAGAAAAGGATGAACAGGCGCGCTCTGCTGAGCTCTGATTATCACCTAGGAAAATCCCTATCTGCCGGTGCTGCGGACGTACATTACCAACAGTCTTCTTATCTCCCAGAACACGATCTGGCGTACCGCAGGCGAGGGCTGGTTGCTCCGACGACCTCGACCGAAAGGCGACTGCCGACTACTCAGAGCACCCGTACAGGCCGAACACCGAACATTCCCGCCCCCACGACAGTGGCCGTGGTTACGTTCCAATCAGCAACTCGAAAACCGGCGGAAATTCCACTCCATTGCCGGAGCACTACCATTCCACCAATGGAGATTCTTGGCGCCAATTTCTGTGCTGATTTTGCAGAAAGTGCGGGAATTTTCCCGCCACAACTGCGTGGGTACACAAGTCATTCCCACGCCTCGCTGGTAGCCCGCCAGAAAGTGTTTTCGCAAAGTTTCTCTGAAGTAACGGAACCTCTAGCCCAGCCGCTACTTCACACCCCAGCGGGCGTGTCTCTTGACAATGTCGGCGTCTGAAAAGCATTCACTCGACTGCCTCACACACGTCGGCTTAACTCTCTCCAGTTCACAGAGCCCGCCTGTCACCGGCCCACCCGGGTGACGAGAGACGCTGCGTGGGAAGTACGCGTGTTAAGGAAAAGCAACCCTCCACCGCATGCAACTAGAGAGGAGAATCGTAAGATAGAAATATGAGAGGGGGCTCATGCCACCTCTCATTGCCCCTACGCCATTTTAGATTGTAATTGGTGAGCGGTTGGCTCACTTAGGAGCAAGGTAGTGAGTCAATCGCCCAAGAACAATCTTACAAAGTGACTCCACATACCGCACTCTATAAAAAAGATCATTGCAACTGAAAAATGCAACTCATAGAGGGAGGATTATTTATGATGTAGCCAACTTCACCTTCTTAATATGGAACACTAACACTCACATCACACATCCATACCCAGGGAGCCCCTTCCAAACACCGATTCACGCAGACATTCACGCTCTAAACATGGCCCGGGCATCTGAGCCAAATATGGAGCAGTTTATTCTTTACAATCAGAGTTGGAGTGCTCCGCAATTAAATGCCCAAGATGTTACAACAATTTTAATCATTAAACTAACCTGACCTCACTCACACATGATAATATTTAAGTTAACAATCTCTTTGTGAGTTTTCAGAATCTAGTTACAACCTCCGATTCATTCTGTCTCCCTGCAGCAAGAATAACCTTTACAAAATGTTCCCTGAACTGATGGTCCATTCACAATGACAGTGGTGGTATCTGCTTCAGTTTATGGGGACTTCAGGCACACTGTTAGCATACACACAACAATAAACACAAAATACAAAAAAAACATGATGTGGAGAACAATACAGTAATCTGTAATAAGAATTACAGTGTAAAACACAAACGCATACAAGGTATAACATACATTACAGAAACAACATAAGAGAAAGAAATTTAAGAAAAACAAAAAAAACAAGGTTCATGGGGCATCAAATTGTGCGTGCACATTGCACAAAGTTCACGACTGTGCTGAGAATGAGGCACTAAATCACATTGTTAGAAATATCCGTGGCACTTCACTGATTCCACTGTACTGACATCACATAAGGCTAAACGTCGGTTGTAGTTGCTACGTTGTGGCAACAGCAATAGGGAGTTCTGGAGTGTCTGCAGTACGCTGTTGAGATTGTAGTCAGACCCACGCATATGATCACGGCCGTATGGTAGGAAGACACAGTGATAGGCTCTCCTCACGTCGATTAATTGTCTCTGAGGTCTACTCGTTGGGATACATCACTAGTCTAGGTCTCTTCTCTCGCTGGACAGAACTTTATGTTTCCCAATATTGCAGTTCGACGAGGGATGATGGCACGTGGAGTGACTCCACAAGTGTGTGAGGTCATCCATACAGGATCGAACTAGGAGCGACTATTGTTAAAAACTGCTCTCTAATAGAGAGGAGAAGTAAGACATGAGACCATACATTTGTTAGTGTGGCACGATACTGCTTTGTGTATGCAGATCGGCCAATGCTAGTGAGTTGTAAAAACCCAAACAGGTGAGTATAGAGCGTCCCTTTCTGTCCTGAGGCACATGAGGCGCAGGTTCTGACACGATATGTGATGTTCTTCGTGTACTCACGACAACGTGGTCTGCCGCAGGGAATCCCTCCAAGCGGCTGCCGCGTCCGGAGAGCTAGCAGGCTGTCGCGTGTCAGGGTCAACGGCCAGCCCCACTTTCGCTTGTGGCGGGGCGAGGGTCCCGTGTAATCCCTCAGGTAGGCAGCCGGGTGACTGTCAGCGTGTAGGACGGGACGCTCGCCCTCTAGCAGGTAGCCGAAGACCTCTTGTTTTTGCGCTGGCTGGCCTCTACATTGCCACGTTCCTCGTCATCTGTACAATTCTTACAAAAGTCTTATGCCTAACTTTTTCCCATGACCTTCTATGTTATAATAAATTTACATAATGAAACATTGATGGTCTGTCATTTCAGACACTCTTATTTTACTTTTATAGTTATTAATCTATGGCAATCATTATAACATCTAATCTAGACATGGAAATAATTTATTTTGATATATGTGTAGAGACCGATCTCAGTATGTACATGGTGTGTGATAACTGATGCTTTGTAATGGATGAACAACTAAATGTGCGGGCCCGCACTAATATTACTATTAATTATATAGATCGACAGTAGACATGCTTCAAGAATTAACTACCATATCCCAACGATCTACATTCTACGTCTTTTAATTAAATTATGTTGTTATGCAGGTCTAAGTTTTACTGTGCTATAAAGAACATGCAACTACGCTACTTTCGCTCGCCCGTCGTCCCTCCATCTCGGGTCTGTGGTTTGGTGACCTGAAAAATAGCAACTCAACAGGCGCGCGTCACACTTGTGGTAGAAAACCCCCACAATATTAATCTAGTTATTGTTAAATCCTACAGTTTAACTTATCCTAGTATCGTACTTTCCCTTTTATTTATTTATTTATTTATTTTATTTTATTTATTTATTTATTTATTTATTTATTTATTTATTTTTATTTACCTTATACAATACCCTTACATAGTTCCTGTTACGCTGAGATGTCTTGCTGCTCGCCGCTATTGACGACAGTGATGTGCGCGCCGTACGACATGACCTCCGAGTTTTCATTACGCCTCACTGAAACTCCAGAGACTGGGTTAGCCATGGCTATACACGACAATAAATTTATAGTTGCAACTTCCTTCTCTATGTGAAGCGGTTTTCGCGATCGAAGTACACCTTTCCAGAAGCAATGTAATATGACCAAGCCAGGACTGGTTCCTGTTGAGGATTCAGACACCCAACACACGCCAGCTACACAGTATGTCACGAATATCCAAGTACAATTCCTTGGTGATTCATCTGTGACAAAAACGAGCAGCACGCTAAATCCCCAACCAGCACATTAGCATGGTAGGCTTTTATGCCCTCATTTCTCTCGTCTAGGGCACCATTAGAGTCAAATGCTCACAGGTTCACCCCGACTTGCAAGACAACGATGCTGGCGCAGCTCTGCAAAAAAAAAACTATACTGCCCATATTCATCCTCGAAATCGCGCAATATAGCACAATCTTGCAGTGCACTGACGCGTGCCTGCAAGCATTGGTATGAACGATTCACGAACTGGTTGTGGCCGCTATGGAGCGTATCACGACTTCTCAGAACGCTTCTAAGAGCACGTTCTTGTATGCGCCCGTTTGTGCAACATCTCGTCACTCATCATTATCCCTCAACATGGACTCCAGATAGGAAAGGACAAAAACATTGCTCATGAAAAGGTAGTGTCTCCTACTCCATCGACATTGGAGATCGCAAACATAAACAAAAAGAGGATAGCAGCAGTAAATTCTTATGCAAGACAACGCAGCGTGTTAATACTTTAGCAATCTTAATCTATTAATGTAACAATTATTGTTCCCCACAGAAAGGTTCATATATTTGCTTATTCTACTATGTACACCACTTAAACTACTATTATTCCACGAACTTCTTTGTGTGAGAGATGTGGTGGAATCCTATGGACTAGCGCCAATCCCTTGTTAGACTCCCCCTCCTCTGACGTGCATTAGGATTTGCAGGTCTAATTTCAATCTCCTGGTTCTCCTGTTGTCCTTGATTTCGCTCTCTCCAATTACGGTCGCTTTGCCGTACGTTATTTCTCCTGTCCCAGATTCCTTGTCTAGATTGACCCTGTTTCCTGACGTTCTGGTTTCCGTGTCTCTGGTTTCCATAACCTTGAGTAGCGTAACCTTGATTTCCGTAACCCTGGTTTCCTAACTGACGAGTGCGATTTTGCGATCTGTTGTCGTCTTCCCTTGCTGGCCCGTGGTATTTGTTATTTTGCGCCTTCTTCCTGTCCTTTGCGTCTTGTTTATCGAAGACTACTTCGAGTTCGCGCAATAGACTCTTGAATGCTTCTATGTCCGATCCACACTTCCCGACAGGTGTCTGTTGATACCTAATAGGCAATTTGGAAAAGCAAAATTTAATGATTTCTCCGTTGCTATATGGACTATCTAAAAACTGATTCTTCTTGAGTAAATCATCAAAAAATTTGGTTGCGTTCTTATGCCCGGACACTTCCAGTTCAGGACAAAATATTATTTCCTCTTTAATCCTGTCTTGCGTTTCCTTTGACCAGTAGGTCCGCAGGAATGCATCAACAAATTCCTGATAGGTCCGACACGTCGCTGCCACACCCCGCATCTTTTCCGCGGCTTGGCCTTCGATGTGTCCACACATGAATTCTAATTTTGCCTGGGTTGGCCATGATGCCGGTAATGAATTTGTAAACTGCATCACCCAGCTCTTCGGATGCATCGACCCTCCATTTTCTTTGAACTTCTGGAATTTTAGTATCGACAGGAAGTGATTGTGATCAAAATCCTGTCTGATCCTCGCACTGGTGTTGTCACTCGTTTCCGATACTTGCACGTCTGCTGAGTGTCCTGCTCTATCTTGCTGATAACTGTGATGTGCTACCTCTGTATCACAGTGGAAGTGGCTCTCAGAATTCACTCTCCTAGGTGGGCTATAATTATTGGAGCTATTACTCGCTGTTTCTGCGTGTGCATTGTTAGTTCCGCACTCTGTCACTGGGCTAGAGCACGGCGGGCTTTTCCTCGGAGACACAATTCTGTGTATTCCATCATTGGTATCCGAACGCACAGTGCTCGTGTGCCCGTTTTGCTCTAGTTTTGCTATCCGACTCTCTACTTCTTCCATTCGTTTCGTGGTGTTTGCAACCGCGATATTACCTTGAGTTTTTAAGAATGCTAGGGATTTTGAGTGGGATTGTGTTGTACGTCGCAAGCGCCCTGCGAGTTTAGAAGTTGCTTCCGCGACTTTCATTGCCCCTATTGCTGCCGTTTTGGCCAGGCCTGCTACTTTTTGTGCAGCTATTGACATTTGTTTTGCTTCTCCACATTCTTTCTTTATTGTTAGTAATTCCCCACGAATTTCCCCTATATGCGAAATTATAGTCTGAGTGTCCTTCTTACGCTGTTTCTCATCTTCTTCTTTCATGGATCGTAGGAAGCTCAGTATTGGGTTTACGTCATCTTTTTGATCCTCTTCAAACGTGGGAGATGTAACTCTGGACACCTGGGCGCTAGAGCTCTGACGTGGCCGAGCTAGCCCCTGTCTGCTCTCGTTCGTTTGATTATAAATTTCTGCTACCGTCTCGACCTGTGTGCCTGTCTCTGTTTCATCCTCTACTTCACTATCATAATCACGGCCGCAACGCTGCTCTGAGATCGCGTCCAAATCACCTTTCTCATCAATGACCCTGGCGTCCTGCCCTGCTAAAAATGTGCCCATCTCATCTCCGAACCTATTCCCGTCAGTAAGCTGCCCCTTATCCATTATGCTATCCTCTTTTGTTTTAGCTGCGCTCGATAATAGTCGTGCCTTACTTCTCGTTATCATTCATGAAAAACAAATTTATCTAAAATGCACAATAAAATTAATCTACTCCATATATTTTTACACATAAACATAAAATTTCAACAACGCCGCTCCAACGCTGTAATTATACGCACGATTTGTTGTGGTACAGAAACCGCACACAAATTCGACAAAGTGTGAAGTGGTACGGACACCACATCAAAGAAACATATAAAACAATGAACAAACAAACAAATATATACGCTGAAAACAAAAACAGTAGACATGCGCCGCTACTTAAAACTAAACGCGGAACTACCAAAAAAAACTTGGGTATTAATCATTAAAAAAAATAGAGAGAAAAAAAATTGAATGTTCCTACTAAGAATCCTGTTTGTTTATCAGAGATTCACAGGAAAGATCCGAGGCCAAGGGTCGCCATATTATGCGAGGTGCCGGGGCTAGTAGTGTATTTATCACTAAATTCTACTAGAATCCACATGTGTAAATCATGCTCTAAGCCCCCACCTATTCTAACTCCGACTTTTGCTGTTGCACAAGGATAAAACAAACACGCGAACTGACTCTAATCAACCCTGCTAGTGGAGTAGAAGAGAGTTTGGCACCTGCAATAATTTAATTTGATAAATAAGTTAAATAAACAAAGGTTTCATTAGCATAGTGAGGAATGATAGGGTTGCTCTATTGATTAACAGAAAGAAAGTTCTGTCCAAAATAACAATATGATTTATTAAGATTAAACGCAGAATAGTAAAAGAGACACAGGAAATATAAAACATCAAATTGGCTAAAATTGGAGATTCATACAAACACAGTAAAGGTGAAGTTGTCCCTAACTTAGATCGTGAGGTTTAAGACGAAGTGGTATGTGGAGCCAATTCCTTTCCACTCAAATCTCAAGAGAGACACACAGCTAACCCAATAGTAATTGCTGCTACTCGAAACTGAACAAAGTTAGAAAAGGATGAACAGGCGCGCTCTGCTGAGCTCTGATTATCACCTAGGAAAATCCCTATCTGCCGGTGCTGCGGACGTACATTACCAACAGTCTTCTTATCTCCCAGAACACGATCTGGCGTACCGCAGGCGAGGGCTGGTTGCTCCGACGACCTCGACCGAAAGGCGACTGCCGACTACTCAGAGCACCCGTACAGGCCGAACACCGAACATTCCCGCCCCCACGACAGTGGCCGTGGTTACGTTCCAATCAGCAACTCGAAAACCGGCGGAAATTCCACTCCATTGCCGGAGCACTACCATTCCACCAATGGAGATTCTTGGCGCCAATTTCTGGGCTGATTTTGCAGAAAGTGCGGGAATTTTCCCGCCACAACTGCGTGGGTACACAAGTCATTCCCACGCCTCGCTGGTAGCCCGCCAGAAAGTGTTTTCGCAAAGTTTCTCTGAAGTAACGGAACCTCTAGCCCAGCCGCTACTTCACACCCCAGCGGGCGTGTCTCTTGACAATGTCGGCGTCTGAAAAGCATTCACTCGACTGCCTCACACACGTCGGCTTAACTCTCTCCAGTTCACAGAGCCCGCCTGTCACCGGCCCACCCGGGTGACGAGAGACGCTGCGTGGGAAGTACGCGTGTTAAGGAAAAGCAACCCTCCACCGCATGCAACTAGAGAGGAGAATCGTAAGATAGAAATATGAGAGGGGGCTCATGCCACCTCTCAAAATGTATTACGAGCGCGTCCCGCCTTCTGCGATTTGCGTACCGCTCTCATGCTCCAGATACTGTTTGCGACACCCTGTATAAGCTGTACCTGGTTCTCGAACGTCTCTACCAAGAAACTTTTTTTTTAATTTATACACGCACCAGGTAATTGGCCCTGCTGCGCAACAATGTAACGATGAAACACATGGAAGATCGGTTCAGAATCATACTCTACTTGTTTTGTTAAGTGTATGTAAAATTACTTAAGGCCTCCTGTCGCACGTAGCACATAAAATATCCGTATCTCCTGCATATTGCGAGCAAAAGAGCAAATACTTTCCTGTGTTATCAGTGTTAATAACTTTACCTAGTAAGATAAGGAAGCAACTAAGGTTCTTTCTTTTTTCTTTTTTTTCTTAAGTTTGTTCGCAAGAACATGAGAAGAAGACCTCTGCAGAGGTATGCGACGTTTAGGGAGATAACACTGGACTGCTCTGCAGCCTGTGCTGAAAAAAAAAAAAATAGTTCAAATGGCTCTGAGCACTATGGGACTTAACATCTGTGGTCATCAGTCCCATAGAATTCAGAACTACTTAAACCTAACTAACCTAAGAACATCACACACATCCATGCCCGAGGCAGGATTCAAACCTGCGACCGTAGCAGTCGCGCGGTTCCTGACTGAGCGCCTAGAACCGCTAGACCACCGCGGCCGGCGCCTGTGCTGAAGTATAACACCAGAAATGACGTGAGGGACGCTGCTTGCTTTACCAGAAATACAAACAACATGGACGATGGCAGCAACTAGATGAAAGCTTGACCTTTAGCAGCATAAAAATGTTCACAGAAACTGCATTTAGCTCACGTCTGTTGCTGTCATGTTATTCCCGACACAGCTTTGTAATCGTTCTCTTTACACTTAGCGAAAAATTGTCTGCCTCATAGTTCTCATAGTTCGTCCTTTCATTCCACTCGCCTCGCCTTACTGCTGACATGAATTTCTCCCTCACAGCCCTAGAATTTTCTTAAATAATGGAAATGTCTATAGAAAGCAATTTTTTGCAGTGACAGCTCCTTTATATTTAGTATACGTTTCGGAATGGTTTTATGACGAACTTTCTGTTGTAATTTTTCTGGACACTTCTCTATTACGTGGGCGCATCCATAGTTTTTCCCCATTTTCTCCGAGGTTTTAAAATAGGAACTGTCTTGTACCATTTTAGTGCTTTCGCTTGATTTGTGTTTGAAAACTTGATAAATAATAATCTCAATCAATTAGTGCAATATTGTCACACACAGTGTTTTTCTCGCAGTCAGGGAAGCAATCACAATAACCGTTGAAAAATTGGAATATCTTGAGACGTAGTTCACCTAAAGCTCCAAGAGAGATCTCTACAAAAATCTTTCATTAGCTCCTTTCTGTAACAAAAATCTGCGTCTGGATATACAGTAATTATACATCAGACAAACCACAGAAGCAATCCAGTGCTTTTTCCCCCAACATCGTCAATTTCACTACTTTCCATTTCTCGTCTCCATGATTAATAATCCATCATAACCAGAAAAAAAAGTTAACAGAATGAATTTCTGCCCTGACCGTGACATCTGTGCTTGAATTAACATTTTAGAGTTGTAGAATAGAATACCGGAGATGATCTCCGAACAGCAGCTGTCCATTCACGATAAGTGCATTTCCATGTTATATAGGCAGAGCCACTTCACGGACAAATACCGGTCAGCTAGAGCTCTACATCTACATCTACACTACGTGAGCCACCTTAGGGTATGTCGTGGACGGTATTGTGGTATCACTGTCTTTATCCACTTGTCCTGATCCATTCAGGAACGGCAGGTGTGCAGAACGATTATCGGTAAAGCTCCGTATGAATTAGCTGCAATTTCTGTGAATTGCTCGTGATGGTCACTTCGAGAGACTTTGGGGAAGGACAGGCAAAATGGCCAGTGCGGGCATAGAGGCCACTTGCACTTTTAAGACGGTGCAGCTCTGCAACCGCATAAACGTGTCACTCGCAACACCTGCAGTTACGCAGAGTCATTTGAAGGGGCCAAGATATAGCGTTGCCTCGCAGTCATCTTTTGGGCCCTTCTGATCTAAGTTCTTACTTCATGTAATTATAACAGAAGTACACAGCAAGTTGCGGTCTTCTGACATATTTGTGATGAAAGGTACTAGCGATAAATTCCCATGTCGATGAATACTTCATCGGAGGCCGTCTACAACTATTTTTGTGAAACGGCGTCTTGGCGGACACAATAGACAACCAGTGATCAAGATGCCCATAGCTGTGGTCAATATACCCGCCATGAACTAATACTTTTGTCCTTCCGTTTTTACTGATGATTGCGTACACGTACAGTCTAAGCGCGAAGGAGACAGTCATTAACGGGATCCATGTGGCATGGAGAAAGCTGTACAGGTAGTGACGGATGCCATGGCTTTCAAAACTGCTGCAACCATGTATCTACTTTCAAGGAAGGCGTTGAACGGTAGAGTTCTGAAGTCTACGTGGTACTGACTGCAAGAAGGTGCTTGGGTGAGGTGGGAGGGTTCAGTCGGTTTTTATCAGAGGATACAAAAGAAAAATTACGAGCGTCTCCTGACGTTCAGGTTTTTTGGCATGAGATTTAAAGATCTGCGATGTGCAGCATTTGGACTGACCTAGATGGAGCACCCTTCCTCATACGTTTAATAAGGAGACCAGAATGGCTAAAGGGGGTGGACTGCCCGTTCCTGGAAAAAGTTTCGAACATCGCGGTTGAGTACAAGTGCCCAGGGTGTGCACCGTGGGCCCGCAAACAGTGCACGGCTACTACTGGGGATGAAAATGTTTATGCGAAAACCGAGCCAAAAATTTTTTTAATCACCTTTTTTCTTGAAAGAAATTATAATTCTGTTTTGTTGTTAATTTTTTACTTTCAGTACGCACTTTTTACTAAATAAGTTCTTTTTTCCCTCAAGACGCTTTTTCAAAATTAAAATTGATTTTTCTTAATTTGTTTAGTTATGTAGCCATTAAGCCCTACTCCTTCGTGAAAATGGTCACTTCTGTATCTGTCGTATTATTAATTATTTAGGTTTTTTCTCTTGTCCAACAAAAAAGAAATGAGGCACGTCGGAGGATAGACTGACTGTACACCCTGTGATTCGAGAATTTCTAGACAGATTGTAATTAGGTTAAAAGAGCAACTAAATTTCAGGGTGTCCATCCCGCTCACCCTTCTCCTATGTGAGATGAAGTAATATGGTGCCCGACACTTTTTGGAACGTACTCTCTGAATTTCAAAAGTGAACCCCTCCGTGGTGCACAACGCCTCATTTGTAGCGTCTGCCGCTGGAGTTTGTTGCGTGTCTCCGTACCGCTCACGCACTGACTAAACTATCCCCTGACGAAACGCGCCACTCTTCTATCTCTTTTATTAATCCTACTTGGTAACGGTTCCACAATTGTGAAAAATACTCAAGAACAGATCGAATAATTATACTTCCGAGGATGAATTAATTTATTTACATTCTTCCAATGAAACACTGGCCGGTATTTGATTCTTCTATAATTAGACTTATATAGTCATTCCACTTCAGGCTGCCGCGCATGGTTACTGCAAAGTTTTTACGGTAGTTACTGTTTCCAGTCATTTATCGGCAACAGCGTAATCGTGCAGTACTGGACCTCTTCGTCCATGTGCAGTGAGTTACTGTAACTAACCTGTTACTACGGGTTATTCCTTATTACTGGGAATGGAAATACTTATTGCTTATGAAATTAACGTGAGAAGAGTAGGGTCGCCACCGACTCTAACCATACAACTAATCAAAGATTAGGTAGAGTCGGAAAATAAATTAATTTGATCACAGACCAAAAACTCACAAAAATGCATACGTTGTGATGTCGCTCATAGGGGATACGATGTAATTAATAGTGTTCCCCGTGCACTGTTCACGACAATCTAACATTTAAAATAAAATAGCACATGCAAGAACACTGTGAAGAAGATCAGCTCCCAGCAACACACCTGAAAATAAGACTTAATCTAAAGAATTTGCTATAAAATACAAGGGGAGACTAATCACTGGACCTGTGCATAAGGAAACGCATTGGATGTGCTAACGGGAAAGCTACGAGGTGAGTGGCTTAGGTGCAAAAACGTAATCTCGGAACACAAGAGAAAATTGTAGATAAAATCATTTAATCCTAAGATAAGGATGTGAGGCATGTACACGATTCCTGATAACACGTGGTTTGTAGAGACACAATTTTTAGGTAAAGTGCCAAATTCCAACAATATCACATCACACAATCATGTTAACATTATCTAAAACAAACATGCGATCGGACAGTTAGTGATGCCGGTAGCCCAACAACTATAATGTTCTACCACGTGGTTGGTTCCCCACGGACGAAAGACACATAAAGCAAGGAAAATTTTCGAGAAGGCAAAGCTCTAAATATTTAGAAAGGTGAAAGCTTATGCAGGCACAGCTGAAGGCAAACAGACATTCATACAGAAGCGAGTGCTCACTTCTTATCGACACCTTTATGTGGCGCTCTTCCGGCGGATCCAAGTCTGCTACAGAAATTTGCGAAAGAAAAATCTGCCAAAGTTTTGCATTCCTTGCTGCGACAAGGCAAAGCAATCTTCCAGATTTCAAAAGCGAGACCAAAAGCTAACAGCTCTCCCCTCGCCAAGTAACAGCGCGCCACGCGGTCAGTCTAACTCACCCTTCTTCGACTGGAGCACAGCTGTTGACGCTTCCCGTACCGGGGGCAGACTGCCTCCCGCTTCTCCTCCAGCCTCTTCCACGCTCCGCGTGGCCCGGAAAACCCAAAGATGCCATTTCCGCCACCAAACTAACGCAGGTGGATTTCTCACAAGTAGCGAAAACCTCTTTGCCTACTTGACCACTACGAGAGTTGGCTATTCTGTCAACTGCTTCTGAGTCTGTTCGACTATCGCAGACTTTCTGCAGCAGACTACACCACCGTCTAGCAACGTGACACACAACCACACTCACTCAATCACACCACTATGAGAGATATGAGGAAAGAGAAACAAGAAAAAGAAAGAGAAATGATAATGAAATTGGGCTACCGGACTAATGAAAGGTGGCTACAGGACCCCTTCATTACATTTATTTACGTTCAGGATCAACAGCCAGTCCGTGCACAAAGTGTCGTTCCTCTGCAGGTCTCCTTTCACATCTCAAAAGTCGTCTGGCGTTGCAGTCTCTCTGTAAACAACAGCTTTGTCCCCGAATATCCGCATGGAGCCTAAAACATTACCCACTTGATCACTAATAGATGCTGTAGCGCTCTACAACACTCCCTTGGAGTAATCACAAAATTACTGTAACATCCGTCCATTTCGTTAAGAACTATTTGTTGTGTTCTGTTCGCCCTATATCCAAGCACAAATCTCGTCACATTCTCAGCGGTCTCATATGTTGTTTACTAAAATTCCGAACTGTATAAAGTGGCGATCTACAAGCCAAAGAATGCGGCGTCAACCCAGGCGCCTTTAGCTAAGGCGCTCTGGATTCCACGAACGAACAGAGCGGGCTGAGTTTCGCAGAATCTGTGTTTGCGGGATCCTTGCTGGTTATTATAGAGGAGGTTTTCATTCTCTAAAAAAAAATGCATAGCGCATTAGCATAAAACGTGCTCCATAATTCTACAGGAAATTGACATCAGCGATAGAGGCCAATGACTGCTATCGTTGCTCCAGAGAACTACGATAATTTTAGAAGATGCATGTTAGCTTTGCTATATTGAATTTCACACATTTATGCCGACCCGTTTCAGTTGTCAATGATCAGCCAGTGAAAAACAAAAATAAAAAAACAAAACATAAAAACAATATGGCTTTTACTTTTCATATACCATGCTACAGACGAATGCCATACTTCAGGGCATATTACGATATAAATTAGCAGCGATCAATGAAATATTGTGACTCACTCAGCGGAGACACAGAGACGAAGGCAACGTTAAGATTAGCCAAATACTGAAGCTATTTGTTTGTCGTGGCTACATCGAACGTACCGCCATGTTTTAACTTTAGCGTAGAATGGTAGACTGTTTATTTGGGTACATTTAGGGGCGAGACCTCTTGCAGCTGGTAGCGGTGATGTAACGGTGTTGGCAGTATCTATCTCAGCTGAATAAGTCAGAATATTTCATTGACAGCTGTTGACGATTATCAAAAAATTTGTCTGCTACTGATGTGTGGATTAGCCGCAACAGCAGCTAAAACACCTACTTGGGCATCATTATTTGTTGCAGATCGTGGTTGCCGTTTCACATGTGGCTGAACACTTCCTGTTTCCTTAAATAACGTTACTACCCGGCGAACGGTCCGGACACTTGGATGATGCCGTCCAGGATATCGAGCAGCATACATAGCACACGCCTTTGGGCATTTTGATCACAATAGCCATACATCAACACGATATCGACCTTTTCCGCATTTGGTAAACGGTCCGTTTTAACACTGGTAATGTATCACGAAGCAAATACCGTCCGCACTGGCGGAATGTTACATGATACCACGTACTTATACGTTTGTGACTATTACAGCGCCATCTACCACAAAGCGAAAAAAGTTCAAAAAAATTGTTGAAATGGCTCTGAGCACTATGCGACTTAACATCTGAGGTCATCAATCCCCTAGACTTAGAACTACTTAAACCTAACTAACCTAAGGACATCACACACATCCATGCCCGAGGCAGGATTCGAACCTGCGACGGTAGCGGTCGCTCGGTTCCAGACTGTAGCGCCTAGAACCGCACGGCCACCCCGGCCGGCGCGAAAAAAGTGGTCCAACTAAAACATTCATATTTCTTTACGTACTACACGAATATGTAATAAAAAATGGGGGGTTCCTATGGCAGCGCCATCTAGCGGGCCAACCATAGCGCCATCTGGTTTCCCCCTTCAAGCTAGACGAGTTTCGTTCTTTGTAGTTTTTTTTTCGTTTGATGCTTGTTTCGTGAGATATTTGGCCCGGTCACTATCAATGGACCACCCTGTACACGAAATGCGTATGGCGTTACTCCTACCTGCTTTGTGCAGTTAAGCTGAAATGCTAATTATTTGCGTATCCAAGCATGTTTTTTGGTTGCCGCATCCATGGTGTTGGAACTTCGATAGCCAGGCAATGTGTGAGATATTGTACTAGTAGAATTGCTCGGAAAGAGCACTCCGCCGGGTGGCGGGCAGGACACGGTTTTTACCTGCAGTACGGGACAGGAAGAAATGGAGAATGGACAGGGCGTCCTCTCTGCAGCCACGCCCCGGCCACATTGCCGCTGGTGCAGACCGCAGGCACTGCTGCGCCCCACTAACACGGCGCAGCTCGGCGCCTCCCCGGACGCGTTCTATTTTACGCTCGTGTTTGGCCTCCACGCCCGGCCTTTACTGTCGCTGCAGTCGCCCTGCTGATGGCCTGCGGTGTCGCATGTGCGCGCTAAAGGCGCGGCTCACACGTGCCAGCTTCGGGGCTAATGACCCGGCAGGCGCTGTTGCCCTACCCGCAAGCTTCACACAGTAAGGAAACGAGTGTAGAGAGGGGTCCAGAGAAATGTAGACACGTGCGGTTCTGGGCGCTACAGTCTGGAGCCGAGCGACCGCTACGGTCGCAGGTTCGAATCCTGCCTCGGGCATGGATGTGTGTGATGTCCTTAGGTTAGTTAGGTTTAATTAGTTCTAAGTTCTAGGCGACTGATGACCATAGCAGTTAAGTCGCATAGTGCTCAGAGCCATTTTTGAACCAAATGTAGACATTCTCTGATAGTCAACATTAATGGAACAAAATGACATAACGTTACAATTCTTGGACGGGGCGAAGGTTATTTCATGCGTTCAAATTAACACTCACTAGCAGCCAAACACCGTCGATGCCGCTGAGATGTTGATCAACTATGCTGTCACTGTTGCTGGTGTGACAGCCGCACAGTATGTTCGACGGCTTCTCGTAGCTCGTTTAGTATATCTGGCTTCTGTTGATAAACTTCATTCATTTTTCAAGACCCCCCCCCCCCCCAGAGGTAGAAGTCGTTTGACGTCTGTAGACCGTGGTCGGTACTCAACAGCTCGTGTTAGACCTATCCATCCTGCAGGTAGATTTTCATCCAACCAGTCTCTAACATCTCTGTGGTAGGGAGGCGGAGCTCCATCTTGCTGTAGGTAAAAGCTTTCATTTCCAAACATCTCTCGGATGGCAGGTAAAATCGATGTTTGCAGCATATGAAAATACACCTCACCAGTTATGGTGCCTTTGAAGAAGAATGGTCTAATGAAACCGCGCAATTATAGACGTCACCACACATTAATACCCGGCAGATTGACACGTTTGTCCACGTGAACGTACGGATCTTCAGCACCGTTCAGTTTGAAATGTGCCTCGTCAGGCCAGATAACCATCCCTACAAACCGTTCATCCTCGCGAAGCATGCCTTCACACCACTTGCAGTACTACATCCTTCGATTCAGGTCGTCCTCGTTCACAGCATCGCAGCGATCTTGGAATGTACAGTTTGCACTTTGCAACCTTAAGAACTCGTCGTACGCTTCGTCAGCTTACGGCGCTTTCTCGTGCACCTCGCTTGACAGATTTACGAGGTGACCTTATACAATGTTGCAACACAGCAGCGCTGCAAATTCAACTTATTGATATTTTTGATCGGACACACCTTTTGTTACGCACATCCTGAGCGGTATTGTCGGCTTCAAATTTATCCCGAATACGATGAATTGTTGTACGTATTGGTGGCTGATTTCCGTACACATTACGCCACGGCCGTTGTACCTCCATCGTGTTTTCGTAGTTCCAGTACAATTTCAATACGGCCTCGCGTTGCTCAAACAACAATCTTACTTCATTCATTGTTTGGCTGTCATCTGCTGGAAAACACTCGCCCAGATCTGTTGAGGAAATAATTGACCACGCTAAGGCCCAAAACTGCAACGATATGACATTTTGTTCCAAAAATATTAAGTACCAAAGAGTGTCTACACTTTTCTAGACGCCTCTGCAGATTTCCACGTGCTTTTCATTCACTTTTAAGAAAGCGCCTACTAGTAAAGGCTTCAACTTTTGTGAAGACCGTAAAAACTGTCGTAATTACATTGAGCTCGAACGATACAGAGACGTGACAATGTGGAACTACACTGACGTATGTAGAAATAAGTACACCATCAACACTCGGTTGATATTTCTGTATTAAACTTTCTATCGTTGATCGTGTTAATAGCCCTATGGTTTATTAAGAAAAAGAAATTGCATCAGGCTGCAGCTAATGGTCTTCATTTTGTTACACCAAGACCGATCTCGAGTCTTCTAGCCTCATCGTCTACTGTAGCAGAGACGTACATAACGAATCCATCTGCGTCATTTATCGAACTGTGTAAATGTGCATTGCACTACTAAATGACTAAATATTTATTTTTATCCTCCACGGATATACTCTCGCATTCCTTTTGAGATGGAAGCAGACACCCTCCGTCAATCACCCCTTGAGCAATGTCTTGCCACGCCTGAAAAACATGCTCCGGATGTCTGTGAATATCGCTGGTTGGAGGGCGGTATGAAAGCTTATGTTCTCCCACTGCGACCTAGCCATGCTCTAAGAGTGACACACCAATGACCAGGCAGGATACTCAGTTATTTTCTGCATATACGGTACAACCACCTGCTTATCTGATGGGTATTGCATTGGTCCTGCCTCTGCTGTTGCTCACACGTATTTATTTTATTTAGTATCGGACGTATCGACATTTGCGATCTTACGGATAATTCTTGAGCCATGCCGGCTTTGCGGCTATCGATATTTCGGCGCTTGTGAGTCGGTCGCGAGGTGGCGCGGCAGGGAGCGGATCGAGAGGCGATCGCGAGGGAGTTTAGTTGGGAGATGGAGAGAAGACGGTGCGATTTCCCAAGGAAGGGAGGCAACCCGGTCGGTGAAGAGGTGTTTTGAAAAGGCACTGTACAGGCGGCAGCTGTAACGGCTGTGTCTTGAGGTGGTCTGCGCAGGCAAGCAGTTGGTGGCAGTTAACTTATGACTTTTTAGTGGTAGATTGTAGTGGCGACCTGTTTCTCTGATGATGTTGGGCGATTATTTCGCTGGACTGATAAGGTGACGTCGTTCTTTTCATGTTTCTCACTGGTCATGCACCTTCTGCAAGTGTAACTCACCTGAGGCAAACTATTAGCGAGTGATGAGTTATGAAAATCTGTTAGTAATCCATGTGTGGTCGCCCCTACGCAATTTGCTGCACCATTTGATGGAACTCTTGTTGCTTGGTGTCTAGTAGCGCCGGCATTCTGCCTTACCATCCCATCCGTGGGGCTTATTGTATATAATGTTTTAAAACTGAGTGTTTAGTTTGTTACAGACAGTAAGTTGGATTTTGAACTCTATGATGTACCAAGATGGTGAGTCATGGGCTACACCTTCGGGTTCTCGCTTGTTCTTGAATCTGACGGAATTGAACATTCCGTTGAGACCCAGGCGGACCCGGCGGACCCAATAACAGGTCTCTCAATTAACGGCTTGAGGGGGAGGAGCACCCGGGAAGTGAAGTCGGACGCACCTGCTGCGGTCGGGCCGACAAATCGGGTCCGAACGGCAGAACCAGGTGAGGCCCGTGTTGGCTGCTCCGCAGGACGTTCATGTCCGCACTTCGCAGATGCCGTTAGCTGGGAACTTTATGTAAGAGAAATGTCTGATGTAGATTATTGCCTGTGTAGTTGGGAAGCCGTATGTAAGGTTACTCTTTCTTTTAAATGAATATATTTGGGCAAGGTTTTAAAACTATCTGTAAGTGAACTTACGATAGCCCTTTGGGCGCGCAGTGTTTTCTATTTTTTATAAAAGGGTATTACCTGTCTTATTTGAAAAGTTGTTATACATTTGTTAGTAACTAAAGCAAACTGATGAGTTTTATGTATAAATGTTCTCTGACTCTATTATTATAAATGTATTGCTTCACTTTTTGTTAATACAAAATACAGTTATTCACAGTTCATGTGTAAAGTTACCCCTTTTTTTAAGGTATAGTCTTTCTCATTTGAAGAGTTGTTATATTTGCTTGGGTGCCAACTGATGGGCTTCTTGTACATATGTTGTCACTTGAAGTTTGACAATTGTTATCTCTGTTCATCGACTTTAATAAATATTGTGAACAATTAAAGGTTAATGCTCCCCTGCCCTGAAGTCCAGTTCTATCGCTTAATCCTTTGGGCGTTTTATGATACGCCGAGGTAACACCGGTTTCAATTCTATTTCCGTCAGTGCAGGACGCAGTCTTTCCATTGGCAGCGTTTATTTACAGTTCAAATGTTATTATGAATACATTGCTGAATCACATCGTGTTGTATGCTAGGAGAGTATCTGAGTTGTTTCCAACAGATATTTTCCTGAAGTCCATTTATCATTAATGTGTGAGATAATCCGTCGGCTAGTAAGATGATGCGAACTTTGAAATTACCTTTTTGTAAACATATAGTATTCTAGGGAAAAAAATTCCACATATTCCGTACTTGAAATTCTGTTATATTGCTAAGAAGAGGGTTTTTCTCGTGAATTATCTACGAACATATTGTAAGGAAGTAACAGGAGAGTGGAAGGGCTGATTGATTAAGTGGGTTATTCTTAACAACTTTCAGTAAAAGGAAGATTAGAGCAGTACTTAATTGCCCCTAGTGGGCATACTTTAAAACAAGCACGTCGCAAGCAGATAGGCTCAGTGGTCACTTTATGAAAAATATTTAAAACTGAGTTTAACAAGAAGCTTTCAATTCAATAGTTAAGACCAGCGTACACGTTACCAAAAGACCTTAAAAATTAAATTTAATGATTAGGCCCAATGGTCACTTTTCCAAACATTATGAAACACAACAGGCACTATAATAAGAGCAGCAAAATGATTGGGCACGACGGCCACATTACCAAAAACATTTAAAAAATCGGATATAACTTAGCAACCACTCCAGCCATCAAAAGACAATAGATACTATGTCTAGATCCGATAACCTAAATCTTCAAAGGCTGAAGTTTAATTTATAGAATTGCAAACACAGAGGTTTCCTTCAGCATCTATCTGAAAGGAAAAATGATGTCTCGTTCAGGTTCCTTCTAGGTTGTTGACAGTTGCCTCAAAAGCCTGTTGACGTGCCACGCCGTCTGACCCAGCCACATCTATTAATACAGTACTTCGAAGTGTTAGCAGTGAAGCCGTTGCTCTCTGCCAGCAGAGGTCACGGTGGGCCATCTATGCAATGATGACCGTCTGAACGGCTCACTGCTGCACACTGCGCGGTCGTCGTGCGTCCACTAGCACCGAGGCGGTGTTCGGCGCGACAGCGCGACATCAAGTTGGCGAAGCTGGCAGCCGTGGGACGGTGCGTTTTCCGTCAAGGCATATTCTCCCGTCCTCGAAACATCGTCACAGCATAGCGGCTTTCTGGTTAGGGAGCTCAGGAGGACAATATTAGTCCCGTCACACCGCAAGTAACTATAATCGTGAGGATGAACGTTCAAGCCCGCGTCCAGCCATCGTGATTTAGGGTTTTCATGATTTCCCTAAATCACTTCAGGCAAATTTTGGGCTGTTTCGTTTGAAAGGACACGTCCTACATTCTTCAACCTCCTTCCCTAATCCGATGGGACCGATAACCTCACTGTTTGGTGCCCTCCCCCAAATCACCCAACCTCCTTTCCTTTATTAAACTTTTATCCCCAAGAGAGAACTGAATTGAAAATAGACTGTGTTGAGATAGAGCATTAATATGTCATACTCAAGAATATAAAATTTAGTGTACATAAGGAAGCAAACAAGAAGTGGAACAAGGGCGGCGTCACCGCAAGGGCGGAGTCACCCCACTGACATCCAATATGGCTGCCATGTCGTCTGCTGATGACGCGAGTACCTTTATCCAAGATGGCGGCTTTTGACGGGAAAGTGCCATGCCCCTGTCAGGAATTTCGAATTTCGGAGGGAAGATAGGTCAACAGGCCTACGTCTACCAACCTAAGAAAAATGTGGAAAAAAGGGCACTTGGTCTACCTCCACTAACCTAAGTCACCCGTCCGCAACCTCTTCCTAGGAACTGGTGGGAAAAGGACTCAGCCTGTGCTGGACATAAGTCTTCATTTTCAGTCTTTATTTAAACAATTAGAGGCAGTACCACCATCAAGTGTGTTCGCCATGGGGTCCTGGCGCGTCATCCTCTTGGAAAATGGGCGGGAATTTCGAATATTGGAGGGAATTTTGCTCTAAGAGCTTACTCCTGCAGCTGAGGCGAGTTAGTATGATGTTGCCCCCACTAGAGGGTGCTCACGATGTCATTCAATTCGAATATAATTTGTTTAAATTTGTTTAAATTTCTTTAAATTTATTATCTACCTACAGCAGTAGCGGCATAGTTCGGTGTTACCACAAGAGGCTGAGATACGGTGTGCTTTTTGATTTGTTGGTGTTCAATTAGCGATATGTTGGTGCCAGACAGGAGGAGTTTTAATAGCTGTATTACATGCACTCATTCAGCTGAGGAGTACATCCACAGCTCACTGCATGAAGGATGGAAGCGAGCATTAATGCCTGGACATATGAATAGGAAGAACGCAGTCCTGCAAATAAATGCTTCGGTATAAAGATGCATTACACAATGCATGGAAACATCTGTTTACGCTGGAATTGTCTGTCATTCCTAAAACCTACGTATAAGCTCCCACCACACAAGAGACAACTGCTTCCGATCCACCACACTTTATTCGACGCCACATTGGGCGACCAGCGTGCCGGTACTGATGAAATGATAATGAGGACAACACAACACCAAGATCCCTAGCGGATAAAATCTTCGACCCTGCCGGGAATAGAGCACGGGCTTGCTACACGGCAGAAGCGCTGACCTCTCAGCTGAGGGTGCGGACCGATTAAACAGAATAAAAAGTGGAACGGATAGCTGAAAAAGCTTAATGACAAAGAGGGATCTTGTGAATGATCCTTTCTGTGATTTGGGTGGCCTTCATACTGTGGAACATATTTGAAATTGTGTAATTTATGGTTTCAATGGTCAATAAATATACGGAAGGCACAGGATACGGAGAAGCGCTCCAGTGGCTTACCGTAGTATGTGCAGTGTATATCTTACCACAGTAATAAATTATCTTTTAAAATAATTCTTTTAGGTTCATGATTTTTTGCGCTTTTTCAATTCATATGTGCTTCTAGAATGAGATTTTCACTCTGCAGCGGAGTGTGCGCTGATATGAAACTTCCTGGCAGATTAAAACTGTGCCCGACCGAGACTCGAACTCGGGACCTTTGCCTTTCACGGGCAAGTGCTCTACCAGTTCTTTTTAATCCAATTTTGTTCGTTTTTGTTCGTTGTATCTGCTCGGGGTGGACGTCGCAAGACACCCGTTTCAGTTCGTCGTTGATCCATTAACTCAGTTTTTTATTACAGAGGGCAGCTAACCCTCTGACCGAACACGCTGAGCTACCGTGCCGGCGCCAACTGAGCTACCGAAGCACGACTCACGCCCGTCATCACAGCTTTACTTCTGCCAGTATCTCGTCTCCTACCTCCCAGACTTAACAGAAGCTCTCCTGCGAACCTGGTAGAGCACTTGCCCGCGAAAGGCAAAGGTCCCGAGTTCGAGTCTCGGTCGGGCACACGGTTTTAATCTACCAGGAAGTTTCATATGTGCTATCTGTTTGCCTTGAGTATAGCGTATTCTCCTACATCGTATGTTAGCTGGTTTATTATGATTCGTGTTCTTTACTTTCTACGCCATGACTCTCGTATGTTAGCTGGTTTAGTTACTTTACCTTTTGATATACTATTGTCTTTGCTATGGCGAACTTTCTCCCACACCAAATTACTTTCATTTTTCTTCCATTTAACCTCAATCCATAAACTCTGCTGTGTTCATTCCACTCTTTAATGGCAACGCCTTAAAAATTTCAGAACTCCCTTGCGGCGCCTTCACCGGTATTCAACTTGCACATAAATCTGTTTCAGTAAATAATTCCGAAATATGTTTCCTTAGTTGCAGAAGAGTAGGGTCGTAACACATAAACATCGTTTCATAGAAATTATGAAAAGTGAGGTCGCTATTTGTCCCATTTCGTTGGCGCCATAAAGATTTCGCCTCCCACACGCATATCGTTAAGCCTACAGCATATTAGTATTCTCGATTTCATTGCGACGAGCTGAATCGGTGAAGCAAGGAGGAATATTTAAACCCACTGAGTTGTAGTCCCTCCGCCGGCGATCCTCAAACAGTACGTTGAACAGCGGCACGGTCGGTTCTCTGCCCTCCCCTCTTCGGTCCCTAATGGACATTAAGAGCGCTCCGATCTCTCGGAAATTAATAGAGTCAGCCGGAGATCCGCGCTCTGATGTCGTTTATACAGACTCCGCAGCTCCGGCAGCCGCGAGAGGAAATCGGAAAGCGCTTAACACCTCTCACCGGCAACCGTGGAATCACAGCTGCCGGCCATAACGCACTGCTGCTAACACGTGGCGGGTCAGACTGTGAGCTTCTGTCGACAGGTTTCGATTTACGACAGTGGCGATGTTGCTTTGACTTCTAACAACATTATTCACAAAAGACGAATAGACATGGGTAATGTCGGCAAATGATCTACGGAAGATTATTACCACTCTACTTGTTTCTCGCTCTAGCAAAGAAAGTGTGCACATATATCATCGTCCAAAAAAGTACCGAAGGTGCTCATAGTTGCTACCTAAATTGAGAGTTTTTTCACCCAAGTACAGAGGTTTTATACCTAAGTACTGGTATCGATCTTACTGCCTCCTACCTTTCCAAGTGCTGTAGCTATCAATCTTGTGAACTGTATCATTCAAATGCGAAAAGTTTTTCAGCTGCGAATGTTTGAAGGTCAGTTGGTAGAAAACACTTTCCAGGCAAGTAAATTGTGATGTTTACGTCCTATAAGATGAAATGTGAAATACTATTTTATGTGCCAACAATAAATATATGTAACTTCACCAGATAATGAATTCAGTTAGTTATTTCCATAACTTATATACATACCAGTTCTCCGTGGTACGCTGTGTATTTAAAAAAAGGACATGTAGATCCGTGGAACCATACATGTTACTAATGACATTAAAAGCGAACTTCTCCACCCCATATTTATCTTCATAATAGAATTGTATTTTTGAAGTATCACACATTTTTCCATGTTAGAATACGTACACCTCTAAGACTGCGAATTACCGGTGACTTTTTAAGCTGATTTATTTTTCTCCAGATACCACACCATGCTGAAAGCCTCATAAATATCTGCCCTTGTACTTAGCACGTGTTTTACATCTGGACAGCTCCTTTATCTTGTGGCAGTGGTAACCTGTGCCCTCCGTAGGTTTTCTGTCCCGAAAGCTAAATCTGATTTATAATTCTGCTGGAGTTGTTCTATGGCATTTTACCCTGTTTAAAATACTTTTCCCACTACCTTATGTAAAATAATTCCTGGGCAGCTGCGATTTGGAAAGTTTATGCACTTCATCAGTACTTCAGTCCAAAAAAGCGACTGGTTACGTATTTATTACCAGATAAATAACCAAACTTTCCACTGATTCAAAAAATTTTGAGAGCCGTTCCCGTCCAGTCTCTCCTTAGATAGGTCTCTACATCGGTTCTCGTGAATACATATTTGCCATTGATTTGCATTTCATGTATTTCAGCCACTTCTCTGTCAGCGTCTGTTGAGAACGTTTTCGTAGTGTCTGTAAATGCAATTCTTCGTTCTCATTGTTTTGTGAATAATAATTTCAGACAGAATTCCAGCAAACACCTTCCATCTTACGTCATTCTATACACCACCTACAGCGTGGAGAGGTAGAAAATATATTTTCCCCTGTCGTAGTTTTCATACTATGGAAGTCAAATGTCGATTTTCCAAGAACAAACATTTTCCAGCTTGTTCGTCTGACATGTTATTTCTGATTTATAGAGGCGTTTTAGCTGTGCGAGTCTCAATAATGTAATTAATCTATTGCAAAGGTCTCGTTGGTATTTAATAATTTTTTCATAATGCGGGGCCCCAGTCATAATATATTTCTTTAAAGTCAGTACCGCCATTAGATTGTTGTTTATTTAGTGTTACATTTACACTTACACAATCATGATTTCGGCTTCAAAGTGCCATTATTAAGTGTATTAAGTGTTTTAATTGTTATAAATTGCCTAAGATAATTTACCCCGTCGTATTAAAATACATTGAAGAGTGCTGAAAATAAGCAGTTCACATAATATGCAAAAAACTGGTGATTTCTCAAACTGGGGAACAATCAAGAATGGGATGCCGCAAGGTTCGGTCTTGGGTCCTCTGTTGTTCTTAATATATATTAATGACTTGCCATTCTATATTCACGAAGATGCAGAGCTGGTACTTTTTCCCGATGATACAAGTATAGCTATCACACCCAACAGACAAGAATCAACTGATGAAATTGTAAACGATGTTTTTCAGAAAACCATTAAGTGGTTCTCTGCAAATAGGCTCTCGTTAAACTTTGACAAAACACAGTATATACAGTTCCACGCAGTAAATGGAATGACACCATTAATAAATATAGACTTCGATCAGAAGTCGGTAGCTAAGTAGAATATTCAAAATTTCTAGGTGTATGCATTGATGAGGGGTTGAACTGGAAAAAACACACTGAAGATCTGCTGCAATGTTTAAGTTCAGCTACTTATGTTATTACGTTCATTGCAAATTTTGGCTTTCGTATGGCATCATATTCTGAGGTAAATGATCATTGAGTAAAAGAGTGTTCGTTGCACAAAAGCGTGTAATCATAATAATTGCTAGAGTTCATCCAAGATCATCCTAAAGACTTATTTAAAGAGCTAGGGATCTTCACTGTAGCCTCGCAATATATATATTCACTTATTAAATTTGTTATTAACAAACCGAACGAATTCAAAAGTAATAGCAGTGTACATGGCTACAACACAAGGATAAATGATGATCTTCACTACTCAAGGTTAAATCTAACTTTGGCTAAGAAGGTGGTAAATTATAGTGCCACAAAAGTCTTTGGTCACTTACCTAATAGCATCGAAAGTCTGACAGATAGCCATATAGCACTTAAAAGGAAATTAAAAGAATTTCTGAATGGCAACTCCTTCTAATCATTAGTAAGTGGATAATTTCCCCGACCCCCACCAAAAAAAAAGTGTCATGTAATATTTTGTGTAATGTCCTGTATAAACACCTTTTATTAACCTGACACGTTCCACGTCATTAAGAAGTGTCGTATTCATGATCTATGGAACAAGTACTAGTCTAATCTAATATTATCACTATTAGACACATTGTCTAAGAATCGATATTTCTGATGAATGAAAATGTAAAATGAATGAAACAAAGCAGTAGGCTCTGTCCGAAATATCGACTCTTGGACAATGTGTCTAATAGTGTGTTTTAATACGACAGTATGCCATCTTAGGCAATTTATAACACTTAAAACACTTGATAATGGCACTTTGAAGCCGAAATCATGACTGTGTAAGTAAATAAACAAAAGTTTAATGGCGGTACTAACTTTAAAGAAATCGTTTGGTATTTCTTTCTTAAATTCTATTTTTTTACTTTTGTGTTCCGTAATTTGAAACCTCCCGGCGTCGACTTGAGCTGTCTACTTGTTCCTTCAGTGACACAGTAATGATGTACGAGGGTCCTTCAATAACTAATGCCTCTTTTTTTTACCGTCGATAATATACTGGATGTCTCTCCTAATAGCCGTCAGACATATTTATTCTGATATGTCAGAAGGTGTTTGCAGTTTCGCTTTTTTTAGTGTGTAGCTGGAGTCATCCCAACATCCCAACGAATACTGGTCCTCGCGTCTTCCACGCGACACACTGTTAAGCTGGAGTGAGTCGATACAAACACTGTTCGTCACGTCTTCCAGTGTCGACGGAAGGCACCGGTTTGTTTCCCTTTACAAACAAATTAATTTAAGAGCGGAATTGTATGTTCCCATTCGATAGAGCGGTCCCATGTTGGTATAGTGTGATATCTGTTTTATCGACGTGTACCAACAGGGACAGACGGGAAAAATAATCAGTACTGCAGCAGCGACTGAGCAGTTTTGCTGCATGGCTTTATGAGCCAGCGCAGGTCACGGAGGTGATGACGCTGCTCGAGTACTGTTAAGAAATATCGATAGTACGAATATCGCACTCGGCTAATTTGAGAACGTTCTATCGAACTAGCACATGAAATTCCTCTGTAAGAAACTTTTTTTTTGTAACTCGAAATAAACAGACGCTTTCCGTCGACACTGGTTGTCGCGTGGAAGACGTGATGAACACTTTTCGTATCGACTCACACCAGCTACACAGTGCAAAAACGAAATTGCAGATATATGCCGAAATACCAGAGAAATGTCCCTGACGACACTTAGGATGGAAATCCCGTATATGAAAACGTCCTTTTTGGTGCTTCAGATTTGTATTTTATTCTGCATATGAGCGAAGGTTCGAACAATTCTGAAAGATGGCAGAGCCGTAGTGACTGATAAAAATGCACCTACCGAAGGCACTCTTCACAAGCAACGTGTTGTATTCTTGGCTGCGAAAAAAGAAACCATGGTGGACATGCATAAAAATTTGTGTGCACTGTATGACGCGGATATAGTCATTAGTACTGTAGAACAATGGATAAACAGAGTTAAAGCGACATGAAGTGCAAAAACTGAGCCGCCCACGTTCCGACGGCCTGTCACGCCATGTGCTGACATGGTGAGTAGCGCGGATCCCATTATTCCACACAGTCGCGTCACAACTCGACAAGTGGTAGAATTCATACGGTGGCAACATGGCTACGAGCACACAACAGCTTTTACCAACAGGGAATACATTCTCCACACAATGCTGATGTACGGCCAAAGAAGGTGATGGAGACTGTAGAAAAACAGTGCATTTGAATTGACTGATATTGTCAGCTTGACAATAAAATGTTTGTTTCGACAGTAAAATTGTAGGGCACCGTTTACTGATGACTCTTCTTCCACACGTAAACTTAAAAACTGACACGATATTATCTGCGTTAATGCTGTACTGTACTTCACACCTGACCCTGATAGCACCATCCTATATTTGTGCTGTTGAGTGTACATACTTTTTTTTAACACTTTTCATCCTCTACCCTCCAGGGGCAGCTGACAGCCCGCTTCGATTGAATCAAATCTTCCGTGTTACTGGCAAGAGAATCCTCAACTACATCCATTTGTCTTCAATCTCTTGTAGTTCCCCAACGTGAATGGACACTCCCCACGTATTCTGAAACAGCTTTCAGACAAGTATTCTCCTTGTTTATCTTCAATATTATGGTGGTTTTCAAGATTCCTTATGAGTCAAAGCCAGCTTAGCTGCTGAAAATTTTACGCGACTATTTAACAGCAATGATCTTTATTGTTACATTCCAGAGAGATGGGATTGAGTCAGAGCGGTTGCCAACTAGGAATATTTTGATAGGGAATTTGCAGTTTCTGCATTTGACTTACATCAACGGAAACTTTCTGAAAACATAGGCCGGAACAATGAGGTTGGAGCTATTTTCAAAAATCTCTTGTACATTGTTTACCAATGAAAATTATGAACTCCTAATTTCTCTGTTGGTCTTTGGTTCAGAGTAAAGATGACTGACTCGTCTTTTAAGTTTTTATAATGTCGCTTTCTTGCCTGTCTCTCTGTTCAGTACAAATTTTGCAATTGATTTTAAACTCTTTTAGATTCTGCATTCTTCCAATTTTACATTTACTTCACAATTAGCTAGAAATTTGAAATTGTAAACATGGAACTAGATGAAAAAGTTATATTAACTCACTTTCTTATAAGACTCTTAGGTAGGGATGGGTGTGGGATGTGAAAAAGTTTGGTAATTGAAGGAAAACAGGTACTTTAAAATGTATCGGGAAATACATTGTTCCCAAGGTAGATGATGCTGACGAATGACAGTTCGTCTGACCATGTGCCGTGTGCTCCTTGTGTGTTGCAGGCCGTGTGATTGACGCTGCGTACTGTAAGCAGCAGAATGGTCCCATATTCATGTCAGGAACAAGCCGAGATGGTGTTTATGTACGGCCAAATGGTTCAAATGGCTCTGAGCACTATGGGACTTAACTCCTGAGGTCATCAGTCCCCTAGAACTTAGAACTACTTAAACCTAACTAACCTAAGGACATATCACACACCCATGCCTAAGGCAGGATTCGAACCTGCGACCGCAGTGGTCGCGCGGTTCCAGACTGTAGCGCCTAGAACCGCTCGTCCACTCCGGCCGGCTATGTACGGCCAACCAGACATCAACCACATTACACAACATTTCAAATCCTGACGAACGTACAGGTGTCGGCGAAAGTTGCGTACACCAGAGTTGGAGGACCAGGATCTACAGGATAGAGACGAACACTAGTACAAGCCAGTGGCCCGCCAGCATGGTGCAAACAAAAGTACGATTATGTGTATCCTGCTTGACAACCGCTACCACCCCTAACACCTGCAACGAGTGCAGGGATAATCAGCAGTGAATTTCCCTCTAAGGGCAGAATTTCATCGATGGTTTCTGCACGTGACCATCACAGTTATTGGATTTCTGTCATCAGCCCTCTTTACAGTACGCTGCATAAATTACACAGTCTGCAACACAAAAGGAATACAAGGCGCTTGGTCAGAGGAACTGTCATTCGTGAGCGCCATCTAACGTGGCAACGATGCATTTCTGGTCACATGTTTATAGGATCTATCTTCCTCCATTTTCTGGAAAGTATCCGTCCATGCAGTTTGTCGATTTTATTAATGTTAACCCTGTTACAGGAGAAACGTTGACACCAACAACCTCAAAAAATTCTTGACTGATTCACTTCAAATTTTTAATGGATACATGCAGACTATATATATTTTCAACAAAAATTTCTTCACTTATTTCAAAATTTTACTCGATATTCCTCACCATTTATGGCCGTCCTTTCCACCTCACTCCTATCCTCAAATACCTTGGCCTCACCCTCGACCGCCACCTCACCTGAACTCCACATCTCTTTACCATCCAACACAAAGCTCACAACAGACTCCGCCTCCTTAAACTCCTGGCCAGCTGGACACGGGGTCTGCATCCTTCCACCATCCTTCACACCTACAAATCCTTGATCTGCCCCATCCTTTGTTATGCCAGCGTTGCTTGGATTTCCTCCCCTCCCAGTTTCTATAAATCCCTCCAAATCCTCGAACGCCATGCACTCCATCTCGCCTTCCACATCCACCTTCCATTCCCCACACACGTCCTCTACGACCTCATCCCCTTCCCCCACCTTCTCCTTTTCCCTGAACACATCCGCACGCTATATATTGTCCGCCGCCTTGATCCCCCTCACCCCCTGGTGTCTCCCTTCCTCTCCACTCCTAGCCCGTTACCGCGCCTTTACCATTGTGTCCCCCCTCTCTACATCTCCACGCCCTCTGCCTCCTTTCCCAACGTAACTTCCAACATCTACCCCTCCCAGATGATGAGATTCACGCTGACATCTACCCTTCCTACCAACTCTAACCCCACCTTCCTCCTGCCTCCACCTCGGGGCTCCTTCTCCTCCCCCTCAATTCTCCTGAGCGGCTTTCCCCTCCTAGTCCCATCTCCCACTTGTGCTCCCCTTTAGTGTCTCTGCACTCCCTCCTGCCTTGTCTTCCCTCTTCATATCCTGCTCCACCTGTCTCCTGGTTCTTGGTGCTCTTGCTGACACCCCCACTCTTTTCATCCCGCCCCCTCCCCTGCTTCACCTTGCTTTCCACTCCTTTTCCATCCTCTCAGGCCTCTCCCTCGGCAGGTTCCACCTGGAAGTTTTATTATTCATCGTGTGGGCTCCAAGTGGGTTTAAAGTCTATTGTTCTGGAGTGTTGTTAATACTGTGGCCAACTTTTAACCTGTGCATGTGACTTCAGTATCTTTTTTGTGTTCTATGAATCGCCAACTGTGTTTTTAAACGTCATGTCGACTTTTTTTACTTGTCCCCCCATGAACGTCTCCATATCAGTGTATTTTTACCTCCATCATCTCCCCTTTTTATCACCTAATATGTAACATTTTCTTCTTGTATTAGCTGTCATGTCACTCGGCTGAAGAGCGGCGGATTGTGCCGCTGACAGCCCTCCCCTGTCCATATGGGGCAGGGGAATAAAATTAGAATGAAGAAAAAAATGAATCTATATTCTAATAAACATTAAGACAGACACAGGTTATATATTTCTTCATTATATATATATATATATATATATATATATATATATATGATAGTATAGATGTATAGTTTCTGTCCATCTGCATGTTTTATAATGTTGTGTAAAAATTTGAAGTAAGTCAGTCAAGAACCGTTAGAAAATTTTATTAATAGCATTTCCCTATTATATATATATATATATATATATATATATATATATATATATAATTGTCTAACGGTTCTTGACTGACTTACTTCAAATTTTTACACGACATTATAAAACATGCAGATGGACAGAAACTATACATCTTGTCCGTCTGCAGATTAAAACTATGTGACACACTGCCATTGAAGCTACAAGCCTCACAGATCCAGCAGCAGTAAATGTATCTCTCTCTCTCTCTCTCTCTCTCTCTCTCTCACACACACACACACACACACACACACACACACACACACACACACACACACATACCGCCTATATCAATGATCCCAACGCATTTACTTACTTATTTTAAGGGACTTCAATTCCCAATCAGTATGTTGTTGGCTATAATAACAAACAAGGGTAAAGGTTAGAGGGAGAGAGATCAATTTTGCTTTTTAAATGTTAAGTGACATTTATAAGGAACAGGAGTGGACCCAAAATTCAACCATGAGGATTTTCTTAGTGATTTCTCCCCAGTCACTAAAATTTACTACTTTTCCAGTATTCTGATTTATTCAGCACAACCTTTTAGGTTCTGTTAGTTAAATACACTCCTGGAAATTGAAATAAGAACACCGTGAATTCATTGTCCCAGGAAGGGGAAACTTTATTGACACATTCCTGGGGTCAGATACATCACATGATCACACTGACAGAACCACAGGCACATAGACACAGGCAACAGAGCATGCACAATGTCAGCACTAGTACAGTGTATATCCACCTTTCGCAGCAATGCAGGCTGCTATTCTCCCATGGAGACGATCGTAGAGATGCTGGATGTAGTCCTGTGGAACGGCTTGCCATGCCATTTCCACCTGGCGCCTCAGTTGGACCAGCGTTCGTGCTGGACGTGCAGACCGCGTGAGACGACGCTTCATCCAGTCCCAAACATGCTCAATGGGGGACAGATCCGGAGATCTTGCTGGCCAGGATAGTTGACTTACGCCTTCTAGAGCACGTTGGGTGGCACGGGATACATGCGGACGTGCATTGTCCTGTTGGAACAGCAAGTTCCCTTGCCGGTCTAGGAATGGTAGAACGATGGGTTCGATGACGGTTTGGATGTACCGTGCACTATTCAGTGTCCCCTCGACGATCACCACTGGTGTACGGCCAGTGTAGGAGATCGCTCCCCACACCATGATGCCGGGTGTTGGCCCTGTGTGCCTCGGTCGTATGCAGTCCTGATTGTGGCGCTCACCTGCACGGCGCCAAACACGCTTACGACCATCATTGGCACCAAGGCAGAAGCGACTCTCATCGCTGAAGACGACACGTCTCCATTCGTCCCTCCATTCACGCCTGTCGCGACACCACTGGAGGCGGGCTGCACGATGTTGGGGCGTGAGCGGAAGACGGCCTAACGGTGTGCGGGACCGTAGCCCAGCTTCATGGAGACGGTTGCGAATGGTCCTCGCCGATACCCCAGGAGCAACAGTGTCCCTAATTTGCTGGGAAGTGGCGGTGCGGTCCCCTACGGCACTGCGTAGGATCCTACGGTCTTGGCGTGCATCCGTGCGTCGCTGCGGTCCGGTCCCAGGTCGACGGGCACGTGCACCTTCCGCCGACCACTGGCGACAACATCGATGTACTGTGGAGACCTCACGCCCCACGTGTTGAGCAATTCGGCGGTACGTCCACCCGGCCTCCCGCATGCCCACTATACGCCCTCGCTCAAAGTCCGTCAACTGCACATACGGTTCACGTCCACGCTGTCGCGGCATGCTACCAGTGTTAAAGACTGCGATGGAGCTCCGTATGCCACGGCAAACTGGCTGACACTGACGGCGGCGGTGCACAAATGCTGCGCAGCTAGCGCCATTCGACGGCCAACACCGCGGTTCCTGGTGTGTCCGCTGTGCCGTGCGTGTGATCATTGCTTGTACAGCCCTCTCGCAGTGTCCGGAGCAAGTATGGTGGGTCTGACACACCGGTGTCAATGTGTTCATTTTTCCATTTCCAGGAGTGTACAATTCCAACAAAATTGTAGTTTTTTTCTCTAAAAGTGTAACATGACCTACACAATCAAATGCCTTGGAAAGATCACAAAAAATACCAACTGGCGATATTTTATTATTTAACGCTTGTTATGTTCCTATGGAGATACGTATGAATTGTTTGCAAGAAGTGGCACAGCTCATAATCTTACGCTCATCCAGAAAAAGTCGCAAGAAATCACTGGGAGCCCAACTTATCTCCCTTTAATTTCTTTTTCATCTGCACTCTATTAAGAATTCTCTCTCAAAGCTGTTCCATAATTCGACAATGCATAAACAATGCCCTCTCAAGGACTACCGTTGAATTCTAAATTAATGCATTTCTATTTGAATATTTCTACGCCTGCAGACCTTCATCGTCAACCCTAGCTTACTGTAATGCGCCACAGATAATAATTTCTTTTAGTTGCGATTTGTTCTTGAGATAATTTCCGTAATAGAAAAAATGTAATATGACTGTAAAATTACTCAAAAATCAGTAATTAACTAAAACATAACATAGTATTGCGGGTTAAGGCCTACAAGGTATGTCTGAAATGTTCGGTGAATATTCTCAGGAAATGAAGGAACCGGTCACATTAATGTCATTATGTTTGACGTCAACGTGTGCAATAATCACTCACAGACGGTAGGTGGCAGTTCTAACGGTGATGGGTTTATAAAGCGTGTTACAGGGGACGTGTAATACAGTGCAGTCTTTGACGTAACGCGAAAACGAAGCGACTTAACTGACGTACAAAAGGGCATGATCATTGACTTTCGGGCCAAGGGTGGAAGCATTTTCGAAACCGATACTTTTGCAAACTGTTCGCGTACCTCCGTAGTTGAAGTACGATTTTCACGGCGAAATGGAGTTACCCAGAAACAGCGCCAAGGCAACTTTGGTGCACCACGGGCCATAGACGAAAGAGGTGAAGGAAGGCTATGGAGACACACTATGTGATCAAAAGTATCCGGACACCTGACTGAAAATGACTTACAAATTCGTGGCGTCGCCCATCGGTAATGCTGGAATTTAATATGGTGTTGGCCCACCCTTAGCCTTGACGACACCTTCCACACTCGCAGGCATACGTTCAGTCAGGTGCTGGAAGGTTTCTTGGGGAATGGCAACCCATTCTTCTCGGATTGCTGCACTGAGTAGAGGTATCGATGTCGGCCGCTGTGGCCTGGCACGAAGTCGGCGTTCCAAAACGTCCCAAAGGTGTTCCATAGGATTCAAGTCAGGACTATGTGCAGGCACGTCCATTACAGGGACGTTATTGTCGTGTAACCACTCCGCCACAAGCCGTGCATTATGAACAGGTGCTCGATCGGATTGAAAGATGGAATCGCCATCCCCGAATTCCTCTTCAACAGTGGGAAGCAAGTTGTTGTTGTTGTTGTGGTCTTCAGTCCTGAGACTGGTTTGATGCAGCTCTCCATGCTACTCTATCCTGTGCAAGCTTCTTCATCTGCCAGTACCTACTGCAACCTACATCCTTCTGAATCTGCTTAGTGCATTCATCTCTTGGTCTCCCTCTACGATTTTTACCCTCCACACTGCCCTCCAATACTAAACTGGTGATCCCTTGATGCCTCATAACATGTCCTACCAACCGATCCCTTCTTCTAGTCAAGTTGTGCCACAAACTTCTCTTCTCCCCAATCCTATTCAGTACTTCCTCATTAGTTATGTGATCTACCCACCTAATCTTCAGCATTCTTCTGTAGCACCACATTTCGAAAGCTTCTATTCTCTTCTTGTCCAAACTATTTATCGTCCATGTTTTACTTCCATACACGGCTACACTCCATACAAATACTTTCAGAAAAGACTTCCTGACACTTAAATCTATACTCGATTGCCAGTCTACATTTTATATCCTCTGTACTTCGACCATCATCAGTTTTTGCTCCCCAAATAGCAAAACTCCTTTACTACTTTAAGTCTCTCATTTCCTAATTCCCTCAGCATCACCCGATTTAATTCGACTGCATTCCATTATCCTTGTTTTGCTTTTGTTGATGTTCATCTTATATCCTCCTTTCAAGACACTATCCATTCCGTTCAACTGCTCTTCCAAGTCCTTTGCTGTCTGACAGAATTACAATGTCATCGGCGAACCTCAAAGTTTTTATTTCTTCTCCATGGATTTTAATACCTACTCCAAATTTTTCTTTTGTTTCCTTTACTGCTTGCTCAATATACAGATAGAATAACATCGGGGACAGGCTAGAACCCTGTCTCACTCCCTTCCCAACCACTGCTTCCCTTTCATGTCCCTCGACTCTTATAACTGCCATCTGGTTTCTGTACAAATTGTAAATACCTTTTCGCTCCCTGTATTTTACCCCTGCCACCTTTAGAATTTGAAAGAGAGTATTCCAGTCAACATTGTCAAAAGCTTTCTCTAAGTCTACAAATGCTAGGAACGTAGGTTTGCCTTTCCTTAATCTAGCTTCTAAGGTAAGTCGTAGGGTCAGTATTGCCTCAAGTGTTCCGATATTTCTATGGAATCCAAACTGATCTTCCCCGAGGTCAGCTTCTACTAGTTTTTCCATTCGTCTGTAAGGAATTCGCGTTAGTATTTTGCAGCCGTGGGAAGCAAGAAGGTGCTTAAAACATCAGTGTAGGCCTGTGGTGTGATACTGCCACGCATAAAAACAAGGGGTGCAAGACCCCTCCATGAAAACTACGACCACACCAGAACACCACCGCCTCCGAATTTTACTGTTGGCACTACACACACTGGCAGATGACGTTCGCCGGGTATTCGCCATACGCATATCCTGCCATCGGATCGCCACATTGTGTACCGTGATTCGTCACTCCACACAACGTTTTTCCACTGCTCAATCGTCCAATGTCTGCGCTCCTTACACCAAGTGAGGCGTCGTTTGGCATTTGAGGCGTCAAGTGGGGTTTATGAGCAGCTGCTCGACCACGAAATACAAGTTCTCTCACCTCCTGCCTAACTGTCATAGTACTTGCAGTGGATCCTGATGCCGTCTGGAATTCCTGTGTGATGGTCTGGATAGATGTCTGCCTATTACACATTACGACCCTCTCCAACTGTCGGCGGTCTCTGGCAGTCAACAGACGAGGTCGGCCTGTACGCTTTTGTGCTGTACGTGGCCCTTCCATTTCACAATCCCATCGGAAACAGTGGACCCAGGGATGTTTAGGAGTGTGGAAATATCGCCTACAGACGTATGACACACGTGACACCCAATCCCCTGGTCAGGTTCGAAGTCCCCGAGTTCCGCGGAGCACCCCATTCTGCTCTCACGACGTTTACCGACTACTGAGGTCGCTGATATGAAGTACCTGGCGGTATGTGCCAGCACAATGCACATAATATGAAAAACGTATGTTTTTAGGCGTGTCCAGATACTTTTGATGACATAGTACATGCACTAACGAGAAGACGTGCAACGTCTGAGCAACTGACCGCATAACGAATCAACGGGCTACCAACAGGTTATCCACAACGACCGATTAGCGAATGTGGCTGCACACGGGTCTTCGCAGAAGTCGCCTGGTTCATGCACTCATGTTGACTGCTGTTCATAAGAGACGAAGGCTGCAATTTGCACGCCAATACCGCAACTGGACGTTCTGCTGACTGGCGACGTGTGATCTTTCCTTATGCATGAAACATCTGAAAGCAAACACCCTACAACACTCGTCGATAGGATGCAGGCCAGTGGAGAGATCTTTATGGTTAGTGCCATTCCCTGGGTGATTTCGACATTGTGGAAGGCACAGTGGATCAACACAAGTACGCATGTATCCTTTGGGACCATGTCTACCTCCTCGACACGATGGCATCTACCAATAGGACAATGCAACGTGTCAAACAGCTCGCGGTGTACGTGTATGGTTCGAAGGACAACAGGTTGAGTTTACCGTACTCCCCTGGCCTCCAAACTCTGCGGATTTAAACTGAGTCGAGAAAATGTGGGACCAGCTCGATCGAGTTGTTCACACCGTGCACGCTCAGCCGAGGAGGCTAGCGCATATGCCACGGCAGCAATGCTCCACTTCGCTATCGGTACCTCCCAGGACCTCACTCACTCTTCCTGCACGTCCCGCAGCGGTCCGCGCAATAAAAGGTGGTTTTCCAGGTTCTTAACTAGTGGTGACTTTAATGCGCCTGGACAGTATACAATTTCCGAATAGCATAGAAAGGTTTTCCCTCTGGATATGTGACAATAGCAACAATGGCGGAGTGTATCCCGTGAAGTTTGTTTCTGTCATAAGATAGATATAGGGATTGTTTTAAGGCGTTGGTAGGTATCAAATCGATATAGAGCCAGTCATATTTAATTCACATCTCTCCATGGCGTAGTGGTAAACGATGAGCCTCCATCAAATCTGCTCCCTTGTTGGGTACATTCTCACATAGGTAGATTTTGGAAATCGTAGGTGGAAACATCAGTTACAGCGCAAGTCCATTCTGACTACCTATTCAGATAGCGTACTGGAAAATTCGACTGCTTGTGAAAAGCAGATACGAGTTCGAGGCCCAGTCGTACACAAATTTTCGGTTGTCGCGACATATTCAGTTTTAATATGTTTGGACGTTCACTGCAAAGCACGTAATGAAGCCCTGAGCAAATCTTAAATTTATTGCAACATATCCTAAAATTTAATTCGTATAAACTGTTGTTTTACTGTGTTGCGCTGAAGTGATGTTTAATGACTCAAGAGGCATTACTTATCTCTTCTTACTCCATATGGGAAGCAGCTGTGCGAGCCCTTATTGAGGCGTTCATCATGCACAAACTGTGGATTGGTTTGTATGATCGAACATACCAGTTTCTAGGAGAACACACAACTCTTTGAAATTGTAGTAACATAGTTCACAATTCAAATCTCTATTTGATAACTTTAATGACTTTTTGGATACATAAATTCACTTAAAACGAAATTTTCGATCTTGCATAATGAATTGCGTCCTTATTTGCTGCCATGCGGTCACCCATGGTCTTGAGGAAGAGTCTGTGATTAGTAATCAAAACGTTCTCGGTCCCGAGTTTGAACCTCACCATAGCTCAAATTATGAATAAAAATCATCAAAATTGGCGGCCGAAGACTTACGGCATAAGAAGTCACCCTCATTCCGCCAACGGCTTTGTCAAAGAGGACGGAAGAGGGGACAGAGTTGCAGGTCACCTTCTTGCTCTTGGGGCGGGAAAAATCAGCAATGATCAATAGTATGAGGTTGCAGAAAGCAATATCAACCACTGTGTTTGAGAAATGTGGCCTGTAATTCAAGAAGAGTGCCTAGGGCGAAGTGACCATGAGAAAAACATCGGATAACCAACGAAACAGTATCGATCTACGACTCGGGGCATGTAATGTCAGGTTTAAGCGTGGTAGCTAGAAAATCTGAAAAGGTAAATGCTAAGGCTCATATAGTTCAGGTGAGTTATGTGAAATGTAAAGAAGAAAAGGATTTCTCTTCAGACGAGTATAGGGTAATATCAACAGCAACCGGAAATTAACGGGAGAGGAATTAGTTATGAATACGAAGACAGGCAGAGAGTGTGTTACCGTGAACAGTTCAGTAATGGGGTTGTTTTCATCAGAATCGACAGCAAAACAACTCCGACAACAGTGGTTCAGCTATACATGCCGACGTCGCAAGCAGAAGACGAAGAGATCGGGAAACTGTTTGAGGATACTGAACGGGTAATTCAATATGTAAAGTCCAACATTTATAGGGGACTGGAACGCGGTGGTAAAGAAAGAAGTCGATGAAAGGGCTACGGGAGAATATGGGCACAGTACTAGAAATGAGAGAGGAGGAAAACTAATTGGGTTCTGCAATAAATTTCAACTGGTAGTTGCGAATATTCTGTTCAAGAATCACAAGCGGAGGAGATATACTTGGAAAAGGTTGGGAGATGCGGGAAAATTTCAGTTAGATTACATCATGATCATGCAAAGTTTGCGAAATCAGACGTATGACACAAGTGACACCCAAACACCTGATCACGTTCAGGATATACAGACTCAGATCATAATTTAGTAGTGATGAAGAGTAGGCTGAAGACATACGCTTGAAGTTCTCTAAGCCTATAGATACAGCAATACGGAATACCTCAGTAGGCAGATTAGTTGAAGAGGAATGGAATCCTCTAAAACGGACGATCAGAGAAGTTGGAGAGAAAAACAGAGGTAAAAAGAAGGTAACTGCGGAGGAAGATATACTTCTATTGATCAGTGAATGAAGGAAGTACAAAAATGGTTGGTTGGTTGTTTTGGGGAAGGAGACCAGACAGCGAGGTCATCGGTCTCATCGGGTTAGAGAAGGACGGGGAAGGAAGTCGGCCGTGCCCTTTGAAAGGAACCATCCCGGCATTTGCCTGGAGCGATTTAGGGAAATCACGGAAAACCTAAATCACGATGGCCGGACGCGGGATTGAACCGTCGTCCTCCCGAATGAACTACAAAAATGTAGTGGTGATGAAGAGTATTCTTAAGTTTAAGAGATTACTCAGGAAGAATCAGTTAGCAAAGAAGTGGGCTATACAAGAAGTAAGGATTGACGAGACGCGCTTGAAGTTTTGTAAGGCTATCGACACAGCAATAAGGAATTGCTCAGTACGCAATACAGTTGAAGAGTAATGGACAAATCTGAAAAGGGCAATCACAGAATTTGGAAAAGAAAACATAGGCACAAAGAAGGTAACGGCAAAGAAACCATGGGTAACAGAAGAAATAGTTCAGTTGATCGATGAAAGAAGGAAGTACACTAACGCTCAGGGAAATTTGGGAATACAAAAATATAAGACGCTGAGGAATGAAACGAAAGGAAGTGCAGGAGAGATAAGATGAAATGGCTGCACGAAAAATGTGAAGAAATCGAAAAAGAAATAATTGTCGGAAGAACTGACCCAGCAGATAGGAAAGTCAAAATAACCTTCAGTGCAATTAAAAGAAAGGGTGGTAACATTGAGAGTATAATGCTAGTTCCACTATTAAATGCAGACGAGAGAGGGTACAGGGGTGGAAAGAGTACACTGTCGACCGCTATGCGGTGTCGGGGGGGGGGGGGGGGGGGGGCGAGGGGGGAGATTTATCTGATACAATGTAAGAAGAAAGATGAGACTTTGTACAAGTAGCGGATTCACTATTAGAATCAGATAATTAAGGTCGTAGGTTGCAAGTACTACTCTGAGATGAAGAGGTTGCCACAGGAGAGGAATCCGTGGCGGGCCGCTGTTCAATCTATACACCGAAGAAGCAATGATGGAAAATAAAGGAAACATTGAAGAATGGATTAAAATTCGAGGTGAACGGATATCAATGATAAGATTCGCTGATTACATTGCTTTCCTCAGCGGAAGTGTCGATTAATTACAGGATCTGCTGAACGGAATGAAGAGTGTAAAGACTACCGAATACAGATTAAGAGTAAATCGAAGGACGTCGAAGGTAAAGAGAAGTAGTAGAAATGAGGACAGCGAGAAACTTAACATCAAGATTGATGGCCACAAAGTGTATGTAGATGGAGCTACCTGAGCAGCTAAATAACCTATGACGACGGAGCAAGGAGGACGTCAAAAGCAGCACTGGCAAAAACGGCATTCCTGGTCAATAGAAATTTACTAGTATCCAACATAGGTTTCAATTTGAGGACGGAATTTCTGAGAATGGCACGTTTGGAGCACAGCATTGTAAAATAGTGAAATATGGATTGTGGAAAAACCAGAACAGAAGAGAATCGAAGCGTTTGAGATGTGGTGCTACAGACGAATATTGAAAATTAGGTGGACTGATAAAGTAAGGAATGAGAAGTTTCTCCGTTGAAGTGGCGAAAAATACTGACAGGAAGAACGGACAGGATGGTAGGACTCCTGTTGAGACATCTGCGAGTAACTGCTATGGTTCTAGAGGGAGCTGTAGAGGATAAATGTGTAGAGAAACACAGATTGGAATATATTAATAAATTTCGCAGCTTGATCTATCTGAACTATGCTCTAAATCAGACTTAATTTGGAAGGCTCGTCGTAATAGTCTTAAACATGATTCTAGGGCTTACCACGGGATTTTATCGTTGTATCTCCACAAAAACTCTCCAGCTATGCTAGATGGTTTAGCAACAAAATATCATAAACCTCGCGCACAATAACATCGGATTTGCACTGCCATGGAATAATCCGCGAACGCTGTCGCAGCCTGTCGCGCCAGTATCGTCTGCATACCACTCAAGTACACTGATCACCCAGAAAATTATGAACACTCACCTACTATCGATATAAACCCGTCCAGGGGACAAAAGCGTCACTTGGCGAGGAATGAGACTGCTGGTCAGACATCGGCACGATGCATGTCGTATATTAGTTAGTGTGCTGCCCGTGTGTAGAGCATTGTATCGTCTCATGAATCTCTAACTTCTTCGTCATGCCGACGGCAGGGAGCGAATCCGTCGTCTTCTAGGGGAGCAGCTCGTTCGCACATGTATTGCTGGACGGAGACAAGCTGGCGGCGGCCCCATTATGCTCTGGGGAACATTCAGGTGGGCGTCCAGGGGTCCAGTGAAATTCGTGCAAGGCACCGTGACGGCCAAAGAAGGTCGTACACTGGTTGCAGACCAAATACACCCCTTCACGACGATCACGTTTCCTGACTGCAGTGTTATTTTTCAACACAAGATGATGCGCTATGTCACAAGGTCAGAAGTGTAATGGAGTGGTTCGAGGAACACAATGGCGGGTTTCAATTGATGTGCTGGCACCCCAACTCGCCAGATCTGAATCCAATCGAACACATCTGGGGTGTGATTAAAATGGCGTCAGAGCTCATCGTCACTTTTCCCCGGGTTATACGAGAATTAGATGGCTTGTAAGTGCAGATGTAGTGTCAGCTACTTCCAGCTGATCTACCGAGGCCTCGACAAAAACGTTTTCTGGACCGCGGAACCCTACGCAGTTATATTACCAAGGCCTCCTTGCTTCCATGCCACGACACGTCATAGCCGTTATCCATGCCAAAGGTGAACATATCGGATTTAAATAGGGTTGTTGAGGCTGATCGGTATACACCATATTTAAAGATGTTAATAAAACTCATTAAGATACAACTTCCTAAAGCAGCCTGTGGATTCTTCTGGGCCAAGCTACCTCCATACCAAATTTCATCGGAATCGGTTCAGCAGCAAGATCGTGAAAACATAATAGAGGTACTTTCGTATTTGTGATATTAGTATGGAAGTATGAATTGTTGTGGATTAAACAGGTTGAGGATTGTATAAGCAGAAGTATTGTATTCTAGTTGTTACACGCGGCTACGTTCTCATATTAATAAAATTAAATGAAATGTGTGTATGGAGTTATTGGTTGGAAGACCACGATGTGGATGTTCGGGAGCTTGGCGCAAGTCTTTTTACTTGACGTCACGTCCGCGACTTGCGCGTTGATGATGATAAAAGGATGATGAGGGTAACACATACACCCAGTTATGACTGGAAAAAATTCGACCCCGGCAGGAATCGAAACGTTTTTTCTTTTCCAACAACAGAAGGTGCACTTTCATTTACAGATTTGGAGAATTACGCAGGTACAAAACAGGGGGCTCTGTGGTATTTCAGATGATATCTATGGATCGATACAGTTTTGTTACTGTCAAAGTCATTCTGGCCATTTTCCTTCGCAATTTTTTCCTCAAATTTCTTTCATTAATTTTATCAGTCTTGTTAATTACCGTATTGTAATTTAAGTTGCTTTTGGAAGCATCTTTAGCACGTCAGCACCGTAGTATGAAAGGAGGGACAGCGGGGTTACGGAAAATGAAAGGAAAAAAAATGTATGCTCGGTATCCCGTGATGGAGAGTCAGTAATGCTAACCGCATGGCCACGAGCTGTTCACTCCAGTCAGACCGCGTCTTAGAAGTTATAAGAGATGCTTGACGCTCAGTGGCTAAAATGCGACTGGCTTGTGGCGGATGTAGATATGGAAATGTGGATAAAACACGTAGAACAGTGTATAAGCATTGTTCTCGTTACGCTGAATCATATTATACAGAACACAGCAAACAATAACAGCATTTTCACTAATATGATAAAGTTCAAAAGTCAAAGAGTAAATAGCTTTTTCAAAGAGTAATTATTGTTCCATATATCTAGTTATATTCTTGAAATCAATAAACATCTTGTACTACACAGTTTATAAAGTAGCCTATATTCTTCCGCGGCGTTCAAGCTCTCTTCTTAGCAAATTTCACCAAAATTGGTTCAGCGATTTCGTCGTGAAAGCGTAACAGACAGAGTTACTTTCACATTTATAATATTAGTGTGGATGTAATTTCCTAAGAGCTTGCGCATAACACTGTGCAGTCGTTAACTGAATCACGTGGACTGTAAAAAAAGGACGTAATATCTTTACTTCTGTCCTTCAGACACGTACATGGTCGTATACTGAGATTTAAAGTTTATGTGGTGTGATATAGGAGCAGCAACAACGCTCGTTTGCCCTAGTTTGTGTCAGCCAACCCGAAAAGAGCGCTTCCCCGCATTCTGTAGACGGTAGACTACCTACGCAGACTAATGATCGTTGAGTCGGGATTTATTTTTCATAGTGGAAGGATGTGACTCACGTTGCTCTGAAACTCATAATAAAGCGTTCAATTATTTACTTGGATAGACATTATCACTAAAATCCGATTTCAATTACGTTTCTGTGAGTTTTTCTATAAAGTGAAAGTTACCTCCATTGCTACAGGTCGAAACACAGCCTTTGCTTAAAGACCCTAGCTCTTTGACAGGTAAGCAGCTGCAGACTATTGTTGTTGTTGTTGTTGTTGTTGTGGTCTTCAGTCCTGAGACTGGTTTGATGCAGCTCTCCATGCTACTCTATCCTGTGCAAGCTTCTTCATCTCCCAGAACCTATTGTAACCTACATCCTTCTGAATCTGCTTAGTGTATTCATCTCTTGGTCTCCCTCTACGATTTTTACCCTCCACGCTGCCCTCCAATGCTAAATTTGTGATCCCCTGATGCCTCAGAGCATGTCCTACCAACCGGTCCCTTCTTCTTGTCAAGTTGTGCCACAAACTCCTCTTCTCCCCAATTCTATTCAATACCTCCTCATTAGTTATGTGATCTACCCATTAGACTGTTACGTAGAGCATTTCTGATCACTGAATACCGTATGCACGTTTTAACTGTAAACAGGCTGTTTTAGCGGTGTCTTTTAATCGGAAGGTCAATGTTTCTATGTGGAAGCTGACTGTCAGTTGCAAGTGTGTAGTTTGAGTGACTGACAGGTTACTCAAATAAATAAACGTTACCATTTTTTCCGAGAATTGTATCCCTATTGTTTAGTACGGACTTGGTTGGAATACTTGCGATTAATGAGGACGAACCTATATCATAGTCACTTTCCAAAGTGCTTACTTCAGTCAGTGAACCTTGACCTGAAGTGTAGAACAAATTTACGATCTATAGAGAGGCGTTCATTGCACAACTGTTCTTGAATGAGTTACACTGTTCGTTGTCCTAGACAAGATAGCCGAATTGTGGAGCAAAAATAAATTGCCACGCCACAGTTTCCTAACAGTGTTCATATCTCATCCACGAACTTACGAACGGTAAGTTAAAGTAATACGGTTCTTAACAAACACAGATTATCGCATTTTTATGATTATCGTTCCTCAACATAAGCCGGCACACTATATACATTGTATATAACTTGAATCGCTCTTGAGGGAGGACGTAGCCCAAACTGATACGCCAGAATGTGTTTGCGTCGAGAAAATGAGATTTCAAATGTGCGATAAGTTTTTCTATCTTTTTTGGCATATTATTTTAATCTACTCTTGCTATTTTCCTCCTGAAAATTATTTTTATTTCGTATTTCTCCCAAGAAGGAAGGAATATTAAAATTCGAAGTATTGTCGACATCGCGGACGTCAGAGACGGGGCATTAACTGATTTGCAGTGGGAAGGTGGGGAGGAAAGGGGGTGGGAATTGCCCGTTTAATGAACCAAGCCCTCACCTGAACGATGAAAACTGAAACCACGAAGAACTTCTATCTGGATGTCTAGACCGGGATTTGAGGCGCATTCTCCCAAATAAGAGTTTTGTTCATTAGGGACTGCAGTGTCTCAGAAAAGTTGTTAGTGCATAAGAAGTACTATTAGCATATGCATGCAGCACGTTGAAATAAAACCTGTTGATGAGGACAACCTACTGCTGGTGCTCGGCATAAACAAAGAGTGTTAAGGTTAAAGGTCGCCACCAGGTCTCCTCGCGGTCGGTGCAGTGTCCAGACCTCTTGTGCGTCCCGCGCAAGGCCTCGCTGATCTTCCCTGAGACTTATTACCCTGAAACTACAAATGGATCACTGAGGGTGCGAACCCGTGTGGTCCGGTAGTGTTCCAGCAGGAAGCATTTCACAAGGAATCGGTATGTAATTGATGTGAATATTTTTAACGATGTTTGTCTTCAAAGTCAGAAAAGGACACCGAAAATCCTTTTCTGTTCCATGAAATTTCAGTGTGGTTTGATGCGACCCGCCAAAAACGTCCTTCTTGTGCTAACCTCTTCATCTAAGAGTAGCAGTCGCACTTTACGTCCTCAATTTTTTGTTACATATACTCCCGATTTGTTGTGTGTATTCTGTATGGTCTAGGTACGGCGTCTTTGATTAGGAATCAAAATGTCCTCAGTCCCGGGTTCGAACACCACCACTACCCCTTAAATTCTGAAAATAAATCAATAGCAATGGCGGCCGAAGACTTCCAGCATAAGAAGTCACCCTCATTCTGCCAACGGCATCGTGAAAGAGGGCGGACGAGCGAACAAAGGTTCAGGGAACTCTCTTCCCCTTGGGGTAGGAAACTGCCCCTAAAGGCTGAAGAAACAGCACTGATCAACGACATGACGATGCAGAAGGCAATAAAAAGCAGTGCATTAAAGACACACAATGTATATCCACAGGAAATGTGGCCTGTAATTGATAAATTGTGATGATGATCTCTCCACTAGCAAAATATTCCGGATCTCCGCAGGGTACTGTCAAGGGGGAGGAGACCATGAGAAAAGGATAGAATAACAAATGGAAGGATACGCTCTACGAGTCGGGGTGTGGAATGCCAGAAGTTTTAATGCCGTAGGAAAGCTAGAAAGTCTGAAAAGGGAACTGCTAAGGCTCAGTCCAGATATAGTTAAGTGAAATGGAAAGAAGACAAGGATTTCTAGTCAGACGGACATAGGGTAATAACAACACCAGACATTACTGTAAGGAGGGTAGGATTCATTACGAACAGGAAGGTACACTATGTAACGGAACAGTCCAGTATTAGGATGGTTCTCATCAGACAGGATATCAAACCAACATCGGCAGCGATAGTTTATGTATACATGGCGATGTCGCAAGCTGAAGATCAACAGATAGAGAAAATATATGAGTATTTTGAACGTGTATTCAATATGTAAAGATAGATGAAAATATAATAGTCATTGGGGATTGCAAAGCGGTAACAGGGCAATAAGTAGAAGAAAGGGTTACAGGAGAATGTCGGCTTGGGACAATGGATGAGAGAGGATAAATACTGTGCAATAAATTTCAGTTCGTAATAGCCAATGCTTTGTTCAAAAACCACAAGAGTAGGAAGTATACTTGAAAACGCCGGGAGATATGGGAAGATTTCAGTTAGATTACACCATATTCAGACAGAGATTCCGAAATCAGTAGGCAGTTCGGTTGAAGAGGAATGGACATATATATAAAGGACAATTACAAAAGCTAGAAGGAAAAACATACGTCCAAAGAAGGTAACTGCGAAGAATCCATGGGTAACAGAAGAAATATTTTAGTTGATCGATGAAAGGACAATGTACAAAAATGCTCAGGGAAATTCAGTGATACAGATACAGAAGTCACTTGGGAATGAAATAAACACGAAGTGCAGGGAACTTGAGGAGTAACGGTTGCATGAAAAATGGAAGAAATGGAAAGAGAAACAATTGTCGGAACGACTGACGCAGCATATATCGAAATCAAAACAATTTTCGGTGAACTGAAAACCAAGGGTGGTAAGATTAATAGCGCAACGTGACTTCTACTGTTAAATGCACAGTAAAAGGGCGAATAAATGGAAACCGTACACTGAAGGCCTCTTTGAGGGGCAATTTACTAGAGGTTTGGACGACATGAGATCGAATAAGGAAGAAGGGTTAGATGACATTTCATCGGAATTTCGGAAATGATAGTCAGAAGTAGCTACTAAAAGACTATTAACATTGGTGTGAAGTACGTAGGAGATTGACGACATATCCACACAGTTCCAGAGATACCAAGCACCGAAAGGTGCCAAGATTATCGCAAAATCAGCTTAACAGCTCATGTATCCAAGTTCCTGACAACAAATATACACAGAAAAATGGAAAAGAAGATTAAGGACCTGTTAGACGACGATCAATTTGGCTTTAGCAAAGGTTATGTCACCGGCGAGGCTGTTCTGACGAGGCAGGTGATAACGGAAGGAGGACTGCAGATAAATCAGTTAACGTTCGTAGGATTTACCGACCTGGAAAAAGCGTTCGACAATGCAAATTTGTGCAAGATGGAGTAAGCTATAGCGAAATACGGGTAATACACAATATGGGTGTGAACCAAGACGGAACAATAAGAGTGGGAGACCGAAAATGAAGCGTTCAGATTAAAAGGGGCGTAAGACAAGGATGTTTACTTTCGCCCCTAGTGTTCAGTCTATACATCTAAGAGACAATGACAAAAACAAAGGTTCAAGGGCGGGATTAAAATTTATGGCGGAAGGATGTCAATGGTAAAATTCGCTGACGTCATTGCTATCCTCTATGAAAGTGAAGAAGAATTACAGGTTCCTTACAATGGAATGAGCAGTATAACGCGTACAGTATACGGACTAGGAGTAAATCGAAGAAATAGAAATAGCAGAACTTAGAACTGCGAGGAACTTGACATCAGATATCGGGATCATACCGACAATCTTCAGGAATTCTGCCATATAGGCAGCAAAATAACCCATGACGGACGGAACAAGGAGAACATCGGACTAACACTGGCAAAAAGGGCATTCCTGGCCGAGAGAAATTTACTTGATCAAACATAAGCCTTAATTAGAGGAAGAAATTTCTGAGAATATACGTTTGGAGAACAACATTGTTGGGTAGTGAAACACGGACTGTTCGAAAACCGGGACAGAAGAGAATCGAAGCATTTGAGATGTGGCGCTACAGAAGAATGTTGAAAATTAGGTGATCTGATAAGGTAGGGATTGAGGATGTTCTCCGCAGGATCGGCGAGGAAAGGAATATATGGTAAACACTGACAATAAAAAGGGAAAGAATGACAGGGCCTTTGTTAAGACATCACGGAATGACTTCCATGGTGCTGTAGGGGAAGACAGACATTGGAATACATCCAGCAAATAATTGAGGACGTAGGTTGTAAGTGCTGCTATGAGATAAAGAGGCTCGCACTGGAGAGGAATTCCTGGCGGGCCGCGCCTAACCAGTCGGAAAACTGATGACTCAAAAAAAAAAAAAATCTCTGATCTTTGTCTTCCTCTACAGTTTCATACGTTTCTTTCAAGTAATACGCAAATTTTTTCTTGATGTCTTAACACATGTCGTGTCATACTGTATCTTCTTATTTTCAATATGTACCATGTGTTGCTCTCGTCGGCGATTCTGCGGAGAATCTCACTCCTTATTAGTCTAACTACTAATTTTTAACATTCTTCTAGAGTACCGTATCTCAGACATTTCGATTCTCTACTTCTAACCACAATCGTTGAAGCACTACCATACGATTCCGCCCGCCGGATTAACGACGAGGGCCAGTGTGCCGGCCAGCCTGGATGTGGTTTTTAGGCGGTTTTCCACATCCCTCTAGGTGAATACCGGGCTGGTCCCCACGTCTCGCCTCAGTTACACAACTCACAGACATCTGAAACACATCCGCACTTTTCCATGATTTACAGTAGACGCAGACAGGTGGGGTACTCTGATTCCGTCCTGGGGGGTAGAGGGTGGCAGCAGGAAGGCCTCCGACCACCCCTTCAACTTAACATGCCAAATCCGATTTAACCACGCCAACACCGCACAAAATGCGGGACTAAGGCGAAAGCGATAGAATAGTTGAAGCACTACCATACAACACTGTTCTCCAAATGCACACTCTCAGAAATTTCTTCCTCAAATTAAGACACCTGTTTTAAAAAAGTCAACTGGTAGCCAATATGGCAGGAATTCTTTTTATTCCACGATTGCCGGTTTCGGCGAAACTAAAGCTGCCATCATCGGATCTTAGGACATATACAGGTTACATCATCAAGGCTAACAATGGTGATAATAACTGCCTATAACACGCAGGCTTTACAAAATTGTCGTACGTAGCACATAGGCGTCCAAGAGAGATGACATTATAAATGTTAAGTGTCTCCACCACACACAAGCGCAAGTACTACCTAGCTTGCGTTTGTGTGTGATGGAGACACTTAACATTTATAATGTCATCTCTCTTGGACGCCTATGTGCTACGTACGACAATTTTGTAAAGCCTGCGTGTTATAGACAACTATTAATGTCACCATTGTTTGCCTTAATGTTGTAACTGGTATGTGTCCTAAGATCCGATGATGGCAACTTTAGTTTCGCCGACACCGGAAATCACGGAATAAAAAGAATTCCTGCGATCTTGGCTACCAGTTTATTGTTCTACAACCATCTAGATCGCTCCCACGTGAGCACAATGTGCCCTAGAACATAAGACATCCGTTTGATAGTAGTTTGCTTCTTTACCTTTCTAGTCTGCTTTCTCCTTGATTCGCCCGTCACATCTTATTCTGCTTCTAACGTACACTTCCTACGTCTGCTTTGTGGTCTCAAATTTTGTTGTACAGTTTATCACTAAACTCATTTTTCCTGCTCTCCATTATTTTCGCCTTTCTTCGCTTTAATCTCAATCAACAGCTTGCTTACTAAACGATTCTATTCAAGACATCCTGCAACATTTCTTTATCTGCGATGAAAATATCAATTTCTTTCAGAGAATCTTATCATTGATATCCTTTCACTTTGGATATAAATCCCACTCCATGTACAGACTGAGTAGTTGGGACGACAGACTATACCCTTTTTAATCCGAGCACTTCAGCCTTTCTCTTCCAGACTTATTCTTCCGTCATGGTTCTCGTACGGATTGTATGATATAGGCCTTTCACTATATCTTACACCTTTTGTCTTAAGAAGTTTGAACATGTTACATAATTTTGTCTCACAAGTTCTTGATGCTTTCGTGGCCTAGGGGCAGCGACTTTGATCAGTAATCAAAACGCCATCGGTCCTGGGTTCGTACACGCCACATCTTAAATTTTCATTAATAATCAGGCGGGCTAATATTTTATCGATGTGATACGTGTTATCCATGATACAAACTCGCAAAATAATGAAAAAAATTCACAAACCGTTATTGCTTCCATTTATTAATTTATTTTCCATTCTTATTAGATTTTTTAAATTTTGTCTGCAAAGAATTTTCAATGGCTGTGTGATAACTACTTATATATGAAAGAAGAAGATTATTATATTTCCCTAAGAAGACCACTGCTTTGAGTTTATTTTTGTACCTGAAATATTCGTCTCTGTCATTTATTGCATTTAAACTGCTTTTTGTTCCATTGTACTGCGATCAGTTTCTTTTATTTTTAATGTCTGTATGAAAATTATTTTTTAAATACAATGACGTGTCAATAAAGTGTTCATTAAAACACTGTGGTCCTCCAACTCGCTCTGCGGAAGGTCTCGAGGTATTTGTCAGATGAGTATAAGGTAATATCAACAGCAGCAGAAAATCGGATAACGGGAGCAGGGTAATACATTACGTAAAGGGAGATGAAAATCTAAGTCATGGGGGACTGGAAGCAATTGTAGGGTACGTAGTAGGAGAGAATGTTACAGGAGAATTTGGCCTTGACACAAGGAATGAGAGAGGAGAAAGACTAACTGAGTACTGCAATAGATTTCACTAGTATTAGCGAATACTCTGTTCAAGAATCACAAGAGGAGGTGGTATACTAGGAAAAGGTAGGGTAATACTGGAAGATTTCATTTAGATTTCATCATGGTCAAACAGAGATTCCAAAATCAGATACTAGGTTGTAAGGCGTACCTTGGACCAGATATATACTCAGATCACAACGTCGTAGTGATGAAGAGTAGGTTGAAGTTTAAGAGATTATTCAACAAGAATCAACATGCAAAGAATAGAGATACGGAAGCACGAAGAAACGAAGAGATACGCTTGAAGATCTCTAGGGCTACAGATACAGCAAAAAGGAATAGCTCAGTAGCAAGTACAGTTGAAGAGGATTGGATTTCTCTAAAAAGGGCAATCATAGGAGCGTCTATAGAAAGGTCCCAGAACTGCCCTAATTAATAAACGGTCACAACGCCCATATAGTACTAGGGACAGAAAGTTGGCTGAAACCGGACGTAAACAGTAATGAAATCCTAAACTCAGATTGGAATGTATACCGCAGAGACAGGCTGGACAGTGAAGTGGGAGGCGTGTTTATAGCGATAAGAAGTGCAACAGTATCGAAGGAAATTGACGGAGATCCGAAATGTGAAATGATTTGGGTGAAGGTCACGGTTAAAGCAGGCTCAGACATGGTAATTGGATGTCTCTATAGGCCCCCTGGCTCAGCACCTGTTGTGGCTGAGCACCCGAAGGATAATTTGGAAAATATTTCGAGTAGATTTCCCCACCATGTTATAGTTCTGGGTGGAGATTTTAATTTGCCGGATATAGACTGGGAGACTCAAACGTTCATAACGGGTTGCAGGGACAAAGAATCCAGTGAAATTGTTTTAAGTGCTTTATCTGAAAACTACCTTGAGCAATTAAACAGAGAACCGACTCGTGGTGATAACATATTAGACCTTCTAGTGACAAACAGACCCGAACTATTTGAAACAGTTAATGCAAAACAGGGAATCAGCGATCATAAAGCGGTTACGGCATCGATGATTTCAGCCGTAAATAGAAATATTAAAAAAGGTAGGAAGATTTTTCTGTTTAGCAAAAGAGACAAAAAGCAGATTACAGAGTACCTGACGGCTCAACAAGAGTTTTGTCTCGAGTACGCCCGCATCTCGTGGTCGTGCGGTAGCGTTCTCGCTTCCCACGTCCGGGTTCCCGGGTTCGATTCCCGGCGGGGTCAGGGATTTTCTCTGCCTCGTGATGGCTAGGTGTTGTGTGCTGTCCTTAGGTTAGTTAGGTTTAAGTAGTTCTAAGTTCTAGGGGACTTATGACCACAGCAGTTGAGTTCCATAGTGCTCAGAGCCTTTTGAACCATTTTTTTGTCTCAAGTACAGATAGTGTTGAGGGTCAGTGGACAAAGTTCAAAACCATCGTACAATATGCGTTAGATGAGTATGTGCCAATCAAGATCGTAAGAGATGGAAAAGAGCCACCGTGGTACAACAACCGAGTTAGAAAACTGCTGCGGAAGCAAAGGGAACTTCACAGCAAACATAAACATAGCCAAAGCCTTCCAGACAAACAAAAATTACGCGAAGCGAAATGTAGTGTGAGGAGGGCTATGCGAGAGGCGTTCAATGGATTCGAAAGTAAAGTTCTATGTACTGACTTGGCAGAAAATCCTAAGAAATTCTGGTCTTATGTCAAAGCAGTAGGTGGATCAAAACAAAATGTCCAGACACTCTGTGACCAAAATGGTACTGAAACAGAGGATGACAGACTAAAGGCCGAAATACTAAATGTCTTTTTCCAAAGCTGTTTCACAAAGGAAGACTCCACTGTAGTTCCTTCTCTAGATTGTCGCACAGATGACAAAATGGTAGATATCGAAATAGACGACAGAGGGATAGAGACACAATTAAAATCGCTCAAAAGAGGAAAGGCCGCTGGACCTAATGGGATACCAGTTCTATTTTACACAGAGTACGCGAAGTAACTTGCCCCCCTTCTTGCAGCGGTGTACCGTAGGTCTCTAGAAGAGCGTAGCGTTTGAAAGGATTGGAAAAGGGCACAGGTCATCCCCGTTTTCAAGAAGGGACGTCGAACAGATGTGCAGAACTATAGACCTATATCTCTAACGTCGATCAGTTGCAGAATTTTGGAACACGTATTATGTTCGAGTATAATGACTTTCCTGGAGACTAGAAATCTACTCTGTAGGAATCAGCATGGATTTCGAAAAAGACGTCGTCTGAAACGCAGCTCGCGCTATTCGTCCACGAGACTCAGAGGGCCATAGACACGGACGGGTTCACAGGTAGATGCCGTGTTTCTTGACTTCCGCAAGGCGTTCGATACAGTTCCCCACAGTCTTTTAACAAAGTAAGAGCATATGGACTATCACACCAATTGTGATTGGATCGAGGATTTCCTAGATAACAGAACGCAGCATGTCATTCTCAATGGAGAGAAGTCTTCCGAAGTAAGAGTGATTTCAGGTGTGCCATAGGGGAGTGTCATGGGACCGTTGCTGTTCACAATATACATAAATGACCTGCTGGATGACATCGGAAGTTCACTGAGGCTTTTTGCGGATGATGCTACGTATCGAGAGGCTGTAACAATGGAAAATTGTACTGAAATGCAGGAGGATCTGCAGCGAATTGACGCATGGTGCAGGGAATGGCAATTGAATCTTAATGTAGACAAGTGTAATGTGCTGCGAATACATAGAAAGATAGATCCTTTATCATTTAGCTACAAAATAGCAGGTCAGCAACCTGCAGTTAATTCCATAAATTATCTGGGTGTACGCATTAGGAGTGATTTAAAATGGAACGATCATATAAAGTTGATCGTCGTTAAAGCAGATGCCACACAGATTCATTGGAAGAATCCTAAGGAAATGCAATCCGAAAACAAAGGAAGTACGCTTGTTCGCCCACTGCTCAGCGGTGTGGGATCCGCACCAGGTAGGGTTGATAGAAGAGAGAGAGAAGATGCAACGGAGAGCAGCGCGCTTCGTTACAGGATCATTTAGTAATCGCGAAAGCGTTACGGAGATGATAGATAAATTCCAGTGGAAGACTCTGCAGGAGAGACGCTCAGTAGCTCGGTACGGGTTTTTGTTGAAGTTTAGAGTACATACCTTCACCGAAGAGTCCAGCAGTATATTGCTCCCTCCTACGTATATCTCGCGAAGAGACCATGAGGATAAAAATCAGAGAGATTAGAGCCCACACAGAAGCATACAGACAATCCTTCTGTCCACGAACAATACGAGACTGGAATAGAAGGGAGAACCGATAGAGGTACTCAGGGTACCCTCCGCCACACACCGTCAGGTGGCTTGCGGAGTATGGATGTAGATGTAGATGTAGATAGAAGTTGGAAAGAAAAACATACACTGCTGGCCACCGTAAATGCAACGCCAAGAAAGACAAGAGGTAGCACAACAAAATTTTTTTTGTAGATAACATGTTGACCAAGTATCAACTGATTACGTTTACAGACGTCTGTGACATGTGGTTCCTGCCAGAATCAGTAGCCAGAGTAGCCGCCATTGTTGGAGATCACCGCTGCCACACGTCTCGGCATTGAGTCAAAGAGACGTTGGATGTGTTCCTGGGGTACAGCAGCCCAAGCAGCTTCCACACGTTGCCAAAGATCATCTGGTGTGGCAGCTGGGGATGTAATCTGGGTCACTCGTTGAGCAACCATGGACCACATGTTTTCTATCGGCGAAAGATCCGGAGAGCGAGCCGGCCAGGGAAGCAATTCAATCTGGTTATTGACGAAGAACCTTTGGACAATGCGTGCCACGTGTGGTCGCGCATTATCCTGTTGAAATATGGCTGTGGCCGAGCCCTGAAGGTAAGGAAGGACAACTGGCTCCAGCACCTCGGATATGTAGCGCCGGCTATTTAAAGTACCGGCAATGCGTACTAGAGGCGTGCGAGAGTAATATCCAATACCGCCCCATACCATAATACCCAGTGCAAGACCAGTGTGGCGGTGCATAATGCAGCTGTCCAGCATCCTCTCTCCAAGGTGTCTCCACACTCGAATCCGACCATCGTGGTGCTGCAGACAGAAGCGTGCCTCGTCAGTAAAGACAACGTCATTCCATTCTGCCGTCCACATCCGTCTTGTCATCACACCATTGGCGACGGAGACGTCTGTGGTTCTGCGTCAATGGTAGACGAAGCAATGGACGTCTTGCGGACAGACCACTCTGCTGTAAACGGCGTCGAATGGTACGCGCAGACACTGGATGATGCGCTACAGACGCAATGTGCTGTGCTATGGTTCGGGATGTCACTGAGCGATCCATCACTGCCATGCGCACAATTTGCCTATCAGCACGTGCAGTGGTGCACCGAGGTGAATGCGATCGACCACGTCGGTCCGTCGTACCCTCCTGCATCCAACGGTCACATATCCGCATTACAGTTGTTCGGTTTCGTCCAACACGACTAGCGATTTCTCTGTATGATAATCCACAATCTCGGTAAGCCACTATCCTTCCTCTGTCGAACTCGGATACTTGATCAAACGATGTTCGCTGTTGTCTACGAGGCATAACTGATCGTCTTGTGAAATAACCACAAGGTAAACACACGTGCCGAACGTACACTCGTCGAAATCGCCAAGCCTTAAATGGCGTTATGAGGTGGCGCCACAGGTGCGCGTGATGTGCGTCTGCGCTGAAATTCTTATCAGTTGCATATCTCATCGCTGCAAACCCATGGTGTAAATTTCACTTGATTCGGATGCTTCCTTCAGGGTGTTGCATTTACGGTGGCCAGCAGTGTATATACAAACGAGGTAGCTGCGAAGAAACCATGGATGACGAAATATTTCAGCTGATCGATGAAAGAAGGACGTACAAAAATGCTCAGGGAAATTCAGGAATACAGGAATACAAGTAGCTGAGGAATGAAATAAATAGGAAGTGCAGTGAAGCTAAGACGAAATGGCAGCAGGAAAAATGTGAAGAAATCGAAAGGGAAATGATTGTCGGAAGGACTGATTCAGCATATAACAAAGCCAAATGGTAACATTAAGACCGTAACTGTAATTCCACTGCTAAATGCAGAGGACAGAGAGGATAGGTGGAAAGAGTACACTGCAGGCCTACATCAGGGGGAAGATTTATCCGACGTTATAGTAGAAGAAAGAGGAGTCGATTTAGAAGAGCTAGGGAATCTGAATTTAAGAGTGCTTTGGAGGACTTAAGATCAAACAAGGCCGAAGAGACAGACAACATTCCATCAGAATGTCTAAAATCATTGAGGAAAGTGCAACAAAACGACTGTTCAATTTGGTGTGTAGAATGTATGAGTCCGGCGACATACCAACTGACTCTCGGAAAAATATCCTCCACACAATTCAGAAGACTGTAAGGGCTGACAAGTGCGGGAATTATCGCATAATCAGCTTAACAGCTCATGCATTATAATTGTTGACAAGAATAATACATACAAGAATGGAGAAAAAAATTGAGGAGGTGTTAGATGACGATCAGTTTGGCTTTAGGAAAGGTAAAGGCACCAGAGATGCAGTGCTGACGTTGCGGTTCGTAATCGAGAAAAATAGTGGTAACCTGTAGGTTCAAATGGCTCTGAGCACTATGGGACGTAACATCTATGGTCATCAGTCCTCTAGAATTAGAACTACTTAAACCTAACTAACCTAAGGACATCACACACATCCCTGCCCGAGGCAGAATTCAAACCTGCGAACTTAGCGGCCACGCGGTTCGAGACTGAAGCGCCTAGAAGCGCACGGCCACACCGGCCGACTAAGCTATAGGGAGAGACGGGTAATATACACGAAGTACAAAAGCCAAGAGGGAGTAACGGGAGTGTACGACCCCGAAAGAAGTGCTGGAGTTAAAAAGGGTATAAGACAGGGATGTAGTCTTTCGTCCCTACTGTTCAATCTAGACGTTGAAGAAGCAGTGATGGAAATAAAAGAAAGGTTCAGGAGTGGAATTAAAACACAAGGTGAAAGTATATCAATCATACGACTCGCTGATGACATTGCTATCTTGAGTGAAAGTTACGATGAATTACATGATCTGCTGAACGGAATGAGCACAGAATATGGATTTAGAGTAAATCAAAGAAAGACGAAAGTAATGAGAAGTATCAGAAATGAGAACAGCGAGAAACTTAACATCAGGATTGATGGTCACGAAGTGGATGAATTTTCAGGAATTCTACTACCTAGGTAGGAAAATAACCAATGACGGACGGTGCAAGGAAGCCATCAAAAGCAGACTAGCACTGGCAGAAAGGGCATTCCTGGCTAAGAGAAGTCAAACATAGGGCTTAGTTTGAGGAAGAAATTTCCGAAAAATGGTTCAAATGGCTCGAAGCACTATGGGACTTAACATCTGAGGTCATCAGTCCCCTATACTTGGAACTAGTTAAACCTAGCTAACCTAAGGACATCACACACATCCATGCCCGAGGCAGGATTCGAACCTGCGACCGTAGCAGCCGCGTGGTTCCGGACTGAAGCGCCTAGAACCGCTCGACCACAGCGGCCGGCCGAAATTTCCGAGAATGTACGTCTGGAGTAGGGCATTGTATGGTAGTGAGACATGGACTGTGTGAAAACTGGAAAAGAAAAGATACGAAGTGTTTGAGATGTGGTGCTACAGACGAATGTTGAAAATTAGGTTGATTGATAAGGTAGGGAATGAGGGGGTTCTGCGTAGAATCAGAGAGTTGATGAATATGTGGAAAACACTAAGAAGGAGAACGGACAGGATGAAAGGACACGGTACTAGAGGGGGTTGTAGAGGAGAAAAACTGTAGTGGAAGACAGAGACTGGAATACATCCGGCAGATAATTGAGGATGTAGGTTGCAAGTGCTACTCTGAGATGAAGGGGTTGGCACTGGAAAGGAATTCAACGCGGGCCCCGTCAAACCAGTCAGAAGACTGATAACAAAAAAAAGAAAAGCCCTGACACTGTCAGTATGGGGACGATATGCAACGAATGGTAATTGAAGAAAACTTCACAAGCCAAGACCGCTAAATAACATTTCATTGGATGACCCGTTATTCTGTCATAACTGGATCTTATGCTTTAAAATATTACATCATATTGTCCATCAGTGTTGCAAATCGTTTCACATTTCATGTTAACTCCACTATAATGAAGATCACCGTAAAACGGCACGCCAAATGTAAACATAATTACATGGCACCGATTTTAAGAGTTCATGTGCATCACCAGCTGGTGACTGTCAGCGACATGACGTTAACACAACGACCGCCACGTACGTCCGCCGAGTGGCACTGTCAACTACCCATCTGATTCTCTTCCCTCTCAAAAAGCCGTAATTATTATTCCATTCTTCTGCAATTTATTGTTTTAAGAAACGGATTGTTCTCACATTTGTCCACCCTTTTTCTCTTCAGGGCTCTGTGGATGATTTTTTCTGAAGGTATACACCCTACGCAGACATTTAGTATTCACTTCCCCCAATGACTTCAGTAATTTTGAAGTTAATCAGTATTAAACAGTGTTGACGATAGGTCCTGACGAATTTTAGTGCAAGCCGAAAACTACGTAGAAAAATGACATCAAATGAAAAACAGGCACAATTATTGGCCGTTTTAATGCGGGCACGAAGTGGGGGTTAGAGTGGTTAACGAGGGGGTGGCGGGGTGAAGGGGCGGCTCTGCAGCAGCCGCATTAAGCCCTGCAGGATACAGCCTGGGGCAGCCGCCCTGCCAAGTAGGTCACGCCAGTTCCACCGTCGCAGCTGCTGCATACTGCCCTTGCGACGGCAGCCCACAGGAACCTCGGAACAGCGTCTTTGCGAGACTCGGTTGTGCAAATGCTATTCTTTGGTATAAACTAAGAAACAATCTAACTACTCGAGCTTTCGTGGTAAATGTTCCAGTCTCGTTTCACTTTATCGTAATTAAGGCGAGGCCAAATCCTGCGACCCACTGAATCTGTCTAAGTTAGGCATACTAGGCGGGAGCAATTCGAAAGGCATTTTTTTGGAAGACTCAAGGTCAAAAATCATGACGGAGGATACGTTTCGGACCAGGTGAAAACTTTAGAACGCTCGAAAAGAAGGAATATTATTTACACATACCAGACCCGAAGCCTAATAGTTTTACAAAAATCAAGAATCTGTGATTTCGATTCGTTGCAAACATAATCACTCCGGACAAAAAATTAGTCACACGAATACATGATAGCCTTGATATGCCGCAATTTCTTCAACTATACCACATTCAGATGAAGTCATTTTGGGGAACAGGTCCCGAACAGCTTCCAAAATTCGGGAATCTTAACCACTACGTTTCATTTGTTGTTAAAAGTTCCAAATAGTCGCAGACGTCCGGCCGCTGTGGCCGAGTGGTTCTAGGCGCTTCAGTCCGGAACCACGCTCCGGTTGCAAGTTCGAATCCTGCATCGGGCATGGATGTGTATGATGTCCTTAGGTTAGTTAGGTTTAAGCAGTTCTAAGTCTAGGGGACTGACAACCTCAGATGTTAAGACCTATAGTGCTTAGAGCCATCTGAACCAAGTAGCAGACGTTTTCTACGGGAATCAGTTCGGCTGATTTAGCCGGCAAGTCTAGGTGCGGCAGGGTGTCCCGTTGTTCGCCAAACCAGGAACGCATGACCGCAAGTCCGTGAACACGGCTGTTGTCATATTAGAAGAGAGGAGCGGCCATAGCGAATTATCACGAAGACGTGGACGGAAGAGTAATACAGGGTGATTCAAAAAGAATACCGCAACTTTAAAAATGTGTATTTAATGAAAGAAACATAATATAACCTTCTGTTATACATCATTACAAAGAGTATTTAAAAAGGTTTCTTTTTCACTCAAAAACAAGTTCAGAGATGTTCAATATGGCCCCCTCCAGACACTCGAGCAATATCAACCCGATGCTCCAACTCGTTCCACACTCTCTGTAGCATATCAGGCGTAACAGTTTGGATAGCTGCTGTTATTTCTCGTTTCAAATCATCAATGGTGGCTGGGAGAGGTGGCCGAAACACCATATCCTTAACATACCCCCATAAGAAAAAATCGCAGGGGGTAAGATCAGGGCTTCTTGGAGGCCAGTGATGAAGTGCTCTGTCACGGGCTGCCTGGCGGCCGATCCATCGCCTCCGGTAGTTAACGTTCAGGCAGTTACGGACAGATAAGTGCCAATGTGGTGGCGCTCCATCCTGCTGAAATATGAATTGTTGTGCTACTTGTTCGAGCTGAGGGAACAGCCAATTCTCTAACATCTCCAGATACTGTAGTCCAGTTACAGTAGCACCTTCGAAGAAAAAGGGACCAAAAACTTTATTGTCTGAAATGGCACAGAAAACGTTCACCTTAGGCGAGTCACGTTCATACTGAGTTGTTTCCCGCGGATTCTGTCGTCGATTCACTTCTGCCGTACTCAATAACACAAAAAGCTTTCTGTTGAGCGGTCGCCATCTTAGCATCAACTGACGCTGACGCCTAGTCAACAGCGCCTCAAGCGAACAAATGTACAACTAAATGAAACTTTATAGCTCCCTTAATTCGCCGACATATAATGCTTAGGTCTGCCTTTTGTCGTTGCAGAGTTTTAAATTCCTAAAGTTGTGGTATTTTTTTTTAATCACCCTGTACTTTGTCGCCGACAATGTTGAAATAAACATCTTGGCTCATGTACAAGGTATCTAAATGAGTGGACCGAAATCATAACGCGGAAAATGCCCCCAAACACCACAGAACCACTACCAGCTTGGACTATGGCCTCCACACACTGCAGATTAAATGTCTCATTGGACCATCGGTGCATTCGACACCTTGAATCATTTGAATACGAGGCAAAACGTACCTCCAAGACATACTGCCCAGCTCTATGCGAGCCTTTTTCGAGGTCCCCTGCATACTGTTTGCTTTGTAACGTTCGCTTGAAATATGTCTGAAGTGGATCTGCATTCACTGAAATTTGCTGTTGCGACTGAAACCGACTGTCGTTGAGAAGGCGAACTCTCGTCTCCGCTCCCTGTGGTTTCGTTCTTCTGACGAGTCGTGCGGAGTGGCCAGTGCAGTCTCAGGCGTCTTGTCACGGACTACGCGGCTCCCCTCTCCGGAGGTTCGAGTTCTGGTTCAAATGGCTCTGAGCACTATGGGACTTAATATCTGAGGTCATCAGTCCCCTAGAACTTAGAACTACTTAAACCTAACTAACCTAAGGACATCACACACATCTAAGCCCAAGGCAGGATTCGAACCTGCGACCGTAGCGTTCGCGCAGTTCCAGACTGAAGGGTTCGAGTTCTCCCTAGGGCATGGGCGTGTATGTCGTTCCTAGCGTAAGTTAGTTTAAGTAGTGTGTAAGTCTAGAGACCGGTGATCTCAGCAGTTTGGTGTCTTAGGAATCCACACACATTTTTCTTCTGACGACCACTGTACTTACCCCGTATTACATGGCTGCGAGTGGTACATCATGCCTTGCAGACACACATTTAGCAGTCCGCGGTGACACATGAAAACCTGCAGAACTTTAGTCAGGCCGTGGTCATGGCCATATCCATACACGACAGCTCCTTCCTCTTACTCTGTCACGTCAGTTCGTCGACCCAGCGAACGAGTGGCACATAGCCTACACAGTACTTCACTGCCTCGAGTTACGTCAGCAGTGGACAGTCGCACGACCGTCTGTTACGAGTGTCGTCCAGTAAACAGTGTCACATAATTTTTTCTCGGAACATGTTTATTCTTAAAACAAAAAATTTTATGTATTAAGTCCAAAAAGCTGTTTCTTTTATTGAGATGTTTATTTAATCACGATGGGCCTGTTTCAGCACTATTGCCATCATCAGGCGATCTGCAAGTAATGGTTTTATTATATATTATTTTCTAGTGCAGACTGTAGCCTACTTGTCATATATGAGATTGACAACTATACGTTTATGGAATTCTTAACGTACCTATAACATCGCTGGTTCGTCACTTAAGCGTTTTTCTTATGTTTTAAAGTTATTTTATGACGTAGCTTTCATAGGCTATAACTTCCAACAAATATAGGCTATGAAAGCTACATCATAAAATAACTTTAAAAGACGTAAGAAAAACGCATAAGTGACGAACCACCAATATAACTTTCTTTTTACACAACCTGATTATTTCAAAATATATAACCATAAAATTTTCTTTAAGAAAATGAACAAATTTCCAAAATGTTTTTGAATTCAAATCTTAAGTTGAATAAGCTTTTACAAGGAAATCTGAAGTGCTGTACTGCAAAACAGCAAACAATATGACAGTGATTACAAGGCGGCCGGACCTGCAGCCCAAGTGAAACAGCGGTGTTTACTGCCGCGCTGGACACGGTCTGTCTTATTAAATGGCCTTCTGCAACACATGAAAACTACATAAGCGCCACTGATCACAAGCGTGATTTAATTGCTCAAAGCAGGTGACGTAACTTTTAATTTCAAAGCTGTATGTCGAAAAGTTCGGGGTTAAGATGCGCACCTGTGCATAAAGGTTAAACAGATTAGGAAACAATATGACAATGATAAAGCTTACTTCAAAGCAACCAACCTCTTACTTTCAAATGGCAACCAAGGTGCGACTGGATCCCAACCCGTCCCTTCTGACAGTTTTATTTTGACTAAAGCGCTGGTGACAGTTGGCTGTTGATATTTTCAGAGTTAATCTGGTTGTCAGTTATTAAGACCGCTCTGAAGGAAGGTCTTAAAACATTACTAGTGAACACTTATTACAAGAGAACCCACTCGGCGGAACCACAAGATCCAGCTAAAATACACCAATAGTGACCCGATCTTTCAAACACAGAAATGAACAGCTTAGTACAACTGGTTGTTCAGGTTATAACTAATGACTAAGAAATGCAATTACAATCTAATAATTGAACCGATTAACATCTAAATCTAACCACAAGGCCCTCTTTTGTTTAAAGGCAACTTGTGCCTTAGTACAATTTTTCCGGATGTACACTCCTGGAAATTGAAATAAGAACACCGTGAATTCATTGTCCCAGGAAGGGGAAACTTTATTGACACATTCCTGGGGTCAGATACATCACATGATCACACTGACAGAACCACAGGCACATAGACACAGGCAACAGAGCATGCACAATGTCGACACTAGTACAGTGTATATCCACCTTTCGCAGCAATGCAGGCTGCTATTCTCCCATGCAGACCATCGTAGAGATGCTGGATGTAGTCCTGTGGAACGGCTTGCCATGCCATTTCCACCTGGCGCCTCAGTTGGACCAGCGTTCGTGCTGGACGTGCAGACCGCGTGAGACGACGCTTCATCCAGTCCCAAACATGCTCAATGGGGGACAGATCCGGAGATCTTGCTGGCCAGGGTAGTTGACTTACACCTTCTAGAGCACGTTGGGTGGCACGGGATACATGCGGACGTGCATTGTCCTGTTGGAACAGCAAGTTCCCTTGCCGGTCTAGGAATGGTAGAACGATGGGTTCGATGACGGTTTGGATGTACCGTGCACTATTCAGTGTCCCCTCGACGATCACCAGTGGTGTACGGCCAGTGTAGGAGATCGCTCCCCACACCATGATGCCGGGTGTTGGCCCTGTGTGCCTCGGTCGTATGCAGTCCTGATTGTGGCGCTCACCTGCACGGCGCCAAACACGCATACGACCATCATTGGCACCAAGACAGAAGCGACTCTCATCGCTGAAGACGACACGTCTCCATTCGTCCCTCCATTCACGCCTGTCGCGACACCACTGGAGGCGGGCTGCACGATGTTGGGGCGTGAGCGGAAGACGGCCTAACGGTGTGCGGGACCGTAGCCCAGCTTCATGGAGACGGTTGCGAATGGTCCTCGCCGATACCCCAGGAGCAACAGTGTCCCTAATTTGCTGGGAAGTGGCGGTGCAGTCCCCTACGGCACTGCGTAGGATCCTACGGTCTTGGCGTGCATCCGTGCGTCGCTGCGGTCCGGTCCCAGGTCGACGGGCACGTGCACCTTCCGCCGACCACTGGCGACAACATCGATGTACTGTGGAGACCTCACGCCCCACGTGTTGAGCAATTCGGCGGTACGTCCACCCGGCCTCCCGCATGCCCACTATACGCCCTCGCTCAAAGTACGTCAACTGCACATACGGTTCACGTCCACGCTGTCGCGGCATGCTACCAGTGTTAAAGACTGCGATGGAGCTCCGTATGCCACGGCAAACTGGCTGACACTGACGGCGGCGGTGCACAAATGCTGCGCAGCTAGCGCCATTCGACGGCCAACACCGCGGTTCCTGGTGTGTCCGCTGTGCCGTGCGTGTGATCATTGCTTGTACAGCCCTCTCGCAGTGTCCGGAGCAAGTATGGTGGGTCTGACACACCGGTGTCAATGTGCTCTTTTTTCCATTTCCAGGAGTGTATTTACAACCAGGAGCTGATTCATTAGCACATTAATGATCGGGTACAAACCAGGCAATATAATAGCGGGACAAATTTTCAAACGACAGTTAGTGTCTTAGTACAGTACTACGGCCTATGTTTACGACCAAAGAGCCGACCGAGTAAAACTCTGAGGTTAGGGAACAAACCAGAAAATAATGAGGAGGGCAGGTAGACAATGACACAAATCACCACGACGATTAAAGAATGTTACTCCCCTTTCAGGGAGAGCATAAGGGAACAATTGACAGGAATGGGGGAAAGAAATACAGTAGAAGAAGAATGGGTAGCTCTGAGGGATGAAGTAGTGAAGGCAGCAGAGGATCATGTAGGTAAAAAGACGAGGGCTAATAGAAATCCTTGGGTAACAGAAGAAATATTGAATTTAATTGATGAAAGGAGAAAATATAAAAATGCAGTAAATGAAGCAGGCAAAAGGGAATACAAACGTCTCAAAAATGTGATCGACAGAAAGTGCAAAATGGCTAAGCAGGGATGGCTAGAGGACAAATGTAAGGATGTAGAGGCTTGTCTCACTAGGGGTAAGATAGATACTGCTGCCAGGAAAATTAAAGAGACCTTTGGAGAGAAGAGAACCACTTGTATGAATATCAAGAGCTCAGATGGCAACCCAGTTCTAAGCAAAGAAGGGAAGGCAGAAAGGTGGAAGGAGTATATAGAGGGTTTATACAAGGGCGATGTACTTGAGGACAATATTATGGAAATGGAAGAGGATGTAGATGAAGACGAAATGGGTGATACGATACTGCGTGAAGAGTTTGACAGAGCACTGAAAGACCTGAGTCGAAACAAGGCACCGGGAGTTGACAACATTCCATTAGAACTACTGATGGCCTTGGGAGAGCCAGTCATGACAAAACTCTACCATCTGGTGAGCAAGATGTATGAGACAGGCGAAATACCCTCAGACTTCAAGAAGAATATAATAATTCCAATCCCAAAGAAAGCAGGTGTTGACAGATGTGAAAATTACCGAACTATCAGTTTAATAAGTCACAGCTGCAAAATACTAACGCGAATTCTTTACAGACGAATGGAAAAACTGGTAGAAGCGGACCTCGGGGAAGATCAGTTTGGATTCCGTAGAAATGTTGGAACACGTGAGGCAATACTAACCTTACGACTTATCTTAGAAGAAAGATTAAGGAAAGCAAACCTACGTTTCTAGCATTTGTAGACTTAGAGAAAGCTTTTGACAACGATAACTGGAATACTCTCTTTCAAATTCTGAAGGTGGCAGGGGTAAAATACAGGGAGTGAAAGGCTATTTACAATTTGTACAGAAACCAGATGGCAGTTATAAGAGTCGAGGGGCATGAAAGGGAAGCAGTGGTTGGGAAAGGAGTGAGACAGGGTTGTAGCCTCTCCCCGATGTTATTCAATCTGTATATTGAGCAAGCAGTAAAGGAAACAAAAGAAAAATTCGGAGTAGGTATTAAAATTCATGGAGAAGAAGTAAAAACTTTGAGGTTCGCCGATGACATTGTAATTCTGTCAGAGACAGCAAAGGACTTGGAAGAGCAGTTGAACGGAATGGACAGTGTCTTGAAAGGATGATATAAGATGAACATCAACAAAAGCAAAACGAGGATAATGGAATGTAGTCAAATTAAATCGGGTGATGCTGAGGGGATTAGATTAGGAAATGAGACACTTAAAGTAGTAAAGGAGTTTTGCTATTTAGGGAGTAAAATAACTGATGATGGTCGAAGTAGAGAGGATATAAAATGTAGACTGGCAATGGCAAGGAAATCGTTTCTGAAGAAGAGAAGTTTGTTAACATCGAGTATAGATTTAAGTGTCAGGAAGTCGTTTCTGAAAGTATTTGTATGGAGTGTAGCCATGTATGGAAGTGAAACATGGACGATAACCAGTTTGGACAAGAAGAGAATAGAAGCTTTCGAAATGTGGTGCTACAGAAGAATGCTGAAGATAAGGTGGGTAGATCACGTAACTAATGAGGAGGTATTGAATAGGATTGGGGAGAAGAGAAGTTTGTGGCACAACTTGACTAGAAGAAGGGATCGGTTGGTAGGACATGTTTTGAGGCATCAAGGGATCACAAATTTAGCATTGGAGGGCAGCGTGGAGGGTAAAAATCGTAGAGGGAGACCAAGAGATCAATACACTAAGCAGATTCAGATGGATGTAGGTTGCAGTAGGTACTGGGAGATGAAGAAGCTTGCACAGGATAGAGTAGCATGGAGAGCTGCATCAAACCAGTCTCAGGACTGAAGACCACAACAACAACAAACTCCCCTTTATTAGCAAATAGTTCCATAGATCTACGGCGCATCGCAGCGGATACTGTTTGGTGCCGATGAAAGCCACGTAGAAGAGGGCAGCCAGGCCACGAACGGTCGTCCGACACGAATGTTGCCAACCAACCGACGGAATGTCAGCCTCCTGCTTGTAACCGACGCTGACCCCGGTGAAGTACTCCTTTATCTTCGCTCTGCGCAGGCCCTCGGCGCAGCTCGTGGCTTCGGCCGCTCGGACTTCGTGACCACCTCTTGTCGCGACGCTGCCGTCAATCCTCAAACTTCGTCCCCCTCTCTCGGACCAGAAACCCCTGTATACATATCGGCAAGCAAAGACCTTCTAAGGGAACAGTCTACAGATACCAACACTTCCTCATGGATATTGGCAATGGAGCCGCAAGAGGGGTAGTCGATACTGGACCTGAGGCAGTGGCGCCAGACAGAACAGTCTACTAACTCAATGGCGCCACAGCTCAAATATCAGTCAACATTTCTTTACATATACTATTTTTCTACACCCTCTTCAACATGTTCCATGCACTGACGCCACGCGCTTACGCACGGATTCCCTGTTGGTAAAAGCTCTTGCCCATGTTTTCTCTACATGAATTGCGTTTCCGAAACTTTGAACATCACCGTCTGGACTTCGTGTTTCGGGACGACAAAAGCACACTTGCAAGATAGAAGCCCCAGTAATCTAGCCAGCACGAAACTTTGGCCCATAATTCTGTTATGACGCAGTTATGGCCTTCCGAATGTACAGCTTTCGAACTTTGCAGGTGGCGGTCATCGCCAATTTTCTGATTTCTCCGATACTGCTCATATCTGGTAATACTGTCCGTAAATTAAAACTGTCTTATTGGCCAGACTGTGTGCGCCATTAATTAGAGCAACGTTTCAAGTAAGAGTTCTCATTATAGCAAGCTTGTACGTGGTGCTCTGGCATATGCATACCTTTTAAAAATTTTTGGCTAATTGTACTTATTTTGGTGGGCAGCCCTCTGTAATTTTGTTATAGCAGTTGTTTTAACGTTAATGGGTATCCGGGATGGTCTGTTGCCTGTTTTTGAATTTTTTTATGTTTATTGTAACGCCTTGGTATTTTTGTGCGATTGAGAGGCTGCCAGTTTGTCACTGAATTAAATTACCTTCTATTTTGTAACGCAGTGCTCCTTTAAGCTTCAACATAGATTGTAAAATTATTTTTTTCTAATATGTTAGTAAATGAAAGTTTTAGTGATTATGGTCACTCACAGCTCAAATCAGCTCTACTACTCCATATTGCGTACATATGTTAATGGCTGTAAAACAAAAAAAAATTGGAACATTAAGTACTGTATGAGCTTCGCACGTCTACATCATCTACTGTGAGAGATTGAGCAGAGTTTTATTTTAAGGATATGACAAATATTATGTCCATTGAGTTTACTTGAGGAGCAATACCTTTGCAATCCTTATTGGTGCTCGAGTGGTGGAAGTCTTGCGCTTAGATCAGTTTCCGTCCGTGCAGATCTATTTGAATGGCACTTCTTGCAATATTTTCTAATCTTTGGCAAGACAATGAAATGTGTGTGGAAATTTATAGATTGTTCTTTCAACAAATTGTATTGTGAACAGATAACGTGCGTAGGAACTTTGACGGAATGTGTTTGGTCTCCGGTGCAGACTGTATGCCTTTATCTGTGTTTTTACCACATGACATATTCTCCTATTTTAGGGAATGATAAGATGGAAAAGGAATAAACGGCAGGCCTGACTAACACTTTTGGTCGGTACGTAATCTTCACATTCTGTAAAAATGGTACGAAAAAGCATGAGACATAAACATAAAAAATTTAGTCTTATCTAAGAGTAAAAAGTATTGCAAGAAATGCTACTCGGGGCCATGTGTAGGGAAGATGGGTTAGATCTGAAAGCAGGCCTTGTAGAACTTGACCGCTGCTCCAGATAACAAGACCTTCCCACCTCATCTACGTCAGATAGAAATCTGATCTAACTTTTCGACTTCTCGGAGACAATTTCTATTCGGTTGCGGGTCTAATATCTGTTGGTAAAATTACCTCATCCTGGTGTGTTCTATCGATTCCGCCTGCTCCGAAAAGAATGACGCGATATGATCTTCGAGTACGATTTTTCGGATTCGAAAACTTAGTGCCCTACACGCTTTCTCAGGGTTACTGCCGAGTGATATCTGGCTAGTTGTCGATACACAGCGCAGTGGTTGGCTTGCAAGACTATCCTCTCCGTGTTAGACTGTTTGATAGAAAAATACTCACCATACTTGTTAACGAAGTGCAAAATTATTGAAACAGATGCCGTCACTGGTTGTGAGTGACTAAAAAAATTCATACAGTTTGATTGTACAGCTAATTTCGTAAGACATTTCCAGTCTTGTAACGTATGATTGTGGACTGAGATTCGTACACCTATGGACAGACTGTATTGGAGAACAGATCCAGTACTTTGTATATCCATCCAGGTTACAAGGCATTCCTGCAGTCGTGCATAAAGGCGGTTGTCGATATGTCGGATGTCATCTTTGGAGATACTCTCTGCTCCCACGTGTAACAGATACTCAAGGTATACTAACAATTACACAGAGCAAACCAGCTGCTGCCTCATAATGGCTCTAGTCCGGGCAAAGTGTTGACGTTTGATGAGTGCGCATAACTCTTAGTGTTGTATGCGATCTCGACGAGAGGAACTTTCTGGTAGACAAACTTTGTGCCGACTACTAGTAGAACGAAAAACCTTGCCTTTCGCAGGCAATGCTCTTACCGACTGAGCTATCCAAGCAGACTGATAGTGCCATCACACCAATTTCATGCTTCCCCCCCCCCCCCAATCCCAAACACCCGCCAAAATAATATTCACTCGTTACTGAATGGCAATAAGTAAAATTAGTTCCTCAGTTTAAATCAGTAATCATTCACACTGCAAATGCAGCCGAACTAAAGCGCTTCATTCATTCGAAAGTATGGGCTTTCCAGGTAAAATTTATGATCTACGTGTAGTCTTAAAAATGTAACACTTTCTGTTCCTTGTATTTCATTGTTTTTTTTTTCCTTTAGCGTGTGGTGTTCTACGAGAAATACTTAAGCTTATGTACTGAGTCTTGTTAGAATTTAATGATAATCCATTTGTCTTGAACCATCTGTTTCTAACGTTTCTTTAGTTGCGTTTTCAGTAAGGAGACCGGCACTGCCTTTCATTCCTGTGTTTGTATCATCTGCAAAAAGGAGAAAATTCTGATAATGTAAGTGGAATATCATTTATATCCGATCCATCCGCTACATTTGCACTGACATGGTTCCGAACTATGTAATCACTGGATGTATGAATTAAAAAAACGCCTTCAGTCACAACTTTTCATGTTTTGTTAAATACACGATGCATTTCGGACCCTGTGGGTCCATCATCAGGTGTAATTTCTCTTAACACATAATTTATCTCTTCTCTTGAATGACGTGAAATGCAAGTTCCTGTCGCGAAATCTTTTCGGAGTCAGCTTCAAATGCTCTAAAAGAACATAGCCTCCCTCCAGGTATTCCCACTTGCGTTCCCGAAGCACCTCCGTAATACCTGCGTGTTGTTCCAACTTACCAGCAACGAATCTATCAACTCGCCTTTGAATTGCTGCGATGTCTTCCGTTAATACGGAAACAACTTGAGCAGTACTAGAGAATGCAGTCTCCTTTACTGATGAGCCACATTTTCCTAAAATTCTTCCAATAAACCAAAGTCGACCATTCACCTTCCCTCCTACAGTCCTCACACGATCGTTCCACTTCATATCGCGTTGCAACGTTACGCCCGGATATTTAAAAGATGTGACTGTGTCAGACACCACACTACTAATGCTGTATTTGAACATTATGGGTTTGTTTTTCCTGCTCATCCGCACTAACTTAAATTTTTGTACATTTAGAGACAGTTGCCATTCCTCACATCAACTAGAAATTTTGTCTGTCACCTCGTATCCTCCTACAGTCACTCAACGACGATACCTTCCCGTACATCATAGCATCATCAGTAAGGAACCGCAGATTGCTGAAGCTTATGTACATAGCAAATAATGGCACTCGTACCATACTCCCCTGGGGCACTCCTGGCAATACTCTCGTCTCTGATGAACATTTGCAGACGAGGACAAAGCCCTGGGTTCTGTTAATTAAGAAGTCTTCGAGCTACACACACATGTGGGAAGCTATTACACATGCTCCTTCCTTTAAGAGTCTTCAGTGGAACACCGTGTCAAATGCGTTTCGGAAATCTAGAAATAAGGAAGCTCTTCATCCAGGGTTTGCAATGTATCATGAAAGAAAAGGGCAAGCTGAGTTTCGCACGAGCAATACTCTCTGCTCATAAAACGGTGCTGATTCGTCGGCACAAGCTTTTCCCATTCAAGGAAATTTAATATATTCAGATTGAGAATATGTTCTAGAATTATGCCTCAAACGACGTTAGTGATCACTGGTCTGTAGTTTTGCGGGTCCGTCCTATTGCCCTTCTTATATACAGGACGCATCTGTGCTTGTTTCTGGTCGCTTGGGAGTTTGCTCTGGGGGAGAGATTCGCAACAAATGTAAGCTAAATTAGAGACCAATGCCGCAGAATACTCTTTGTAAAACTGAATTGGGATTCGATCTGGACTTTGTTTTCAACTCCTTCAGTTGTTTCTCTGCACCAGGGATGGCTATTAATATGTTCTCCAAACGGGAGTTCATGAGTTGTTCAAACGACGGTATGTTTGGGCTTTCCACCTGTGTGGACGATTTCTTAAACGTGAAATTTAAAATTTCTGCTTCCCTTCTGCTATCTTCAAGTGTCACACCAGACGACTTAACGAGTGACTGGGTAGAAGCCTTAGATGCACTTAGCGATTTTACATAGGACCAGATGTTTTGCTAAGGTATGACGGTGGTAATTGTATGCTTCGTGCATTGATCTTTTTAGAAACGCACGGATGTCTTCTAACTTTCGCCTGTCGTCACTTTCGCGTTCTCTTTTGCACCGAGAGGGCATCCGTCGCTTCATGCAACGTGGAGGCATATTTTCCACTTCCGTCGCACTCTGCGCTCTCCTTGTCACTGTCTTTGGCTCCATTTTGTAGGAGATAACAAAGGTACAGTTTCCAGCGTTTTGTGTCATTGGCTGGCCACCAACTTGCCAACCACCTTGCACGGATTCCAGATAGAAATGAAATTCGGTTTGAGAGAGCTTATTGCATAGTTCCGTCCACAATGCTTTGAAAACAGAAATATTATGTAGGTAAAAAACTGATTCTGAATTATTTGCTTCATTTCTGTTAATAGCTAAAGCCCAACAATTTCTACCATAATGAACTGGAATATATAACTTTACCCTACCTACACCAAACAGAAGTCTCTGATAACTTTCGCGTCCAGCCAAAAGTACTGGTTAGACGAGCAGTCTGTCAGACATGGCAGCATGTCATGCACATGGCTGCATAGTACCAAAACGTCCCACATTTTCTGACATTATTTGATATATTTCTTGTGGTTTATCTTCCGAAACTTACTGTGGTTCCTTTAAAGCAACCAGTTCGAGTTCCACCATGACAAATTTCGCCGTTATTGAGTACACTTCGCCTGATATCGTTCACCATGCATCAGCGACACTATGTATCTGGACGCCTCTTAAGTGGCTGCAGTTCACGTACCCACGCTACTGACTATTGTGTCATGATGCATTTTCATAGTATTGGCAAACTGAAGCTGGCAACCTCAACCAGACGATTAAACCAAGAGACGGAGAAGAAAGCACGGAATGAACAAGCATGTGGGACCGAAATCGGACGTGGCCTTGGTGAATGGCCCATCCCGACGTAATCGCTGGAACTAATTTACATGAATAGTGGAAAATCGAAAACATATAAACTGATCATAGATCCCAACTCCGTTACTAGCTATCTCATTCCGTGGCGCAGCTGAGGAGGACGCCTATACAGACGACAAAATGTTGGAGAGTGTTCTTAGGAACCGAACCTGGGACCTAGGCGCCATTTACCAAAGACGCCAGCCACCTGGACCAAAGGGCCGGATGAGGCAGGAAAAGCAATGCGTGAGAGAGGTCCTTAAACTTTCGAGCGTCCAGATGCGATGTGCGAATTACCAATAACGTGTCTTACGTGTTTAAAGCATGGGATGAGACGTAGCGATCTTTTGGAACAATAGTGTGTAAATTTCCAGGAATTATGACTTTTCTTCAGTTGTTCCCACTACCATTGCGAACGCTATAAAAGAGTAGGGCCGACTGGCTTTTATAAGGGTCATGGTATTTTCCTTTAAATCCTTACAGAAGAAAAAAAGATTAAACTGTCACGTTTGTTCGACGACCAGATTATCAGAGACGGAACGAAAACTGTATCGGATAGAGATACGTTAGGAAATCGCCCATGGGATTTTCAAAGGAACTATTCCAACCTTAAGAGGTCTGCGGGAACCACAGACTACCGAAATCTGTTATAGTCAGGCAGGGAGATGAACCTTGCTTCTGCAGAATTCGAGTTTATTGCCCTAACGCTGTGATTTATGTGCCCTCGGGCGAGTCAGTATCATGGTACAAACGCTGTGCACACTCATTAGCACGAATTAACCATACTTCCATTACCAAGTAAAGAGTGGAAACGTAATAAAGTACTTTTACAGAGAAACAAGGTAGCTGTCTCGAAACTTTGTTTCATTTGCTTTGCCGGTTCTAGCCATGTAATTACAATTGCGAATCACTGCTGCCAAGTGTACCTACATGATTAAGAAACCCAGTAATGACTGGTGTCACTTGCAAAATCCCTCTCAAACGATTTAAGGGTTTCTTGAGACCATCCTCGGACCACACTAACAACGTGCTTTGCCTAAATCTCTTAAGGGGAAGGCCACGGCTCCTTATCTTACTTTATCTGAGCTATGGGTCGCCTATAATGATTTATTTGTAAAATTGTAGCCCGTCCTGTAGTTACAGAAGTTTAAAACAAAATCGTGTCTCTAATCTATTTCCACCTATATTTTGGGTTCTGAACCTGATTGTATTCAGTACACATAAATTACGAATAATAATGTCGTGAATCACAAAGAAATGTGTTTTATTAGCTCATTAGAAGCATTTTAGACACTGTGCATTAGGTGCAAATCGTTCAACAAATTATTTACGTCTACTGTTACCATGTCGACGTAGTTCAAACCAATGACAATTTACACCTACAAATACACAAAAGTAAGACAAAAAATAGGCATAATAATGAAGAGGAGGAAATACATGTTAGTATATTTCACCTAGGCTCTATTTCACAAAAACAGCTAACATGTTTTTTTTTTAAAAAAAGAGACATATACCAATTGCGTCCTGCAGTAAGAGTAAGTTACGACACCTATACGTCCACAGCACAAAATTACATTCCCAAAAATTCAACAATAGTGGGTTATGTAAAATATCAAACGTCAGCTGTCCTGTCTACCATGTCGGGAAAATAGGCAGGTTTCAAAACTCGATTCCAAGAACTTACGAATGATTTAAACACTTCGAAAGATTAGCCATTGCACAGTATATGCTCCAACTTAAACAAGTTATCAACAAGATTCAAAACGATCTGGTAGTATTACACAGTGAACTCAATGTCTGTTGGAGCAAATGAAATTATACCTACAGAAAATCATGAAGCCTGTATCCATGGTAAATGACAAGCAGATTTCCCTAGCCATACTTATTTTAGTATTCTTAAAGATATTTAGTACCTTACATATCTCAAATTATTTAATAGCCCTGACATACGACAATACGTAATAAGCTTTGCCTTTGTTCGCCTAATATTATACTGGACTATTATGCGTTTTGAGGTGCACAAAGAACTATGCGTATTGAGTAACGCGATGTGCAATTACAGAATGTGTAAATGAGCTTTTAATGCCATGACAGCGTTAAAAACGTTCGTCTTCGACCTTTTGGCGAGTTTTTCATTGTTTCTCTTCTTACCTGTTGCCTGATTTGCAGATTTCTAGATTTAACTTCCTCTCTACAGGTACGTAGATCACCCATCATCTCGCTCAAGAGCAGACGTACATCTACTTCTACATACATACTCCGCAATCCACCATACGGTGCGTGGCGGAGGGTACCTCGTACCACGACTAGCATCTTCTCTCCCTGTTCCACTCCCAAACAGATCGAGGGAAAAATGACTGCCTATATGCCTCTGTACGAGCCCTAATCTCTCTTATCTTATCTTTGTGGTCTTTCCGCGAAATGTAAGTTGGCAGCAGTAAAACTGTACCGCAGTCAGCCGCAAATGCTGGTTCTCTAAATTTCCTCAGTAGCGAGTCACGAAAAGAACGCCTCCTTTCCTCTAGAGACTCCCACCCGAGTTCCTGAAGCATTTCCGTAACACTCGCGTTTGATCAAACCTACCAGTAACAAATCTAGCAGCCCGCCTCTGAATCGCTTCATGTCCTCCCTCAATCCGACCTGATAGGGATCCCAAACGCTTGAGCAGTACTCAAGAATAGGTCATATTAGTATTTTATAAGCGGTCTCCTTTACAGATGAACCACATCTTCCCAAAATTCTACCAATGAACCGAAGGCGACTATCCGCCTTCCCCACAAATGCCATTGCATGCTTGTCCCACTTCATCTCGCTCTGAAATGTTACGCTCAAATATTTAATCGACGTGACTGTGTCAAACGCTACACTAATAGTGGAGTATTCAAACATTACAGGGTTCTTTTACCTATTCATCTGAATTAATTAACATTTATCTATATTTAGAGTTAGCTGCCATTCTTTACACCAATCACAAATCCTGTCCAAGTCATCTTGTACCCTCCTACAGTCACTCAACGACGATAACTCCGCTTACACCACAGCATCATCAGCAAAGAGCCGTACATTGCTATCCACCCTATCCAAAAGATCATTTATGTAGATAGAAAACAACAGCGGACCTACCACAAACAGTATGTTAGACGATTTACACCCGATGATGGACCAAAGGGCCCAGCATGGATCGTGTCATTTAATAACTGAAATTAAATTGTGACTGGAAGCACTATTGCTCGTACTTCTAAGTTCTTACTGTAACCATATCTAGGTTACTTCATAATGTGTTAGCCGTCCGGTGTGGCCGTGCGGTTCTAGGCGCTTCAGTCTGGAACCGCGTGACCGCTACGGTCGCAGGTTCGAATCCTGCCTCGGGCATGGATGTGTGTGATGTCCTTAGGTTAGTCAGGTTTAAGTAGTTCTAAGTTCTAGGAGACTGATGACCACAGATGTTAAGTCCCATAGTGCTCAGAGTCATTTGAACCATCATAATGTGTTATGATGGAAACAGTGCCGCGATGCAACAACAGTGGCAGCATCTAAGCCTTTCTGTCGGAGGATTACGTGTGTCCGTGTGTGTGTGTGTGTGTGTGTGTGAGAGAGAGAGAGAGAGAGAGAGAGAGAGACAGAGAGAGAGAGTGAGGTGGGGGGGGATCGACGCTGGGCAGCGACCCGCGGCGAGCTCTCGATGCCAGTGAGGAACAACAAGTTTTTGCCGGCGTCGCATGGCCTGTGACGGAGGCGGCGCGCGGATGATTTATTCGCGCAGCGGCGGCCTCCGTCCCCTGCCGCAGCCTGCCATTAGCCGGGCGCTCGCGGATTTAACGGCGGCGCGCCGCTCAGATCTGGGTCAACGCGCGCCGCGCGTGCTCAAACGGCCGTCCGTCTGCCGGCGCGTCGCATCGGCCCTCCGGCGCAGATTCACTCGAGAGGGTATCCGGTCGCACGCCACGTGCCGCCGCTCTGCCGGTACCGGCTCAAAGTAACCCGGCGGAGTCGCTCCCTACGTCCACGCGTATCCCTTACCTCTTTCTAAAGCTGCATACCTCTTACCTCTTTCTAAAGCTGCATACCTCTTACCTCTTTCTAAGCAACTTGTTAACAGCTGGTAAGCTCGGATGTTGGTCACAGGAACAACTTTTACATACGGCGAAATTGCGTTTGGTGGGATATGCTGAAACGTACGTGTTATGAAGAGTTAAAGAATGCGTGAACACTAGAAATTGTGGGGATAAACTTGATACAGCAAAACATCTGTATCAACTGTATCATAGGAACAGTTGAGCTATATGTCAGATAAATGGGAAGAGGCAATTCGTGGAAAGGATTGGAAATGTAAATGTCAACTCATACAATTTGATGGATAGTTTTATGATACCAACAGGGTCCTTCTACAAGAGCAGAGGATTTCGGGTGCATTTTTGGAAGGATTGCCAACCAATAGCCGGCCGAAGTGGCCGTGCGGTTAAAGGCGCTGCAGTCTGGAACCGCAAGACCGTTACGGTCGCAGGTTCGAATCCTGCCTCGGGCATGGATGTTTGTGATGTCCTTAGGTTAGTTAGGTTTAACTAGTTCTAAGTTCTAGGGGACTAATGACCTCAGCAGTTGAGTCCCATAGTGCTCAGAGCCATTTGAACCATTTTGAACCAACCAATATGTCAAGCAAATTTCAGACAGAGTTGCCAGAGAGCTTATTGTTGTAGACGCACAAGTGGTTTATGGGTAGCGTCTTTGATTACTATTCAAAACGTTCTTGGTCCCGGGTTCGATACCTCCCATCACTTTAGGGGGGTAGGACGTCAAATGGGCCGACATGGAGCAGGAGAGTCATCACAGGACATTTTAATTTCTACTGTCTATACTTTTACAAATAAATTCATAAAACTTTGTCACAATGACCAGGAAGTATTGAGGACTCACACTCATCGTAGTGGAAGTTCAAAACGTAGCAAAATACCTTTTTTTACATGTGAAATTTCATCATTTCTTCACTTATTGCTGGCTGCATTTGTTGCTATAGGTACACGTTTCTTCCTAAGTAAGAGATTCTTCGATGAATTTTTCATAGCATACAAACAGTAGTAATTTATTAAAAACCTGTGGAAAAAATTGAGATAATGAACTATAAAACTTGATTTTTTTCTAAGCATGAAGTTTAAAATGTAAAAGTTCATTCGTTTTTTCATAAATTAAATAACTTCTAGAGCTTCATACGGTTGTAACTATGGTTTGTATGCTGTGCAAAAGTCATCGAAGAATCTCTCTTACTTAGGATTAAAAGTGTACCTATAGCAACAAATCCGGACTGCCAAGGGGAGGTCTCCATGAGAAAAAGATCTAATAACCAACGAAAGGATAACGATCTGTGAGTCGGGGCGTGGAATGTCAGAAGTTTGAACGTGATGGGGGAGCTAGATAATCTAGAAAGGGAAATGCTAAAGCCTAATCTAGATATAATTCAGGATAGTTAAATAAAATAGAAAGAAGACAAGAATTTCTAGTCAGATGACTATAGGGTAACATCAAATGCAGAGGAAATAGTATAACCGGAGTAGGATTTGTTACGAATACGATGGTAGGGTAGAGAGAGTGATATCGTGAATAGTTCAGTGATAACGTTGTTCTCATCATAATCGATAGCAAATCATCACCGACAACATTAATTCAGGTACACATATCCAAGTCGCAACCTGAAGATGAAGAGACAGAAAATGGGTATTGTGCGGATAATTCGGTACGTAATTGGAGATGAAAATCTAATAGTCATACGTGACTGGAATGCGATTGAAGGGGAAGGAGTAGATGAAAGGATTATGAGAGAATATGGGGTTGATACTAACAAGGGGAGGCCGCCAATTGTGAAATTCAGATCCGATTCATACTGAGCATAATAAAAGCTCATGGCCAGAGGTGTAATGTGGCAAAGCACCAAGATGCACTTCTCAGCCGTTGTCGAGAAAATCGACACTTAAAATAAACCGTTGCGATGGAATACTCTCTACGATTAATAATTTTCTACAGCGTCGTGGTGCAGCGGTAAGCGCTCGGGTTCGTAATCCGAAGGTCGCCGGATCGAATCTCGCGCCATGCAACCTTTTTTTTAGTATTTGTTTTTTGTAATTCAAATGTGTATACACACACACACACACACACATATATATATATATATATATATATATATATATATATATATATATATATATATACTCCCGGAAATGGAAAAAAGAACACATTGACACCGGTGTGTCAGACCCACCATACTTGCTCCGGACACTGCGAGAGGGCTGTACAAGCAATGATCACACGCACGGCACAGCGGACACACCAGGAACCGCGGTGTTGGCCGTCGAATGGCGCTAGCTGCGCAGCATTTGTGCACCGCCGCCGTCAGTGTCAGCCAGTTTGCCGTGGCATACGGAGCTCCATCGCAGTCTTTAACACTGGTAGCATGCCGCGACAGCGTGAACGTGAACCGTATGTGGAGTTGACGGACTTTGAGCGAGGGCGTATAGTGGGCATGCGGGAGGCCGGGTGGACGTACCGCCGAATTGCTCAACACGTGGGGCGTGAGGTCTCCACAGTACATCGATGTTGTCGCCAGTGGTCGGCGGAAGGTGCACGTGCCCGTCGACCTGGGACCGGACCGCAGCGACGCACGGATGCACGCCAAGACCGTAGGATCCTACGCAGTGCCGTAGGGGACCGCACCGCCACTTCCCAGCAAATTAGGGACACTGTTGCTCCTGGGGTATCGGCGAGGAACATTCGCAACCGTCTCCATGAAGCTGGGCTACGGTCCCGCACACCGTTAGGCCGTCTTCCGCTCACGCCCCAACATCGTGCAGCCCGCCTCCAGTGGTGTCGCGACAGGCGTGAATGGAGGGACGAATGGAGACGTGTCGTCTTCAGCGATGAGAGTCGCTTCTGCCTTGGTGCCAATGATGGTCGTATGCGTGTTTGGCGCCGTGCAGGTGAGCGCCACAATCAGGACTGCATACGACCGAGGCACACAGGGCCAACACCCGGCATCATGGTGTGGGGAGCGATCTCCTACACTGGCCGTACACCACTGGTGATCGTCGAGGGGACACTGAATAGTGCACGGTACATCCAAACCGTCATCGAACCCATCGTTCTACCATTCCTAGACCGCCAAGGGCACTTGCTGTTCCAACAGGACAATGCACGTCCGCATGTATCCCGTGCCACCCAACGTGCTCTAGAAGGTGTAAGTCAACTACCCTGGCCAGCAAGATCTCCAGATCTGTCCCCCATTGAGCATGTTTGGGACTGGATGAAGCGTCGTCTCACGCGGTCTGCACGTCCGGCACGAACGCTGGTCCAACTGAGGCGCCAGGTGGAAATGGCATGGCAAGCCGTTCCACAGGACTACATCCAGCATCTCTACGATCGTCTCCATGGGAGAATAGCAGCCTGCATTGCTGCCAAAGGTGGATATACACTGTACTAGTGCCGACATTGTGCATGCTCTGTTGCCTGTGTCTATGTGCCTGTGGTTCTGTCAGTGTGGTCATGTGATGTATCTGACCCCAGGAATGTGTCAATAAAGTTTCCCCTTCCTGGGACAATGAATTCACGGTGTTCTTATTTCAATTTCCAGGAATATATATATATATATATATATATATATATATATATATATATACTCCTGGAAATGGAAAAAAGAACACATTGACACCGGTGTGTCAGACCCACCATACTTGCTCCGGACACTGCGAGAGGGCTGTACAAGCAATGATCACACGCACGGCACAGCGGACACACCAGGAACCGCGGTGTTGGCCGTCGAATGGCGCTAGCTGCGCAGCATTTGTGCACCGCCGCCGTCAGTGTCAGCCAGTTTGCCGTGGCATACGGAGCTCCATCGCAGTCTTTAACACTGGTAGCATGCCGCGACAGCGTGAACGTGAACCGTATGTGGAGTTGACGGACTTTGAGCGAGGGCGTATAGTGGGCATGCGGGAGGCCGGGTGGACGTACCGCCGAATTGCTCAACACGTGGGGCGTGAGGTCTCCACAGTACATCGATGTTGTCGCCAGTGGTCGGCGGAAGGTGCACGTGCCCGTCGACCTGGGACCGGACCGCAGCGACGCACGGATGCACGCCAAGACCGTAGGATCCTACGCAGTGCCGTAGGGGACCGCACCGCCACTTCCCAGCAAATTAGGGACACTGTTGCTCCTGGGGTATCGGCGAGGAACATTCGCAACCGTCTCCATGAAGCTGGGCTACGGTCCCGCACACCGTTAGGCCGTCTTCCGCTCACGCCCCAACATCGTGCAGCCCGCCTCCAGTGGTGTCGCGACAGGCGTGAATGGAGGGACGAATGGAGACGTGTCGTCTTCAGCGATGAGAGTCGCTTCTGCCTTGGTGCCAATGATGGTCGTATGCGTGTTTGGCGCCGTGCAGGTGAGCGCCACAATCAGGACTGCATACGACCGAGGCACACAGGGCCAACACCCGGCATCATGGTGTGGGGAGCGATCTCCTACACTGGCCGTACACCACTGGTGATCGTCGAGGGGACACTGAATAGTGCACGGTACATCCAAACCGTCATCGAACCCATCGTTCTACCATTCCTAGACCGCCAAGGGTACTTGCTGTTCCAACAGGACAATGCACGTCCGCATGTATCCCGTGCCACCCAACGTGCTCTAGAAGGTGTAAGTCAACTACCCTGGCCAGCAAGATCTCCGGATCTGTCCCCCATTGAGCATGTTTGGGACTGGATGAAGCGTCGTCTCACGCGGTCTGCACGTCCAGCACGAACGCTGGTCCAACTGAGGCGCCAGGTGGAAATGGCATGGCAAGCCGTTCCACAGGACTACATCCAGCATCTCTACGATCGTCTCCATGGGAGAATAGCAGCCTGCATTGCTGCGAAAGGTGGATATACACTGTACTAGTGCCGAAATTGTGCATGCTCTGTTGCCTGTGTCTATGTGCCTGTGGTTCTGTCAGTGTGATCATGTGATGTATCTGACCCCAGGAATGTGTCAATAAAGTTTCCCCTTAGTGGGACAATGAATTCACGGTGTTCTTATTTCAATTTCCAGGAGTATATATATATATATATATATATATATATATATATATATATATATATATATATATATATATATAATTCCCGGCAATCAGTTGCAACAATTATGCATATAATAAGTTGTTGTAAGTCGTTTCTCGTGGAAAAACTGGCGACTTCGAAGATCATTATGTTTTCCGCAAACAAAGTTGTATTTCACAAATGTTATAAATTATCTCCATAATGTTAACCACGTATAGTTAACGGAAGACGTAGAAACGATATTCCGAAACGAATACGTATAGCGTAAGTCAAACGTTCGAATTAGAATAGAGACCCCACGAACACAAATTTGTTGTGGCAGGTATGAAATATAAACTCCGTTACTCGCTCGTTACACTTGAAGGACAGATGTTGAATGGGCCGAAACGAGCAACCGCATAACAGCGTAGTTGCCTGCTAACTTCGAAAGAAGGTAGATGCGGTCCCTAGCGCAACTTATAACGTCGTCGAAAATCAGTGCGGACGGGAGAGCTTTGGTACACCTTGTTAAAGAAACGGAAAAATGGAGGCGGTACAATTGGAGAGCGATCCGCCTTCACCAACATCCATAAGCATTCATTAATAATTTATATATATATATATATATATATATATATATATATATATATATATATATATATATATTTGAATTACAAAAAACTAATAAAAAAATTGCATGCCGCGAGATTCGATCCGGCGACCTTCGGATTACGAACCCGCGCTCTTACCGCTGCGCCACGACGCTGTAGATAATTATTAATCGTAGAGAGTATTTCACTTCAACGGTTTTTTTTAACTGTCGATTTTCTCGACAACGGCTGAAAAGTGCATCTTGGTGCTTTGCCACATTACACCTCTGGCCATGAACTTTTATTATGCGCAGTATAAATCGAATCTGAATTTCACAATTGGCGGCCTCCCCTTGTAAGAATGAGAGAGCAGAAAGACTAATTGAGTTCTGTAACGAATTTATGATGGTAGTACCGAATATTCTCTTTAAGAATCACAAGAGGACAAGATATACTTGGAAAAGACCTGTAGATACGGGAAAATTTCAGTTAGATTACGTCATGGTCATACACAATTCCGAAATGAGATACCGGATTGTACGGCATATCCAGCAGTAGATATGCACTCAGATCATAATTTAGTAGTGGAAGGGTAGGCTGAAGTTTAAGACATAAGTCAGAAAGAATAAATATATAAAGAAGTGGGATGTGGAAGTACTAAGGAATGATGCAACAGGCTTGAATTTCTCTAAAGCTATAGATAATGCGATAAGGAATTCCTCAGTAGGTAATTCAGTTAAAAAGCTATGGACATCCCTAAAAAGGGCAATGACAGAAGCTGCAAAGAAAAACATAGATGCAAGGAAGGTAACTGAAAAAATGGTTCAAATGGCTCTGAGCACTATGGGACTGAACACCTATGGTCGTCAGTCCCCTAGAACTTAGAACTACTTAAACCTAACTAACCTAAGGACAGCACACAACACACAGCCATCACGAGGCAGAGAAAATTCTTGACCCCGCCGGGAATCGAACCCGGGAACCCGGGCGTGAGAAACGAGAACGCTACCGCACGACCACGAGATGTGGGCAAGAAGGTAACTGAGAAGAAACCATAGGTAACAGAAGAAATACATTACTGGCCATTAAAATTGCTACACCACGAAGATGACGTGCTACAGACGCGAAGGAAGAAGATGCTATGGTACGCAAATGATTAGCTTTCCAGAGCATTCACACAAGCTTGGCGCCGGTGGTGCTGACATGAGGAAAGTTTCCAAGCGATTTCTCATACACAAACAGTAGTTGGCCGGCGTTGCCTGGTGAAACGTTGTTGTGATGCCTCGTGTAAGGAGGAGAAATGCGTACCATCACGTTTCCGACTTTGATAAAGGTCGGATTGTAGCCTATCGCGATTGCGGTTTATCGTATCGCGACATTGCTGCTCGCGTTGGTCAAGATCCAATGACTGCTGGAGAATATGGAATCGGTGGGTTCAGGAGGGTAATACGGAACGCCTTGCTGGATACCAACGACCTCGTATCACTAGCAGTCGAGATGGCAGGCATCTTATCCGCATGGCTGTAACGGATCGCGCAGCCCCGTCTCGATTCCTAAGTCAACAGATGGGGACGTTTGCAAGACAACAACCATCTGCACGAACAGTTGGACGACGTTCGCAGCAGCATGGACTATCAGCTCGGAGACCGTGGCTGCGGTTACCCTTGACGCTGCATCACAGACAGGAGCATATGCGATGGTGTACTCAACGACGAACCTGGGTGCACGAATGGCCAAACGCCATTTTTTCGGATGATTCCAGGTTCTGTTTACAGCATCATGATGGTCGCATGCATGTTTGGCGACATCGCGGTGAACGCACATTGGAAGCGTGTATTCGTCATCGCCATACTGGCGTATCACCCAGCGTGATGGTATGGGGTGCCATTGGTTACACGTCTCGGTCACCTCTTGTTCGCATTGACGGCACTTTGAACAGTGGACGTAACATTTCAGATTTGTTACGACCCGTGGCTCTACCCTTCATTCGACCCCTGCGAATCCCTACATTTCAGCAGGATAATGCACGACAGCATGTTGCAGGTCCTGTACAGGGCTTTCTGGATACAGAAAATGTTCGACTGCTGCCCTGGCCAGCACATTCTCCAGATCTCTCACCAATTGAAAACGTCTGGTCAATGGTGGCCGAGCAACTGGCTCGTGACAATACGCCAGTCACTACTCTTCTTGAACTGTGGTATCGTGTTGAAGCTGCATGGGCAGCTGTACCTGTACACGCAATCCAAGCTCTGTTTGACTCAATGCCCAGGTGTATCAAGACCGTTATTAGGGCCAGAGGTGGTTGTTCTGGGTACTGATTTCTCATGATCTACGCACTCAAGTTGCGTGAAAATGTAATCACTTGTCAGTTCTAGTATAATACATTTGTCCAGTGAATACCCGTTTATCATCTGCATTTCTTCTTCGTGTAGCAATTTTAATGGTCAGTAGTGTAGTTCAGTTGATCGCAGAAAGAAGCACAGAAATGTTCAGGGAAATTTAGGAAACAGAAATACAAGTCGCTGAGGAATGAAATCAAAAGGAGTTGTAAGGAAGTTACGACGAAATGGCTGGACGAAAAAGAGAAGAAATCAAAAAGAAATGATTGTCGGAAGGACTGACTCAGCTTATAGAAATGTCAAAATAACCTTCGGTGAAAGTAAAAGGAGGGGAGGTAATAGTAATGAATGCAACGGGAATTCCACTGTTAAATGAAGAAGAGGTAGTGGATAGGTGGAAAGAGTACATTGAAGGCCTCTACGAGGGGGAAGATTTGTCTGATGTGACAGAAGAAGAAATAGTATTCGATTTAGAGCAGACAGGAGGTCTAGTATTAGAATCAGAATTTAAGAAAGCCTTGGAGGCTCAAGAATAAACAAGGCAGAAGGGCTGGGTAATAATCCATCAGAATTTCTAAAGTCAACGGGGAAGTGGCAACAAAACGACTATTCACGTTGATGGGTAGAATTTATGTGTCTGGAGACGTACCATCTGACTTTTGGAAAATTATCATCCACACAATTCCGAAGACTGCCAGATACGGCAGGTGCGAGAATTATCGCACAATCGGCTTAACAGCTCATTCATCCAAGTTGCTGACAAGAATAAAATATAGAAGGATGGAAAATAAAATTGAGGATGTGTTACATGACGATCAGTTTGCCTCTAAGAATGGTAAAGGCACCAGAAAGGCAATTCTGACGTTGCGATTGATAACGTAAGCAAGATTAAAGAAGTATCAAGACACGTTCATATGATTTATCGACCTGGAAAAGGCGTTCGACAATATCAAATAGTGCAAGATGTTCGAAATTCTGAGAAAAATAGAGGTAAGCTACACGGAATGTCGAGTAATATACAACATGTACGAGAGCCAAGATGGAATAATAGGAGTGGATGACCAAGAACAAAGTGCTTAGATTAACAAGGGTGTAAGGGAAGAAAGCAGTCTTTCGCCCCCTACTGGTCAATCTATACACCGAAGAAGCAATGACGGAAATAAAGGAAATGTTCAGGAGTGGAATTACAATTCAAGGTGAAAGGACATCAATGATACGATTCGCTGATGATATTGCTATCCTGAGTGAAAGTTAAAAAGAAGCTCTCCTGAATGGAATGAATAGTATAATGAGTACAGTATGTGGGTTGGGATTAAATCGAAGAAAGACGAAACTAAAGAGAAGTACCAGAAATCAGAACAGCGAGAAACTTATCAGGACTCATGGTCACGGAGTTGATGAAGTTAAGGAATTCTGCTATTTAGGCAGCAAATAACCAATGACGGACGGACCAAGGAGAACATCAAAAGACTAGAACTGCAAAAAAGGCATTCCTAGCCAGGGGAAGTCTACTAGTTTCAAACATAGAGCATATTTTGAGGAGTAAATTTATGAAAATGTACGTTTGGAGCACAGCATTGAATGCTAGTGAAACAAGGACTGCGACAAAACCGGAACAGAAGAAATTCGAAGCATTTGCAATGTGGTGCTACAGACGGATTTTGAAAATGGACTGATAGGATAAGGAATGAGGAGGTTCTGCGCAGAATCAGAAAGGAAAGGAATATGTGGAAAACACTAACGAGGTGAAGGGGCACTATGATAGGACAGCTGTTAAAACATCAGGAAATGACTTCCGTGTTACTAGAGGGAGCTGTAGAGGGCAAAAACAGTAGAGGAAGACAGATTGGAATACATCCAGTAAAGAGCTGAGGACGTAGATTGCATGTGCTATTCAGAGATGAACAGGTTGGCGGGCCGTATCAAACCAGTCAGAAGGCTGATGACTCAAAAAAATAAATTAAAACATTTAAAAAAAGTAGTTGAAGCCATAGCAACTGCATCAGCGTTAGAAGAGATAGAGTTACCGGAGTTCAGTAAAGCGAGCAGTTTCTACTGTCGGTGTTAAATGTTACAGGTGTGGACAAATAACCACATATAGCATAAATTCGATGACCCATATTGTAAGAAAAGCAGAATTGTAGGTCATGCAGAACAGTAGCGCGAAAAAGCCTAATAAATGATATGGTAGGCGGAAATAAGATGGAAGTAACTGTTAACGACAATGGGCACTGCAGAATTGCCACGCAGTGCTCCCAGAGAATATAAGCACAGACAAAATGTGTGCAGTGGTGGAATTTTGCTTAGATAGCTAAGTTGTTATTGGACACTGGTTTACGGGTGTCTGTGGGATGTTTGAGCCTCAAGAGGGAAGACAGGTTCTGCCCACCATTTGTTGATTGAGTACCGTGAGTGCAAATGATGTACATTCGCTGAGCTCAACACTACTGAGTTTTCGTACTCATGCCAAATACTTCAGGTTTACATGTAAGTTTTGCCTCATATAGCTGGGGTTACTGCACACTCTTAGCGTTAATTTTCTTGTTTAAACTTCACGTTAAAATTGGCCCTGAATGGTGCATGGTGTAACTTGGTGGGCCATGTTTCCTCGTGGGGGAAACAGCATACAAGTGCCATACTGCCCTTTGGTGCAAGGTGAACCACATAGACTGCATGCAGAACCACTAAGTATCACTTCGCTAGATGATGAACTGTAAGGTACGGGAAACCTAATGTGGGTGAACATAGAACTAATCTGCCAGTAAAAGTAGTGTGTGTGTGTCTGTGTGTGTGTGAGTGTGTGTGTGTGTGTGTGTGTGTGTGTGTATGTGTGTAGTAGAAACACCTCAGGAAAACAATCAATTACATGAAACACCAGTTGCTGGTGAGCACCAGTTGTCATAAATAGGAAGAAAATGGGTTCAAATATTTCAAATGGCTCTGAGCACTATGGGACTTAACATCTGAGGTCATCAGTCCCCTAGAACGTAAAACTACTTAAACCTAACTAACCTAAGGACAGCACACACATCCATGCCCGAGGCAGGATTCGAACCTGCGACCGTAGCGGTCGTTCATTTCCAGACTGAAGCGCCTAGAACCTCACGGCCATAATAAAATGGGCTAAAGGGTTATAGTTGCTGTTGTGATTATCAGTATCTTAACAACTGCATGGTAACAAATACTTCTTCAATCACTTTGTATAATTTGGGACAATGAAGATATTTTTCTACCACAGATCTATAAAGCAGCTGTCATCAGATATAGACCAGAGAATTGGCCAAAGATAGCATTCGCATTCCTGTCAGGACTGTGTAATATTGGCATACGCCGTTTGCATTGACTAACGTACCAGCCACATTTAGCACATCTCGACAGGTTTTTTGGGATTGAAATCTAGACAATGTGTGTCGTATTTAGGTGCAAAATTTTTCTTTGAAAAAGAGCATGGAATAGCACGTATTTGGGCTAATGGAAGTGTTTAAGAGGTTGCACGTGGTGCACCTAACATTCAGTTTAGAAAAGAACCACTTTTGCACTAGAAGATGTGCAGTATTTATGGCATGTAATTTGTCACTAGAGATTCTGGAAAACGCAGGATAAGAAAATCCATTTTCTGGCACCGTGCATAGACAAGGAGTTGCAGTCTTTCTTGGGCCTCGCGAAATACTATTAAAAGTTTGTGACAATATTTGAGAATAAGCTTGGCCTCTCACTCATCTTTTGATGAAAGGAGTTTCTCTGGTCATGGAGTGGGGAGACGTGTTCTGTCAGTTGAAAGAGTTGTTGAAAACCGCACCGATATTGGTTTTCACAAAATGGGACAAGGAATTTGTGTTGTCATGCAAAGCGAGCAATCATGTGTTTGGCTGTGTATTGAGTCAGGAAGTAGGCATGGCAGAACATCCATTTGCATATGTCTCACATCTGTCAGACGGAACAGAGAGGAAATCATAATGGGGAAAGAGATACTGGGTCTCATGTACGGCGTAACATATTTTCGTTGTTATTTATATGGGACGAAATTTAAAGTTATAACACATCATGCTGTGAACAGATGGCAGTTAGCTCTGAAAGACCCACTGAGCAGGTTAATGTACTGGATGCTAAAACCCAGCTAATTTGATTTTAAGGTAATTCTTCAATCTGGAATGAATCACAGAAATGCAAATTGATTGAATTGAAAAGTGTGTGCAATCTGAGTAGGTTCCACCACTGCAGAAAGTGCAAGCAGCTGATGACGACTGCAAGCTATTTGCTACACAGCCACAATCTGTTGAGCATGACAGAGTGTTATGTAAGCATACAAAATCTGAACCTCATGTCCTGGTACCAGCTGTGATACAAAAAGAAGTATTAAAGCAGGCACATTATTTATTACGTTTTAGCACGGCATGGTGGGCATAGAACAACAGAACGACACGTGGCAAACATGTGACCAGGACATAGAACAGTATGTAAATAACTACGTACCATGTGCACAGTGACCCGAATTAAGTCATCACTTATTCCACTGCAGGCGTTACCAGAAGCCAGAAATCCATTTGATATGATCGTTTACGATAACCTGAATCTTTTTCAGTAGACAGTGGTAGGAGTTCTTGGTGTGTTATCGATAACAAATCACTTTTCACGCTATGTAGAAATGACAGCTATTCCGAATCAACAAGCCAAAAGAGTGGTGTTGTAGTGGATAGCTAGTCGTTAAAGTTAGGTACGCTAAAAGTGTTAATTATGGACAAAGCTCATCTCAGAGCTAGTAAAGCGGCTTTGTCATTTCTTAAAAATTCATATGGAATAGATTCACCAAATGATAGGGAGTATGCCAACAGTCATCATGATGACTAGGATATGCTAATACCTTATGCAGTCACTGCTTAAAATTTGAAAATTCACTGCAGTTCGGGTCTACCAACATATGAGATAGCGACAGAAGATACCATCTTTATTTCCAATAGTGAAATTCAGAGTGAGAGGAAATGGTGCATCACTGCAGTATTTTGTGAACCTAACAGAAAGTGTGGTGCCAAGTGCGAAAAGCATATGTGAAGTTCCTATATTGACAGGAGCAAAAAGGACAATGGAATGCCAAGTTGCCTACAAACCATGTTGGTTGATGTTGACAAGTCCTTACACCCCGAAGCAGGAAGAAAAACAAACAGACAATTTTATGCTCATCATCAAGGATCATACCAAGTGGCTGAGATTACTCCGCTGATAAATGTGAAATTTAATCTTCCTACTCGGACAGCAGTCGCCCTTTTCAGGGCGCACTGAAGGCTTTACCTTCTTACTGGCGCCAAGCCCCAAAAGGGGGGGGGGGCAGAAGTGTAAGAAAGAAAACGGGTACAAGAAAATGAGCAAGCCACCCTGACACAGTCTGTGTGCGCCTTGCCATATTCGCCACGATCGAGAATTAGGCTGACAGAGAGAAGAGACGGGACTAGCAGGCACTAACGACATATGTTCAAATGTGTGTGAATTCCTAAGGGACAAAACTGCTGAAGTTATCGGTCCCTAAACTTACACACTACTTAAACTAACTTAAACTAGCTTATGCTAAGAACAACACACACACCCATGCCCGAGGGAGGACTCGAACCTCCGGCGGGAGGGGCCGCGCAATCCGTGACATTGCGCCTCAAACCGCGAGGCCATTCCGCGAGGCTAACGGCAGATACAAATACTATATGGTACACCTGTATCGGTGAAAAAGACTTGAGGAAAATTTGTGCATAGCAGAATAAAGGGGATTCTGTTAGTTACGCTGGTTAAGAGGACTAATGCGTTGATGACAGCAGAAAAGCTGCGCCAATGCCATAGGAAGCAACTAGCGGTATGTCACTTCAGGTGTTCCAAACTGTCATTCTGGCATTCAAAATGGAACTATTCCGCAGGGTAACAGATGCGGGAGGATGCCCAGGGGACATCCTTGCAACCACCCATACTTTCAGAAAGTAGGACCATGCTGGCTTTGCTCAGTGAATGACTCAGTCGCAGCTTTTACCACCTGCTATGAGCAAGGATTGAATTTACAGAACAGCGGGATACTGCTAAATGGGACTCAATGTGACGTCCCGCAATCGATTTCTCGTCTTCCAGCAACAGTAATAGTGACAATGGCTCTGAAGTTGTGTCCTCTGGTGTATTGTCCTCTGCTGTATCTACCCAATAATCCTTTCGAAATACTGCCAGCGAAGAACCTAAGCTACCTGAATAATACCCTCGATTCCACCATACGTTATTCACTCGACAAGTTTTTAGTAACACAGAGCGGGTGAGTTACCACAGAACAAGTGTTCCATCATATTCGACAATACCACAGTAGGTACCAGCGGCGAGCCATGATAATAGGAATTTCGTTCTCCAGGTCGTCGTTTGTGTTGTCTATGTCTATCATCGGCGGAGAGCCGTCCACCCGCTCTATCTCCCAGTTCATTACCTACCAAGACAATGTACTGCGCACTAAGTGTACTCGAAGTGGCAGAATCTTGCGGGCGTAAAAACAAAATTAAAAAAAAAAAAAATAAAAATAAAAAAAAAAGTTCAAATCGCTCTGTGCACTATGGGACTTAACTTTTGAGGTCATCAGTCCCCTATAACTTAGAACTACTTAAACCTAACTAACCTAAGGACATCACACACATCCATCCCGAGGCAAGATTCGAACCTGAGACCGTAGCGGTCACGCGGATCCGTACTGTAGCGCCTAGAACCGCTCGGCCACCCCGGCCCGCTCTTGCGGGTGTAACAATCGACTTACACTATGTACGAAGAACAGGCAATGTGCTAAATGTAAATATTTTTGTGAGAGAGAATGCAACATTTGTGGAGAGGGAAAAATATTGACACATTAGTACCATGTTTTAGTTGTTCAAGAGTTCAGTAGCAGCCTATAATTCTAGAATTCGGAGGATCGATTTGTCCCAAAGTGGAAAGGGGGGAGGAGGAATGTTGTGGCATCGGCTTCAGGCATGCTGTCGCAACTAGCCGAGGGCTATTCGGACCAGCCACCTACATAGTTCTGCGCCTGAGTGCTGCAACAACGCTGGCACAGTGTTCTGCAGTGCAGCGTGTTGCCGCTGTCAGTGAACTAGATTGCTACATGCTGTAGCATAACGCAGCGCTTCCACAGCCACTGACATGATGGGTGACACCCGACCAGAGCTAGAATAAATACTCCCAATCGTGAGCTACACTTCCATCAGTGCCGTGCATTTGACCAGCGCAGTCTTCACACCAGACATTTGACAAAAATGTAGCCTAGCAACAACAGACTCTTCGAGCAGCGTCAACAACTTGGCAGCTAACCCAGATGGTTCCATGGCCCATTCGGTGCCACTGCATGTCTATGAGAGTCCTGGGTTCAACTTGGGGCATCTACCCTTACATGTTCCAGCCAGCTGCCTTGTGCGGTACGCGGTGTACGCCGAGATTTCTGTCTACCCCTACTGATTCGCCTCCAGCCACTGTTATGCTGTCACAGCGTCCCGCTGCCACAGAGGACTCACTCGCTGACTGCTAGGCAAGGCCGGATCCAGGCCTAAAGTCGTCGACCTCCTATATGGAAGCATCCTTCAATAAGGAATGTTACTGTTGAGTGAGAGTTCTTGATTCCGCACTCATCGCGGTCCTTTTTTTGTTTTTGTTTTGCTTTAGGGAGAAGAAAACAACTGGGTTCATACGCGCCCAGTCGCGTTACTGTAAGATCCCATCCCACAGCTTCTCACACATTGCACCTGGAAGTCAGGACCGGCCCCAGGCCACAACGGTGTCAGCGTAGCGGTCACAAGGCGACAGGGCCACTGCACCTTGTTTGACTCGAGTAGAGATTGGCCTGGAGCAAGTAGCTAATGCATTTCAAATGCAAATAATTGGAATTTTATTTTTACTGTTTTTGAAAAGTTGGAGTAAAAGAAAAGAGTTTGAAAAGAAGTTCAAGGTGCCAACCTCAGTGGCTGACTCCACACCTAAATTTAATTTACAACGTTGCAAAGCAAAATACTAGCAGCACCACTTGCTGTAATACTGCTCCTAGTGTATCACTTTTTTTTCTCTTTCTCTCTTCATTCGTAACGCCATACCATAAATTCAGGCTGTATTTCACTAATCTTTATTTTTCATCAACAATTTTTAGACTACCGATGATAACTGTATGACCAGTATATAAAGGAAAATTTACAAATTTAGAATCGTGAAAACCACATGCAGAAATTACAAATTTGACCCAGCTAATAATTATTTGCTTTAGAATTAACGTTACTTATTTAAATGGCCTCATTCTCCACTTTGCTTTTACCGAAAATGTAGCAATTAAAAAGTTGTTTCTATTGACAATTATGTTCTAGAACGTTTGCGTGATAAAATGTAATCCTCTCCTAAACCTAGTTTTATAGTGTTGTAGCCACAATTTTTCTAATTCCAGAAATGTGTAACTGTACCGGAATAACAAGTTGGTGAAATATTCCAGTTAGAAGTTATTACTATTCCCAGAAAATTCTTGGCAGGATTTGGAAATGTTAGTGTACATTAAAACTTCCATCTCATAAAATCGTACCGTACCAATTATTTTTGCCTTTTACATAACATAGCTTATAATTATACCAATTTACTTAATTGTCATATGTGTGTATTTATTATACATTTACCCTGTCTTCTGCATTCGTACTGAAAATAAAATTACTGTGTATTTTATTTTTTGTAGTACCTGTACCGCATGCGTCTGTATACAGGTGTCGCGTGCGCATTCAAAATTGCTTGGCAGCTAGCTCTCCAAATGCGCAGTTATGTCTTACATTGACAAGTGAATACACTCACAGTACGTCGTTACCAGTCGATCAGTAAAATATGTACGTTAGTCAGTCACTTGTTTAACTATGAACAGCCACTGTTAAATTTTGTTAGACTACATAGTGTATATACGGATTACTAACCTTCATCATCAGATTTTTACAGTCAAATTATGTTTACAACTTTGTTACAATGTACAGCTGTATGTTATGTGTCTCAACATATGAAGAACTGAACATACTATAAAGTGTAGTGAAAGTCTTACATCCTACATATTTCTCCAACGTGTGACGTGTTTACTATGAAAGTATCGTTATACCTAGTGGCATACTATGCAATAAAAAAGAGTCTCTTTTGCCTAAAATAGTGTTCCACAACTCATTTACAGGCCGTAAAAAAGTTAACACAGCTATAGAATACTTTGGATCTCAGGAGATTATCTCTGGTTTCTGGCGGCTAGCGGAAATGGTAAAGACTGCCAGTTTTGCTTGCGAGATTAAGGCGGACCTTACCATCTGCAGCATTGTCAATAGAACCGACTTGCCGCGCGGAATTAGCCGAGCGGTCTAGGGCGCTGCCGCCATGGACTGTGCGGCTGGTCCCGCCGGAGGTTCGAGTCCTCCCTCGGGCATGGGTGTGTGTGTTTGTCCTTAGGATAATTTAGGTTAAGTAGCGTGTAATCTTAGCGTCTGATGACCTTAGTAGTTAAGTGCCGTAAGATTTCACACAGAACCGACATTAGTTCTCTGGTCCAGAGCCGAATGGAGGGTCTGAATCAGAGGCTCAATCGGTTCTGTGACCGTGTAGGCTGCAGATTCCTTGACTTGTGCCATCGGGTGGTGGGTTTTCGGGTTCTGCTTAAAAGGGCAGAAGTCCACTACACACAGGAAGCGGTTACAAGGGTAGCAGAGGCTGTGTGGAAGGGATTGGTTTTTTTTTTTTTTTGGTGGGGGGTAAGAGGGTCTCAGAAAACCACAGAGAGGGCGTCCGTGTAAAAGGGGCAGGTAAAATACAAGAAGGTAGTTGTAGGAACAATCGGTATTGTAGTTGTAAATTGTCGTATCTGTGTTGGGAAAGAACCAGAGCTCCAAGTCCTAACAGAAGGCACTAAAACTCAAACAGTTATCTGTACGGAAAGCTGGCTAAAGCCGGAAAAATGTTCAGCCGAAATCTTTTCAAACGACCTAACAGTGTTCAGAAAGGACAAGTTAAATAGAGTCTCCACACCTTCCGAGCTGATCATGTAAGCGTAGAAAAGATGTGAATTGATATCAAAGAGATAGTTCGACGGCAGTTGAGAGATATATACTACATAAATTAATAAGTGGTAGTACTGATCCCCCATGGAACACAAAACGTATCATATCGCTGTTGCAGAAGCAACGAAAAAACATGCCACATTTAAAAGAACGCAAAATCCCCAAGATTGGCAAAGTTTTGCATAAGTTCGATATATAGCGCGTACTTCAATGGGAGATGCTTTTAATAATTTCCATAACGAAACCCTGTCTCGGAATCTGGTCATACATAAAGCACACGAGTGACAAGACTCAATCAATACCTCCTCTGGAGTGCCACTAAAGCAGAGTTATTAAACTCGGTTTTCCTAAACTCCTTCACCAAAGAAGACGAAGTAAATATTCCTGAATTCCAATCAAGAAAAATTGCCAAAATGAGAAACATAGTAGATATTCTCGGTGAAGCAAAGCAGCTTAAATCACTTAACAAAGGCAAGGCCTCCGGTCCAGATTGTGTACTAGTCGCGTTCTCTTCAGATTATGCTGATACAGCAGCTCCATATTTAGCATTTATATACAACCGCTCGCTCATAGAAAGATCCGAACCTAAAGACTGGAAAATTGCTCAAGTCACACCAATACCCAAAAAGGGAAATAGGAGTAATCCTCTAAATTACAGGCCCATATCACTAACGTAGATTTACAGCTGGGTTTTGGAACATGTACTGTGTTCTACATTATGAATTATCTCGGAGCAAACGATTTATTGACACATAGTCAGCACGAATTCAGGAAATATCGTTATTGTGAAACACAAATAGCTCTTTATACTCATGAAGTAATGAGTGCTATTGACAGGGAATGTCAAATTGATTCCATATTTTTAGATTTACAGAAGGCTTTCGACACCGTTCCTCACAAGTGTCTTCTAACCAAACTGCGTGCCTACGGAATATCGCCTCAGTTGTGCGACTTTTTTCGTGATTTCCTGTTGGAAAGGTCACAGTTCGCAGTAACAGATGGAAAGACAGCGAGTAAAACAGAAGTAATATCCGGAGTTCCCCAAGGAAGTGTTACAGGCCCTCTATTGTTCCTGAGGGATTACAATTACAAATAACCTAAATTGGAACGACCACACAGATAATGCTGACGATAGAGAAAACTGGCAGAACACTTAGAAGGTGCAACAGGTCTACTAAAGACACTGCTTATAGCACCCTTTTCCGACCTATTCTGGAGTATTGCTGTGCGGTATGGGATCCGCATCAAGTGGTACAAACGGATGACATCGAAAAATTTCAAAGAAGGGCAGCTCGTTTTTCGTTGCGACGGGATCTTCTCATGAAATTTCTATCACCAGTTTTCTCCTCCGATTGCGAAAACATTCTGTTGGCACCCACCTACGTAGGGAGAAATGATCATCACGATAAAATAAGAGAAATCAGGGCCCGCACAGAAAAATTTAAGTGCTCGTTTTTCCCACGCGCCTTTCGAGAGTGGAACGGTAGAGAGACAACTTCAAGGTGGTTCATTGAACCCTCTGCCAGGCACTTTATTGTGAATAGCAGAGTAATCACGTAGATATAGATGTAGGATGACATATCGGTTGCACTGGAGATGTCAGAGTGCTCAAAAACTTCTTCTTAAAATATTGTTTGTAGCACGACCAAACACAGTTTTAAGTAAGAAAACGGTTTTGACCTTCACTAGCTATCTTCAGACTGATTATAAGACGGATGCAGTAGCTCACTTCAATCACTAACAAAAACCCCGTTGTCAGTGAAACGACTGGACTACTGCATCTGTCTCAGAAAGGTAGCCAGTAATTTCTTATTGAAATTGTGTGTGATTATGTCGTAAAATATATTTTCGAAGGAAGCATGTGGAGTACTTTTTTTTAGTGATACCAGAAAGCTCCACCAGACCAAATCCAGTTCCCTTCCTAGAACCCCACGGGCCACAATTCACGCCGGTATGGAATTCTGCAGAGTGGCGAGTGAGCGCCGCTCTGATCGTCGAACCTGTACGATCAGGGTATAGTCCAATCTTATTACCACCTCTACTGCTGGCAAATGATGTGGACAGATGCCCCTAGGAGCAATCTTCTGCCACCAGTGTCGCATCCTGCACATTCCTATTCCCCATTCCACATGGCGTCAGCAGCTCATGGTCTACTGGTTAGCGTTGCTACCTTGGATCACGGGGTCCCGGATTCGATTCCTGGATGGTCGCGGATTTTCTCCGCCTGGGGATTGGATGTTTGTGTTGTCCTCACTATTTCATCATCATTCAGGAAAAAGGCGAGACTGGAAAGCGCAAAGATTGGGAATTTGTAAGGGCGCTGATAACCACGCTGCCGAGTTCCCCAAAAACCAAAATAATCATCATCACCATCATTACTCGAGGCACAGCATACGACCAGAAAATTTCGGGCCACACCTCACTGGAGCCATCCTGGAATACTGATGTATCCACGCTTGTCACAGCCCCCCCCCCCCCTTCTTTGGGCTAGCTCTCATTGGAAAAGGTCTAACTGCTCGAAATTAGCCGGCCGAAGTGGCCGTGCGGTTACAGGCGCTGCAGTCTGGAACCGCAAGACCGCTACGGTCGCAGGTTCGAATCCTGCCTCGGGCATGGATGTTTGTGATGTCCTTAGGTTAGTTAGGTTTAAGTTCTAGGGGACTAATGACCTCAGCAGTTGAGTCCAATAGTGCTCAGAGCCATTTTTTTGCTCGAAATTCTAGCTCATGCAGCGTTCAGTTTTTTATCTAGGACTTCGAACGCATGGTCTGAAAATCGCATTCCGTTCTCTGTCGCACAACACGAAAAAAAAATTTTGCGTGAATTTGAGCAACATTTTATTGAGAATGATAGTGACGATGACGATACCGACGATTCATGTTGTAGCCCTGACTTTGTGCAAGAACAACTGTGTCGAACTTCAAATAAGCACTCCATTGTTTCGGTTTCATAAAACGTCTGCATGCGTCACCATTTATAAGTAGCCGGCCGGTGTGGCCGAGCGGTTCTAGGCGCTTCAGTCTGGAACCGCGCGACCACTACGGTCGCAGGTTCGAATCCTGCCTCGGGCATGGATGTGTGTTATATCTTTAGGTTAGTTAGGTTTAAGTAGTTCTAAGTTCTAGGGGACTGATGACCTCAGATGTTAAGTCCCATAGTCCCCAGAGCCATTTGAAACATTTTTTTTTGAACACAGGTCAAAAAGGTTAAAACCCGTCACATTTCATATTGATAAGTCCAAGACCTGCAGCTTGGCATTTAACAACAGCTGTTATGATGTTGTTAACATTAGAGGTTTTGTTCAGAAAGCATGAAATATATTGAAATAACAATGAGTACTCTATTATTAATAGTATATAGATTACGAGGAAGAAAAGTTTCAATTTAAGCTGCTGTCTGATATATTTTGACACTTCATTCACATACCTAGCTCCAGATGTCACTGAAATATTTCAGTCTTTCCTCAAATCACTAATTAAGTTTTTCATAATTATTAAAAATGTAATTGAAGCAGTCTAGACTCCACAAAGCAATTTGTTTTAAAAAACTGTGGCCGGTTTCGATCAACGTCTGATCGTTCTCGCGTATATAAAACACACCTAGACTTCACGCTGGTCAATTTGACGCCCCATTTGTCCATTTTTTACTCTTCGTTAGGCTATGAAAATTCGGATAAGAATACAGTGTGTAATTTCTATGGAGTCTTCTTCTCACTCTGCTCAAAAATTCGACAAAGAGTTAGAGAAGCAAGTCCCTCCACAACAGACATTAATTCTTACTCTGAAAGGCATATCAGTGTAAGAAACTTACTCGACAGACTTGGTCCGCCTTTACAACAAACGCACTCTCTTTAATCGGTTTCCAGTGGAAGGAACGTCAAATAGCACACAAATCTCCTCAGTATTTATCACCGCCGTCGACTCGAGAGCGTAGCGAGAAGAGCGCGCCCAACGCTTGGAAGGAACAGCGTCGCGAAGTGACGGGTCGGGACGCGAAGGCGGGGTGGCGGTGTGGCGGGCAGCCGAGCGACGCGGCGCGGGGGCGAGCCGTGTGGACGGATGTGGGTCAAGTGGCGTCGCGACGCGATGCGCCGAGCACCGGTGCGTCGGCCGCGCGCGGCATAGGTGGCCGTGGTGGGGGTCGGGAATAGGGGGGGGGAGGAGGCGTTTACGACGCGACGACGGCAACGAGGCGGTGAGGGGAGGGGAGGGGCAGGTTACTGCGCGAGCTGATAGCGGCCCCAAGTACCGCCTGTCAGTTTCCTCACGGGATAAAAGCTGCTGAATAACTCGCCGCGCTAAACGCGACTGCTTTTCTCCCTCGTCGACGCAAAGGTCATTAGAGAAGGAAACTGTAACTCCACTTACGGCAGCCGACAGTGCAGTATTGGTCCTTAACTTACGTCACGTCGTATGAAGTGGCGTAAATGACGCACACAATTGTCTGTAGAGGTGCTGACGAAGGTTTTAAGGATTGAGGGAGCACCCAGAGGCCGGTGTGTTCGGACCTTACGGACGTCTAGTGAATTACGTGTAGCTTAGTGGATTTCCTTAGGCCCACTCTAGAAGTTAATTTATGCGTGTCCAGCCTGGGAAGTTGATGCAGATTAATCGTCTTTATCATTCATAAACAGATGCTCTTGAATGCAGTATTTTCAAACAATAACAGAGTACTACACGCACGACGGGCAGGAATGTATTTCAAAGTACGTTATAATTTCTTTCATTCCCATAAACTGTATTTATTTATCTATTTATTTATTGTCCATTTAGCCTGATCAGATTAGAGCCTTAAGGCTAGGAACAACTCATACAAGAAAATATTACATAACAATCATGATAATTTGCATTATTAATAAAAATAATAATAGCAGTAGTAATAATAATAGTAACACAAACAATGATGATAAAATAATGTAGGAATTAAGAATGGTATTAATTAGTTATTACATAACAAACTCAATAATAGTAATTTACATTATTATAGAAAAGTAATAATTTGCAATAAAAATAATAATAGTAACTAATAATAACAAAAAATAGGTGCATTACAAATGATACTCAATAATTTAGCACTTTTGAAGCCTTTTTTGGTATTAGAAGATATAGAAGGGATAATGAGACAAGAGAGGATTGAAGTGAAACAGTCGATGGCTGGTAGAAAGAAGAGAATGTCAATAGAGTGTAGACAAGGGGAGCGATATGTGGTGGGGTAGGGAGGGTTGATGAGAATTAGCTGTTCAGATAGGTGGGCCGTTAGCTATCTTTTGTTGTTTGAAAGGATTTTAATTTCTCTAATATTTTGTGGAAGAGTGTTCAAAAGTCTGGTTCCTGACACAGAAAATGATTTACAGAACACGGTAGCGTTGTGGAGTGGTCTAGGGGGATTTCACTTTATCTGGAACGAGTACTTCTGCCGTGTTGTTCTGATAGCAAATGGTTCAAATGACTCTGAGCACTATGGGATTTAACTTCTGAGGTCATCAATCCCCTAGAACTTAGGACTACTTAAACCTAACTAACCTAAGGACATCACACACATCCATCCCGTGGCAGGATTCGAACCTGCGACCGTAACGGTCACGCGGTTCCAGACTGTAGCGCCTGGAACCGCTCGGCCACACCGACCGGCGTTATGATAGCAGTGTAGCGGTTGATGAAAAATAGAAAGGACTGCAATTATTAATAAGACGATATACCAGACACAGGGCATGATATTCTCTACGCTTATCAGCACATAGCAATGATAATTGTTCGTTTGGATCAGGCTAGATTGACTAGTTACCACTTACAAAACACATTTGTGAAACAATTATATTTCCATCGTAATAAATGAAAAGCACCAGTTTGCTTTTGTTCTACAATATTACTTTTATTGTAAACCGTTTTTCGGCTTAAAAGGCCATATTCAGACATACACCGAGTCATTGTAGAACAAAAGCAATCTGGTGCTTTTCATTTATTATAATGTTGTTCTACCAAGAACCGACGGAAGATTCTGTTAATATGATATTTTCATCACATGCAAAGACTGAAATGAAAACAATAACGCATCCATTCTCAAACTATGTCCGCCTCCGTAGCGTAGCGATAGCGTTGTCGCCTACCACGCAGGGGGCCCGGGTTCGATTCCCGGCAAGGGACTGGGCGTTGTGTGTCCATCATCATTTCATCATCACTGACTCGCAAGAAGCCGAAGTGGCGTCAACTAAAAAGGACTTGCAATACGGCGGCCGAACTCCCCCGAATGGGGCCTTCTGGCCAACAATGCCATACGATCATTTCATTTTTCTCATACTATTTCAAGGTTGCGTTTCTGTATGTTAATCGGTACGTTGAGTCGAACAGTACACTGGCAGGTGGGCTTTTACTTTAGTGCTTTACTCCTTGTCTTTACAAGGCCCTAATAAGTCTCTTAAAAGCAGTCAGTTATTATGTGAAGTCGATGCTACACCATGAGAAAAGCAGCCTCCAAGGGCAGGAGCTTATTGTGCATAAAAGGAAGCAAGCCGTCCACTGGTAATGACTGCAACTGTCAGTCCGGACCAGGTTAGTAGGATTCATAGCTCCTCACGTCAGGCCTAACTTCAGTCTATATGACACGAAGACTGCAGTTCCACAAAATTTGCCCTGGATGCTTCCTTGCATTTTAGTGGTGAGTTGAGAGTGTTTGAATCACAAACCCCAGTTCCATTACTGTTGCCGGCCGGGGTGGCCGAGCGGTTCTAGGCGCTACAGTCTGGAACCGCTTGACGGCTACGGTCGGAGGTTCGAATCCTGCCTCGGGCATGGATGTGTGTGATATCCTTAGGTTAGTTAGGTTTAAGTAGTTCTAAGTTCTAGGGGACTGATGACCTCAGAAGTTAGGTCCCATAGTGCTCAGAGCCATTTTTGAACCATTACTGTTGTGTACAGACCTCCTTTCTCACACGAAGAATGTTCTTGTCTAAAATTATTCATGAGCTGTTTAGACGATATGCTTTTGTTCTCTGTTGACTAGTAAATCAGCATCATGTCCACTAGTTCAATCACTGTGTCAGTATGACTGATCTTGCTGGCCAACAGCACTCTGGGCCTACTGGTCATATCATAGCGCTTGGGTATACGTACTTGTGGTGGCAATGTCCACTAAGTCTGTGTCTGTGTGGTCTAGGGTCCCCTTCTAGAGTCGTACCACGTAATGTTACGATGGTATTGAGGGTATTTCTCCACGCTTTACGTTGGTGCTATAGGTCTGGTTGATGGAAAAATCTTTATAGAACAATTTTTCTCGTTCAGTAACTTTTATTTATCAATATTTATTGGTAGACGGGATTGGGCAGCATACTACCATCGTCAGGTGCTTTACAGTCACATGTACATTTTTTAAAAATCAAAAGTTAGAAACTTAAAAACACGTATTAAAAATGTATGTACACGTAACCGTAATGCACTTTATGATGTCAGCATGCTCCGAAACACGCCGTACTAATAAATACTGAAAAAATGACTAAAGCAGAGAATTATTTTAAAAATCTTTTAATACAATCGCAAACCTCAGGTTCTATACATCAATGATAAATCTGAGACAAAATTAACATTTAAACAACAGCATTCTCTCCGTATCCTTCAATAGTTTGCGTCAGACATTTCCTGTTACAGTAAGGTAATGTTCGTCTCCGCAATTTAATCATCGTTGTTTCGTAATCTGAAGGAAATTAATGGTATTTTATGGAATGGCCTACTCTATGCCACAAAGCACATGAAGTATTGGTACGAACTTTAGTGATGGTTTTGAGCCAGAAGCATTTTGAACAAGTCTACCACAGCACAGGAAGTATTCAAAAGAAACTCCGCCTTGGCTGCCTCTAAACTCAATAAAAGTGTTTCCCGAAGATAAAACTCTGCAGTAGTAGCAACAGGGGATTACGCGCACCTTTTGTTATATGACATGTCAAAGCGAAAAATATCCATTCAGAAGATACCGTTACCTAACTTGAAGTAAGTTCTACGTGGGTTTCGGCATTTACAGCGTAGACCAGTTATTGTGAATGTTGGCATACAAATTCCCTTTATAACAACGGCCCAGAAACCACCAACCACCTCGGAATTTGAGGAAAGCAGATTGGGAATCGTACCGGAAAGCAATTGATTCAAACATAAACTTGATAACACCTAGAGTAGCCAGCTGTAATAGAATTGTCAATAAAATTCTTCTGGGTTTGAGGCCGCATTGGCATCTGTAAAATTCCGACGTTTCGGCGACTGTTGCAAGGCGCCTTTCTCAGAGTGTGTTGCTAACTCGAATCCAGAATAGTAATCGAATCCCTCAAACCCAGAAGAAGTTTATTGACTGTGACAAGGGCCGCGGAAGCCTACGTTTACATATAACAGAATTGTTGGAATGACTACAGCACCAGTAAAACGACATATTCCCCAAGGTCATAGGAGAGAATACACCCGCTGTTGGAAGAAGGAGATGTAATACCGGCATAGGTAATATCGAAGCCCCAAGAGACAGGATCTTACACTCTATTAATAAATCGCGTTGGAAAAGGTGGATAAAAACTACAGAAAACCTAGATTTCTTTAACAGGATTAGGGAAGCATGGTCCCTTCTAAGGAAATTAGGTGGAGCGACAGAAATCCCGAATCAGGAATCTGACATAACTACTTACCAAGTAGGGTTACACATAAAGAAACGCGCAGAAAACGTACAAGTTGATCCCGTTTCCGAAAAAGAAATGAAGAAGCAACTCAGGGACAAGAGAGAAACATAGAAGACCCTAATCACTCGGCCGGCCCGCTGTGGCCGAGTGGTTCTTCGCGCTTCAGGCCGAAACCGTTTTGCTGCTATGGTCGCAGGTTCGAATCCTGCCTCGGGCATGGATGTGTGTGATGTCCTTAGGTTGGTTAGGTTTAAGTAGTTCTAAGTCTAGGGGACCGATGACCTCAGATGTTAAGTCCCATAGTGCTTAGACCCATTTGAACCATTTGAACCTAATCTCTCCTTACCCTCCATAGAGGAGGAACTTGACATAGTAATCGAATCCCTCAAAAACAGGAGAGCTGTCGGACTGGGTGGTATATTTTCCGAGTTCATTAAACAATTAGGAAGGAAAACAAGGCAATGTCTACCAAAATTTCACAATGAAGCACTGGACAGCGGAAAAATCCATCAGCAATTTAAAACTGCAAAATCTAGGAAAATATAAAGATGACCCAGTGCGCTACCGTCCAATGGCATTACCAAGCTTTTTTTTTTTTTTTTTTTTGTTACAAGACGCTGGAAACACTTCCATATAACCGAATATATCAATAATTGATGCCAAAACCCACGTACACCATGCAGGATTTCGTGCTAATCGAAGCTGCTGAGAGCAAGTTCTCGCCTTAACATCGTCAGCAGACGCAAGCTTCCAAGTGAAAAAGAAAATCTCAATGCCATTTATTGACGTCACACCAGCGTATGACACCGAGTGGCTGGCTGGATTAACGTATAATCTAAATCAAACAGTTCCAAACTCAGAGATTCGTGAACTAATGGAAACTACGCTTAAAACCGCTCTTTTAAAGTTAGCATTGGAGAAACCACAAGTGAATTCTATTCCATTAAGAAAAGGCTCCCACGGGGTTCGGTTTTGGCCCCGCTTTTATTTATGTTATTTACTTGTCCGCAACACATTCGAGCTAGAAAGCTCGACCAGTAAAACAAAAAGTGCAGACTTTGCCCGAACCATGATAAATCAGACATTGTCGACATCCTAGATACTTGGGTGTTACTCTCGACAGATGCCTGACATTTAGGACAGAAGATAAAATCGAGGAATAACATATGAAGGAAAACGGCTGGTACTAGCTGTGGATCTAACGCAAACACGCTGAGAACTACAGCGCAAGCAACTGTGTCTCCTGTTTGGAGTTGCCATGTCAACAAAATAGATATCCATCTAAATGATGCGAGGAGGATCGCAACGGAAACTCTTGAATCCACACCAACACCAAGGCTGTCAATACTCACAAACAATGCTCCCCCAAATCCATACACCAACAAGCAGTAACACTGGAGTGGATGAAGCTCAGAAAATCCGGAGACTTTCCTGTTCATGAATCACTGAACACCTTACCGCGCACTCGACTAAAAACTAAATAATCAATCTCGGTAAACACTGGCCAACGCGACCCAGAAAGCTGTAAATTACGAGATGAATGTTGAAATCAATGGCTGTCCTTTCATGGACGTAGGCAACTTAGATCAGACCATCTAACTCCCGAATGCGAACCAACCGAGGAAAATATGGAGCTCCTTCAACTGTATCAGAACTGGCCATGCCGTGACCAAAGCTACGCTACACAACATCGGAACAAACACTGGAGTACATTTTGAACGACTACCCGAAAACAAAATTCATGGGCGCCTGGAAAGACTTTGTAGACGCAACACCTGCAGCAGTTAACTGGTTGGAGTCTTAAGATATCCAACTACGGTGAAAAATAGATCTCACAACATCTTTTATCAGCTGCCGGTTCTCCAGCTTCCTCAGTTACCTATTCATCGAGGTGCGACAATAATGTTGATTATCGTTTTAGTCAAGTTTAGTGTTGTTTCCTTCAAAGTAGTTCCCTTCTGACTGCACACACTTTCTCCAGCGCTTCTGCCATTGATGGTAACATTGGTCGATCTCATCTTCTGTAATGTCCTCCAAGACCCTCGTCACAGCTTTTTGGACAGCTTGTGTTGTTTGAAAATGGTATCCCTTGACCGTCGTTTTGACTCTTGGAAATAGAAAAAAGTCGCATGGGGCGATATCTGGTGAATAAGGTGGCTGTGGTAGTACTGAAATTTGTTTTGAGGTTAAAAATTGCTGCACTGACAGAGCAGTATGAGGTGGCGCAATATCATGATGCAGAATCCAATTATCAGCAATGTTGACACGAAGAACTCTTTTACCAAATCTTACTAAAATTTCTTTGTAGTAATATTGGTTAACTGTTTGTCCAGGAGGCACCCACTCTTTATGAGCAATTCCCTTGGAGTGAAAGAAGCACACAAGTATGCCTTTCAGTTTTGACTTTAACATGCGAGCTTTTTTTGGGCTGGGTGATCCTTTGAGGACCATTGCGAACTTCGGCGTTTTGTCTCTGGATCGTACTGAAAAAACCAACTTTGGTCACCAGTGATAACATGGCTCAACAATTCTGGATTGATTTCCGTTTGCCACATTTTTCCATGGTTCTCGTTGTTGTGGTGTGAGGTTTTTGGGGACCATTTTTTGCACAAATCTTTCTCATGCCAAGATCTTCAGTTATTATTAGACGAACCGTTTCTTGATTGATGTTCAGTTCTTCTGCAATCATTTTCACGGATAATCTTCGATCAGATCGTACGAGCTCACGCACCCGGCCAAGTTGACATCCGTCCCTAAGGTTGATGGTCGTCCACTGATGTCTTCATCTTCAACATACGTTCTGCCTTCACTAAACATTTTATGCCAAACTTGAGGTCTTGATATAACCTACTCTCCAAAAGCCTTCTGGAGCTTACCGTAAGTTGTCGACGCATTTCCCCAATTTAACGCAAAAATAAATGGCACACCTTTGCGCAATATCATGAGCTTCTATTTCTGTGACGAGAGACACAAACACTGCTAACTTATTACAGCACAACTCACGTCTGAACAGTTGCATCGATGTGCCGCTTGGACTAGAAGCAGCCTATTGACCAAGGTCAAAGATATTGTGCCTTCGCATGCCTGCAGTGTTGCCACATCTTGCAAAGAAAATCAGTCATTATTGTCGCATCTTGTACATATATATATATATATAGTTGTATCTGTTTGCACTGATTCATATCTTTTCAAATGGTTCAAATGGCTCTGAGCACTACGGGACTCAACTGCTGTGGTCATCAGTCCCCTAGAACTTAGAACTACTTAAACCTAACTAACCTAAGGACATCACACACAGCCATGCCCGAGGCAGGATTCGAACCTGCGACAGTAGCAGTCGCACGGTTCCGGACTGCGCGCCTAGAACCGCGAGACCACCGCGGCCGGCTCATATCTTTTATCTTATCTTATATCAAGTTAATTATATGTACTTTTAAAATATAATTCTGTAATCCACACGCTAAATAAATAAACTGGCTTCACTGGAGACTCGTTGTCTCATGGTGTGGACACTCAAGGTTACAGGACGGCAGTGCCAACTGGTCAAATGGTGACAGATCGTGCAGCGCAGGTAGCTGTGCCACGTCGAAACAGTCCCTGTCACGTGATTTCTTTCACGTCAAATTTCGCGACGTTCGCTGTATAGCACGCCTGCTGAACAATAGCTGCGTTTTCTGAAAGGAATCTCAATACCCTTAAGAAATGGTGTGCCCGCTCGCTAGCGCCGAGTCGGTAATCGATGGTTCATTGAGACAGCCCGTGAGACAGCCAGCAGCCTGTGCTGTTTAAGGAGTAATACGGAGGTTACGACGCGCCCGCGCTGGGAGTCGTCCGTATAGCAGGAACGCGGCTACGAGAATGTCGGTCAATAGCATTCGCAGAGCCCAAACACGCGGTCGGCGCTCCGCGTAGCGTGGCAGGAAATCAATGGTCCGCGACGGCGTAGGGGGCGGTGCACGCGAGCTGGGCCACCGAACCAGCCGGAGCGGAGGACACGGCACAGGGGCGTCAGGCGCCAATGTCATGCGGGCGCCAGTAGCAGAAGAAGTGGCTGCCTGCGCACGGAAGACACCCACTCTGCTCTGCGGCTTACAGGAAGCACAGCATACACTCCAATCCCATACTTACAACAATTTAAATATAGAGGTGTCCATTATTAAACTTCCAGTTTCAAAACGCTGTAGAAAGGGAACCACTAATCAGAACGAAGTCAAATTTCAACAGTATATTACTGACCAAGGGGAAAACGCCATGGGACAAAAAACAAAACAAAAAACGTGACGAAAATTTTACCCATAAAAGGCGATGTAAGCGTCTTAACGCAAATGGGGTAGGCTACAAATGACAGACGAATTGCAGTACGACGACCATGGTTGGAGTTGCTCAATACTGTTCAATGCCCATGACTGCACAAGATCGGCGGTCAACAATTGTGGCACTGAAACTTCCTGGCAGATTAAAACTGTGTGCCGGACCGAGACTCGAACTCGGGACCTTTGCCTTTCGCGGGCAAGTGCTCTACCTACTGAGCTACCCAAGCACGACTCAAGCCCCGTCCTCAGAGCTTTACTTCTGACAGTACCTCGTCTCCTACCTTCCAAACTTTACAGAAGCTCTCCTGAGACGAGGTAGCTCAGTTGGTAGAGCACTTGCCCGCGAAAGGCAAAGGTCCCGAGTTCGAGTGTCGGTACGGCACACAGTTTTAATCTGCCAGGAAGTTTCATATCAGCGCACGCTCCGCTGCAGAGTGGAAATCTCATTCTGAATTGTGGCACTGTTAGGTAAACCCACTCACCACGGCAAGGTCGTACCACATGGGATGAGAAAAATCGGTTTTTGTCCTGAGGCCAAATACCTCATACGAAGCAAAATGACGGATTTCTGTGACACTGGTGCAAGACATGTTCAGTGTGCTAGCCACCGTTTTCTGCCCTAAGTTTAAAACGAGAAACAACATGTTCCACAACAGATCGGAGTGTCCTTGGGGTAACGTTCAAAATCCGTTGCGCAATGCGTGCCTTCAGTTCAGCTACGCCCGTATTGGAACACTGAACAAAATCTTTCGGATAACCCCATAGCTAGAAGTCATACGGGCTAAGAACAGGTGATGTGGACGGCCAAGTTGTAGGGAAATTACGGTTGATAATTCTGGTATTTCCAAAATGTTTCTGCAGCAGCCACTTCGCTGGATGTGCAATGTGTGGAGGAGCGCCACGTTGCTTAAGAACGATCCTATCCTCACATCCACGCTGTATGATGGTTCGAACGACGTTCATGTGCAAAACTCTCATAGCGTTGAACAGTGACGATACAGGCAACAGGATCCGCAGGTCTCATCTCCTCGAAAAAATACGATGCCGTCAACCGGCTCCACACAGTCTCATTTGCAGCATAAAGTAGTACCGACTGATATGCGTGCGGAATTTCCTTTCCCCATATTCTGCAATGCTGCATATTGACATGTCTTTGGAGATGGAAAAGGGCTTTGTAGATAACTATAACATTTGGGTTGCATTCAAAAAGTATTGATATAACCAATCAACCTTAAATAGAATAAGAAGCGAGATATTGCAGTTAGTTTTGTCCTGAAAGTTTGGTAAATAATATACCCTTACTCTTATTAATTGAAGCCAAAAAGACGCGTATTACTGTTAATAATACAATTGAACTATAAAGTTCTAATTAAGGAAATGTCTGTCCACAGGTCTATTTCCATGCGAGCAAGAAATTCCAGAGCGAACGTTTGTCTTGCTGGCAGATCAGCAAGAAGCTGAATGTGGGTGATTTTATATGGACGGCAGTGCAGAATGTCTCGTAGAATTTTATGCACCGCACCCGCAGGTATGTCCAACGTTCGGACAGTTCGCCGTGCACTGCATATTTGCACACCACCGGTCAGCCCCTCCAGCAATTCTCTCGCCATATCTTCGACAGACGTTAGATAAATTTCTTTCTTTCCTCTGCCACATTGCACGTCAAAAGAACCTTTCCTTTCGGATTTTGTAATCATTTTCTCTACTCCCTTAGCAGGCATCAGACCAATGCCTTTTTCATATTCTTGAGTGTCCGGAACTTCTGCAGGGCTACTGGCGCAGTCATCGTTGTTGTAAAAGATATTTACCAGCTGCGCACCACCTTTTATGGACAGTGATGTTTAAAGTTTCGTGCGCAAACTGAGACACAGCCATGTGCCGCGCGTCTGTTGGTCTGCATAGTCTGACCCTTACAGCGGCATCTATTGGTCAGATTTTCGTTAGTATTATTTTGTTGTTGTTGTCATTCCATGACATTTTCTCTGCGTCTATAATATTCTGTATAAATCTGACATCATCCTGAGCAGTGATTTTCCTCCTACAGAATTTTGGAACTTAAGTTATGGACACTGAAAACATATACTCCGCAAGCCGACGTGTGGTGCATGGCGGTGGGTATAATGTACCACTACAAGTTATTTCGTTTCTTGTTCCCCTCGCAAACACAGCGAAGGAAAACAACTTTCTATATGCATCCCATGTCCTAATTTCTCTTATCTTCGTGATCCTTACGCGAAATGTACCTTAGTGGCAGTATAACCGTTCTGTATCCAGCTTCAGATGCTTGCTCTCTAAATTTTCTCAGCACTATCTCGCGAAAAGAACTTCATCTTCCGTCCGAGGAGTTGCATTTGAGCTCACGAGGCATCTCCGTAATACTCGAGTATTTATCGAACCTGCTAATAACAAATCTAGTGGCTCACCTCTGAGTTGCTTCGACGTCTTCTTTTAATCCAGCTTTGTGAAGATCCCAAACACTCGAGCAGTACTCAAGAATGGGTCGTAATAGTGTTCTGTACGCGGTCTCCTTTACACATGAGTACCACCCTTTCCTAAAATTCTCCCAATTAACCGAAGTCGACCATTCGCTTTACCTGCTACCCTCTCCCTCCGCCCCCTCCCCCCTCCCTTCCCCTGCCTCTTTTACGCGCAGCTCGTGCATTTCAAATCTCTTTGCAGCGTTACCTCTAGACATTTAGTCGACTTGACTGTGCTAATGTATTGCAACATTGCGGGATTGTTTTTCTTGCTTATCTGCATTAACTTACATTTTTCTACATTTAGAGCTAGCTGCCATTCATCACATGTAAATGTTGTCTAAGTCATCTTGTTGAGTCACTCAGCGACGTCATCTTCCCGTACACCACAGTGTCATCAACACACACCCACAAACTGCTGCTCACTCTGCCCGTCAGAGCATTTTTGTGTACAGAGAATAAAAGCGGTGCTGTAATCCCTGGGGCGCTCCTGACACTACTTTTGTCTATGAGGAACACTAGCCGACGAGGACAACGTACTAAGTTCTATTACACAAGAAGTCTTCCAGTCAAAACGTATCTGAGAACTAATCCGTTTGTTCGGGCCTTCGTTAACAGTCTGCAGGCAGTATTCATCTTAAAGTTTGCCTTGTAATTACAGTTATCCCTTACTACAGAGGAATAGAAAACTGCAATTAGTACCTGTTCATCAGTCGTAAATGGATCAAAGTAGTACTATGAACATTCAGAAAAATGGGAGCATCAAATTCATTTGTTTAAGATCTGCAATGGAACAAAAATTAATGGTTATCGTCACTGAACACGTCACGCTATTCTTTTCGATGACACTGTAACTCTGAGACGGTGCAGTCAGCCAGATGAAGGGAGCTTGACGCCAGAAATGTATAACTGTGGATTACAACCCTCAGATTTGTGCATTGTATGCTAAATAGCGATAAAGAGCAAAATAATTGATTATGGCGGAAGTAGAGAGGATATAAAATACATACTGGCAATACCAAGAAAAGCATTTCTGAAACAGAAGAATTTTTTAACACTGAAAGTACGAGGCAGGCCAAACATTAAGGCCTCCTGTGTCATAAAAAATTTAATAACAAACGTATATCAGCGGAGTTACAACAGATCATAGCTATAACTGTCCTCTACAGAAAACTGCCGTTCAATAATGTGTACATATTTGCATCATCGTTGAACCCAGATATCAAAACTAATTTGCAAAAATTCAGGGATTTGCTTCCGGACCCACGATTTTAAACTTGTTTTAACCTATCCTTGAATAAAGTTACACACTATCTTGTATGAGGGACAAACGCAGTTATAAGTACATATGCTGAATAATAACCGCATGGCTGCTCTTGTAAATAATTTATTTAACGACCTGTTTCATAGCCTAGAAGCCACATCACATTAAAGTTGCAACACGCACGGAACTGAATATTCCTCGTCTGTGAATAAATAACGCAATTAGCGGATCTTCAGGTAAGCAGAATGTACGGGTCCATGGTCACTCAAGCACGCCATGAATCCGGGACGGGCAACAGAGGCCGAACATAACCGGTTAACCATTACACATAGTGACACAATCCACCGATAGTGCCACAAATACAGCAGACCGCAGTGCATGGAGATGCAAACGGCAAAGTGCCCAGCTATATAAAATGGCCTTTTTGTTTTGCCAGACAGTTTGTTACACACTATCTTGTATGAGAGACATATATAACCTGATGATTTGCCTTCTGGGCTACGAAACCGGTCGCTAAACAAACTTTTTACAAGAACAGTCAAGCGGTTATTATTCGAGATGGAGAAAGTGTACGGAGTCGCTATAAAGGACGTAGCAATGTGCACCGTTGGATGAATAAGTTTGGTAGAGGAGAAACGGAAATTGCAGATAAACCTCACAGCGGCCAGCCAACAACATACGTCACAGACCCCAATCGAGAACGTGCTGATGAAGTGATACGAGCAGACAGAAGCTCTAGAGTTCTCAATCAACTTCGAAACGTGTTTTAAAAATCATGAGTGAAAAACCAGAACGCTGATTTTTTCCCTAGTGGTTTTGATGCCTGGGTTGAACGACGGTTCAAATTTGTACAAATGCATGGTGATAGGTTGGTTGTTAGTTTTGTTGGTTGGTTGGCTCATTTGGGGGGAGGGGACAAAACATTTAGGTCATCGGTCCCATCGGATTGGGAAAGGAAGTCGGTCGTGCCTTTTCAAAGGAAGCACCGGCCACGTTTCACGTCTTTATAAGGCTACAATCCACACACACACACATACACACACACACTATATATATATATATATATATATATATATATATATATATATATATATATATATATATATATATACTCCTCTTGTTTCATTCTTTTTACCCTTCGCAGAAGATGTCGAAGCACCAAGAGTGCCGTCCACATTGACAAGTGATTTGTAAACCAGCATTCGCCGGCGACGACGAAAACAACGTTTACGCATCATTGTAAGAAGCAGTGCCTCAGTGGCTATTCACTCAAATCAAGTGAATGCGCTAGACAGAACAGTGTGCTATTTATAGCATCAGTCCTGGCGCACGCAGCGGATGTGGACTCTTATCAGCTTACGCAATCGCACCGGAAGTGAGTTTTCCAGCAACACGCTCCATTTTCTAGGATGGCCTACGGTTGTGCGTCTGAGAAGGACTTTGAGGTTTTTAATCTACTGAGGTAAAAAAAATCTACCCTAATAATAAAAGTAACCTAAAAACGATTATTCTGCAACAAGGTCCTAGTAATACTAGTATATATATATATATATATATATATATATATATATATATATATATAGTGTGTGTGTGTATGTGTGTGTGTGTGTGGATTGTAGCCTTATAAAGACGTGAAACGTGGCCGGTAAACGGTTCAGACAAATGAGAATAGAAGAATCTGAGCCAGCCTAGGTGCAACACAAGACTACTGATCACTAGATCGTCCAACTAATGCAAAGACATTGAATTTAACTGCGGAAAAGAGAAATTTATGGCACATTTTGACTTGCCGTATCCGTTGTCAGGTGCTGGGGCACCAAGAAATTGTCTGTCTGGTAATAGAGGGAAATTCTCGGAGTAAAAACTACCAAAGCCTGAATACAGTAACCTGAATACAGTAACAAGTTTCAAATGTCCGTGTGAAAATAATAACATATATCCTCCTCCAGGTAGCACAGTGCTCACGGCACTAGGCTTGCATTCGCAATTAATGTGATTGTGATCTTTTCCCGACCTTTTTGGCTTAGAGCTTCCATGCTTCCCCTTGTTATAGGTGAAGACTGGGATATGTCGAACAAGATCATCGACCTCGACAGCAAAACGAAGATTAGGGTTTTACGTACCGCCACTAGAGGAAGAGCAGAAACTCTGATACAAGAAGGGCGCGGAAGGGAATCGGCCGTGTGCTGAGCAAAGACACTACTCGGGGATTTGCCTTACTCTTTTACGGAAACCACGAAAAACCAAAACCTGGATGGGCAGCGAAGATCAGAAACTCCCTGCTCCCCCCTTTCCAATTCATCCAGGAGCAGCATCTTAACCGCTGCACTACCTCACTACACCAGAACTGCTCCGTCGACGGGTATTTGTAAACCAGTTAGTGTTTGCATAATCAGCGACAAAAATCGCATTAGTAACAACCTTTTTTTCAAGAGCGATGCCTACCTCGTAGTCAAACGCCTGTGACATACGCGACGAGCAGTGTCATGGTAACCAACATCTAATAGCATCTTATATAGACAGTGTAAAAGCGATAGTGAACTGTAGGAGAAGAAACTAAAGCTGTAATATTTGGCACACTGGAGTACAGACCTATATACGGTATCATGCTTCCATGTCATCATTTCTCGGTTTCATGTGGGCTTCTGTGTTTTAATATCTTTTTTAACGCGTCGTGACGACACGTTGTACTTTACAAGCAACATAGGTACTGAGGTACGTCCTACGCTAGAGTCTCGGCAGTGTCCATGAACTTGGATGCAAGGAACTAGTCAATATATTTCTAAAACCGAGCGAAAATATATCTTCCGAAGTCATACTAGAAAGCTACTTTTATAGTAATTTCATACTTCACATTTTCACTGCATCATTGTGGTGGTAGTAGTAATGTTGTACCGAAAATAAACGATAACACTAACGAAAACAATATCTATCGTATAGTGCAACACGGCTAATCCGTTGTTCATATGTAATCTGGTTTATAATTACGGTATTATGAAAGCGACTACGCATTGCACAAATTTTCAGACAAGCAAAAAACGTTTCCAATTCACATTCGATCCAAGTAGCGTTCTCCGATCTTTTTTACCTATTAATACTTAATGCGTGCGAGGGAAATTCGTATCTAACATAACTGTCCAATAACAAGCTGAAAGTTTACACTAGTCAACGCTCATTTTACCACCACTCACTTCTGCAGCACACATCTGCTAATTTTCTCCGACTATAGGCACGTTGAATGCTATGGCCAGTGCTAAGTCCTGCTTGAGAATATGTTACAGGTGCGTGCTACGGCCCGTTATGAAGCCGGCACGCGGAGATAAGGATCGCAGACAGGCCGCTATCAGAAACTTTAACAGTTTCCGTCGCTCACCACTCGGCGTCCGTGCAAAGGCAGCACCGTCGGTGCCACAACTTGGGAAGTTCAAAATCTAGGCGGGAAAACTCCCGCTAACGCCACACGCCGGTCCGCCGACGGCAAAGGCACCCTTCACCGGTTTAGTTATATATCGCTCCACAAACAGGATACGTACAGGATTTCTACGCATCTCGATACGAATATTTTAGCTTCACAAACCGGACTGGATTCTTTAGCGGTGCTTCGTCATGTCCGCTGCTGAACTTTATTGCATGGTAATCTCCACATTCAAGAAAGTGTTTCTTTATAATTTGTGTTATACTAACACGCCTGGTGAAATGGGAGTGTCCAGAATTTTAAAAACGAATTTGGCACTGGCGAGTGCTTCAGGAGTTTACGTTCGCAAGTGACGTACAGTGGTTGATGACGTACAAATGAGAGGTGTAATTCAAATTTGCGGGTGATCACTTTGTTACGTGACAGTTACGGGCTGTCTAGAATACGGGGCACGTAATTAAATGTTAATGACTATTAGTTCGTCACAGGTTTCATCCTACCCACATACAGCCGGATTACCGGACATCGTATTCCGAGACAAGGCTCCACATATGCGCTCGCGAGGGTGCTCCTTGTACTAGATACAGAGGGGTGTTACTATCGGTACTACTGCTAGTACTACTACGCGCAGACCGGCGCCGCTGTGAATCAGCTGATTCGCTGCCGTCCAGCCTACCTTCTGGTTGTTGTCTATTATCTGCTCGATCGGAGTGGTCATGGCGGTAACGTTAATGTGCATCACGGAAGGAGCACGCCGGCTTCACGGACTGCGGAAAGCACGCACTGCCATTGCCGAGGGCGGCGACCGCACATCCCCGTGCCTTCGCTGTCACCATTTGCTCGCTCCCGCACACTGCCGACCGACGAGCGCTCATGTGTCGCCGCTAGTGCGCCGTAGCCTCCACAGATGGCAGTGCGCGACGCTTCTCGCCGCCGCTCGATATACGCCTATCGATAGCTTCCACGGCGACCAGAGTCAATATCGGCGCTGCTAAACCGCGGAATATTTTAATTCGCCGGAACGTTAACATGGATTTGAAGGTTACTAGGTCTTCGCTTGAGACATTTCACCCACTATGGTTTAACTTACCGCCTCCAGAAGCTTCGCAGGTATTTGTTTGTGGCAGCCTGTAAAAGGAAAAAGAAGGCGTATCAAAAATAGCTACATACTAGAACTCAGGTAGACAGAGAAAGTTATGTTGAAGAAAGAAACAAAGCCAAACAGATAACTGCAGCATCCAAGAAGAAATCTTGGGAAGACTTTGGAAACAGGCTGGAGACTATGGGTCAAGCTGCTGGAAAACCATTCTGGAGTGTAATTAGCAGTCTTCGAAAGGGAGGTAAGAAGGAAATGACAAGTATTTTGCACAGGTCAGGAAAACTCCTGGTGAATCCTGTGGATGCCTTGGGCAGATGGAGGGAATATTTTGAAGAGTTGCTCAATATAGCTGAAAATACGATCAGTAATGTTTCAGATTTCGAGGTAGAATGGGATAGGAATGATGATGGAAATAGGATCACATTTGTGGAGGTGGAGAAAATGGTCAATAGATTGCAGTGCAATAAAGCAGCTGGGGTGGATGAAATTAAGTCGGAACTCATCAAATACAGTGGAATGTCAGGTCTTAAATGGCTACACAGGATTATTGAAATGGCCTGGGAGTCGGGACAGGTTCCATCAGACTGGACAAAAGCAGTAATCACACCAATCTTTAAACATGGAAACAGAAAAGATTGTAACAACTACAGAGGTATCTCTTTAATCAGCGTTGTGGGTAAAATCTTCTCAGGTATTGTTGAAAGGAAAGTGCGAGTATTAGTTGAGGACCAATTGGATGAAAATCAGTGTGGGTTAGGGCCTCTTAGAGGTTGTCAGGACCAGATCTTTAGCTTACGGCAAATAATGGAGAAGTGTTATGAGTGGAACAGGGAATTGTATCTATGCTTTATAGATCTAGAAAAGGCATATGACCGGGTTCCTAGGAGGAAGTTATTGTCTGTTCTACGTGATTATAGAATAGGAGGCAAACTTTTGCAAGCAATTAAAGGTCTTTACATGGATAGTCAGGTAGCAGTTAGAGTTGACGGTAAATTGAGTTCATGGTTCAGATTAGTTTCAGGGGTAAGACAAGGCTGCAACCTGTCTCCACTGTTGTTCATATTATTTACGGATCATATGCTGAAAACAATAGACTGGCTGGGTGAGATTAAGATATGTGAACACAAAATAAGCAGTCTCGCATATGAGTTAGTTGTGATGGCAGATTCGATTGAAAGTTTGCAAAGTAATATTTCAGAGCTAGATCAGAAATGTAAGGACTATGGTATGAAGATTAACATCTCCAAAACGAAAGTAATGTCAGTGGGAAAGAGATATAAACGGATTGAGCGCCAAATAGGAGGAACAAAGTTATAACAGGTGCACGGTTTCAAGTACTTAGGATGCATATTCTCACAGGATGGCAACATAGTGAAAGAACTGGAAGCGAGGTTAGCAAAGCTAATACAGCGAGAGCTCAGCTACGGTCTACTCTCTTCTGCAAGAAGGAAGTCAGTACCAAGACTATCTGTGCACCGTTCAATCTTTCGACCGACTTTGTTGTATGGGAGCGAAAGCTGGGTGGATTCAGGTTACCTTATCAACAAGGTTGAGGTTACGGATATGAAAGTAGCTAGGATGATTGCAGGTACTAGTAGATGGGAACAATAGCAGGAGGGTGTCCACAATGAGGAAATCAAAGAAAAACTGGGAATGAACTCTATAGATGTAGCAGTCAGGGCGAACAGGCTTAGATGGTGGGGTCATGTAACACGCATGGGAGAAGCAAGGTTACCCAAGAGACTCATGGGTTCAGCAGTAGAGGGTAGGAGGAGTCGGGGCAGACCAAGGAGAAGGTACCTGGATTCGGTTAAGAATGATTTTGAAGTAATAGGTTTAACATCAGAAGAGGCACCAATGTTAGCACTGAATAGGGGATCATGGAGGAATTTTATAAGGGGGGCTATGCTCCAGACTGAACGCTGAAAGGCATAATCAGTCTTAAATGATGATGATGATGATGATGATGATGATGATGATTATGAGTACCACTCAGTTAATATGGCGAACTGCACAGCACGAAAGTTATTTAAATTTCATCGGGTGCCAACATTAAAAATATCGCAATAAATTTACGAAATCTGCAGCGGGAATAGCAATGGAACTTACATGCTGAAGTAACAGCAAATAAGGAAAAGTTATATTTAGCGTTTGTTGAGTCTCGAAGCAAGTGCAACAATTATGAAAGTTTGCACATAACAACTACGCGCTAAATGAGATCGTGTGCAGTGAATGGTAACCAAACGAAATATGAAGCTACGTCCAGCAGTCATGTTTATTGTAAGACGTATTGGAATATTCCTAATGTGAGAATGTGCAATAAATTCTTCATTCACAACAAGAACTGTAACAATTCACGCTTAAGCAATTTAGAAATCCGAGACTGTTGCATTTGCTTCGAGACTCAACAAACGCTAAATATTTTTTCTTATTTGCTGTTATGTTCAAACTTTCATAATTTCACATTAAAAATTACTTTTGTTTCATTAGCTTATAAATCTGTAGTGGTATCATGTAAATTTGGCATAAATTTTTCGAGGAAAGTTTCGCAAAATTTCTGAGCGCCAAAACCATTTTAAATAACCACTGTATGCTGTTGTGTATTCAGGATTGAATTTTATTGCATCACGAACTGCCAGTTTTATACTGTGCCCATTTTCAAACCAGTTGCCTCAATGACAGGTGTGTCATGTGGAACTGCATTTAAAAATGGGCATAGTCAAAACTGATTAGTAAACGTAATGTAATACCTGATGCAATTAAGGTTAATCTTGTGTAAAGAGTTTGGATGATGGAAAATTAAAACTGTTTTAGAATTCAGCAATTACATCTGGGGCTGCTGATACGTACATGAAGACAGTGTTGGCAAATTTTGTTTGTTTATTCTGTAGATTTCTATATTATTTTCCGATTGAGTAACTAGCGTATAATTTGATTTTCAATATAGTCACAAACTTCCTTTTTATATGTAATAATGACATCTACACATTAATTATCTCTCTTCTTGGAATTCCGGTATACGTTGAGACAATTTTTTTGCCTTCTTTGTGTACTATTTTAAGACGTTACATAATCTGTACTGAATTTTAAAGCAAACGCCAAAGAAAAATTATGGAGTACATCGTGTTTTAACGGCATAATGCGTTTATTTTTTCTTTCCATCGTTCATAATTACTGAAATTACGAAATTCTTTATCAGTCTCTTATACAGGCCCATTGTAAGCGAAACTAGCAACATTTCTGTCGCTGATTAACTGTGAAACGGAAATTTGCGCCTTTGCTGAAAAGGTTTCTCTATTTCGTCGGCCGCAGATAAATAACTATTTTTGTGCTCTAATTTATCTCCAGCTATACTATACAGTGAAACACCTGTTAACACTGTCGCATATAATAGACACACTGCATTCTTCCCTTCGTAAAATGCATTTTAAACGCTTTAAACCATTAGACAGAACATAAATTTTTGTGGTAATCCTTAATCAAATCACATGAATGAGAACGTAAAATATGAGTTTTACCTGGAATACCCTCGAGAAACAGTAAAATAGTTGAAGATGCCTGTTAAAAACTATCATTTTGTTTAGTGCCTCAGAACGTCTTACGTGTGAGGGTAATATATTGCTGTTCATCTGTTTCTATTAAATTCATAGCTTCTTTAAGTACTACGCTTGTATTATTTCACGAATTCCTTCGTCGTTTTCTGTTTATTTCGCCAAAGATTCTTAATGCAGGGGCCTATTCACGAACGAACATGATGAATATTAGACAGAATAGTCAACCAATCAGTCGACAGAATACCCTAAAGGCAGTGGACCATTTGGGTGTTTAGAGAGATGGATTCCGGCATGTAATGTATGTGGTTTCGGAATAGGGCGCTTGTAAAGAATTTATCCTGTCTGCAGGTCCGATAGATTTGCGGAGTGGACAGTCACTCCTTGTGAAGTTATTTTCATAAATCACACGGAGTAAAAGTTTGATACGAATAAATAGGTTTTCAAAGATCTACATCTCCACACTGTGAATCACTGTGAAGTGCGCAGCAGAGGGAATCTTGTTCTGTATCAAATATAGTCAGGTTTCTTTTTTTCATTCACGGATGGAGCGAGGATGGGATGCTTGTACGCCTCTGTCCGAGCCGGTTTTTACATACTTTCATCTGCATGATTTAGATATGTAGCGGTACAGTTACGTAGCGAGCTAAAGAATATTTCTAGCTGCTGTCCTGAAGGAGGCTGTGTAAACAAGTTCTCATGAGAGGTAAAGCTTCTTTCACTGAGTCAGTAAATAATTTTCAATATTTCTGTTACCCTCTTGAGAATAAAATAAGCCTGTGACCGTCTGAATTGCCTTTATTTGTTCTCGTTCTCTGTCTCCCATTAACCAGTCTAGTTAGAGGTCTTACATATCTGATCACTATTCAAGTACGAGCCCAACTAGTGTCTTATATGCACTCTCCTTTATCGGGGAACTACAGTTTGCGTTACAAAGGTGGTGAACTGCCTCATTTATATCTTGAGATGATGACAATGACGTGTTTATTAGCCCGCTCCGCCTATGACACGACAGGAGTGATTAGTAAACTTTTCACGTGAGACTCTTTATTACAAGGAATTGTAAACAATGAATTCTAGTTCTGGTGCACTAAAGTATAATACTGTTCTGGCTGAGAAAGTTCATTGCACAATAGTCATTCTCCTGAAATATACACTAACACAGTGTGGTTGGTCCGATATCGCCGTGGCCAGAAAGTTGTGGCTGCGGCGGCTTTTGTACACATAGATTGCTGAATGTCTTCCACTCAGAGACTCTGACCGAAGACTACCGCTGAAGAACTCGACTGCTGACCCGCGGGATGCGAATGAAATAGCCGCGCAGCGAGCTACAGTGTCTCCGAGCTGTTGCTTGCTGACGCTTCTGTTCCACTGCATTCTCACGCAGAGTGATACCATACTTCTGCCTGACTGGTTGCATGTGAAAGACACACGAATTAGTGTGGTCGCCACTAGGGGCCCCTGTTGAAGACTTCGAATTCTGCCGTGCTGGCTTCACCTTGATGTTTGTGCCGTCCAGTGCTGAAAGGCGGGCTAGGTGGCAGGGGTTGTGGAGTGGGTACAACAACACCCCCCTCCCTCCCTACCCATCCAAGGAGAAGGGTGAAGAAGCTGGAGTTAGTGGACGAGGTCCACCTCCATGCTGGCCTCTTCACTTTCCCTGTTGGAGTCTGTTTGCATCGGTATTGTCTGTGGCAGGGCGACGACGTTGGTAGGCTACGGCAGTTCTGCGGTTCCCTCTTCCCCTTCCACGGTAAATGTATTGTCTTCACCAGGTGGCAGACTACCATTCCAAGAAACCACGCTTTCCTTCCATAACGCGCTTCTCAATAGGAAATCTTATCAGTCTCGAAATGCCGTTTCCTGCTAATGGTGCCCCCTGTGGGCTAGGTGCAGTGGGCAACAGAGGGGTCCTCAACTACCAGCCATGAAGCATTTCTGCTGGAGATGCTTGCTTACGGGGAGAGCTTTTGTAAGTGGAAAGAAATATCATCCAGGCTTCCTCCATATCGTAGTCATCACTATCTTCATCTGGACCGTGTTCGATGACTCCATTCAACTCTGGATGAAATGGCCTGCTGTACAGGTGATGAATCCCTCAAGCTGTACAGAATGTCTCAAGTTCGTGAACAGTAAACTGGTCACCACTGTCCATAACAAGTGGCGTTTTAAGACCTTGCACTGCAAAAATCCTTTTGAGAGCAGAACCATTTGAAGTGACCCATACTACCCATCCTGAAAATGTAAGGAAAGCTAGCACTGGCGTCTACCACGACAAACCAATGAGTTCACGAGAAACTGTTCAGCGTAGTCTGCGAGGAGTTGGTTCCAGGCTTCGATGCCTTGTGCCAAGGAGAATCAGATTTTGGTGGCACTCCTTGGTAATCCTTGGCGCTACCACGGGAGCTATACAAAAGTTCCATGTACTTATTACAGAGTTGTGTACGATCCTCATGCCACCTGTTACACGAATTTGGTTGGTAGAATCCTGAACCATGGACGCTAGCGGTTGACACAGATCAAGACCCATGATACTGGCAACTGTTGGAGGCTGTATTACCAGGAGTATCGTCCACTCAAATCTGTTTTCACACCAAGCAGTCACCATACACCGATCTTTGACCAGACTCTGCCGGTCACTATTAAGTCCCCAATGTGCCTTGAAATCTTGTTAGTTGTGGGACTATCTAAAGTGAAAGGTAGCACCACTGATGATAATTTTTAAGGAACATGTATTCACTTGAAGCTGCACATTTTTTACATTAAGTTCGACATAAGCCAAAACCGCTTCAGGATGTTGAGGAACAATTTTTCAATCTACTGTATGGTCAGAATCAACTGTGCAAATAGCGTACTTGTTGTCCCAACGTTGCTTCTGCAGGCAAACTCCGTCATTGTGCCCCTTTTCCAGTAATGTAAATAGTTCTTGTTTCTGTAATAACATCACCGGCGATCATGAGTAATTAAGTAATATTTTACTTCCAAAATATTCAGTTAATTTATCTTTGATTTCGTTATAATCTAACACATCCGGGTCTTTATCCAGAATCTGTTGCATCAACCAATAAATATGAGCTCCAGCATTGAGTAACTAGAAAGCACGTTTAATAACATCAGCTGATATCCTGTGTGCCGTGAAGTATTGCTCCAGTTTGGCGATGTAGTTGGACCAAGTTTCCTTTGCTGTGTAAAATGGATGTGTTATGTACATAGTTCCGCGTAGTCAGCGCGTACACAACTTTCCCAATAGAGCGCGCCCCGCTAAGCACAACAGCGCAGGCGCAGCGCTCGTCCGTCTCCACACTACGAGATGGCGCTGTCTTAGAGACGGTCCAAATTCTGCTTCCACGTATTAATATGTAACGCAGCCAATGAGATTGCTGCTAACGTAGAACCTTTTCTCCTCGCGGATCACACTCTCGCAGTGATACCTGAACGCTCGAGGTATTATAACGAGTGTACAGACCTCTGATTAGTCAGTCTGCATTAGTCTGAATTTGTCTGTACCAGTCCATAGTCAAGTTTCAGTCTGCGCCTAATAAGATTATCATATTCCTGTACATAGCCATGAAGAGAAATGTGTAGACACTTTGTCAAGTATCAGAGATATGTGAGAATAAGATTAACGCACCAAGACCAAAGGAACTTCAGATTGTCAATTGTAAATAGCATCCAGAATCAAGTTAAGTAATTTTATGTTGTTATTATTTTAATAAATGTGTGTGAAAATTAATCAAGTTCTGTTTAAAGTTGATCACCGTCAATCTGCTACTCTAAGCGTGCAAGTGGCATTTCTATCGTCTGACCTAACGGCAGAAGATAAACGCGCCACTATAAGACCACGAGACATATTGCTGACACTCGCCTACTTCGCTAGAGCGACAAGTCAAATAATCTGATGGTGTGTGTACCGCAGATCTTACAGTACGCACACCACAGGATGGAACTTCGGAGGTGCCTGCCTGAGTTCCTCTTGCCGCAGGTCGCGTTCATGTAGTTGTAACAGCTCTTGCTCTGTAGTACTAATTGACTGCAGAAGTGTAAGACGTGCGCCATCCGAAATGAAATGGTTCAAATGGCTCTGAGCACTATGGGACTTAACTTCTGAGGTCATCAGTCCCCTAGAACTTAGAACTACTTAAAGCTAACTAACCTAAGGACATCACACACATCCATGCCCGAGGCAGTATTCGAACATGCGACCGTAGCGGTCTCGCGGTTCCAGACTGTAGCGCCTAGAACCACTCGGCCACTCCGACCGGCCATCCGAAATGAAACTTAACAAATGGCTCTGAGCACTATGGGACTCAACTGCTGAGGTCATTAGTCCCCTAGAACTTAGAACTAGTTAAACCTAACTAACCTAAGGACATCACAAACATCCATGCCCGAGGCAGGATTCGAACCTGCGACCGTAGCGGTCTTGCGGTTCCAGACTGCAGCGCCTTTAACCGCACGGCCACTTCGGCCGGCGAAACTTAACACACAACAATATCCTCCGCATGAATTCCTAAAAAAAAACTGAGATTAGGTAGGGCACAAGGGAAAACAAATAAAGCTCCGATGGGAAAGACGGAACAAGAAAATGTTCCAGAACTCCTTATACAATGATACTCAGACCCATAATGACAGCAAAATGCCCTGAAATCCAACTCCCTTCGTTTACAAAATGTAGAATAAGACGTCGTGCCCTGTACTTTCGATGACGTGAAATACTTTGTCGGTTTTAAAAATTTCTTGGTATCCGCCGGGTACAGGTAGGTTCAAAATTACATATCGACTGCGATGCTGTTATGTCCGTGGCGGACTGCGTTAGTTTTATCTTGAGATTGTGTCACTGGCGTGTTCATGCGTCCACTACGTCTATAACACCACAACAGAAATGATCAGTATAACGTTAGAACAACGCTTTTCCAACCAGCTGCCACTCAGGAGTGTGACAATTATTTGCTGTGTCTATTTGTGTTGCCAATAGTTCATGATTCATTTCTCATCTGGCTTAACTTGTGTTGCTTGTCTTATTTCATGATCGATAAACTTTTGCCATCTTTTTTATAAAGGATTAATTCCGCGTTGATATATTAATCTCTCATTAATAATTGACTACAATAATGACAGGGCCACCATTTCATTAAATTACTTCAGCATACAAGCTTTATTTAAGGTTCTGATTAAAGTGGTAACATCCAATGTAGGCTAGCAACAATCACCATTGTCAAAGGGCTGAATCAGTTTAGCAGAGACATGGCCAGGCAGACAAGTGGAAGGTTCACAAGTTAAAGTAATTGCTGTTAGGGAATAAAACAAATCGCAAGACCAGTATAGTCTTGCTGTATAGCTGTACAGTACATATGAAGATCTGATTTACCTCCATACTAATAAAACTAAAAAATTTCGTGCTGACTGTCATTAGAAAATTCTTTACAAATTCAACTAATGAACTGTTGTCACACTGATGTCTCTTTAATTGAGGAAAATGTAGGACGCGACAGGGCAAGCCTCTGGATATATTTCCCTTAGCCTAGTTCCTGAGGTATGTTGGTTCTAAAACTCTGGGCTAATGAACCGTATCCTGTGAATGTGCCTCTAGCTGGTTGGAATGCTCTCTGCAGGCGGTTAATCCATATACTCATCCGTGTGCGCTAGCCTCAAGCAAGCAACTGAAAAATATCTGTCGATAAACATTGGCTGTTATTTTTTACTCTTCCTTCCCATTTAAATTGTTTGTAAACCATTTTATTTTCTGGCCACTTCCTAAGAAACTTTAAGAAAGCGATCTTTGGGAGAGTTGGAGAGTTCATAACCGTGACTTGGCCTTCTCTCCCACTCGCTCCCATTTAGTTCAGTGTCCAGTTCACTGTTTCCAAACGACTCTTCATCCATAAAGCTACTTACGCCAAATGCCCAACAAAGTATACAGCTACAAACTAGTAATGCGGTTGGCCATCGCCACGTACCACCCAACGGGCAGCATACCATGGCGCCGATCTCAGACTGGAGCAGCAGCGGGCAGCCAGGTGTGCGGCCCTCAGCTCCGGCGCGTCGTTGCTGTTGTGTCGCTCCGAACGGCGAAGCGCCTCTCGGGGGCTGCTGCCTGCCTTCCATCGATCCTAGGCTGCCTTCATTAGCCTCCGTTCAACTTACACCGTGCAAAAAATGTATCGATCTATCACTGGTATGGTAATGAGATAATGTTTCTTGTGAGTATCTGGCATGGTTTTGATGGCACGAAACTTGACGGGATGATCCACTGTGGTGACAGTCAGCTACAGCCAGCTAAAGACACACACTCAAAGGCTGACTGTACCTGATGGCAACGACAAATCTGATTATGGGATACCTCCTCATATCATGTCAAACCTCCTCTTGTCCAGTGTAGTGCAGCAACTCGATGTGGATGGACTCAACATGTCGTTGGAAGTCCCCTGAAGAAATACTGAGCCATATTGCTTCCATAGCTGTCCATAACTGCGAAAGCGTTACTGATGCAGGATGTTGTGCACGAAATGACCTCTCCAACATGTCCCATAAAAGTTCGATGGGATTTATCTCAGGCGATCTGGGTGGCCAAATCATTCACTCGAACTGTCCAGAATGTTCTTCGGATCAACTGGAACTACTGTGGCCTGGTGACATCACGTCATTGTTTGGGAACATGAAGTCCATTAATCGTTGCAAATGGTCTCCAAGTAACCGAACGTAGCCATTTCGAGTCAAAGATCGGTTCAGTAGGACCAGAGGACCCAGTCCATTCCAGCCACCATCATCTTGCACAGTGTCTTGTTGACAGCTTGGGTCTGTGGCTTCGTTGGGTCCGCGCCACACTCGAACCCTACTGTCAGCTCTTACCAACTGAAATCGGAACTCATATGACCTGGCCACAATTCTCCAGACGTCTAGGGCCCGAGCGATGTGGTCACGAGGACAGGAAACGCGATGCAGGCGATGTCGTGCTGTTGACAAACGCCCTCGTGTCGGTCGTCTGCTACCGTAGCTCAAAAAATGGCTCTGAGCACTATGGGACTCAACTGCTGAGGTCATTAGTCCCCTAGAACTTAGAACTAGTTAAACCTAACTAACCTAAGGACATCACAAACATCCATGCCCGAGGCAGGATTCGAACCTGCGACCGTAGCGGTCTTGCGGTTCCAGACTGCAGCGCCTTTAACCGCACGGCCACTTCGGCCGGCCTGCTACCGTAGCCCATTAAAGTCAAATTCCACAGCACGTTCTTCATACGTCACACACTGACTTCTGCGGTTATTTCACTCAGTGTTCCTTTTCTGTCAGCACTGAAAACTCTACCAAACACCGCTGCTCTCGGCCGTAACTGAAGGCCGTCGGCCACTGCCTTGTACGTGGTGAGATGTCACGCCTGAAATCTGGTATTCTCGGCACATCTTTGATACAGTTGATCTCGGAATATTGAATTCCCTAATTATCTCGGAAATGGAATGTCTCATGCGTCTAGCTCCAACTATTAACCCGTGTTCAAAGCCTGTAAATTCCCTTTGTGAGGCCATAATCACACATGAATCCCCTGAGTGCAAATGATAGCTCCGCCAATGCACCGCCCTTTTTTACTTTGTGTACGAGATACTATCACCACCTGTGTATGTGGATATCGCTATCCCATGACTTGTTGCTTCAGTGTAGACCACGACACGGTTTTGTTATCTTGAAGCAATGCTTTTATAAAGTTGCCTGACTCCATACTGAAAATCTGCGACATGTGTATTATTAAATTTGTATACAGTCGGTACAACGCATCAAAACATGTAAATAATATTTTCACCGCGTTCTTTTGAAGCATTATCGGCTGTCATAATTTTTCTATTCAGTTCATCGATATCTTTCCGCTGGTGATTAAGTTTATCCCTTGTGTCCCTCGTACTTAACTCTCCAGAAATTTTCGATTTTTCTGACGAATTTTAAACCATGGTTTGTTTTCCCAGAACGTTTGTACAACAAAAACAATAACATTCACTTATGCTAAGTTCACTAAAAGTAAAACATTTACACAATAAATACTTATGGTAAGCGCAGATTGTGCTACGAGAAACGATTAATCCGTTTCGCAATCCTAGAATTCGTTTGTTTTGTAGCAGAAAATGTGAAACTTTCTGAAGTAGATGAAAGTCATTTATTATCTTTTCACTTGTTTTATCGAAATCTTTTTAAATTACCTGGGTAATTCTTATAGTAAAAGTATATTATTTAGCAAGTAAACAGTTTCAAAGGTGTATTCACTTACGTTTCACTGTTAGTATTTCAGGAGGCGAACTGAAGCTACGCAAATTTATGTCCTTTGGTATTCAGTGGCTGTGAAAAACTCTGTGTTTAAATATTTCTTATGCCATTCAAGAAAATAATAATAATTCTTGAGTAGTCCTGTCGCTTTTCTAACAGTCTACTTAATGCAAAAAAGAGTAAATTGATCATGTAACAGAAGATGACACGGTATCTTCTACCTTACTGCAGATTAAAAAAAAAATACATTACAACATTCGGAAAAGACATTTTAATGTTGCAGAAGCTGCACTGTTAATATTTTTCTTGTCTACTACTAGTGTCGATCTTAAATCATCGTCAGTTCGACAAATACTATCAGAATAACATGGGACGATGTATCATCGATGTCTACAGTAAAGGAAGATCGTAGGATTTTTCTCTGGCAAGCTTCATGATTTTACAATATACACCCATCAAAAAAAAATTAAGCATGTAATTGGTTCACTTATCCTGAAAAGAGATAGATGTCTTATACTGTACTTTTTGATAATACAGAATATTTCGCAAAGGAAAATCACATCGTATGTTCTCTTTAAACCGATTATGAAATGGAAAAGGAATATCATTTGAAAAAAAAAAACAAGAAAGATGCAATGACTCCAACATCAAAAAACATACAATGGTGTATTCAGTGCTCCGGTCAATAACGTGTAGGCCCTCCACAAACCTTCAGGCATTCTTGAAGCGATGGAGTACCGCTCAGTACCAACCCGTTGCAGGCCTCTTGAGACGTATTGTCCCTCTCCTCAATGGCAGCATTCCTGAGAGCTTCAACAGTAATGGAGAATGTTGACGATCACTCTTCTGAGCAAGCTCCATGCATACTCCATACAATTCATATCCGGTGAGCATGCTGGCCAATCCATTCTTCGGATGCCACGTCCTGTCAGATACCAACACACACTGCGAGCACGATGAGGAAGGGCGTTATCATTCTGTAGAGCGAACTCTTCCCCTACAATCTCTGTAAAACCGCTGACTGTGGGTCGGAGAATGGTTTTTTTTTCATATATTGCAGTATTCATGTTGCCATCAACTGGAATGAGTAGTATGCGACGGTCGTACATAATGCCTGCCCAGAATGCGGCTGAACCATCGGATTGTTGTGACGATCCACAGTCATTGAGGGATGATTGCGTTCCGCTGTTCGCCTCTATATGCCAACAGTTGTCGTGACAGTGCAAGCCTATTCGCACTTCATCTGTGAACAGCGTTTTGGTCCATTGCTCTCGTCTTCAATGCATGGGTAGTTGCGGCAGGGAGAGGGAATGAGATCGATTGCACCACTCTTGGATGAGCCGTCTTGGCGTTAATTTTAAGTAGGTTAGGTGCACTACAGGAGCCATATATCGAGATAACTGGGCGCAGATGACAACAGTGCTTCTACTGAAAGCCATGCTACTGACTTAACCACTTTGTGACCTCTCATTCAAGTCCGCCTCCGTAGCTGTGCAGTTATCAGTGGCTGCCATGGAAGATGTGGTGTTTCGGACGCAGGATGATGCAGCTCACAATCAGCAGGCCATTCTATGTAAGGTAGGTCTTACTTTTATGTCGTATTAAATGTTTAAATTTGATCTTATTTAGGCGCAAATAATTCGTTGGTGTCCTATTCTTCATTCCAAAGACTCGTTTTGAGGCATCTTTCGACGCTAGTCTACCTTGCGCAGTTCTCTTCACCTCTCCACAACTACTTCAATTTCCTTTCATTTCAACCAGCTTCCTACAATTAAACCTCAGTCTCCCTCCGCGATCCCACAGGCAAACTGAATATTTCTTGTTGCCTCAGGATATGCCGTATCAAGCGATCCCCAATTTTAGTAAATCGATATTAGATGTCAACAAATTCTTCTTTCACATAACTAAATGCTTTTTTTGCTATTGCTAGTCTGCATTTTATATTCTCTTTACTTCGAGCATAATCACTTATTTTGCTGCCTATATAGCATTTCAGTTCAGTACCTTTTCGATTAGTTAATCTATCTATCCATCTAACTATTATCATTGTTCCGCAGCACTGCATTTCAAAAGCTTCTATTCTCTTCTTACCTGAAATATCTATCGTCCAGGTTTCACACACATACAAGGCTACGCTCCAGACAAGTATCATCAACAGAATTAACGCCAAGACGGCTCTTCCAAGAGGGGTGCAATCGGATCTGATTCCCTCTCCTTGTTCAACAGAGATAGTTCTTCGTCTCCTTTCTTGCTTGCTGTTATTATGGCGTTCATTCATATTGAGAGATATTCACGTTGTCTCTGCGCACACTTCACTGGACTTTATACAGTTCAAATATCGTTGCAAATAAAAGAGAATTATTATGTTCCCTTATCTCTCACCGGCACTCTGTAATTAAAGTCGTCCATTCGGTTTCGCTACATTACATAGTAAATTGCGAATTTTAAAATCAATATTAGATGTCAACAAATTCTTATTTCCCGTAACTAACTGCTTTTTTTTGCTATTGCTAGTCTGCATTTTATATTCTCTTTACTTCGAGCATAATCACTTATTTTTCTACCTATATAGCAAAACTCATCCACTTACTACATTTGATGCGTAACTTCCTAATTTATATCCCTCAGCATCGCCTGATTTATTTCGACTACGTTCCATCATCCTTGTTTTTCTTCTGTTGATGTTCATCTTACAATATTTTTTTCAAGATAGTATCCATACCGTTCAACTGCTCTTCCAAGCCTTTACCGCGACTGCCAGAATCATAGTGTCACAGAAAAATCTTAAAGATTTCATTCCTCCCATCCTTCCACACATCCCTCCCCCCACCTCCCTAGAAGTCTGATACCCTTTCATAATTTCTCTTTCGTTTCCTTTACTGCTTACTCAGTGTGCAGACTGAATAACATCAAGAGTAAGCTACTACCCTGCCTCTCTCCCTTCTCAACTATTGCTGTTCGTGGGTGTCCTCCAGTAACCTTCCCACAACTTCCAGTACACGCTGTAATCGATCGCGATTATTTGTACCTGAGTTATCAGAAATGCATCGCTTCCAAAAAATAACTCTAAATCATATGTAAAAATGTAAACCTAATCATTTACATGGCTAATGTATACACTGTCCTAGTGATGAATGAATGTAAATATACGTAATTACAAAGATTAATACTGAATAGTTCCTCAAATTTGTTATTAATCTAAAAATGCAATTTAATTAAATATTAGTTATACATACAAGTAGTATGGTTGTCTGTACTAAAGTGAACAATATTTCCTAAACCCAATTGGGTTTGAGTGAATTTAAGCCTATATAACAATAAGTAACACGTGTGTAGGCGACAGCGATCATTATACACGTAGGAGCCAATTTGTACAGACAAGTGATCAAAAATGTTGTTATTCAAATAAATTTCACATCTAAACCTTCAAAATTCTTTACAGAAACTATTAAGAAAATCGAAACTGAATAAATTATTGCACTACCGAAACAGTAATAATTACGTAGCTGAACCTCACTTAATCTTTACTGTTACTAAATTTGGTTACCCAACCCTCCTAAATAATTATAATTCACTCCTAATATTGATAACAGTTAAAAGGGAACGGCTTCAGAACAATGACAAAATACTAAGGCAACGCTTAAATACATTAATGTGCCGAAACACATAAAAGTAAATTGTATTATTGAATAAAAGTTAAAATTCACTATCTTTTGCCAAATTCAATAACTTAACAGTTATCAAAAATCTCAAATGCTCCAAAATGCTAACAAGCCTTTTACAAAACTAGAAGTCTGAAATGGTTCGATCGATCTTATTTTATGTGAAGCTGCTGACCCGATGTTTTAGCTCCGATGGCAGTAATTACGATAATTATGTCTTGTGCTACAGTTGCAAATATTTCATATACATGCTCTGGCCAAACAGTACCATTCCTTTTTAATCCCCTTTAAGCCTCAATATAAATCATCGTTGTCCTGTGCCTCATGGAGATTGCATTGCCTCTCGCAAGTACAAGACTCTGCTGCACGCACAGCCTCTAGGCCGGACGCACACATTCTCGCGCCGTCTTTCTCTTACAGCTAAATAACTTCTTTGTCTGCTCGCTACTCTCTGCGCTTCTGCCAAAGAGTTCCTTTTTACATCAGACAGCATCACTGACAACATACACTGAGTACATACATCTATGGAATTAGCATAGCCTTCTGCACATTAAACCGGGCTAGTCACGTGATTTTGGGACGACGTAGCTTATTTGCACTTAGCAAAACTCGAATATTACTCGAATTCGCTTTTTTTTATTTACGTGTAGTACGGCTCGATATAGGAGCGGTATAAGTAAGATATGACGCGGTGCGATGCGTTAGTAACTCTTTATTGCTCGCATATTACACAGCAAGGTAGACACGATTGTTCTGCCAGAAAGCGTAGAACACACTGCTTGAGCATACAGCCGCATCAAAGATGGTCCACGGCACTGAGTTTCCACATACGTTTCTTTAAGTTGGATATTAGTAACAGGTATGGTGCAGTATCGTTGTTGCTGCGGACACAAAGAGAAATACGCTCAGGGAGCACCAGTTACTTTTCATAGGTATGTAAACGAATGTCTAATTACATGAGACACTCAATATGTTGAAAAATATCAAGCAATGGTATTAAATCTTCTATAGTACAGATAATGTCTGCTTTGTTTGCCATGTGTTTATGATGCAAGTAATAGACAAATTTGGAAGTATGTTTGAATAAGCTAGTATTCAGTGTATACAAATGCGTGCTCCATTCATCTACATATATAATTTATCCATGGAAGTGCGATTAATTTCTTCAGTTAATACAGTTTGTCAAATCCTTGTCTGTCCCTACCAAATAATCAGCAAATCACTATTTTCCTTTTTATATATTGAGAGGATTTGAATGGTTTATTTTCAGTAAATTAGGGTGCAGTGCAATTTTTTTATTTAAAGCTTGATAGGGTGACACTGAGAAGCGGCAGTTGTTTGTTATTTGATTACCGCGGACTACTCCTTGATTCACGCCCGAAATGGCCGAACTTTACTGTCGCAAGAAGTTCGACTGTCAGTCGCAGTCAAATCGCATGTTTTAGAGCTCCAATATAACTGTTGTACTATGACGGTGACAATATTCGAGGATTTTTAGGTTAGACCTCTATTACGCTCGGTTCACCCGATCCAAATGAGGAAAACTAATATTATTACAGAACTTCAGCGTTCGGAGCTGAAGGTTGGAGTGCTTTCAGCCAAACCCAGTTCTTCAGTAAAACAGCAGAGCTACCGCAACTTGTAATTCATAGTAGTTGTGTAATTTCTGCAATACATTGTTGCAAAGATTAAGACAGATAACTGCGATGGATGATATTGTAAGGAGAAGACGGGCTGGAGTAGTCTGCGATCCATATCTACCAGTAGAAACTACTGCGTGTCAGGATGTGGGCCAGCTTTATTAATAATTAGGTGACACGCGTGCAGCCCTCGAGAGAGCCTCTGGTACGCAACAGTCCCAGGCAGGTGTCACCGCTATAATGAAAACATTACGGAACACCGCGACGAGAGTGAGAAACAGAGAGAGAGAGAGAGAGAGAGAGAGAGAGAGAAAGGAGTGCGTGCCAGGCACGTGGGGCCGCTCGATACGGGTAGGAAGGCCGATGTGGCGGTGGGCCACTGCTGCCGCCCACGCCTCGGGTCAATACCCGGCCGCCCGCCGCGACCCACTCGTGGGTCGCTCAGCGTTCCTCAAGACCCCCCTCCCCCCCCCCACCCTCATCCCCACCCCCTCCCCCACCCCGCCCCCACGCCTAGACACCTTCAACGAAGCGTGTCGACCAGCGCGTCAGTGATCGCTTGAAACCGACGCGATTGACGGTCGATACATTGACATACTCGTGGGTTCAAAGTCAGGGCGCAGAGTCCCACACATAACCTAGGAAGTATGACTTCCTGCAGCCTTGTAATTCGATTGTAAAGCTAACCGTAGCTACTCGAATGCAATGTGGGTGAGGGGTGCCTTCATGTGTGGCGTGGTTACCGTCTTTCAAAACGGCACTCTTCTCCGGCACATACCTAGCTCGCCTGTTGTTCGCTAAATGTCATTTAATCCGCTAAACATATGAGGGAGGCAGCAACCGCTCCGCCGTCCTCCCCTTCCCACATTCGTCCAGCCCCCCCCCTCCCCTCCACCCCAGCCATTAGTTGCCTTTCCTTGAGCTCTTGAAAAGACATTTAAAAAAGAATCTGCATCTAGTAATCGTCGAAAGGGTTTATGTTTACCTTTAAAATAAACACTAAATACACAATCATCTAACACAGGAATAAATTTCTTAACCTTATCTCAGTCTTTAATGTTAAAACATGAAAGAATTCTTTTCCATTTAAGGTATTTCCTGACATCCTTTAAGACTTTTAGTAAAAGCAGAAAGAGCTGGGGTTATTGGATAGTTCCAGCTTCAATAAAAATGTTCTATCAGTTAAAATCAATGGCAAGACTGAAAATACAAATAATGAAACTTCTCAACTCTGTAACTTACATTTTATCTCACTTGCTATCGGAAAAGCTGGGGGGGAAGAAATATGAAATAATATATAATTTAATTTTATATTGTTATGTTAAATATAAGACAGAGTTTAACTGAGGAACAAGAAATTCACTAGTAAGTAGGTAAATTTCACATGAAAGTAGTGGAAAGTTAACAAACGCGTCCACAATTTTTATTCGTGCAGACAAGAAGGGAAATTTAAATTTGTGTGCGATAAAAAAGGAGAAAAATTGTATTAAAAAGTCATCTGAGGATAAGATGTGGAACAGTTCCTTTAAGAATTACGGGTATACCTTAAATTTCCAAATGTAATGAGTCGAAGTAGTAATGTATACCTTGCTTAGGTAGATCTTGGGTGAAATATGGGGCCAAGTAGATGGAGGACTCAGTCAAAACGTTTATGTTTCAAATGGGTTTAATCTAGCTACCGCAATCTTAGATAGTCAGTGGCACCCCATCACCACACATTCCCATATGGCTTGATTGCTGAGATGCATTTACTGAAATGTTCTTGCATCTGTTGTCGTATACTTCCACCCTGGTCAGTTTCCGCTACTAAGTATTTGGTACACAAACTTTGCACTTGGCCGCCTCTGACACCCGTCTCTACTTGGCGCCCCAAGCGGCCGCTTGTGTCGCTTGTGCGTTGACTGTGGAAACAAGTGGAAAACAGTGATGGTGGAAAACAGTGACAACAGCGACGGAAAGGATGACATCATGTGTTAAAACATCGGGGAATAACATTCATGGTATTAGAGGGGTCTGTAGAAGGTAGGGCAAGGGAAAACGCAAATCGAAATCTGCTTTTCCTTCCTCCTAGCCTTATCCGGTATACTCGCGAGGTCGACAAGCGTTCTGTATTTCGCAATGTTAGCAGCAGAGAGTGGCCCAAGCCCTTCCTGGCGCAATCCTTTCCCCCGCTGGGCGGAATTTGTGTACTCTAAGTACCTACGTCTTGAGGACCTTCTCGAGCTGTTTGCGAATCGTGTAACAAGCGGGGCGTAGATATCAACCAGGTATTCAACTAATACGATGTGGGAAACAACCTAAAAACCACAAAGGCCGGCCGTCACACCGGCCTTCGTTGTTAATCCGTGGGGTAGATTCGATCCGAAGCCAGCGCGCCTCCCTTATTTCCGGAAGAGGCGATCTAACGCGCCTGGCGGGTTCCACTTGCAAATATAACCAAGGAAAACTGTCTTTTAGAAGCCTCCATACGGGCGCTAGTTTCGAAATGTGCGTAGGTGGTAGCAGAATCGTTTTGCAGTTGACCTAAAATGAAGGTTCTCTAAATTTCCTCAACAGTGACACACGAACAGAACGACGCCTCCCTCCAGGGATTCCAATTGGAGTTCACGAAACATCTCCGTAATATCTGTTGCTGATCGAACATATCGTTCACTAATCTAGCGGCCCAACTCTCAACTGCTTCGACATCATCGACATCACCCTTAAATTCGACCTGCTGATGATCCCAAACAATGGAGTATTACTCAACAATGGCTCACACTATTGTACCCATGGTCTAGGGGTAGCGCCTTTGATTAGTAATCAGATCTCGGTGTTGGGTCTGAACGTCTCCACCACTTAAATTTTGATTAGAAATCAATATCAATGGTAGCCGAAGGCTTCCGGAAAAAGAAGTCACCCTCATTCCGCCAACAGCCTTGTCAAAGAGAGCGGAGGAGGGGACGGATGTTCAGGGCATTCTCTTGCATCTGGGGTTGGAAACTGCCCCTATAGACGGAAGAATCAGCAATGACCAACGGCATGATGATGCGAAAGGCAATGGAAACCAATGAAATAAACACACATAATGGATATCCACAGGACATGTGGTCTGTAATCCAAAAAGTATCATCAAGATCTCTCCGTTGGCAAAAGATTCCGGAATGGTCCCCAGTTCGGATCAGGAGACTGCCAACGGGGTGGTGACCATGAGACAAAGATTGAATAACCAACGAAAGGATAACGTTCTACGAGTCAGGGCGTGGAATGTCAAATGTTTGGAAGTGGTACGGAAACTAGAAAATCTGAAAAGGGATATGCTAAAGCTCTGATCAAGAATCAGAGGAGGAGGAAGTATACTTAGAAAAGACCAGGAGATACTGGATTGTAAGACGTACCCAGAATAATATACAGACTCGTATCACAATTTAGCAGTGATGAAGATTAGGCTAAAGTTTCAGAGATTACTCAGGAAGAATCAATACGCAAAGAAGTGGGTCTAAGAAGTACTAAGGAATGAAGAAATACACTTGAAATTTTCTGAGGCTGTAAATACGGCGATAATGAATAGCTCAGTAGGCAGCTCAGTTGAATAAGCATGTCTAAAAGGGGCAATTAAAGAGGTTGGAAATGTTAACATAGTTACAAAGAAGATGACTGCGAAGAAACCATGAGTATCAGAATAAATACACTCCTGGAAATGGAAAAAAGAACACATTGACACCGGTGTGTCAGACCCACCATACTTGCTCCGGACACTGCGAGAGGGCTGTACAAGCAATGATCACACGCACGGCACAGCGGACACACCAGGAACCGCGGTGTTGGCCGTCGAATGGCGCTAGCTGCGCAGCATTTGTGCACCGCCGCCGTCAGTGTCAGCCAGTTTGCCGTGGCATACGGAGCTCCATCGCAGTCTTTAACACTGGTAGCATGCCGCGACAGCGTGGACGTGAACCGTATGTGCAGTTGACGGACTTTGAGCGAGGGCGTATAGTGGGCATGCGGGAGGCCGGGTGGACGTACCGCCGAATTGCTCAACACGTGGGGCGTGAGGTCTCCACAGTACATCGATGTTGTCGCCAGTGGTCGGCGGAAGGTGCACGTGCCCGTCGACCTGGGACCGGACCGCAGCGACGCACGGATGCACGCCAAGACCGTAGGATCCTACGCAGTGCCGTAGGGGACCGCACCGCCACTTCCCAGCAAATTAGGGACACTGTTGCTCCTGGGGTATCGGCGAGGACCATTCGCAACCGTCTCCATGACGCTGGGCTACGGTCCCGCACACCGTTAGGCTGTCTTCCGCTCACGTCCCAACATCGTGCAGCCCGCCTCCAGTGGTGTCGCGACAGGCGTGAATGGAGGGACGAATGGAGACGTGTCGTCTTCAGCGATGAGAGTCGCTTCTGCCTTGGTGCCAATGATGGTCGTATGCGTGTTTGGCGCCGTGCAGGTGAGCGCCACAATCAGGACTGCATACGACCGAGGCACACAGGGCCAACACCCGGCATCATGGTGTGGGGAGCGATCTCCTACACTGGCCGTACACAACTGGTGATCGTCGAGGGGACACTGAATAGTGCACGGTACATCCAAACCGTCATCGAACCCATCGTTCTACCATTCCTAGACCGGCAAGGGAACTTGCTGTTCCAACAGGACAATGCACGTCCGCATGTATCCCGTGCCACCCAACGTGCTCTAGAAGGTGTAAGTCAACTAACCTGGCCAGCAAGATCTCCGGATCTGTCCCCCATTGAGCATGTTTGGGACTGGATGAAGCGTCGTCTCACGTCTCACGCGGTCTGCACGTCCAGCACGAACGCTGGTCCAACTGAGGCGCCAGGTGGAAATGGCATGGCAAGCCGTTCCACAGGACTACATCCAGCATCTCTACGATCGTCTCCATGGGAGAATAGCAGCCTGCATTGCTGCGAAAGGTGGATATACACTGTACTAGTGCCGACATTGTGCATGCTCTGTTGCCTGTGTCTATGTGCCTGTGGTTCTGTCAGTGTGATCATGTGATGTATCTGACCCCAGGAATGTGTCAATAAAGTTTCCCCTTCCTGGGACAATGACTCACGGTGTTCTTATTTCAATTTCCAGGAGTGTACTTCAGTTGATCGATGAAAAAAGGAAGGACATAAATTTTCAGAAACATTCAGGAATACTGGAAAACAAATTACTTAAGAATGGAACAAGTAGAAAGTGCAGGAAAGCTAAGGCGTAGTGGCTGCATGAAAAACGTGAAGGACATGAAATAGAAACGATTGTCGGAACGACTGGATCAGCATACAGAAAAGTCATATAACTTTCAGTGAAATAAAAAGCAAGGGTGCGGCAAAGATAATCCCACTGTTAAATGCAGAACAGGAAGCCGGCAGCTGGAAGAAAGTATACTGAAGACCTCTATGATGTGGAACGCTTTCCTGATAACGTGCTAGAAGAAGAAGCAGGAGTCGATATAGGAGACATAGAGGATCCAGTATTGAAATTTGAAAGATCTTCGGAGATTGAAGATCGAATAAGGCAGAAGGAACAGATAACATTCCATTAGAATTTCTAAAATCATTGGGGGAAGTGGCTACAATACTAATATTCACGTCGGTGTGTAGAATATATGAATCTGGCGATATACCGTATGACGTTCGGGAAAACATCATCTACACAATTCGGAAGACTGCAACAGCCGACAGGTGCGAGAATTGTCGCACAATCAGCTACCAGCTCATCCACACAAGTTGTTGGCAAACATAACATACATAAGAAGGGAAAAAAAACTGAAGATGTGTTAGATGACGATCAGTTTGGCTATCAGAGAGGCAGTTCTGACGTTGCGGCTGATAATGGAAGCAAGACCATAGAAAAACCAAGACACATTCCCATAGGATTTATCGACCTGGTCCAAGCGTTCGACAATGTCAAATGGTGCAAGATGTTCGAAGGTCCAAGAGCGGGATTAAAATTAAGGGTAGAAGGATATCAGTGATACTATTCGCTGACGATATTCCTGTCCTCAGTGAAAGTGAAGAAGGATTGCAGAATCCGTTGAATGGAATGAACAGTCTAATGAGTACCGAATATGGATTAAGAGTAAATCGAAGGAAGACGAAAGTAATGAGAAGTATCAGAGATGAGAAAAGCGTGAAAGTTGTCAGAACTGGTGATCACGAAGTAGTCCGCCCCTGTAGCTGCGTGGTCAGCGCGACACAATGTCACTCCTAAGGACCCGGGTTCGATTCCCGGCTGGGTCGGGGATTTTCTCCGCTCAGGGACTGGGTGTTGTGTCGTCCTAATCATTATCATTTCATTCCCATCGGCGCGCAAGTCGCCGAAGTGGCGTCAAATCGAAAGACTTGTGCCCGGCGAACGATCTGCCCGACGCAAGGCCCTAGTCACACGACGGTCTCTATCACGAAGTAGATGAAGTATTCCACTACCTAGATAGTAACGTAATCCATGATGGATGGGCAAGCAGGACATAAAAAGCAGACTATCACTGGCAGAAAGAGGAGTCTACTAGTATCAAACATCCTTAATTTGAGGAATAAATTTCTCTGAATGCACTTCAGGAGCACGGCATTGAACAGTAGTGGTACTTGGACTGTGGAAAAAACTAAAAAAAAAGTTCCAAGTGCCATCCATACAGATGAGTTACACTTTCCCATAAATCTCTCAAGATAACGAAGTCAACTACTTGCCTTCCATACTACCAACCTGAAGTGCTCGTTCCTTTTCATATGCTTTGCAATATTGGCTCTAGATATTTAATGTGACTGGGTCAAGCAGCACACTACTAATGCCGTATTATAACATTGCACGATTGTCTTTCCTATTCATCGGCATTAGTTTACATTTTTCTACATGTAGAGTTGGATGCCATTCGCCACTAAAACTAGAAATTCTGTCTAGGTCAGTCACGCAACGTCGACTACGTCCCATACAACACAGCGTCATTAGCAAAGAACCGTAAATTGCTGCTCACCTTGTCCGTCAGATCGCTTATGTGTACAGAGAAACCGGCATTAGATATTACGTAGAGGGGCATATTAATTTTGTCGCTTGTTTAATATACCTAATTCCTATTACAAATGTGTGTGAATTCCTAAGGGACCCAACTGCTCAGGTCGTCGGTCCCTAGACTTACACACTACTTAAACTAACTTCTAAAAACGACACACAAACACACCCATGCCCGAGGGAGGACTCGAACCTCCGCGGGAGGGGCTGCACAATTCGTGACATGGCGCCTCAAACCGCACGGCCACTCCGCGCGGCTAACTCGTGTTAATAGAGATTTTAAGGCAAGTATTTTTTTTTTTTTTATTTTTAACCCTACTGGAAAGCTGTTGAAAAGACGAGTACGGCCATATCACGCTTGTTAATGATTACGTTCAAGCTTTAAGAAGAAATTTTCGTAAACTAACCTCAATTTGCTGTGCAAGACGGCTGGAATCTGTAATTGCGTCGCAAGACACCGCCAAGTAGTGCTTTCATATCAGGCTCCGTCATTATATGCCCCCGAAGTATAGCCCCACGCTACTAAGATGCAACGTAAATCCTTTTTCGCTCCAATTTACACCAGAAAGGTACAACTTTTTTTTTTTTTTTTTTTTTTTTTTTTAGGGCGCAAAACTCCTATGGTCATTAGCGGGTACAACTGTTGTAACTGGAACTAGATGCTACCTTTTAGCATATCGGAAGGGGCTTAGGAAAACTTAAGAATGTGTGTACGTACTCACGTTTAAGTGAACAACCTTTTACATCTACATCTACATTTATACTCCGCAAGCCACCCAACGGTGTGTGGCGGAGGGCACTTTACGTGCCACTGCCGTTACCTCCCTTTCTTGTTCCAGTCGTGTATGGTTCGCGAGAAGAACGACTGCCGGAAAGCCTCCGTGCGCGCTCGAATCACTCTAATTTTACAATCTCCTCGGGAGGTATAAGTAGGGGGAAGCAATACACTCTCGAAACCTGAACAGCAAGCTACACCGCGATGCAGAGCGCCTCTCTTGCATAGTCTGCCACTTGAGTTTGCTAAACATCTCCGTAACGCTATCACGCTTACCAAATAACCCAGTGACGAAACGCGCCGCTCTTCTTTGGACCTTATCTACCTCCTCTGTCAACCTGACCTGGTACGGATCCCACACTGATGAGCAATACTCAAGTATAGGTCGAACGAGTGTTTTGTAAGCCACCTCCTTTGTTGATGGACTACATTTTCTAAGGACTCTCCCAATGAATCTCAACCTGGCACTCGCCTTACCAACAAATAATTTTATATGATCATTCCACTTCAAATCGTTCCGTACGCATACTCCCAGATATTTTACAGAAGTAACTGCTACCAGTGTTTCTTCCGCCACCATATAATCATACAATAAAGGATCCTTCTTTCTATGTATTCGCAGTACATTACATTTGTCTATGTTAAGCGTCAGTTGCCACTCCCTGCACCAAGTACCTATCCTCTGCAGATCTTCCTGCATTTCGCTGCAATTTTCTAATGCTGCAACTTCTCTGTATACTACAACATCATCCTCGAATTTCTCACCTCGAATTTCTCACCCCAAATGTAGATTCGTCACGTTTATACTAGTTATTTTGGAAGATAGAAAAAATCAGACGATACACGCGTTTTCACATCTCTAAAGTATCGTTACATGTTGTGAAAAATCCTGTGCAAGACTATGCCATAGGCTATATTCCCTCTAAGCTTTCCCTGGTCAGGTAAAGAAGTATCTTTTCTCATCTGTCACGTCCTGCATCACAGGACCAGAACTCATTTTTGGATCATGATGGAGTGCTAAGATCTACCACTGTGATAGGATGCCTCATTTTCAGACTCTCTCTTAAGGTAACAGCACATAGAAGTTGTAAATATAAGGTTCACACTAAGTATCGCTTTGTAAATTGAGTAATAGATTTGATCTTATCGTAATGGTCGTCTCTCCCTGTGCAGGTGAGAGATTGAAATATCATTAAAAGATATCTTTGCAACGAAAGAAACACCGAGTCCAGAATCATATCTGTGGTGCCCTAGCCATCGCCTCCACCGACCAGGTGGCAAGTCGCTGATATCAAATTGACAGGCTAATTAATTAAATTTATCATGAGAGTCATTTTTCAAGGCGAGTAATTTTTCATTTTCAGTAGGCGGATTACACTCACCGGGTAGTTTAAATGGGAACCGCTGGAAGGAAGACTATATTCTTTTCGAGGAACACTATTGAGATCCAACATTTAAAGCCGACCACAGAAAGATTCTACCGCCAGCAACACACATTTACCCTGAGGAACTCGCTATTAAAAACACAATCACAATGACTATGTTACCGTCACCCTGCAAAATAAGTGGTTTGTTTCTAAAGGCACACACAAGAATCGCTGATAGCGTTACGCTTTCTGGTAGAAATGTTGTCTGTGATTTGGAACCAAGTCTCTCCATTCAACCACATACTTGCGTTGGATCTTACAGCGAAGTCTTTTAACGATTACAGTTAGACAGTCCCTTTGCATCTTGTAACTGCTCCTCAGATCTACCACCCCCACCCCCCACCCCCCACCCCTTCAGCCTCGTCCATGTGATCATCCAAATTTAAGTCTGAACTGAGTGCAAGTTAAAGAGCGTTATATCCAGCACCTTCTGCAACCCATGTACAAACAGGGTGAGCATTCTGGAGTAATGGACGAAAAGAGGTTTCACAAGTGTACTACAATCCTTTTTAGAGTCAATGGTGACATACATCGCAAAATTGAGGTAAACTACTGTGCAGCGAACTTTTTGAAAGTGCATTTAGAGACATATTCAATTGGATTTAGTAAATCCTGAAGCAGCTCGTGCACAAGGCAAGTGGATTTTCCCAAAACTGCAAGAAGTGTCTCAGGGATGGTTTCACAAGTGTGGCACGATCTTTTCTTTTAGACTATGTGTTCAAGCGTGGCTGTGGTGGTATTCCTCGAAATTGTGTAAATATTCTCTCATAATCTGCAGAGCTCTCTCTTTGTGCAATGGTAAATTTAGTTCCTGTGACATTTTCAAGTTACATATGTGACAATATTCCCCAACCCCAGATGTAATAGCTCCTGAAGGAATTCATGAAATGCAACACAAGTATGTGCACCAGGGAGGCTGGGACAGTTTAGAGCCCATGGTGGATCGATTCTCAGACAGTCACTTGCCTTGGAAGGAGTTCTCGCTTGCGTCGGTATTCTGCAGAGGTTTACCAGATAAATGCTGCTTTGTTTGCGGTTCCGTCCGATCATGAGCAGCGGAAGGTGCAGCCCCAGCAGTGATCGCAACAGGATGTGGCCACTTCAGAAACACGGCACATGTTTTGACAGGAATTCCTCAGATGCTTTTGCTCAGGGATTAGTGTGACATCTGGTCTGTCAGTCGCAGGGCTCAAGCAGACAATCTTTGACATGCACGTGGTATGGCCACTGACGGATGCATCACTTTACAGGACAGCAAGCTAGCTGTGTGTGTAGTGGCACGATCTGGCATTAGGTGCAGGTCAGTGGACATGCTTTGTGATCAAAAGATTTTTAACAATGTAATTTCAATGTTCCTAATGTAACCAACACAAAAAGCGATCGATTTAAATACTTATTTTCTATGTGTTTTACAAGACCTGCATCTCCCCAAACAGAAGAGAACGATGAGTAAGAGAGATCCAAACCCTGCAAAATAAGTTTTTTATAAATAAACACTATACCCTCCCCTAGGTAATTGAATTTCCAATCATGAGATCCTTCATTTCCATCACAGAGCCGCCAATTTTCTGATTGGGGGGAGAAGGGTGGGAGGATTGTGGGGTTTACTTGAGTGGGATGAGGTAATTAAGTGATCAATTTAATTAAGTAGTCATAGGGGCTATTTGAAAAACCTAGGCCTGAAAGTGTACCTGTCTCAGCGATGGGGAGGGGGTGCTGGAGGTTTCCTGAGGGTTAGTGGGGAGGAGAGAGAGGAGGAGGGATAGGGGAACAATAGATTAAGGACCTATGAACTGAAAGGAAGGTTTATCCCCAGTGAGTTTTAACATGCTTAGCAGAACAACAGGTTAAGGGCCTGTCAATCAAAAGGGAACAATAGTTTGCTCCTGAATCTATACTTGCCCCTAAATGCAGGCAACGCACACTAACAAAATGCACCCATATTGGCATTGTCCCACTACTTAGGTGCTTCACCTACATCGCCAATGCTATCAGGAATGAGCCACAAAAGCATATCCACAACGACTGGAAAATTGTTTGCCAAAACTACTCTCCTTGTTCTGCCTTATTGCTGATGTTTTCTCATTTCATATTGCAACTGATCATGTCTGAGAAATGAAGTTCCAGGGCATCTCCTGGCCCCCATGCTTTATAATGGTTTCCTGAAATACACAATTCAGATAGTACTACTGTCTAGTGCACAGTAATACATGTAAAACATTATGAAGAATGAATGGTGTTGTCAGTAAACGAAGAAAGGGCTTCCAGAACAACTGCTGTCTGCTACCAGTTCATTTTGGCCTTGGCACCCTTAGAATTTCCGGAAAAGGATCCAAATAGAAAGATCACAGAGGTTTTCTTTTCAACAAGAGATACCCTAAATGTATATGGACGTCAGGATTCCAATATGTTCTTGACAATTTCACCCTGTCCAAGTAGTTCTAAGGCAGATACCACCATGCAAATCTCCTCAGCATGCCTTGCCAGAATTTCGCCTGAACTGCACGTGCCAGTGTGACAGGATGTTTATAGTGTTGATAACATAAATGATAAATATAATGCTTTCCTTAACAAATTTCTCATGCTCTTTGAGAGTCGCTTTCCATTAGAACGTTCTAAACGGGGTACTAACAGAAATAGGCAGCCTGGGTGGCTGACTAGTGGGCTAAGGATATCATGTAGAACAAAGAGGGAATTATATCAAAATGTTGAAAGTTGTCACAATCCAGTTACAGTAGCTCATTGCAGACAGTATTGTAAGGTGCTTAAGAATATTATTAGGAAGCCAAAGAGTATGTGGTATGCAAATAGAATAGCTAATTCACAGAATAAAATTAAAACTATATGGTCAATTGTGAAGGACGTGTCTGGTCAGCAGCACAAGATTGACGATATAAAGTCAGTTTTTGGTAAAAATAAATCAGGTATATGTACAGTATTTAACAGTCATTTTCTCAGCATTTCTGGTGAATTAAACCAGAATTTAGTTTCTACAAGGAATCATATATCTTCCTTGGCAAATGCCTATTTGCCGTGTGGTGTAGCTGTGCGGTCTAGGGTGTCTTGTCATGGTCCACTCGGCTCCTCCCGTCGGAGGTTCGAGTCCTCCCTCAGGCATGGGTGTCTCTGTTGTCCTTAGCATACGTTAGTTTAAGTTAGATTAGGTAGTGCATAAGCTTAGGGACCGATGACCTCAGCAGTTGGTGCCATAAGACCTTACCACAATTTTTTTCCAAATGCCTTTCCGAGATTGACGCCTGAAATACTCCTCTATGATACGGATAGTGGGGAGATTGAGTCAATAATTAAATCACTGAAGACTAAGGACTCGCATGGTTATGATGGAGTGCCTAGTAGAACATTAAAGTACTGTGCTGCACATGTTAGAGCTGTATTTAGCCATATTTGTAATTTTTCCGTTAGGAATGGTCAGTTTCCTGCGTTAGTCCGCGCTTTTCATGACTAACCAATCAACAAATAACACACTTTCGAACTGTACTCCTTCCTGAAATAAAGCCGCGCAGAGTGGCCGCGCGGTTTGAGGAGTCATATCACGGGCTGCCCCACCTCTCCCGCTGGAGGTACGAGTCCTACCTCGGACATGGGTCTGTGTGTTGTTCTTAGCATAAGTTAGTTTCAGTAAAGTCTAGGGACCAATGACCTAAGCAGTTTGGTTCCTTAGGAATTCACACACATTTGAATATTTTTTCCCAAAATAAATATTTGAAATTCTGATATTTTGTTTATACTTTACGTTATTAACTATTTTCATTTGCACCCGAATCAGCTTTCGTTTTACCATAAACTTACTTCACATATTATGATGCAAAATTCCCTGTCATCTGCATTCACGCTGTCTTAAAAATTTCTCACACTATTTCGTACAGCGTTCATCAGTAGACCAATGATGTACATATTTAGGGGAGAATTGTACAAAACGGGAACAGCGGTTAAAATGGGGACAGTGTACGTGCTTGATTGGTGCTGCTACGAGCGGAAAAATACGGTACTAGTGACTCTCGGCATGGCAACGGCAGTTTAAGTTGGTTTGTGGCCGCGGAAGACCGTCTCTTTCGTCAGTACAAAGTTTCATAGTTTTTCACTGTTTTTCTTCCGATTTTCTCACGTCTTTAGTTGTGTTGATATACAAAAATACACATAGAAGGACCAACAGTAAGTTACCATTTCCATTATGTAGTATTAAGACATTATTATAACGTTTTAACATTGAGGTTATCTGAATTCCTACCTTAGAGACGCCATATTTCATTATCTACTGTACGTTCAGGTCAAATGGGGACCTAGGAGATTGTACAAAACAGAGGAGTCCCCATTTTGTACAACACATAAGTATTTTAACACTAGTAGGCTAATGTTATATATTAATTTTTATTTTTCATTAGTCTCATATTATTTCAGGCCCACTTGTTATAAAAATACATCTTTAGGTTTTTTAAAAATATTTTATTAATAATATTGTAATAAAATCTTATACTTTTTTTCTTTTCAGGTATCAGGATGAGCTGGTATGTGAGGAAGACTGACAGGCAGAGCTGGTCCGAAGAGGGGATGGCCAGCGCTATACAGGCTGTTTTAAAGGGTGAGTTGGGGTATAGAAAACCGTGTAAGGTCTTCAACGTTCCTCAAACTACCCTTGAGAGGAAGGTAAAGCAAGCTAGGGCACAAAACATATCATCAGGAAAATCTGCTGTAAAAAAGCTTGGAAGATACCAAACTGTATTTTCTAAAGATCAAGAACTGATTTAAAAAAACTAGCATTCGAGCTAGCTGAGGCAAACAATATTAATCATCCTTTTAATAAAGAAAAGCAGCTTGCAGGGAGAGATTGGTTATATGGTTTTCTGCAAAGGCATCCAAAACTTTCTCTACCTAATCCAGAGTCGACATATAGGGCAAGAGCCAAGGGATTTAACCGAGATGCAGTTGGTAAATTCTTCGATTTACTGGAGTCTCTACTTAAGGAACACAAGTTATCTTCAAATCAGATCTATAACGTCGATGAGACAGGAATCATGACTGTGCCAAACAAGCCATCTAAAGTACTTGCCCTTCGTGGTAAGAAGCAAGTTGGTGCGCTTTCTTCAGCTGAGAGAGTTGTACAAGTATCTGCTGAGACTTGCATGAATGCGGCAGGCAGCTTCATGCCTGTCATGTTTGTTTTTCTTAGGAAGGGGGAGAACCCTTTGTTAATGGATGATTCTGCTCCTGGTTCTTTTGCTGTATTCCACGAGAGTGGATCGATTAATAAAGATTCCTTTTAATCTGGTTCAAAAAATTTGTCGAGTTCTCAAATCCAACACGTGGAAAGCCTGTGCTATTGATTCTTGATGGACACAACTCGCATATGAAGAGCCTAGAATTGATTAACCTAGCACGAGAGAAACACTTCATTTTACTTTGCTTTCCTCCGCATACGGCGCATAGGTTGCAGCCACTCGGTGTGACATTTATGGCCCCTTTGAGTGCTTCTATGAGCAAGAAGTCAGGAAGCGGCTAGTGAACCATCCTGGCCGTGTTGTGACAATATATCAGTTCGGAAAATTGTTCAATGCTGCTTTCAGTAGAGCCGCTTGTGTAGAAACTGCATTGAAGGGGTTTAAAAAATCAGGAATATGCCCATCTAACAGGAATATTTTCCCAGACCATCTTTTTGCACCATCTGAGACTACAGAGAGGCCTTTGGAAATGTCACATAAGGCTCTCCTCCGTATGGCAACGTCCAGTTCAACTTCTGATGTCGTATCATCTACAGGAACTCGACCAGGACTATCTACAACTTCACTAGTTTTTTTCGCCAAATGCTGGGCATTCACTATCTATGCCTAGGCATACAACAGTGTCTTTGCCAACAGCTGATTCAACATTGGTATCCCCCAACACTGGCGAGGTCTTCATCTTCAGTTTCAGTTTCTTCTGAGTGTGTGCCTAGGCCTACGTCAACAACCACTGACTCTCAACCATCAACATCTGGATATCAGTCTGTTCTGAAGTCGTCTTTCAATGTTTCTCCTAAAATGCTCATGCCTACACCTCAAGAATCTGAACGAAAGAAGAAGAAGGCTAATGACAAAAGAAGAGGAAAAACAGCTATTGTAACTTCTTCACCATATAAAATTGAATTAGAGGCTGAAATCAAAGAGAGAGAAGAAAAGAAGAATAAACAAAGAAAGACGTTATTTGGTCCAGAAGACAAATCCCAAAAAATAAGAACAAGAATATGAAAGAAAAAACTACAAAGCCCAAAACTAATGAAAAATCAAAACCTTCTAAAGAAAAGAAGAGAAAATTGTAAGAAGAAATAACGTCATCATTGGATGATGAAGAAAGTGATGCTGCATGTATTTTCTGCAATGAACTTTATATACATTCCAAAGGGAAGGAAGGGTGTATCCAGTGTTCCGAATGCTGTGGCTGGGCTCATGAAGCGTGCTCAAATGTAGGCGAAGAAGATGAAACCTTTGTGTGTAACTATTGTGGACTTGGTAATGCTTCATAAAAACATATTCTACTTTTTTTTAAATGGGTCATTCAAGGCCTAACACATATTTTTTTTTTCAATAAAATGGCAACTTTTGGAAAAATGAAAATTTTTATATTGTTTCTTATGTTTTACCCCGTTTTACCCGACTAGTTACATAAAATGGGGACATTTGACATATTTTGAAATTTTTGTTATACACGTTAAATTAAAACTCAAATTCCACAAATTTCAATGTAAATAATAACTTAAGTAGTGTAACTACTTAACAGATCAAGAGGGAATGCGATACATTTGTTAATAATTTTTTTATATTAAAAAAACTGTTACTGTCCCCATTTTGTACAACTTTCCCCTACTTCAGACCACATTCACGCATCATTCACAGTACTAAAACCATATACAAAACTGTACAAACGTAAATAAACAAAAAACCTTAAAGGAATAAACAGAACACTTACAAAAATTATCTTGACCTGTTTCTTGAATGTCTCTGTGCACTGCTGTTCTCTAGCATATGAAAATTAGAACTACGTACTCGAGTGAACCCGCTTCAGACCATCTGTCACTGCGCATGCATGAGTCAGTCTCCCGATAGGACAGGAGTACACAGGCTCTAGACAGGAGCGATATAAGGCGCCACGCCTCAGTGTGAGAGCATTTGACTCAGTACTGCACCTACGTTTATTGTCAAAAGTACGGTTATAAGGCGCATCAAGTGAAGTTTGTGACTGGATTGAGGAGTTTTTGGTACCGCGGTCACAGCCTATTATTTTGAATGGAGACCTATCATCAGATGTACAAGTAACTTTACATGTCCCAGGGAAGTGTGTTCGGACCCTTGCTGTTCATGTTGTATATTAATGACCTTGCAGACAATATTAATCGAAAAATCAAGCTTTTTGCAGATGATGCAGTTATTTATAATGAAGTTCTATCTGAGAGAAGTTGCATAAATATTCAGATCTTGATAAAATTTCTATGTAGTGTAGAGATTGATAACTTGATCTAAATGTTCAGAAATGTGAAATTTTGCGCTTCACAAAACGAAAAAAGGTAGTATCCTATGACTCTAATTCCAGTGAGTCACTGCTGGAATCGTCCAAGTCATAGAAGTATTTTGGTGTAACATTCTGTATGGATATAAAATGGAATGATCACATAGTTTCTACCTGGTGGTAGATTTCGGTTTGTTGGTAAAATACTGGGGAAGTGCAATCAGTCTACAAAGAAGATTGCTTACAAATCACTCGTGCGATTGGTTCTAGAATACTGCTCAAGTGTCTGGGACCCCCACCATGTAAGACTAACAGGGGATATTGGCCGTATACAGAGAACGGCAGCACGAATAGTGGCAGGTTTGTTTAATCTGTGGGAGAGTGTTACAGAGATACTGAAGGAAAGGGCAGACTGTTGAAGACAGACGTAAACAATCCCGAGAAAGTCTATTAACAAAGTTTCAGGAATTGACTTTAAATGATTACTCAAGGAATATACTGCAACTCCCTACGTATCACTCACCCAGGGATCGTGAGTATAAGATTAGAAAATTACTACACCCTCAGAGGCATTCAAACAGTCATTCTTTCCACGCTCCATATGTGAATGGAACAGGAAGAAAGTCTAATAACTGATACAATGGTATGTACCCTCTCCCTTGCACCCCACGGTAGTTTGCACAGTATAGATGTAGATGTAGAATTTGATTATGCACTATATCACATGTTACGTCAGTTTATATAGAGAACATCAAAATATCAATAACCCTGTTGTTGCCCTCAGATTACAGTATAACAAAATAATGTCTTAGTTTAAATTACACATAAAAACTTAGTTAAACATCCTGCCTTTTGGAAAACATCAAGAAAGAAGTGGGTAATGTAACTAAACTCAGCTTTTTTAAAAAAGATTCCTAATATCCATTGGATGATTAAAATAACTCCATGAAACAATCACAAACTTGGGAACTGATATATTCAAAAGACTGGCTCCCAAAACCAATTATCTGCCTGGACTTCTGCTTGTTACGCCGCTGCGGTGCGCACGTCTTTCTTGGCGCCGACGATTGGAATATTTGCTGCCGTCCACAGGGATGCATTAACCCACTGCCCACGTGCATACGGAAATGTGTTTTGATTGTTGTTCGCATGACATCATTGTGGAATGCTTGTTGCAACTGTTGTATGTAGGAAGGTATACTGAGTTTACCAGTGTTGTCGTTTTGTTGTTCATTGTTTCATGTACTTCCATGCGTGGTATAATTTGTATTTAAAAGTCGTACGCAGTGCTAGACTGTGCTTTTCTAAGCTGTAATTTGCACGATTGTAACACAAAAGGAAATGAAATTTTACTTTATATTTCCCTACCATGCAATGTTAGAAGGAGTTTTGTTGTCTAAATTACGTATAAAAGACAATCTGAATGTAGCAAACGATCGTATTTCCTCTTATAATTTCCAAGAGTCTGGTTAAGTAAGAAACATTCGTCGGTCATAATCCATAACGTTATTGTATGAAAGAGTGTTTTAAATGGATACATTCCATCAAGTACTTTGCCATGCAATAGTGCTCGAATCTTCAAAAAACTGGCTTTGAATTAACGTTTATTCTTGTGTAGAGATGCAGCAACTTATTCCGAGGAAGGAGTGCCTTTAGGTACTTGTGTATAACACCTACAGAATAGTTCCCCACTAGTCACCAAAAATAATAAAAATTCCTGCAGAACGTCAACTTTCATCCTTCATGCTGTCGTCAAAAACAAGTAAGAAAAGCAGCTCACCTCGAAAAAGAAGAACATGCTATTTTTCTCCTGCTAATAGGGAACAGCTGAATTAAGATTTGGAAAAATAAAAGTGCTGTAAATGTTGATCTTTGATGTTACAACATACAGTCCTTGATTGTGACATGCAATTAATCTAAAAGTCGTAACGGTACAGTCGTTTGACAACAGTTACATAAAATGACCGAAACCGGACAAGAGGAAAATAAATATTCAAATAGAACTGGTTGATGTTTCTTGTTCTTTCCACACGTCTACAGTTATTTCGCAGCATTAGAAGGCTGATAATGCCAAAGTATGGCATATTTACCGCACTGTACGACAAGAAGGTAAACTCGCATTGTTTTTTTTTTTTGTAGGTCTTAGTATGCAACATTTAATTCCTTGTGTTAATCTACACTCCTGGAAATGGAAAAAAGAACACATTGACACCGGTGTGTCAGACCCACCATACTTGCTCCGGACACTGCGAGAGGGCTGTACAAGCAATGATCACACGCACGGCACAGCGGACACACCAGGAACCGCGGTGTTGGCCGTCGAATGGCGCTAGCTGCGCAGCATTTGTGCACCGCCGCCGTCAGTGTCAGCCAGTTTGCCGTGGCATACGGAGCTCCATCGCAGTCTTTAACACTGGTAGCATGCCGCGACAGCGTGGACGTGAACCGTATGTGCAGTTGACGGACTTTAAGCGAGGGCGTATAGTGGGCATGCGGGAGGCCGGGTGGACGTACCGCCGAATTGCTCAACACGTGGGGTGTGAGGTCTCCACAGTACATCGATGTTGTCGCCAGTGGTCGGCGGAAGGTGCACGTGTCCGTCGACCTGGACCGGACCGCAGCGACGCAGGGATGCACGCCAAGACCGTAGGATCCTACGCAGTGCCGTAGGGGACCGCACCGCCACTTCCCAGCAAATTAGGGACACTGTTGCTCCTGGGGTATCGGCGAGGACCATTCGCAACCGTCTCCATGAAGCTGGGCTACGGTCCCGCACACCGTTAGGCCGTCTTCCGCTCACGCCCCAACATCGTGCAGCCCGCCTCCAGTGGTGTCGCGACAGGCGTGAATGGAGGGACGAATGGAGACGTGTCGTCTTCAGCGATGAGAGTCGCTTCTGCCTTGGTGCCAATGATGGTCGTATGCGTGTTTGGCGCCGTGCAGGTGAGCGCCACAATCAGGACTGCATACGACCGAGGCACACAGGGCCAACACCCGGCATCATGGTGTGGGGAGCGATCTCCTACACTGGCCGTACGCCACTGGTGATCGTCGAGGGGACACTGAATAGTGCACGGTACATCCAAACCGTCATCGAACCCATCGTTCTACCATTCCTAGACCGGCAAGGGAACTTGCTGTTCCAACAGGACAATGCACGTCCGCATGTATCCCGTGCCACCCAACGTGCTCTAGAAGGTGTAAGTCAACTACCCTGGCCAGCAAGATCTCCGGATCTGTCCCCCATTGAGCATGTTTGGGACTGGATGAAGCGTCGTCTCACGCGGTCTGCACGTCCAGCACGAACGCTGGTCCAACTGAGGCGCCAGGTGGAAATGGCATGGCAAGCCGTTCCACAGGACTACATCCAGCATCTCTACGATCGTCTCCATGGGAGAATAGCAGCCTGCATTGCTGCGAAAGGTGGATATACACTGTACTAGTGCCGACATTGTGCATGCTCTGTTGCCTGTGTCTATGTGCCTGTGGTTCTGTCAGTGTGATCATGTGATGTATCTGACCCCAGGAATGTGTCAATAAAGTTTCCCCTTCCTGGGACAATGAATTCACGGTGTTCTTATTTCAATTTCCAGGAGTGTATTTCAATAGATTGTGTTCCAAGTTCCTGAATTTTTAACTCAACGGTTCGAATTAAAAGACGGGCCAGTGACAAAATACGTACGTGACTTGATCTGTTACAAAAGTACTGGGCATATTAGAAAATGAAACCGTTTTAATATCAATATTTTTGCAGCAGGAATGCTTTTTTTATTTTAAAAAGCTGGAAGAAATTATGTTCATGGTGACGTCACTGTGCCGGCAAGTATCAAAGCGCATTGCTCATTACCAACCCCCTTTCCCCTCCCCTCCCATGCCCCTCGCTGGGTACGCCCATGAATAGAATTTTCTTGGTCAGGAATGCCCTTTTTGCTAGTGGTGATCTCCTTTTTATGTCTTCCTTGCTCCGTCCGTCATGGGGTTTTTGCTGCCCAAGTAGCAGAATTGCTTTACATCATCTACTTCGTGATAACCAGTCCTGATTTTAAGTTTCTCGTTGTTCCCATTATTTCTCATTACTTTCGTCTTTCTTCGATTTCTTCTCAATCCATATTCTGTATTCATTAGACTGTTCCTTCCATTCAGCAGATAGTGCAATTCTTCTTCACTTTCACTGAGCACAGCAGTGTCGTCTGCGCATCTTATACTGATATCCTTTCACCTTGAAGTTAATTCCATCCTTTTACCTTTCTTTTATTTCCGTCTTTGTTTCTTCGATATATATATATATATATATATATATATATATATATATATATATATATATATATATATATATATATATATATTAGGGACGAAAGACTACGCCCCTGTCTTACACCATTTCCAATCCGAGCACTTCGTTCTTGGTCTTCCGATTCCTCTTGGCTCTTGCACAAATTGTATAGTAGTTGGGATACCCGGCTTCGTTCAGGGCATTGATATGAGGTTGTGTAGTAGTTGGAACAAAGAGATGAACTTTAAAGAAGAAGTAAAATTTTATTGAAAACATTTGCTAATTATTTACAGTACCTGTTAAAGTATAATAGGTAAAAAAAATTATTGAAAACATATTCAACTATATAAAACATATTCTAACTACACTCCTGGAAATGGAAAAAAGAACACATTGACACCTTTCCCTGTAGCCGCCTGGTGCGTCCAAGGAAACAATTCCGCCAGTGTTGTTGTAAATCCGGTCCTTGATAACGTTGTAAATTTCCTTTTGATTGACGCTGAGGAATGGTTTGTTGTGCGCAATGTATTCAAATACACTCCTGGAAATTGAAATAAGAACATCGTGAATTCATTGTCCCAGGAAGGGGAAACTTTATTGACACATTCCTGGGGTCAGATACATCACATGATCACACTGACAGAACCACAGGCACATAGACACAGGCAACAGAGCATGCACAATGTCGGCACTAGTACAGTGTATATCCACCTTTCGCAGCAATGCAGGCTGCTATTCTCCCATGGAGACGATCGTAGAGATGCTGGATGTAGTCCTGTGGAACGGCTTGCCATGCCATTTCCACCTGGCGCCTCAGTTGGACCAGCGTTCGTGCTGGACGTGCAGACCGCGTGAGACGACGCTTCATCCAGTCCCAAACATGCTCAATGGGGGACAGATCCGGAGATCTTGCTGGCCAGGGTAGTTGACTTACACCTTCTAGAGCACGTTGGGTGGCTCGGGATACATGCGGACGTGCATTGTCCTATTGGAACAGCAAGTTCCCTTGCCGGTCTAGGAATGGTAGAACGATGTGTTCGATGACGGTTTGGATGTACCGTGCACTATTCAGTGTCCCCTCGACGATCACCAGTGGTGTACGGCCAGTGTAGGAGATCGCTCCCCACACCATGATGCCGGGTGTTGGCCCTGTGTGCCTCGGTCGTATGCAGTCCTGATTGTGGCGCTCACCTGCACGGCGCCAAACACGCATACGACCATCATTGGCACCAAGGCAGAAGCGACTCTCATCGCTGAAGACGACACGTCTCCATTCGTCCCTCCATTCACGCCTGTCGCGACACCACTGGAGGCGGGCTGCACGATGTTGGGGCGTGAGCGGAAGACGGCCTAACGGTGTGCGGGACCGTAGCCCAGCTTCATGGAGACGGTTGCGAATGGTCCTCGCCGATACCCCAGGAGCAACAGTGTCCCTAATTTGCTGGGAAGTGGCGGTGCGGTCCCCTACGGCACTGCGTAGGATCCTACGGTCTTGGCGTGCATCCGTGCGTCGCTGCGGTCCGGTCCCAGGTCGACGGGCACGTGCACCTTCCGCCGACCACTGGCGACAACATCGATGTACTGTGGAGACCTCACGCCCCACGTGTTGAGCAATTCGGCGGTACGTCCACCCGGCCTCCCGCATGCCCACTATACGCCCTCGCTCAAAGTCCGTCAACTGCACATACGGTTCACGTCCACGCTGTCGCGGCATGCTACCAGTGTTAAAGACTGCGATGGAGCTCCGTATGCCACGGCAAACTGGCTGACACTGACGGCGGCGGTGCACAAATACTGCGCAGCTAGCGCCATTCGACGGCCAACACCGCGGTTCCTGGTGTGTCCGCTGTGCCGTGCGTGTGATCATTGCTTGTACAGCCCTCTCGCAGTGTCCGGAGCAAGTATGGTGGGTCTGACACACCGGTGTCAATGTGTTCTTTTTTCCATTTCCAGGAGTGTAGTTCGTTGATGTTGTTGCTTTTTTCCTTCGAAATTTATGAGTTTAACACACCCGACAGCATCTTTCCGTTGTGCCTGAATCCTAAGTTGGTTAAGGTCTCGTTGTTTATTGCTAAACATTTATCTTCGATGCGAATGAGTGTTTCATTAAAGATGACGTCACTGAATTCGATGGTCTGTTCAGAATGAGCTTGTCGCCTATGGCACAGTATGTCATCACTCATACTCTCTTTGAAGGAGTCCCGTAGCTGTTTTGGATTCGGTGGGTTGTTAGAATTATGGCGAGTAATTCTCATTTTTTCAGGTGAGGCTGTGGGTGAGGCTTCTTGTAGTGTTAATTCCCAGTAGCTGTCGTTTTCCAGTAGCCTTGAGCGGCGGCATCCTTCTCTGTACGTCTGGCATAGGTTACCGTCAACAATCTTGAGATCTGAGAAAATTGTTGGATCCTGTAGCAACATCCGGAGATACAAACATTCGGCATTGCTCGGTTGTCCGGTGTAACTCGGCCTAATGATCCAGTTTTCATTATTCCTGTATGACCTTCTACTAGAATTCCTCTTTTTCGTCGTTGAAAGAGTTTTCTTGTTGTTTTCCAGGTATAACAGTTAGGGACGTCGACACGCAGTAATGTTTTCGCGAATGGATCCGTTTGGTACTGTGGGTTAAAAGCTGTTAATGCTGTGATCTGAGGTGGTTCGCTTGCTATGTCTCTGGAAGTGTCTTTTGTGAAGTAAACTCTCTGTCCGTTCTCCAAACGTATTGCTAGATGTTACACATTTGGTTCGGGTTCGTGAATGGGAAAACCGAAAATTCGCCACGCTACTTCTTTACTGTTGATGTATCTTCCGACTTGGTACATGGCGATCTCCCCGTTTCTGTTTTGTTGTTCGCTGTCTTTGGCTATTTGAAATACTGCCACGTCATTGCCTTGTTCACATAATTATAGACAAATATGATTGATTTCACGGATCTGCAATATCCTACATCTGCCTCGTATTCGTATTTTTGCTGTGAAGCCACCGTATTTGAGTGATCGTCTTCAGTATTTGGGATAGCCATCAACTCCAGTTCGTGTGTCGTCCAAGTATGGTTTAGAATATCTTTTTGTACATTTTCCGTCACTTATAGATGAAGAATTGGGTTTAATGGCCCGTGTGGTCCGTGAATCGTGTTTTCCACTACTATGTCGTACAGTTTCAGATTTTCTTGTGGATTGGGAAATTCAGCTTGGATGATTTTGTCGATATCCGTGAGATGGATTCTGTCGTGTAGCCATATAAGATTATGTGAGTGAAGCAGTCCTCGTTTTTGCCATTCGATTGTGTACATCCAGCATCTAAAGGTTCCCAAGATGTTGTATTTTATGATGACTTCAATAAATCTCATAGTCATCAGAAATCAATCGGTTCAAATGGCTCTGAGCACTATGGGACTTAACATCTGAGGTTATCAGTCCCATAGAACTTAGAACTACTTAAACCTAACAAACCTAAAGACATCACACACATCCATGCCCGAGGCAGAATTTGAGCCTGCGACCATAGCAGCAGCGTGGTTCCCGATTGAAGCGCCTAGAACCGCTCTACCACAGCGTCCGGTTAAATCAATCGGTCTAGCGCTGTTTTGAATAAGTGAAGCAGTTGATTCTATTTGTCTAAGATCCTCTGTACATATCGGGCTACTTCTCGTCTGTCCACTGATATTTGTGCGTCGTTGATCAATTTCTATTTATTCGTTTCCGATGACATATACCTGCAGAAATTTATGGTTTTCGTTTGGTAATAGGAGTAATGATCGCATTTTGTGATAGATTTGTCCGTGGATGAAAAAAACCTAATAGATTTCATCTCTGTTAGTGTTGTACGAAGTGGCACCGATAGAACTCATTTGGAAGCAGGTGTTGTACGCTTTTATATTTTGAAGGAATTGTTTTTATTCTGGAGTTTCCCCCGTCATGTAAGGCACAAATTCCTCCGTTGGTGCTTCCACTGGTGGTAATCGAATTTTTCCATTCAAGCAACAGAATCCTGGCGTTTCTCTACTGATTTTTTCGTATTGCAGAATTGGTAGATGTTACCCATTTTCCGATTACGACGTTTTTGTGTTTCTTATATTCTTTCGTCGAATCGTAATGGAATGTTTCGAGTTTTAGGTCGTTCTATTTACTTGTCCTCGTCCGCGTTCCTCGTAGGGTCATATTTTCATGGCTTGCTTGAGTTCACAGTCTTTTATTCGAAGATTATGTCGCAATTCTTGATTCTTCAGTCCGTTAATTTCGTTGTTCTTCTGTTTCTTTGCTTCTCACGGTGCTCATTGTCGTTCGTTAGGAACTTAAATGTGCTTCGCGCTCTTCGTCTGTTTCGTTTTTCTGCTGTACTTTTTGTTTTCGTCGTTTTTCTTCAGAACTAGTAAGATCTCCTCCTATTTTACTTTTGGGAGTTGTCTAAAACATAAATCAGATCAATTTTTATTAACAAGCACACTACATTTTATTTTCTATTTATATTCAGTAACTGTATCACTTTGACTACTCACACTTCACAGTTTGTTTTTAATCACTCACTGTACTACTTTTCGGTTCCTCCATTCGCCACTGATAAAAAACTGACGTTCGAATCCACGACGGGTCTTGCTTTATGTACCTCTACCAATGGGTAGCTCCACGAGTGACGAATTCTAGAACATACCAACAAGGCTCCGAATGGTTCACAATGTTCCAGAAAATTCCTCAACATTCGTGAGTGTTCTGAAATGTTCACTAACGATCTGGGATGTTCTAGTATGTTCCACAACACTCTAGAATCTTCCCCAATGTTCCAGTCTTTTCCCGAACATTCCAGAACATCGAAACTTCTTGGCTCTTTTATCTTCAAAATCACGCCCTTCAGGTAAAAACGGAAACCTTCTTCATGGATTGGGCATAGAGAGCTACCACACCAGATAACTCACTTGATCGTTCCGAGACTCGTTTTTGAGTTTTAGTGGCACGCACATTCTAGACACACACACACACACACACACACACACACACACACACACACACATACATACATATCCCGCCTTTCCCCTCAGCTTACACCTATTATTCTCAGAATTTCGAACATCTTGTCCTATTAGACAGTGTCCAAAGCTTTTTCCAGGTCGACAGGTCCTATGAACGTGTCTTGGTTTTTCTTTGGTCTTACTTTCATTATCAGCCGCAACCTCACAATTGCCTCTCTGGCGGCTTTCCTTCCCAAAAGCCAAACTGATCATCATCTAACATATCCTCAATTTTCTTTCCCATTCTTCTATACATTACTCTTGTCAGCAACCTGGATGAATGAGTTGTTAAGCTGATTATGCGATAATTTTCAAACTGCGCAATTTTGTGGATGATATTATTCCGAAAGTCAGATAGTATATCGCCAGACTCATACGTTCTACACACCAACATGAGTAGACGTTTTTTTGTCATTTCTCCCAATTATTTTAGAAATTCTGTCGGAATGTTCTTCCTTCTGCCTTATTCGATCTTAAGTCTTCCAAAGCTCTTGTAAATTTTGATTCTAATGCTGTCGGAATGCTATTTATTCCTTCTGCGTTATTCTATCTTAAGTCTTCCGAAGCTCTTGTAAATTCTGAATCTAACATTGGATCTCCCCCTCTCTTCTACATCGACTCCTATCACGTCATCAGTTAATTCTTCCACCTCATAGAGGCCTTCGATGTACTCTTTACACCTAACGGCATTCAACAGGGGAATTCCCAATTCATTCTTAATGTTAGCACCCTTGCTTTTGATTTCGTCGAAGGTTCTTTTGACTTTTCTGAATGCTGAGTCAGTCCTTCAGACAGTCGTTTATTTTTACATTTCTTCACATTTTTCATGCTGCCATTTCGCCTTAGGCTTCTCCGCACCTGCTATTTATTACACTCCTATGTGATTTCCATTTCTGTACTGCTGAATTGTCATGAACATTTTTGTACTTCCTTCTTTCATTGATCAACATATATATATATATATATATATATATATATATATATATATATATATATCTTATCCATGGAGTGCTCTGCCCCATCAGAGCTAACTTCCGTACCCGATCTGGTATATATATATATATATATATATATATATATATATATATATATATATATATATATATATATATTATCCATGGAGTGCTCTGCCCCATCAGAGCTAACTTCCGTACCCGATCTGGTGTTGGGTTTCGTTCTCAAGCATTCGTCGCAGTGGCGCACTATTTTACGGACGTCGTCATTTAACGACGCCGAGTGAAGTGCCCTTTGATCCTCATAATGCTCTTACATACCAGCAGGTGCCCTCCACACAAGGAATGATGAAAGTACTTACACACTGGAAGGAACAGGTCCTGGAGCAGGCAGATCTTATCATTCCTGTCATAGCAAGTATGACAGCAAATTAATCCCTTTTCAACCTGACACTTCCTCACCTCCTTTAAGCTATTGTTTTATTTTCAATAATCGTGGATCAGCGCCTAGTGCTAAAAGCGGTAAGAGGCTAGGGCTCCTCCACGATAGCTCTTATTCAGGTCAAGAACAATAAAATACTACACACATAAAAATGGTACGGATTCCTGAATCATCTTTTGATTGTCTGCGAGAAAGTAACTTGAAAGCGCATATCTGTTTCCCTGACTGTTTAAACATTCCTACGAGTGGCAAGAATACTGTCTAAATTAAATACTGTGAATTATTAAACTTTTAAATCATAAATTGGCCCTAGAAAACTCAATGTTCCCTCTTTTCAGTATTTAATTTTGGCTTACCTGTAGCACAATGGAAATACCGTGACACAGTTCTTGTCTTGACAGCGCGTCGTATTTGCTGAGCTACAACTTAACTACTGAGGTGTATCTGGTGCAATGAGCTCTCTTTTTTCTTTTTTTTAGAAAAAAGGGAAACCTTACATGGCCCATACCAAATCTAAGTAAAAATGGTAACCCATATTTTGGCATGGACTCTGGATGCGGATATTGCCTTATCGTAAATTATAACATCAAATGTAATTAGTTTTCTGATTAGAAAAGTTCTATACTGAAAAACAGTCTCTTACTTTCCTTCAAAAACATGGTCAAAGTAAGTAGTTTTTAACACCAAATGAGATCCTTTCAAAAATGTTGTAACGTTGTTGCTTTATTTTGCTATGAAAGCGGTGCTGATAGACAATAAAAGCGGGTTAAAAGCTGTGAGCTGTCTTGGGGAATTTCACCTTGCATTACTGCGCAACTGTTTCACCAGGTATCCAGTGTAGCTTACCAAATTCCCAACCAGACTACCATTAATTATAATCTTTTAATAGTCATACGACAACCGGTGATATACACTCCTGGAAAAGGAAAAAAGAACACATTGACACCGGTGTGTCAGACCCACCATACTTGCTCCGGACACTGCGAGAGGGCTGTACAAGCAATGATCACACGCACGGCACAGCGGACACACCAGGAACCGCGGTGTTGGCCGTCGAATGGCGCTAGCTGCGCAGCATTTGTGCACCGCCGCCGTCAGTGTCAGCCAGTTTGCCGTGGCATACGGAGCTCCATCGCAGTCTTTAACACTGGTAGCATGCCGCGACAGCGTGGACGTGAACCGTATGTGCAGTTGACGGACTTTGAGCGAGGGCGTATAGTGGGCATGCGGGAGGCCGGGTGGACGTACCGCCGAATTGCTCAACACGTGGGGCGTGAGGTCTCCACAGTACATCGATGTTGTCGCCAGTGGTCGGCGGAAGGTGCACGTGCCCGTCGACCTGGGACCGGACCGCAGCGACGCACGGATGCACGCCAAGACCGTAGGATCCTACGCAGTGCCGTAGGGGACCGCACCGCCACTTCCCAGCAAATTAGGGACACTGTTGCTCCTGGGGTATCGGCGAGGACCATTCGCAACCGTCTCCATGAAGCTGGGCTACGGTCCCGCACACCGTTAGGCCGTCTTCCGCTCACGCCCCAACATCGTGCAGCCCGCCTCCAGTGGTGTCGCGACAGGCGTGAATGGAGGGACGAATGGAGACGTGTCGTCTTCAGCGATGAGAGTCGCTTCTGCCTTGGTGCCAATGATGGTCGTATGCGTGTTTGGCGCCGTGCAGGTGAGCGCCACAATCAGGACTGCATACGACCGAGGCACACAGGGCCAACACCCGGCATCATGGTGTGGGGAGCGATCTCCTACACTGGCCGTACACCACTGGTGATCGTCGAGGGGACACTGAATAGTGCACGGTACATCCAAACCGTCATCGAACCCATCGTTCTACCATTCCTAGACCGGCAAGGGAACTTGCTGTTCCAACAGGACAATGCACGTCCGCATGTATCCCGTGCCACCCAACGTGCTCTAGAAGGTGTAAGTCAACTACCCTGGCCAGCAAGATCTCCGGATCTGTCCCCCATTGAGCATGTTTGGGACTGGATGAAGCGTCGTCTCACGCGGTCTGCACGTCCAGCACGAACGCTGGTCCAACTGAGGCGCCAGGTGGAAATGGCATGGCAAGCCGTTCCACAGGACTACATCCAGCATCTCTACGATCGTCTCCATGGGAGAATAGCAGCCTGCATTGCTGCGAAAGGTGGATATACACTGTACTAGTGCCGACATTGTGCATGCTCTGTTGCCTGTGTCTATGTGCCTGTGGTTCTGTCAGTGTGATCATGTGATGTATCTGACCCCACGAATGTGTCAATAAAGTTTCCCCTTCCTGGGACAATGAATTCACGGTGTTCTTATTTCAATTTCCAGGAGTGTATATATATAAAAAAGAGAATTTAAATAAAAAGAAAAAAAATCAGTTTATATTTGGAAATTTATTTTAACATTGATCATTGAAATTTCAGCATATTAAACGTGAGTCATAACTAAGCTGGTGCCTTATTTAGGACTGTGAAAATGTGAGTTTGTAATCTTACGGAACACATCTAATATGGAGCCAGGATTGGGAGACTGCATACAACACTGCATTCATAAAATAACACACAAAAAACGTTGAAACATATGCAAGAGGAAATTAACCACAACCAACCGACTCAATTTTCACCCAAAGAAGTTACGTTCGTAACGCAATCCTGTCATGAAATTACCACACACTGGTAGACTAAATTCATACTAACTCTCTGTGAAATCTTCCCGAAAAGAATAGCTGAGGGATACTTTGATGTTTACACCACATGCTTCACGTGGTCAACTTGGTTTACACAAAGAGTGTAACTCCACAATAATTTTGATAATCAAAATAAATTAGATCGAAAAGCAATTTACAAGAGAAAAACCTCGAACTGGTTACTATCGTCTTACTATTAACCTGATGGGTCAAAAAATGGCTCTGAGCACTATGGGACTCAACATCTTAGGTCATATGTCCCCTAGAACTTAGAACTACTTAAACCTAACTAACCTAAGGACATCACACACACCCATGCCCAAGGCAGGATTCGAACCTGCGACCGTAGCAGTCCCGCTGTTCCAGACTGCAGCGCCAGAACCGCTAGACCACCGCGGCCGGCCCTGATGGCTCAAACAATTGTATAAGCACGTGTTACTGGTCTCATAAAGTACACCCCACGTGGGTTGAACATAAAGAAAAGTTGCTATATTGAAAAATATTGTCAAGACGAGACGTTATAATCTCACGCACATTCGCATTTAAGATTGATGATGCTAGATAGAGTTACTGATCAACACGTGGTTCCACTTTACTCACAAAGTAGTGACAAAGCAACTACCGGAATATATTCTGAACTTCAGTCTCGAATTACACTGCGTTGCAATTTAAGATAACATTAGATATTTTAGAGCTAAACCTGAAATAAAGGTGATTAAATTTTCAGTTAGGCTGAACTTAAGAAATCCATTGTCCTACGGACTTAGAAGACACGTGCTTAGCCGGAGATCTTACCACTTCAGACGCTCGCCGCGGACAGACTGCCTCACAAATACAAACGGAAGTGACCAGAGAGGCAGCTTCCTATACCAACACAAGGGACGGAAAGGACCATACTAAGAATAGAAACCTCTCTGCTTTTAGAAAGCGTAGCTACCTGTTCTAACGTTGGTCCTACTGTTCTCTAGCAGACAGGCTTGTCTGCTACCCTCAAGCATGCAACTAGAAATACATTTGCTCATTCATCCTCTCACACAGAAGGGAAGGGGGATGACAGTATCTTATCATATACAGTATATAAAAGAAAGCAGATGTAGGTTCCGTATGAGACTGTGTGACATGAATTACGTATAAACTGTGTTTTAAAGTGTAGTAGTGTGACAGATCGTTCTTGTTTATGTGTAAAAGTAACACGTTCCACTACTCAGTCTCCTCCCAGATAGTCAGAAACTCCACAGTAAATTTAGAAAAGGAATTTATGCCGTAAATGACAACAGATTTAAGAAATTAACATGAAAGGAATCCAACAGAGACCTTTCAATGTATCTCCTAAAAATTACATTAAATAGTTATTCGTATCCCCAAATTCAAATTGAAAGTTAGTCTTGGCTGTTAATCTTTCCCTATACTCAAGTCTCTGGATGTCTGATCCAAGAATGCCTAACTACAAGCTGCCGCAATAAAGTAAGAAATTTGAAATCAATTACCTTAAATCAAATCTTCTTCTGTTACTCATCAAAATAATCATAATAAAATAGTCTTCTCAAAATGCTTCAGTCTCTTTCCTTATCACAAATAATTAATGAATAAGTCAACATGTTCAGCTTACTCAGAATATAACTGAAACCTTACCACTCAGCCTATGTCGAACTACGACGGCTGTCTCTCCTCATCTCTCGAATAACAGTGTGCATCATCTCCCGCGCATCTTGCAAAACGGAAATGTTCCAAGAATACTTCCAAGCGATACAGGATCTCTGATGACACTCCGCGTTTATAATTTCAAACAGTACAAAGGCCCTTACACGTTCGTGACCAGAGAAGTGCCCATGAAATTATCTTCAGGCCCGTACCAAAACATCAGTGCTCAATTTTCGTTAATGGTGAATTCAGTAGGCCAAGAGAGCCCCTGAATTCCAAGGTGCAGGAGCAAATTGCTCACCATAGGTAATGGCCTCGTATTCACAGTGTGACACACCATACTTGATTTCAGTATATCAGATGGCTGACAAAATGAGAAACTTTACATTACCATTGCCAATTTACCAGTGACTCATTACTACCAGAATCTAACAGCACAAAAACCAGTTCATGATTCACGGTAAGTCAACCTGTGCGAGAGCATTGGCCTTATCGCAACATTTTGTTAATTTGGGCAGAGGCATTCAATGGCTTGCGCCTGCACGGAGTCAGCCGTGCCTACACATTCTCGCGTACCCAACTTGTTTGCACCAAAAACAAACCCCCGCATTATTAGATTTGACATTTGGTTGATCACACCAGATGGCTGATCATCACTCTCACGTTCTAGAAATAGGTGGTGCCGGAATGTGCTTTTGAACACTGAAGCGGACATTTTAGATGCCGGACACCAAACTATCTAATTCAGACAAAGTTTGAGGCTTACAAGAAAAGAAAATCCGTGGCCTCTTCTCTGGACATACCCCTTCCAAAATGTTATTAACAGCTTCCGATCAGAAACATCGAGGCATAAAGCCATCATCGTGATGTGGACGTCTTCGATATACTGGACAAATGTTTCATTATGTACTAGAACCCGTTAAAAATATCGACTCGCTAGGTCACTGCGACGCTGACTAGATATGTTTTCCTCTAGATAAGTTCTCCTCTAACTACCTCCGTCGGAATACACTCAACTTTTCCCCCTACACCACGAGTTTACGGAACAGTACTGAGATGACAAAATAGAGTACACTTGAACAGCAGTTTGTTATCAAACATAACTGAACTCTGTCGAGCGACAGGAATTGCAAAATGGCTAAGCAGGAATGTCTAGAGGACAAATGTAACTATCAATAGTGCTAAAACAGATGCTGCGTACAAGTAAATTAAAGAGACCTTTGGAGAAAATAGAACCACCTGTATGAATATCAGCTTAGATGGAAAACCAGTCCTAAGCAAATAAGGAAAAGCAGAAAGGTGGAAAGAGTATATAGAGGGTCTACAAAATGCAGATGTAATTCAGGGCAAAGTTATGGGAATGGAAGAGGACGTAGTGAATATGAGAAGGGAGATTTGATACCGCGTCAAGCATTTGTCAAAGCACTGAAAGACGTAAGTCGAAACAAGGCCCCGAAAGTAGACAACATTCCGTTAGAGCTACTGATAGCCTTGGGAGAGCCAGCCATGGCAAAACTCTTCCAACTGGTGAGCAAGATATATGAGACAGGTGAAATACCCGCAGACTTCAAGATAAATATAATAATTCCATTTCTAAAAAAAGCAGGTGCTGGCAGGTGTGAAAATCACCGAACTATCAGTTTAATAAGTCAAGGTTTCAAAGTACTAACACGAATCCTTTAGAGAAGAATGAAAAAAATTGTAGAAGCCACCCTGGGGGAGACTGGTTTGGATCCCGGAGAAATTTAGGGACACGCGAGGCAATACTGACTCTACAACTTCTCATAGAAGATGGGTTTAAGAAAAATAATCCTATGTTTATAGCATTTGTACACTTAGAGGAAACTTTTGACAATGTTGACTGGAATAATCTCCTTCAAATTCTAAAGGTGGCAGTGGTAAAACGCAGGGAGCGAAAGGTTATTTACAATTTGTACAGAAACCAGATGGTAGTTACAAGAGCCGAGGGGCACGAAAGGAAAGCAGTGGTTGAGAGCGGAATGAGACAGGGTTGTAGCCTATCCCTGATGTTATTCAAGCTGTATATTGAGCAAGCAGTAAGGGAAACGAAAGAAAAATTTGGAGCAGGAAATAAAATCCGGGGAGAAGAAATAAAAAAAATTATGGTTTGCCGATGACATTGTAAATCTGCCAGAGATAGCAAAGGACTTGGAAGAACAGTTGAACGGAATGGACAGTGTCTTGAAAGGAGAACATAAGATGAATATCAACAAAAGCAAAACGAGGATAATGCAATGTAGTCGAACTAAATCAGTTAATGCTGAGGGAATTAGATTAGGAAATGAGACACTTAAAGTAGTAGATGAGTTTTCCTATATGGGAAGCAAAATAAGGATGACGTCGAAGTAGGGAGGATAAAAAATCTAGACTGGTAATGGCCAGGAAAATGTTCCTGAAGAAGAGAGATTTGTTAACATCGAGTATAGATTTAAGTGTCAGGAAGTCCTTTCTGAAAGTAGTTATATGGAGTGTAGTCATGTATGGAAGAGAAACATGGACGGTAAACAGTTTAGATAAGAAGAGAACAGAAGCTTTTGAGATGTGGTGCTACAGAAAAATGCTGAAGATTAGATGGGTAGATCACGTGACTAATGAGGAGATTCTGAACAGAATTGGGAGAAAAGAAATTTGTGGTACAACCTGAATAGAAGAAGGGATCGGTTCGTAGGACACATTCTGAGGAATCAAGGGATTGCCAATTTAGTACTAGAGGGAAGCGTGGGTGAGGGAGGGAAAGGGATAAAAATCGTAGAGGAGAGTAAAGAGATGAGTACTATAAGCAGATTCAGAATGATGTAGGTTGCAGTAGTTACTTGGAGATGAAGAAGCTTGCACTAGATACAGTAGCATGGAGAGCTGCGTCAAACCAGTCTTTGGACTGAAGATCACAACAACAATTAAACTCTTTACAGTTAGAAAATACACAATTTAGCTGTAGGAGCACTGATGACTATTCAATATGGCAGTTAAACACACGGTTTACCACATGAATAAACATAATCCATGAAATTCATGGGTGCAAAATGAAAATTAAGACATAAATAAATAAACCAAGTTCGTTGCAAATTAGTGGTCCCAAAATAAAAGTATCAGAATAGTTTAAAGTACTAAGCAGTGAAGCAAGTACTATTAATTGACGTACAGCATTGCTCGTTAACAAACAGTTACAAGTCAAGACATTCAATTGCCCTAAGAATTGGTAACTGCAGAACACGCTTACGGCCCAACGCCCACCACGGCGGAGCCAAAATGATTCATATGCATAAATTTTGCATACAAATTTCAGTAACGAACACGATGCCTCATCCATAAAGACCAGCTTGCGGCAAAAGTGGCCTGTCTCGAGATACAGAAGTTTTAATAACTTCTAAGTCAGATGTGGGATAACTGAGCCAATGACCTGCAGCCATGAAAACAACTTTTACAATGGGCGAAGGTGTTTCGAGATTTAGGCAAAATTTGTTTCAGATTACAAAATGTCTATTAATAATTGTTTTGACAGAATCTTGAGTTTGCGTCTGAACATGCCTCCGCTGGCTGACAGGCTACAAGGTTTATAAATACAGTGATCTTTAAGGCAGTATGTCCACTCCAAACAGTAGGCGCTTGGCGTGAAGTTAGTGATAGCTTCACGGCAAATCGCGTAGAACATACAGGGTACCACAAATGGCTGAACCAAACTTATACTAATAAGGTCGTGTGTTGCTTGGATTTATAACACCAATGTAAGGAGATGTACGCGGTAGCAACGACAGTAGTAGATCAACATACAGAAGGTATCATCTACGACAGCGGGCACTAACGGCAAACAAACAAATCCGAAAATAATTTATTAGACAGACGGCTAGTTCGGAAAACAGCTTCCAACAAGTAATGCGGATTTGTGAGAATCAGCTAGCCAGCTGTCTTACCAAAACATATACATTGTCCATAGATGTACTAGGAACTCTCATTTCTAAAAATGATCTGATGAATGCCACAAGACGAACCAAAGTACACAGTGAGGCCCCATTTCGGGTTCGCCACTGAATTCAATAAATAAGCAGAATTAAACACAATTCTAATAAAATACACCACAACAACGAGTAAAACAAGGCTATCAACCACTGAATAGGTAATGCGACAGACAAGCAGCTTACAGAAATAGAAATATAATAATGTACAACACACCAATGAATAAAAGAAGATTTGAAAGTACTGAACAAGTAGTACACCAGACAAGTAGCTTACAGAAAAATTTGATTGGAAGTTGGCTTGCGTACAGAAACAACCTGCTACCGAGTAAAGAGGCGAGCACGAGACAAAAATCAAACTATATTCCATGTTCACCAAAAATTGCGAATACGTGTCCAGCAAATAGGCCGGACACAGCGTCGTAGAAAAATAAAAAGGAGTGCCGTGGCTCACAACAGAAAATCGGGGGAATTACTATAAATATCAGCTAGACCCAAAAGCAACAACAAATAAGTGGGTCACACATCAGTTAAGAATAGAATTACTGGCCATTACAAAAGATCTCACCATACAGTCCACAATATAGGCTCACAACATTTCCCTGAGGAGATGCGCCTTCTACAACAGTAAAGTAGCTGACAGTTAAATTTCCTCCGGCATGGTGGCACCAGTAACCTTCCACAGGTCAGGCTCTCCATATCCATGATGCTAGTCCAGGCGGGGGTAAAATGAAAGTGCGCAACGTAAAATAATATACGTTAAAATCAAGATTTGGTCCTGCCTGACTACCCCTTGAAGCAAATCTTAGGATCTCTTAATTCTATAAATTACAGTCTAAACACAAATGAATGATGAAGGCAACTAATCCTACTAAATGATAAACGTTGCTGCTGCTGATATATTTATTGTAGATTAAAAAGAATCTTTATATTACAAAGTTTACATTTCCTAAGTAAAATTACTAATCAATTGCCCAACTCTGCCTCTTATTATGACTGCGCGATCTGATATCAATAACGCGAAATGACTGACACCATCCACGTACCAAACACTAGAAGACACTACTTTCAAACATGATCTACGATGATGTGGAACCTCAGAGGAAATAAACTAACGTGATCACAGCTGTTTAGCTTTTATAGCCCTAATAAGCCGAAGCAATTTGCGATATCACCGTATGTTCTGCGTCTGGTGCATCGAAGTATCGAAGTGAAGGTTCTCGTACTCGTCTGCGACGATGGAAGAACTCCAGCCACAAATAAACTCTTTCAAACACTAGGACGGCAGAAGACTAATATACTCTAATACAATCTTCTCCTCTAGACACGAGAAAAGCGAACTCCCAGCCACAAGGCCGGAGTTCAGATAACGTCTCAACGTAAGTAAAGGTAGAGGAAATGCTCTCAATTACTGAACGCTGCGTACTCAAGACGACTTCCAACCCGGAGGTGAAATCCAGAATCGTATACGTTCGCAACAGTACAGTGTCTGTATCGTCAGCTAGGATGGCCGAGCGGTTCTAGGCCCTACAGTCTGGAACCGCACGACCGCTACGGTCGCAGGTTCGAATCCTGCCTCGGGCGTGGATGTGTGTGATGTCCTTAGGTTAGTTAGGTTTAAGTAGTTCTAAGTTCTAGGGAACTGATGACCTTAGAAATTAAGTCCCATAGTGCTCAGAGCTATTTGAACAAAGCTGATATCGAGCGACCGTCACACACGGGCGCTCACAACGGAAGACCTCGTCTCCCCACCGCTGGCTTCCCAGCAAGGCTCAGCTCCCCACCATCATAGTTTCGAAAACGAATCATATTCCCGAAACCACGGAATATTCTCCCTCTCTACAGATTCTTCCGAACGCCGAGCAACCATATTTTAGTCTTTTGTCGTCCAGCGCGGAAAGTTTGTGAGGAAAAACCTATATTCACAGAATGGTACGCTTCTGAGTAAAAGTCCTTGGAAATAACCAAGCCTGCATGGTTTCCGAGGTGCGCCTTCTTCGTTCCTCTCACCTGCGTCCAAGATTTGTAGAGTTCGGAAGTATTATCCGGTTATCCTTCAGGCCCCTACTACAATAGCGGCCGGCCATCATCCTATTGTGCTCCAGAGTTCAGGTGCCATGACGTCCGTCTATCTACTTCCTGTGTTTAAGCAGGACGAACACACCTATGTGGGCCTTCCACCCAGGGCTTGAGTTCTGCCTGCTGTTTCATCTCCTCTACTAGTATGATAATAAAGACACTGCGTCACCTTCCATGCAATAAGCGTTAACAATTATTTACAAGGCGTGCGTGACAATGTCAGTCTTCTTTATGTATTCATATATACAATGTACAACCTATCACGTGATAGCTAAATGTGTTTCTAGATCACGGCAAAGTATGTGGATGGGTGCTTGTAAGGTGCGAAATTATAGCCACCTTACAACATTCCACATGTCAGGCCGCCATCAGTTTTCAGTCCAACAACGTGTGAGAACATTTCCTAGGTAAAACCGATCTCCAGCTCCCCACACAACTACCTGTAAGACACTTCCCTATCTGTTTGCTACGCACGCCCCTGTATCCCCCCCCTCCCCCCCCCCCCCTGCCACTGCTCACGCAACCTCTTGCAGGCCAGCGTTCTCTTGTATCCAAGCAATGGGTCAGAAACAAACAGGGAAGATACAGTCGATAACTGAGCGCCAAGGATTTCGCGTGTGCACGTCATTGTGTTGTGAAATTCTGGTACTAATTCGATTTCTTGAAAACACTAAGAGCAGTTCTGATATCTTGAATTTTGGTTAGAGGTTTTCCTTGTTCATGAATGTTTTTTCCTGAGCTAACAACGTACAGAATGTGATGAACACATGTGTCTGTAGTTTACAGTAATTCGAGTGTAAATTTTTCTGCGTGTGAATAACGCACTTACATTTTTTCCTCTTGTGTTTTGTTGACCTCTACTGAAAATTTGTTTCAAGTTAGCTAGTTAAATACCGCCTATTGTCAGCAGCTTTTATTCATTTTTATTAGAACGGACCGCCTCTCTGAAGATTAATCTATGATTTCAACGAGAGAATTCTTAATGAAATACTTTGAACAAATGACACAAGGTTTTAGTAACCAAATGGTCAGGACCAAGTTAGCCCATCGCACGATTACTGATTACAAACATCGTTTCCTTTCAGCTTTATACTCCGGTATCAAGCAGGCTGCAGCAAGATTACAGGTGACTGCCAATCGTTCACTAACACTACAAGCCTGCTGGAATCGTTAGTAGTTGGACGCATAACAACAGAGCAGATGGTATGGTTGTCTTCAATCCAGACAGAAACACTGTTTGTGTGTGCATTTTTGTTTACATAACAGTAAATTAATTCTTTGCGTTCATATATTCATTGTATTCACTGTCAGACGTATATTATTAGTCCATTGCGCTTGTACATTCTTTACCAGTCTGTTGCCTTGGTATACTCAACATTCATCTTTTCTCCTCCACCTTCAAATGCACAGTATGTGTAACATCCCGGGATTCCGCATGGTGTCTGTTCTCTCGGACATGTCCGACAGAACAGACACCACGCATTCGTATAACGGATCATTCTCGGTGGGCAATAAACCCAGAACCCCTCAGTCGGATGAGCACTTCATTCGACCTCCGGTGGCAATCTAAAAATTAGCGAGAATGGAGGACATGGATGGGGACTGCAGATAGGTGGCGCTAGTTGGAAGGGATATGGGTCGGATGGTGAGCGTGCCGAAGTAGTCCGCAGAGCCGGATCGCGCTGCCGACACGGTAACTCAGCGTGTTCGGTCAGAGGGTTAGCTGCGCTCTGTAATAAAAAAACTAGGTTGGTGAATCAACGACTAACTTAAACGGTTGTCTTGCAACGTCCGCCCCGAGCGGATACAACGAACAAAAACGAACAAAATGAGATTTTAAAAAAAGCGAAAAAAAAAGATTGCGCAGTGGAGAATGCAACTGCCTAGTAAGCAGGAATCCCGCGTTCGAGTCCCGGTCCGGCGCACATATTCACGCGTCTCCACAGATTCCGTGAAAAGTCACGATGCAGCTGATATCATCAATTTCTTCCCTTTTCTTTCTTTTTTCCCCCTCCACCTTCAGTTACATAATCAGCAATCTTATATTTCGATGCCTTAGTAAAAAAAAAAAAGAAAAGAAAAGAAAAAAAAGTGAGCAAAGGAATCAACGTTCAAGTTGAACGGATGTCATGTGACGTCCGCCCAGGCCGAGTACAATGAACAATACCGATCAAAATGAAGAGTGAGTGGAGAAAGAACTATTAGCTCTTCAGTATACAAACATGAAACTGAGCTGCATTATGTTATGATTTTAGTTTTATTTGTGGCAGAAAATGTCTTTAAGTAGTGTTCGAAAAGTTTTATGAATGTGTATTAACTGATAAAGTGACCAGATTTTCAACACATAGGAAACTGTTCCGCTTTTGAACTTAGGGTAACATCAGAGTCTTAAAAAATCGCGCAGTCGGCTCTCAGCCGTGGCAGCGTACGGACGGCCCCGCGCGCCGGCCAGTGCTCCGCTGCAGGTGTTTGTTTACTTCCGCGTCGTAGCTTTAAGGCTTGTGTCCGTCCACCGTGAACAACATGTCGAGCGCTTACCGCCGTGCGACCCTTAAAGTTTCCTTCCCAGCTGAACATGCGCGACCTCGTGCACATGAAGTTGAAACGTTCATACGTGAAGAAGTTCGTTTAGATCCTAACCACGTTATCGGAATCCATTTTTCGATCTCGAGTAGTGTCGTTCATATTAAAATGACAAACACCAAGGTGTGTGAAGATGTTATTCGCCGCCATACCAATGGACTTAAGTTCAAATACTCTGATGGTCACGTCGGAGCTGTAACACTTGAACTCGCAGAGTACGGTCAACGCACGATTAGGGTGTTTGAACTACCTTTTGAAGTGCCGAAGGACGAAGTTGTCCCTGCGTTACAACCATACGGTAACGTCATCGGTTACGTAGAGGAAAAATGGCAAACCTTCACGACCTACCATGTCCTTAATGGTGTGCGTCAGGTCAAAATTGAACTGAAAAAACATATACCATCATACCTGACAATTGGCGGTGTGCGAGCCATTGTCATGTACGACGGCCAACCCCGAACATGTGCGGGTTGTGGACAAGAAGGCCACGTCAGATCCGCCTGCATGCGACGCCGCCTGATCCAGACGCCGGTCGCCGAGGAAGCGTCCCCAGCGGTGATCACTCAGATCCCTGTCACATATGCTAAGGTTGCCCAGGAAGGTAGCACCTCTACACAGGGTCTTCCGGCTCCGATGACGTCGTCTGATCAGGTAGATGCAACCGCTTCTGAGATTCCTTCTGAGGTGCCACAGACGCCAGATCCTGACCTGCCGAATCAACGCAGCACTGTGACTGAAAATGCTACTGAGATGGACGTTGATCCGGGAGTGGTACCTACTTCTGCTTTCCTTCAGACTGGTCCGGAGTCAGACGAAAGCCACCCGCAATCGGACACTGAACGACCTGTTCGAAAACAAGGGTCGACACGAAAGAGAAAGAAACGTAGCCGTACACCCCCTGATGAATCCATTCTACGGATGGCTACCAGGGATGCAGACCCGAAGATGGACGACAAACCGCTCTTTGATGACCAAAAGTCTGATGCGAAAGACCCGCCACAGGCGACCACTGGCAACGAACACCCCTCCTTACTGGCGCCGTCGCCCCCACAGGTCGACGTTGAAGAGAGCCTATCCGATGAGACGAAAACTACGTCTCCTCTCCACGTGTATGATGTGCACAGCCGATGTCCTACCGCAGTATCAGTCTCCTGGGCAGACGACGTGGAGATCGGAGGGACTGGGGTGGACGGTGCTGATGATGGGGCACCCCCATCGGTTGCGCCCGCGCCCGCAAACTCTCCACAATAGCAGCCTCTTCAGCGGACCGGCAAGATCGACGACCTCTCGCTCCTGAAGAAGGAGCCCCACCTGTGCCTATGAGACTCCAACACCAGCATTATCGTGTCGCAACGATTAACCTCGCGGCCATTCGTGCGCCCCACAAACTAGCGCTGCTCCGCGATATGATTTATGATGCGGACATAGATATTGCGCTTTTTCAGAAAGTGCATGTCGCCGATTTTTCACCACCACATGGCTTCACGGTGCATCTTTCTCCCGCTTCGGACACCGGTAGTGGTGTTGCCATCATCCTACGCGAAAGTCTTCCTGCCGAAGATGTCCTATACCTCCCCAACGGCAGAGGTATGGCCCTTACTCTCTTTGGTGTACGCATCGTCAACATTTATGCGCCGTCGGGCTCCAGCTACCGTCGTGAACGCAATGCCTTCTTCGCGAATGAAGTTACACCCCTTTTTATGGGACCACACGATGACTGGGTCATGGGTGGAGACTTCAACTGCACCCAGCGACCTCAGGATCAGTTGCCGCGTCACTCACCATGCGCAGCTCTGGAAACAGTAGTCACGCGGCTACAATTTGTCGACACGTGGAGACATGTTCACGGTGATCTTTTGGGCTTTACGTACCACACTGCGCACTCCTCTAGCCGACTGGATCGCATCTACATCTCGCAATCCCTAATTAAACACACTCTACAGGCTGAAATCTGGCCTGTTGCTTTCTCAGATCATGAGGCTTACTTCTATGATGATGTTCTCACAAGACAGGCAGTATGGCATGGACGTGGTTTATGGAAACTGAACACGGCCCTTCTTAATTCACCTGACTGTCGACTTCTAATAGAAGACACTTGGATCACATGTAATAGACGCCGACCCACATATCCGTCTACCATATCCTGGTGGATCCAGTGTGCAAAACCTGCTCTTCGAAAAACTTTAATCCGGTGTGGCAAAGATGTTGTCGCCTGGAGGAAGAGCACTATGAACTTTTACTACAGGATCCTACGAGAATGCTCCACGATGCCAGCCTCCCCTGAGCGCCATACAAGGATGAACCATGCTAAGGCCCAACTCTCCAATCTCATGCGAAGGCATTTGGAAGGAGCGATAGTACGATCTCGTACTGCTGATCGCATGCCTCACGAACATCCGTCGATGTACCATATCATCCAAGAACGCCAAAATCGACGCCGAAAATTGATTCACGTCCTAACAGATCAAGAAGGGCGTCGCTACGTAACCCAATCTGCAATAGGGAATGTGCTTCACGCCCACTACCAGCAGCTATACGCCGCAATTCCACATTCCCGAGAGTTGATCGAGGAAGTCTCACTGCTCAACTTCGGTGGTATCCCAGGAGATGCGGCGATTGACTTGATGTCAGAGGTGACTGATGACGATGTCCGCGATGCGATCCGGGCAGGAACCATCAATCGCTCCCCAGGACCCGACGGTCTTCCCCTCGAATTTTATCGCACCTTCCGTGATTTGTTAGAGTCCATCTTCACCTCCATCTGTCGGGAACTGATGTCTCCGGAAGTACCTATGCCTGACGCTTTCATGGAAGGAATTATTATTCCTGTACATAAACTGCATGGTGGCAACAATATCAGTGATTATCGGCCCCTCACCCTCCTTAACAGTGATATGAAAATCTTCACTCGCCTTTTGGCAGCACGACTTAAAAACGTTGCCCGATATGTTGTGTCGCCAGACCAAGCATCTTTGGGAGGGGATAATAATATCCGCACGGCTTTATGCCGCTACAGGGATATGATCGCCGTTACCCAGGCACAACGCCTCTCTGGGGCACTTGCGTCTTTGGACTTTAGTCAAGCTTTTGATAGGGTTGACCATTCGTTCCTTACGGCCGTTCTCCACCATATGGGTTTCCCAGTCGCCGTTATCACGGTAGTGATGCGCCTTCTGCGGGGTGCCTCATCCAGGATTATGTACAATGGCAGACTCACTCCACCGATAATGAGAGGTCGATCCGTACGTCAAGGTTGCCCTCTATCAGCAATTTTGTACGCCTTTTCCTTGGAATCCTTGCTATGTGGACTAAGACAATGTTTGGTAGGGTTGTCCATAGATCGCTACCGATTCTGTTGCACGGCCTATGCTGACGATGTAGTCATCTGTTTACGTAATGCCGACGAGGTTCGAGCTGTTTTGACGTGGGTAGCGACTTATGGTGAGGCGTCGGGTAGCTCTTTAAACGTACGTAAGTCACAAGTTATGTTCATTGGCACGGGACTTCCCGTGGAGAGCGTTACACCTCTCACCACCGTTGATACCATTCGTTGTTTGGGAATAGATTTATCATCTGATCTCCGGCGTTCAGCCACCATCAACTGCCGATGCCTCCTTTTAATGATCAGAGCAGGTCTTATGGACCATCGCCTTCGATCCCTAGATATTCTCCAACGAGCTCGATATGTCAATATACACTCCTGGAAATGGAAAAAAGAACACATTGACACCGGAGTGTCAGACCCACCATACTTGCTCCGGACACTGCGAGAGGGCTGTACAAGCAATGATCACACGCACGGCACAGCGGACACACCAGGAACCGCGGTGTTGGCCGTCGAATGGCGCTAGCTGCGCAGCATTTGTGCACCGCCGCCGTCAGTGTCAGCCAGTTTGCCGTGGCATACGGAGCTCCATCGCAGTCTTTAACACCGGTAGCATGCCGCGACAGCGTGGACGTGAACCGTATGTGCAGTTGACGGACTTTGAGCGAGGGCGTATAGTGGGCATGCGGGAGGCCTGGTGGACGTACCGCCGAATTGCTCAACACGTGGGGCGTGAGGTCTCCACAGTACATCGATGTTGTCGCCAGTGGTCGGCGGAAGGTGCACGTGCCCGTCGACCTGGGACCGGACCGCAGCGACGCACGGATGCACGCCAAGACCGTAGGATCCTACGCAGTGCCGTAGGGGACCGCACCGCCACTTCCCAGCAAATTAGGGACACTGTTGCTCCTGGGGTATCGGCGAGGACCATTCGCAACCGTCTCCATGAAGCTGGGCTACGGTCCCGCACACCGTTAGGCCGTCTTCCGCTCACGCCCCAACATCGTGCAGCCCGCCTCCAGTGGTGTCGCGACAGGCGTGAATGGAGGGACGAATGGAGACGTGTCGTCTTCAGCGATGAGAGTCGCTTCTGCCTTGGTGCCAATGATGGTCGTATGCGTGTTTGGCGCCGTGCAGGTAAGCGCCACAATCAGGACTGCACACGACCGAGGCACACAGGGCCAACACCCGGCATCATGGTGTGGGGAGCGATCTCCTACACTGGCCGTACACCACCGGTGATCGTCGAGGGGACACTGAATAGTGCACGGTACATCCAAACCGTCATCGAACCCATCGTTCTACCATTCCTAGACCGGCAAGGGAACTTGCTGTTCCAACAGGACAATGCACGTCCGCATGTATCCCGTGCCACCCAACGTGCTCTAGAAGGTGTAAGTCAACTACCCTGGCCAGCAAGATCTCCGGATCTGTCCCCCATTGAGCATGTTTGGGACTGGATGAAGCGTCGTCTCACGCGGTCTGCACGTCCAGCACGAACGCTGGTCCAACTGAGGCGCCAGGTGGAAATGGCATGGCAAGCCGTTCCACAGGACTACATCCAGCATCTCTACGATCGTCTCCATGGGAGAATAGCAGCCTGCATTGCTGCGAAAGGTGGATATACACTGTACTAGTGCCGACATTGTGCATGCTCTGTTGCCTGTGTCTATGTGCCTGTGGTTCTGTCGGTGTGATCATGTGATGTATCTGACCCCAGGAATGTGTCAATAAAGTTTCCCCTTCCTGGGACAATGAATTCACGGTGTTCTTATTTCAATTTCCAGGAGTGTATATATCGCATCCTGAGTTCCCCATGTAGCACAAGTTCTACCTTTCCCGCTTTCTGTGGCACGTCGCATGTTGACAGCGATGGCATCTTTCGTCAGCTCTGGGCTGTTGTTCAAAGTTAACTATGCAACCCTTACTCTTCCCCGTGAACGAGGTGTGATAGGTCTGTTTCACGTGCCGGATAGAGCTCGCGCCCCATTTGCCAGCTCCCAGATGACGGTATGGACACGTTGCCCAACGAGCCTCACTGGTCTCCTCCTGTCGCCATATTCGCCGGTCTCACTGTCAGCCCCGGTGAGGATCTCGGATGTTCCGGCCCAGTTCCATTATATATGGTACTTCTTTCTGGAACTCAGTTATCTACGCCTCACCTTACCAAGACAGCTTTTACTCAAGACAAAGGCAGTATACAATGTCCTCCAGTTAGGTCGTCCACCTAACCCGATTGAAAACAAGTTCCCCCAGGTTGAATGGCGTCATGTATGGCGCGCGGTGTTCGCCTGTTACCTTGACACGAATGTTCAATCTGTCTGGTACCTAACTGTCAATGGTAAGCAAATCAACCAATTTCGCCTTCATCGATCCACCTCGCCCAATCACCTCTATGTTCCACGTGTGGAGTGCCAGACAATGATGAACATCGGTTTGTTTGCGGATCGGCGGCGGAGATTTGGTACTTGGTTCGACGGCTTGTGGCTTTTCTAACGCGGGACATTCCGGATCGGAATACTCCCCTTTCATTATTATTTCCGGAACGTGACTATTTTCCTCGGACAAAGACCAATGCTGTGAATTGGATTCGCGGACATGCCATTCACTACTTATTTGGACAAACTGTAAACTCTGTACTCGATTTTTGGACATACCTCAATGACCGTCATTATGTAGTTGTCCGTCACCCAAAATACAGATAATTTTTCTCGAACTTCCTTGGGAGTGCTTTCCACGAGCCGCCTCGCAGCTGGAATGTGTTAAGCCAAGAGAGAAGAAGGTTTCCTGTTTGAACCAATGAACATTTCTGAACAATTGAACGGAACACATCAATTTCGAGAAGACGTGACTCAACATATTACCAGCGGGGCGCAGAAGGCCTCTGATCAATTACACAACAAAACTAAACAAAATAAATAAATAAATAAATAAATAAAATAACATAAAAACAATAAAAATAAAATTCAGAAAAAGGGGAAAAAACTGAAACGGTTGTCTTGCAACGTCCGCCCCGAGCGGATACAACGAACAAAAACGAACAAAATGAGATTTTAAAAAAAGCGAAAAAAAAGATTGCGCAGTGGAGAATGCAACTGCCTAGTTAGCAGGAATCCCGCGTTCGAGTCCCGGTCCGGCGCACATATTCACGCGTCGCCACAGATTCCGTGAAAAGTCACGATGCAGCTGATATCATCAATTTCTTCCCTTTTCTTTCTTTTTTCCCCCTCCACCTTCAGTTACATAATCAGCAATCTTATATTTCGATGCCTTAGTAAAAAAAAAAAAAAAAAAAAAAGTGAGCGAAGGAATCAACGTTCAAGTTGAACGGATGTCATGTGACGTCCGCCCAGGCCAAGTACAATGAACAATACCGATCAAAATGAAGAGTGAGTGGAGAAAGAACTATTAGCTCTTCAGTATACAAACATGAAACTGAGCTGCATTATGTTATGATTTTAGTTTTATTTGTGGCAGAAAATGTCTTTAAGTAGTGTTCGAAAAGTTTTATGAATGTGTATTAACTGATAAAGTGACCAGATTTTCAACACATAGGAAACTGTTCCGCTTTTGAACTTAGGGTAACATCAGAGTCTTAAAAAATCGCGCTCCCACGTGTAAAGCAGCTTCAGACTTCTGGTTACTTTGTAAGTAATGTGATGTGTTAAATATTTGACGTTAGGCATATAAGCAACAAATAGTTTTAGAAAGGTTTGAAAATATGTTTGATGTTTGTTGGAAGTCGCTGAGAACTCTTAGTTTCAAACACTGGATGGGTATATCCCGGGTAATTTGTACCTTGTTTTACGCCAAAGCTAGTCTTCTATGCATCTCAGTGTTTGTGACGTCATATCTACAGAAATATGGTCTTACAGTAATATGACTTAGCAGGTAAATTCAGTGGTGTATGAGGGCACTATCTAAAAAAAGTATTGCAAACAGAGGTAGTAGTAAAGAACTACTAAATTGAAACGTCGTACCCGATGTGATGGTTTTACTAGAGAAAATGTAGTGAACAATAAACTTTTTCCCTTTCTCCATTTTCTGGTGGGACGCGTCAGCGAAAAAACGTCTCATGAAAGTTTGAAATTATGTCTTAAGTTTGTTGCAAGCCACCAAGTGCTCTCATTCTGTCATTCGCGCACGATGACTTACACTACCTCAAGACATATACACATCTTCTATTTGCAACATAAAATTGTACCTCTTGATGAGTGGACTACACCATTTTAAATTTTTAAATTCGGTCAGTAATTACGAGGGTTGAAATTTTAGTAGTGGAAACTATTTATTTACAGCTCTTACAAAGTAGATACATGTTTCAAACTTTTACTGACCTTCAGAGTAGTCACCAGCATTGTGTATAACACGCTGTCAGCTAATTGGAACACTCTTAGCAATGCCAGCTGCGTTGACAATTCGAGCGGCGGGGTCTATTGCCCCAAGAATTTGTAGCACTTCTGAAGCGAATGCCGTGAAGTGTTTCCTTCAGTTTAGAAATCTACATCTACATCCATACTCTGCAAGCCACCTGACGGTGTGTGGCGGAGGGTACCTTAAGAGCCTTTATCGGTTCTCCCTTCTATTCCAGTCTCGTATTGCTCGTGGAAAGAAAGATTGTCCGTATGCCTCTGTATGGGCTCTGATCTCTCTGATTTTATCCTCATGGTCTCTTCGCGAGATGTACGTAGGAGGGAACAATATACTGCTTGACTCCTCGGTGAAGGTATATTCTCGAAACTTCAACAAAAGCCCGTAAGCCCGTACCGAACAACTGAGCGTCTCTCTTGCAGAGTCTTCCACTGGAGTTTATCATCTCCGTAGCGCTTTCGCGATTACTAAATGATCCTGTAACGAAGCGTGCTGCTCTCCGTTGGATCTTCTCTATCTCTTCTATCAACCCTATGTGGTACGGATCCCACACTGGTGAGCAGTGTCAAGCAGTGGGCGAACAATTGCACTGTAACCTACTTCCTTTGTTTTCGGACTACATTTCCTTAGGATTCTTCCAGTGAATCTCAGTCTGGCATCTGCTTTACCGACGATTAATTTTATATGGTCATTCTATTTTAAATCACTCGTAATGCCTACTCCCAGATAATTTATGGAATTAACTGCTTCCAGTTGCCGACCTGCTATATTGTAGCTAAATGATAAAGGATCTTTCTTTCTATGTATGCGCAGCACATTACACTTGTCTACATTGAGATTCAATTGCCATTCCCTGCATCATGCATCAATTCGTTGCAGATCCTCCTGCATTTCAGTACAATTTTCCATTGTTACAACCTCTCGATATACTACAGCGTCATCCGCAAAAAGCCTCAGTGAACTTCCGATGTTATCCACAAGGTCATTTTTATAATTTGTGAATAGCAACGGTCCTATGACACTCCCCTGCGGTACACCTGAAATCACTTACTTCGGAAGACTTCTCTCCATTGAGAATGACATGCTGCGTTCTGTTATCTAGGAACTCTTCCATCCAATCACACAATTGGTCTGATAGTCCATATGCTCTTACTTTGTTCATTAAACGACTCTGGGGAACTGTATCGAACGCCTTGCGGAAGCCAAGAAAGACGGCATCTACCTGGGAACCCGTGTCTATGGCCCTCTGAGTCTCGTCGACGAATAGCGCTGGGTTTCACACGATCGTCTGTTTCGAAACCCATGCTGATTCCTACAGAGTAGATTTCTAGTCTGCAGAAAAGTCATTATACTCGAACATAATATGTGTTCCAAAATTCTACAACTGATCGACGTTAGAGATATAGGTCTGCAGTTCTGCACATCTTTTCGACTTCCCTTCTTGAAAACGGGGATGACCTGTGCCCTTTTCCAATCTTTTGGAACGCTACGCCCTTCTAGAGACCTACGATACACCGCTGCAAGGAGGATGGCAAATTCCTTCGCGTACTCTGTGTAAAATGGAACTGGTATCCCACCAGGTCCAGTGGCCTTTCTTCTTTTGAGCGATTTTAATTGTTTTTCCATCCCTCTGTCATCTATTTCGATGTCTATCATTTTTTCATCTGTGCGACAATCTAGAGAAGGAACTACAGTGGAGTCTTCCTCTGTGAACAGCTTTGGAAAAAGACATTCAGTGTTTCGGCCTTTAGTCTGTCATCCTCTGTTTCAGTATCATTTTGGTCACAGAATGTCTGGACATTCTGTTTTGATCGACCTACCGCTTTGACATAAGACCAAAATTTCTTAGGATTTTCTGTCAAGTTGCTAAATAGAACTTTACTTTCGAATTCGTTGAACGTCTCTCTCATAGCCCTTGTCACACTACGTTTCGCTTTGTGTAATTTTTGTTTGTCTGCAAGGCGGTTGGCTATGTTTATGTTTGCTGTGAAGTTCCCTTTGCTTCCGCAGCATTTTTCTAACTCGGTTGTTGTACCACGGTGGCTCTTTTCCATCTCTTACGACCTTGCTTGGCACATACTCATTTAACGCATATTGTACGATGGTTTTGAACTTTGTCCACTGATCCTCAACACTACCTGTACTTGAGACAAAACTTTTGTATTGAGCCGTCAGGTACTCTGTAATCTGATTTTTGTCACTTTTGCTAAACAGAAAAATCTTCCTACCTTTTTTAATATTTCTATTTACGGCTGAAATCATCGTTGCAGTAACCGCTTTATGATCGCTGATTCCCTGTTCTGCGTTAACTGTTTCAAATAGTTCGGGTCTGTTTGTCACCAGAAGGTCTAATATGTTATCGCCACGAGTCGGTTCTCTGTTTAACTGCTCAAAGTAGTTTTCAGATAATGCACTTAAAAACATTTCAGTGGATTCTTTGTCCCTGCCACCCGTTATAAACGTTTGAGTCTCCCAGTCTATATCTGGTAAATTAAAATCTCCACCCAAAACTATAACATGGTCGAGAAATCTACTCGAAATATTTTCGAAATTTTCCTTCAGATGTTCTGCCACAACAGCTGCTGAGTCAGGGGCCTATAGAGACATCCAGTTACCATGTTTGAGCCTGCTTTAACCGTGACCTTCACCTAAGTTATTTCATATTTCGGATCTCCGTCAATTTCATTCGATACTATTGCACTTTCTATCGTTATAAACACGCCTCCCCCTTCGCTGTCCAGCCTGTCTTTGCGGTATACATTCCAATCTGAGTTTAGAATTTCGTTACTGTTTACATCTGGTTCCAGCCAACTTTCCGTCCGTAGTACTATGTGGGCATTGTGACCGTTTATTAATGAGAGCAGTTCTGGGACCTTTCTATAGACGCTCCTGCAGTTTGCTATTACCACATTCATATTTTCATTCCCTGTTGCGTTTTGCCTACTGCTATCTTGTCGCGTCTCAGGAGGCGTCTTGTCGGACCTAGGGAGGGAATTCTCTAACCTAAAAAAAATTCCAGTTGAACTTGCGAGGGCTTAAGTCAGGGGAGTGTAAGTAGGTGGTATAGCACTTAGAGGGGTTTGAGTGTTTTGTATGTTCCGGACACATCTTCAAAGTCCACATTGTTTAGAACAGTAAATAACGATGGGCGGCTACCTTTAAGACCAGTTTCCTTAAGAGTAACCCATAATTTGCTGAGTTTCGGATGCTCTTTTCTAGAACATTAGCCATAAACATGACGACCTAATGCCTCCTGTTGCATTCGTTATGCGTAACCAGATCACCTTATCGAAGCGGGATAGTTTCTTCGCTCTGGTTAAAGTGAGAAATAGGACCACTTTTACACCAATAGCACGCTCCTGTTGTGGAAAAGCCAGCATATCAGTTTCACTAGAACGATGACCACCGAGTTCGCGCCTATTTCGACGCTATTGGCATATATTTCACCTCCAGTGTGACACATAGGCGGGTACTTGTTTGGATACAGCTACATATGCGCCAAGGTACCCACGATCACGAAGACGACCACCAGCGACATCTATCACCTTCTTCGACTGTCGCACCTCAAAATCACGTCACGACACGTCTCCGCCAGGTTTCGTCTCCTACAGTTTGGAAAACGATCAATCAACCGTACCACACCATTCACACAACCGCGAGGTGCCACCTTCTCGACAACGGCAAATATTCTGCAAAACTCCCAAAAGGAATCTGCTAAATTTCGTTTACAGGACAATCACACAAATTTAAAGGCGATAAATTCAACTAAATACTTAGGGATTACAATTACGAATAACTTAATTTGGAACGATCACATGGCTGATGCTGTTGGTAAAGCAAACCAAAGACTACGATTCATTAGCAGAACATTGAGAAAAAGCAACAGATCTACTGAAGAGACTGCCTGCACTACGCTTCTGCGTACTCTTCTGCAGTACTGCTGTGCGGTGTAGGATGGCATCAGGACGACATCGAAAAAGATCAAAGAAGAGCAGCACGTTTTGCACAATCGTGAAATAGGGGAAGGAGAGCCACGAATGTCATACATGAATTGGGATGGCAAGCATTAAAACAAAGGCGTTCGTCGTTGCCGTGGGATCTTCTCACGAAGTTTCAATCGCCAACATTCTCCTCAAAATATTCTGTTGTCGCCTATCTACATAGGGAGGAATAATCATCGTAATAAAATAAGAGAAATCTGAGCTCACTCAGGAAGATTTAAGCGTTCATTTTACCTGTCACCTGTTCGATAGCGGAACGGTAAAGAAACAGATTGAAGGTGGTTCGAATCCTGCCTCGGGCATGGATGTGTGTGATGTCCTTAGGTTAGTTAGGTTTAATTAGTTCTAAGTTCTAGGCGATTGATGACCTCAGAAGTTAAGTCGCATAGTGCTCAGAGCCATTTGAACCATTTGAAGGTGGTTCGACGAGCGCTCTGCCAGGCACTTAATTGTGAATTGCAGGGTATTCATGAAGAATGAGCCGCATCGTGCTGGTGGACTTACTCCTGTTTCTCACGTACAACGTCGAAGGTCCGGATTGACATCGTTTCGAGTGTGGAGCAGCAGCGGCCGTCTGGACCCTTGTACAGAAGTGATTCAAATGGCTCTGAGCACTATGGGACTTAGCTGCTGTGGTCAACAGTCCCCTAGAACTTAGAACTACTTAAACCTAACTAACCTAAGGACATCACACACATCCATGCCCGAGGTAGATTCGAACCTGCGACCGTAACGGTCGCGTGGTTCCAGACTGTAGCGCCTAGAACCGCTCGGCCACAGCGGCCGGCCCTTGTACAGAAGACGGTGGCTTTCTGTTTCCGAGTGCCATCACATCACTATGCTAATATATCCTGACGAGACCTACTTTCCACCATCTAAGTGGCATGCTATCACACCGATTAGTGGCATGCCTGTCAAATACCTCTTCAGGGACGACATCGTCTATCCGGCTGACTTCTGTACAGGGCTCCAACTACGTACAACACCGCACCCTGCGCCGACATCGACGCTCTCTGTCCACATTCGGAATTATTTACAGAGTATTTTCGCCAAACCACCCAAGAGCTAGAATCAATCTCGACGAAACGCGTCACGCGTCAACTAAAACAGGACGGCCTCTCCCCCGCCCCCCCCCCTCCCTCCATGCACTGCCTGACGCCTCCAGCGACAGAACGGGTATTCTTCTGATCACGAGACACCATGGAGCATGGCGCCGCAACTCTTCCTCAACTTTCCCCTTTCTTTTTCTCTTCATCTTCTAAACATTTTCCCTTATACATGTTTATTCGCGGATGGCTTTGCATCCGCAGCCTCATTTGTTGGTTTTTTTTCTTTTTTTTTTCATGTGCACTGCTATTGTAGCCATTTCCACTTGTCGCCACTGAAATCATTTTAATGCCTCATTAAAACCGAGTCAGAAATTGATGTTGTATGTGTGGTGTCACCGCCAGGTGGTAGCTAGGTGGTAGCTTAAATCGGCCGCGGTCCATTAGTACATGTCGGACCCGCGTGTCGCCACTGTCAGGATCGCAGACCGAGCGCCACCACAAGGCAGGTCTCGAGAGACGTACTAGCACTCGCCCCAGTTGTACGACGACGTTGCTAGCGACTACACTGACGAAGCCTTTCTCTCATTTGCCGAGAGACAGTTAGAATAGCCTTCAGCTAAGTCCATGGCTACGACCTAGCAAGGCGCCATTAGTTACTTCATGAATCTAAAGAGTCTCACTTGTATCATCAAGAATGCTGTATACCAAAGGACGATATAAAAGTTAAGTGTTCTGGTAGCTACGTTCTTTTCTTTATCACATTCATCACGTATCCTGTTCCAGACTTCGCGCCAGTCGGCGTGTATGTACGTGTGCCCTTTCGGCTACTTCACTGTGGACTGGCTGCCTTAACAGTCCACTACAGTATGTGTCCTAAGATCCGATGATGGCAGCTTTAGTTTCGACGAAATTGGTAATCATGGAATAAAAAGAATTCCTGCGATCTTGACTACCAGTTTATTGTTTCACAACCATCTAGATCGCTCCCACATGAGAAATTATTTCATTTCGAAGCATTTCACGCACACGTACAGCTGCAGGACCATGAATGGTGTCTATTCTTTCGGGAATATAAACGTACAAGGGGCGTTCAGAAAGAATTGCGAAACATTTTTTCTGAATGCACGTTGATTTTATGCAAGATTTCAATACATCACACTACTCCGCACACTTTTGGCTAGAAAACCCTATTTTTCAATATAATCTCCGTTCAATGTGAAGGCCTTACGCTGCCTTACTGTGAGAACCTCTATGCCTGCATGGTACCAACTACTGGTTGACGTCGGAGCCAACGTCTTGCTGTACCCCAATAACCTCCCCATCATCCACATGCCTGTGGAGTGCATGCTTCATTAAGCCAAGCAGATGGAAGTCGGAAGGTGCGAGATCCGGCAAAAAAAAAAAAAAAAAAAAATGTTCAGATGGCTCTGAGTACTATGGGACTTAACTTCAGAGCTCATCAGTCCCCTAGAACTTAGAACTACTTAAACTTAACTAACCTAAGGAAATCACACACATCCATGCCCGAGGCAGGATTCGAACCTGCGACCGTAGCGGTCGCGCGGTTCCAGACTGTAGCACCTAGAACCTCTCGACCACCCCGGCCGGCGAGAGTCGGCATGTAGGGTGGATGAGGGAGAACAGTCCATTGAATATTTGTGAGATGCTCTCGGATGTACAGACTTGGCGTTGCATTCTCATGGACAGGGAAAATTAGTTTCTATTTTTTTATTTTTTATTTGTTTTACGACTAACACGTTGAAGTCGTGTCTTCAGTTTTCTGAAGGTAGTACAACAGACATCAGAGTTGATCGTTGCACCATGAGGGAGGACATCAAACAGGATAATCCCTTCGGAGTCCCAGAAGACCATCGCCATGACCTTGCCTGCTGAGGGTGCGCCTTCAAACTTTTTCTCCGCAGAAGAAAGTGTGTGGCGGCAGTCCGTGGATTAGCGTTTTGTTCCCGGTTCGAAGTGATCAACCAGTCTTTCACCGCCTGTGATGATGTTCGACAAAAAGATTATTACGATCACCCAAGTAAAGCGCAAGCAATTCCTCACAGATGGTCCATCGTTAATGGTCTTCTGAAAAGTGGCAGGGAGCCCAGTGGATACACACCTTTCCGTACCCCAATTGGTGGGCAAGCGCGTCAGCAGCATCACTTGACCAGGGAGGTGTTTGATTGTGATCTGTCGATGACCTCGAATGAGAATGTCCAAATGTTCCTACATTATAAGAGTCACAGCGGTGTGCGGCCGGTCAACAAGCGGGAGATCTGACAGGTTTGCCTGACCTTGTTGCAATAATGATAGACGCGTTTCCGGAGGACTCGCTGTGCATTTTTTCACTGCCAGATATCCGCAGTCATTCTGCAAGCGCCTATGAATATCGGTGATGCTCTGATTTTTCACCACAGTAAACTCAATGACAATTAATTATTCAAAAACAGTCTTAATCGCTTTTATTATTATTATACTGCCAACCGGTTTCAACCCGACGTAGGAGTCATCTTCTGGGCGTTTACACTGTGAAATTATAGATATCCATCAGAAAGACTTCATTATACAACAGCTAAAATTACATAAATTTAAAATGTGTTACCTCTTGGTCGACTGCTGGTGGTGTCACTCCTGTCTACATAACGGCAGGAAACTATGCGAGACTGTGCCCTTCGTATGGGCTTAAATAGCGTGCTGAGATCACGTGAATCCCCAGCGGCGATCAACGGCATTTAATACCGTTTATTATATGTAATTACTAGTCACCTTCGTTTAACATAAATTTAAGTGACAGTAAATAACATAAAACGGAACCATTCCGTTTAAAAAGAGTTACAATTATTGTGTTAATTATAAAATAATAACAAATATTCCGTAGTCAACTAGTAAAATTCGTAAAAGTATATTACATTATGTGCCATAATATGAAGTAAAACAATTTGTGACACACAAAAACTGGTGTCGTCCTGTATTATAATATATCTATTCGTACATTTACGTAGAAAACATTTGAGTCAATTTACTAAAACGGCTAATATGGAAGAACTACCAAGCCCTCTACTCCTTGTAGTGAGCACGCTGCTTCATCTCCACAACCATGTTGTCCATAAATCAATGACAATTCTCTGCTTGGAACGGACCTCTGTTGAAGACTCCATTTTGAATACTACGTTCAGCGCCGCCACGTATCGAAAAGTCTTGAAACTATAGGGGCTGAAGGAGGAATATCCCACAATGTCCCATAACAATCCCGCATTTCTCCAACCGAAACTGGCCGAAAAAATGTGCTGCGTTACTCACTGAACACCTCTCGTATATGCGGCTTGACGGCCATAAGATCTCTTCAGTGCGAATGCACTCTCTCACCTGAATTCTTGAAGCAATCCAGCAAATGGCTTTCTAGCAATGATTGAGATGGATAAGGAGTGCTACGTCAGTAATGTGCGGCAAGATGGGAATTTCGGTCGGATGAGGCGACCGAGAAGACACATATATTCGCTTGTTCCCATCGAAATCATTTCAGTGCCTAATTACAACCGAGTCAGAAATTATTCCACTCCATTTCGGTTCATTTCATTTCCTGACTTGTATATACGGCTGCAGGATCATGTATGGTGTTTGTTGTTTTGACCATTTCAAAAAGAACAGACACCAGTCATATAAAGAAGTTTGTGGAAGGATACTAAGCTGAAGTTCGCCGGTAAGAATTCTCTAAGTGAGACTGAAAAGCTATGTAATCACACGGTTCCAAGGAAGCTACATACTATCTTCCTTCTGGAAAGCAAGTAAAAATTCATTAATGTTTAATGTATATGATATATCAATAAAGGGATAATTTTTTAGATATTCATCATAGCGGTTAATACTGATTTCGTGCAGCCTTTTTATCCTTCTGTTTGCCCATCCGAATACTGCTCAGGGTTGGAATGTGTAAAAATAATATGTGTTTTATCACCTGTTAATAACACTAGTAAATACACTACATTTTTTCTGTGAAATTAAAAGTGAAAATGAAAACTACCTTGAAAGTGCAATATAACGAGTTTAATTAAATTAACTGTCTTGAAAGTTGCCAAATGGCAGAGAATATTCAGAGAATATAGTGCCGCGCGCCCACGTTTAATTTTGCGTAATTCCCGCTGATTTGGAACACCTCTGCCGCAAGTGCGCATCGAGCAGTACTGTCGCCTATAGAGGGTAGATCGGAGGAGAAGGTAGTTAAGGGCTGCAGCGACCTGGAGGAAAGGAGCGCGTGACACGGGCGGCGAAGAGCGCAAGTGAGGTGGCGTGTTGTGGCAAGCGTCTGCCGTGGCCCGTTGGCAAGGGTGGTGCGTTTGCTCACTGCGTGTTTCGCGGGACCGAGTGTTGGTCGCAGCCTTGAACGTTGCTCGTTAAAAGCTACACTACTGGCCATTAAAATTGCTACACCAAGAAGAAATGCAGATGATAAACGAGTATTCATTGGACAAATGTATTATACTAGAACTGACATGTGATTGCATTTTCACGCAATTTGGGTGCATAGAGCCTAAGAAATCAGTACCCAGAACAACCACCTCTGGCCGTAATAATGGCCTTGATACGCCTGGGCATTGAGTCAAACAGAGGTTGGATGGCGTGTACAGGTACAGCTGCCCATGCAGTTTCAACACGATACCACAGTTCATCAAGAGTAGTGCCTGGCGTATTGTGACGAGCCACTTGCTCGGCCACCATTGACCAGACGTTTTCAATTAGTGAGAGATCTGGAGAATGTGCTGGCCAGGGCAGCAGTCGAACATTTTCTGTATCCAGAAAGGCCCGTACAGGACCTGCAACATGCGATCGTGCATTCTCCTGCTGAAATAAAGGTTTTGGTAGGGATCGAATGAAGGGTAGAGCCACGGGTCGTAACACATCTGAAATGTTACGTCCACTGTTCAAAGTGGCGTCAATGCGAACAAGAGGTGACCGAGACCTGTAACCAATGGCACCCCATACCATCACGCCGGGTGATACGCCAGTATGGCGATGACGAATACACGCTTCCAACGTGCGTTCACCGCGATGTCGCCAAACACGGATGCGACCATCATGATGCTGTAAACAGAACCCGGATTCATCGGAAAAAATGACGTTTTGTCATTCGTGCACCCAGATTCGTCGTTGAGTACACCATCGCAGACGCTCCTGTCTGTGATGCAGCGTCAAGGGTAACCGCAGCCATGGTCTCCGAGCTGATAGTCCATGCTGCATCAAACGTCGCCGAACTGTTCGTGCAGATGGTTGTTATCTTGCAAACGTTCCCATCTGTTGACTCAGGGATCGAGACGTGGCTGCACGATCCGTTACAGCCATGCTGATAAGATGCCTGTCATCTCGACTGCTAGTGATACGAGGCCGTTGGGATCCAGCACGGTGTTCCGTATTACCCTCCTGAACCCACTGATTCCATATTCTGCTAACAGTCATTGGATCTCGACCAACGCGAGCAACAATGTCGCGATACGATAAACCGGAATCACGATAGGCTACAATCCGACCTTCATCAAAGTCTGAAACGTGATGGTACGCATTTCTCCTCCTTACACGAGGTATCACAACAACGTTTCACCAGGCAACGCCGGTCAACTGCTGTTTGTGTATGAGAAATCGGTTGGAAACTTTCCTCATGTCAGCACGTTGTAGGTGTCGCCATCGGCGCCAACCTTTTGTGAATGCTCTGAAAAGCTAATCATTTGCATATCACAGCATCTTCTTCCTGTCGGTTAAATTTCGCGTCTGTAGCACGTCATCTTCGTGGTGTAGCAATTTTAATGGCCAGTAGTGTATTTCAGCAGGACGCACAGTATTCATCGTGTCCTCTGCTATTGAAGTTACAAGCAGTTTGTGTCCATTGTGGTGCCGGGTTGGAGTCCGGTCTGACCTTCGCAAGTACTGGACGCGGATATCCACGATTTTCCGACTACGATGTAATCTTCGTTGCATCCTTCTCTCAGCGCTCTCTAAGCAACCGTTTGTCAATGGTCGCTGGATTTTACGAGAAATCACGGTGAGCATCCGATTAGTATGCGAGTCACTTGGTGTCGCGTGGTGGCTGTTTTGACTACGTATCCTGGTTGCCCGTTGTTGTATACATAAATATTTATGAAGGTTTTCCCTGGTACTGCTTGAGTTCAGTTCCGGCAGTGTGTGTGGATTTGTGGCTGTCACCTTTTCAAACTGATTTTAGAATTTAAGGGTATATAATGCAGATGGAATTCTTCTGATTTACGAATTGTACTTTATAGTCACCGAAAATTGTTTAATCCAGCTACCTTATTTCTGAAGCATGTCTATAGGTACCTGTTGGCTAGTTTCACGAGCTCGAGCTGATTACTAATTGAAACTTCCTGGCAGATTAAAACTGTGTGCCCGAACGAGACTCGAACTCGGGACCTTTACCTTTCGCAGGCAAGTGCTCTACCAACTGAGCTACCGAAGCACGACTCACGCCCGGTCTCACAGCTTTACTTCTGCCAGTATCTCGTCTCCTACCTTCCAAACTTTACAGAAGCTCTCCTGTCCGCGAAAGGCAAAGGTCCCGAGTTCGAGTCTCGGTCGGGCACACAGTTTTAATCTGCCAGGAAGTTTCATATCAGCGCACACTCCGCTGCACAGCGAAAATCTCATTCTGGAAACATCCCCCAGGCTGTGGCCATGTCTCCACAATATCCTTTCTTTCAGGAGTTCTAGTTCTGCAAGGTTCGCAGGAGAGCTTCTGTAAAGTTTGGAAGGTAGGAGACGAGATACTGGCAGAAGTACAGCTGTGAGACCGGGAGCGAGTTGTGCTTCGGTAGCTCAGTTGGTAGAGCACTTGCCCGCGAAAGGCAAATGTCCCAAGTTCGAGTCTCGGTCGGGCACACAGTTTTAATCTGCCAGGAAGTTTCATATCAGCGCACACTCCGCTGCAGAGTGAAAATCTCTTTCTGGTTACTAATTGTTTGCATCTTCAGAAGAAAAAACACTAAAGAAACATTTTATGCCTCAATAGTCAAGTCCAAGTTTCCTGCCTAACGTTCGTACTTTTCTGCATTTGTAGTATGTTAATTTTTTACTGAATAATTAACTAGTTGTCTGTGTGTTACAGTATGGGTGACTGTATCTCTTGTTAACGGTGTTCTGTAATCATCACGAAAGTAGAAAAGTTGTTCATTCCGCAAATTGCTGTAAAATCAGTTCGCAAACCTCACTCGAAATGGGAACTCCGCTGGCGTCAGTGATTGCACCTTCTGTGGATGATAGGGATTCAGCTGTTGTTCATGTGGTACTCTCGGTGCAGTTGATTGCCTTGTGTCCAGAGCTCGTGTAAGGCGCCGATTACTGGAGGCAGGGTTGCGACCAATCGCGTGTCACATACTCCTCCATATCGAGCGTTCTAGCATATCTCACACTGCCAGTATCTCCCACTGGAACACGGAAGGATCCAATTTCTCGTATGCGCCCATGTCCAGATGCAAAAGTACTGTGATGCATCTGCCGTCGGTGCGGGATCAGCTCAGCATAGCGTCGCACTGCCGTTCTTTCGTTGCTTTCAGTGAACCCATGCACGAGGTACATGTCGACCACCTCTTCAGTAGTAAACCTATCCATAGTACTACTGTGTATCACTGTTAACGCACAGTTAAAACGACCGATAAACAATATCCTCGAAAAAACCGAGCAGTGCTGAAGGCGAACTTGAGGTCAGCAATGTAAGGCGGACATTATTGTTGTCAGCAACAGCTACAGTGAGCAAATAGAAACAAATCACACAGCGCATATCGTCGACATTTTCACTGTTGTGCACTTTTTTCAATGCAATACAGTTACAAACACAGTTGGTGCACGATACCAAACTAAATTCAATCAGTCTGTAAGGAGCCGACGGACACCATGTGTTCCTCAAATAAAATTACTCAGAAAGTATCTCCGATCAATCCCTGAAAGATTGTCGGCAGACTTCTGCGCCTTTGTCTCTCAGCCCAGAAATTTGAAGTTAAATCTGCGGTCCGTAGGGCCTATTAGAACTCTATGAATGTCAGTGTCATATGATATGGGAGCTACAACACGGTATCCATCCTCCTCATGAGAGGACGGCCACACGCATGCTGCCGTCAGCACCTGCCAGCCCATCCCCATCTGTCTGCGGGTACGCTCTCGCCCTCTCCTCTGTATACCGTAGGCTGCCCCAGCCCGTCTGGCGACCTACTCCTGCACCTTGCCCCCCCCCCCCCCCCCCTTCCCACAACTTCTGCAGCCACTCTTCTCCCCACAGTCTTCCGATACCCATTCATCTGCGCATCCGTCTCCGTCTCGCAATTCACAGTGTCGAGGACAGGCCTACACAAACCTGTCTGCTTTCACCCCCTGCGACCTTTGAGTACGCGACCAGGAAAGCTGCTGCGGCAGCAAGCAAACTTCTGGGTAAACGAGAGACCTCATCCCGATTCCTAACAGTGTATTAGTCACAAGAAGTTTTATGTGTTTGTTAGGTTATTTCGAGACAACGAAAAAAATAATGAGAGAAACGTTCAGCAAAAAAAATTAATTAGCAGCTATTAGATGCTTGAGGCATGGAAAGCCTTCAGAAAGTTGCCTGTTAGTATAAATGAAGAAAGAATGTAACTGTTCAACATCGAAAAAAATTATTTTTCTCTCAAATGCTCAGAAAATCAGAACAGTTGAACCTGATGGTTTACCTGCCCAATTGTAGATATTGGATTGGTGCATAAGTTCGTAGCGTTTTTCCGTAACTTCACAGCAGTTACATATAACAGCGACTTAAGTCATCAAAAACATATTCTCCTTCACCATTTACAATAGGCTGCCAACGCTGGGGTAACGTTTCAATTTTACGATTGCAGAAATCACGTGGTTTTCGGGCGAACAACTCGTCGAGCACATTTTCATACGGAAAGGAAGTTTCTTGAAGATTGCTCGATGGACATCGGAAAAGCTGAAAATTTGAGGGCTCAATATCAGATGAATAAGGTGGGTACAGGGGTAGCGCCTTTGCTTCCTAATCATAACGGCTTCGGTCCCGGGATCGATCCCCGCCACTGCCTAAATTTTGATAAATAATCAGCATTGGCGACCGAAAGACTTCCGGCATAAGAAGTCAGCCTCATTCTGCCAAGGGCCTTGTCAAAGAGGGCGGAGGAGCGGATAGAGGTTCAGGGCACTCTCTTGTCCTAGGGGTGGGAAATGGCCCCTAAAGGCGGAAGAATCAGCAATGATCAACGACATGAGGATGCAGAAGGCAATGGAAACCACTGCATTAAAGACACGTAACGTGTATCCACAGGACATGTGGCCTGTAATTGAAGAAGTATCATGATGATCTCTCCATTGGCAAAAGATTCCGGAATAGTCCCCTATTCGGATTTCCAGGAGGGGACTCCCAAGGGGGAGGTTACCATGAGAAAAAGATTGAATAATCAACGAAAGGATAACGTTCTACGAGTCGGGGCGTGGAATGTCAGAAGCTTGAACGTGGTAGGGAAACTAGAAAATCTGAAGAGGGAAATGCAAAGGCTCAATCTAGATATAGTAGGGGACAGTGAAGTGAAGTGGAAGGAAGACAAGGATTTCTGGTCAGATGAGTATCGGGTAATATCAACAGCAGCAGAAAATGGTATAACAGGTGTAGGATTCGTTATGAATAGGAAGGTAGGGCAGGGGGTGTGTTACTGTGAACAGTTCAGTGACCGAGTTGTTCTAATCAGAATCGACAGCAGACCAACACCGACAACGGTAGTTCAGGTATACATGCCGACGTCGCAAGCTGAAGATGTACAGATAGAGAAAGTGAATGAGGATATTGAAAGGGTAACGCAGTATGTAATGGGGGACGAAAATCTAATAGTCATGGGCGACTGGAATGCAGTTGTAGGGGAAGAAGTAGAAGAAAAGGCTACAGGAGAATATGGGCTTGGGACAAGGAATGAAAGAGGAGAAAGACTAATTGAGTTCTGTAACAAGTTTCAGTTAGTAATAGCGAATACCCTGTTCAAGAATCACAAGAGGAGGAGGTATACTTGGAAAAGGCCGGGAGGTACGGGAAGATTTCAATTAGATTACATCATGGTCAGACAGAGATTCCGAAATCAGATACTGGATTGTAAGGTGTACCTAGGAGCAGATATAGACTCAGATCACAATATAGTAGTGATGAAGAGTAGGCTGAAGTTCAAGACATTAGTCAGGAAGAATCAATAAGCAAAGAAGTGGGATACGGAAGTACTAAGGAATGACGAGATACGTTTGAAGTTCTCTAACGCTATAGATACAGCACTAAGGAATAGCGCAATAGGCAGTACAGTTGAAGAGGAATGGTCATCTCTAAAAAGGGCCATCACAGAAGTTGGGAAGGAAAGCATAGGTACAAAGAAGGTAGCTGCGAAGAAACCATGGGTAACAGAAGAAATACTTCAGTTGATTGATGAAAGGAGGAAGTACAAACATGTTCCGGGAAAATCAGGAATGCGGAAATACAAGTCGCTGAGGAATGAAATAAATAGGAAGTGCAGGGAAGCTAAGACGAAATGGCTGCAGGAAAAATGTGAAGACATCAAAAAAGATATGATTGTCGGAAGGACAGATTCAGCACACAGGAAAGTCAAAACAATCTTTGGTGACATTAAAAGCAACGGTGGTAACATTAAGAGTGCAACGGGAATTCCACTGTTAAATGCAGAGGAGAGAGCACATAGGTGGAAAGAATACATTGAAAGGTGAAGATTTGTCTGATGTGATAGAAGAAGAAACAGGAGTCGATTTAGAAGAGATAGGGGATCCAGTATTAGAATCGGAATTTAAAAGAGCTTTGGAGGACTTACGGTCAAATAAGGTAGAAGGAATAGATAACATTCCATCAGAATTTCTAAAATCATTGGGGGAAGTGGCAACAAAACGACTATTCACGTTGGTGTGTAGAATATATGAGTCTGGCGACATACCATCTGACTTTCGGACAAGCATCATCCACACAATTCCGAAGACGGCAAGAGCTGACAAGTGCGAGAATTATCGCACAATCAGCTTAACAGCTCATGCATCGAAGCTGCTTACAAGAATAATATACAGAAGAATGGAAAAGAAAATTGAGAATGCGCTAGGTGACGATCAGTTTGGCTTTAGGAAAAGTAAAGGGACGTTACGGCTAATAATGGAAGCAAGGCTAAAGAAAAATCAAGACACGTTCATGGGATTTGTCGACCTGGAAAAAGCGTTCGACAATATAAAATGGTGCAAGCTGTTCGAGATTCTGAAAAAAGTAGGGGTAAGCTATAGGGAGAGACGGGTCATATACAATATGTACAACAACCAAGAGGGAATAATAAGAGTGGACGATCAAGAATGAAGTGCTCGTATTAAGAAGGGTATAAGACAAGGCTGTAGCCTTTCGCCCCTACTCTTCAATCTGTACATCGAGGAAGCAGTGATGGAAATAAAAGAAAGGCCCACGCCCGACCTACTAGATAACGTCGGAAGCTCCGCGAGGCCGTATGCTGATGAAGTTCTTTTGTATAGGAAAGTTACAATGCCAGAGGATCGTAAAGAAATATAGAAGGACAGCAGTTGATCAACGCTGATGGAGAGAGTGGCAGTTGACCAAGACAGCTGTACCCTACTGCGCATAAATGGATATTGTATAGTTACACAATCGGCGGTCAGTCGCCGATAACAATGATAGAATATCTAGGAGTGTGCGTCCAGAGACACCTAAATGGAACGACCACATAAAATTATTAGTGGGAGAAACAGGTACGCCGCGCGGGATTAGCCGAGCGGTCTTAGGCGCTGCAGTCATGGACTGTGCGGCTGGTCCTGGCGGAGGTTCGAGTCCTCCCTCGGACATGGGTGTGTGTGTTTGTCCTTTGGATAATTTAGGTTAAGTAGTGTGTAAGCTTAGGGACTGATGACCTTAGCAGTTAAGTCCCATAAGATTTCATACAGATTTGAACATTTGAAACAGATACCATACTGGGAGAATCCTAAGCAAATGTAATTCACTCACGAGTACGCGACCGATAATTGCGACCTGTATGCGACCCGTAGAACACAGTTAGAGAAGAACCAAATGAAACTACATGGTTTTAGAGACGTTATCAGGTATCTAACATCTATGATGTACATATGCAGATTGACGGAAAGTCATCGAGTAAAACAGAAGTGATTTCTGGCGTTACCCAAGGTAGTGTTACAGGCCATTTGCTGTTCCTTATCCATATAAACGACTTTGGAAACAATCTGAGCAGCCGTCTTCGGATGTTTGCAGATGACGCTGTCGTTTATCGACTAATAAAGTCATCAGAAGAGCAAAACAAACTGCGAAACGATTTAGGAAAGATGTCTGAATGGTGCGAAAAGTGGCAGTTGACCCTAAATAACGAAAAGTGTGAGGTCATTCACATGAGTGCTAAAAGGAACTTGTTAATCTTCGGTTACACGATAAATCAGTCTAATCTAAAGTACCTAGGTATTACAATAACGAACAACTTAAACTGGAAGGAACACATAGAAAATGTTGTGGGGAAGGCTAACCAAAGACTGCGTTTTATTGGCTGGACACTTAGAAAATGTAACAGACCTACTAAGGAGCCTGCCTACACTACGCTTGTCCGTCCTCTTTAAGAATACTGCTGCGCGGTGTGCGATCCTTATGAGATAGGACTGACGGAGTACATCGAAAAAGTTCAAAGAAAGGCAGCACGTTTTGTATTATCGCCAAATATGGGAGAGAGTGTCACAGAAATGATACAGGATTTGGGCTGGACCTCATCAAAAGAAAGGCGTTTTTCGTTGCGACGAAATCTTCTCGCCCGCATCTCCTGGTCGTGCGGTAGCGTTCTCGCTTCCCACGCCCGGGTTCCCGGGTTCTATTCCCGGCGGGGTCAGGGATTTTCTCTGCCTCGTGATCGCTGGGTGTTGTGTGCTGTCCTTAGGTTAGTTAGGTTTAAGTAGTTCTAAGTTCTAGGGGACTTATGACCACAGCAGTTGAGTCCCATAGTGCTCAGAGCCATTTTTTTTTTTTGAAATCTTCTCACGAAATTCCAATCACCAATTTTCTCCTCCGAATGTGAAAATATTTTGCTGACACCGGCCTACATAGGGAGGAACGATCACCAAGATAAAATATAGGAAATCAGAGCTCGTACAGATAGATACAGGTGTTCATTCTTTCCGCGCGCTATACGAGATTGTAATAACAGGGAATTGTTAACGTGGTTCGATGAACCCTCTGCGAGGCACTTAAATGTGATTTTCTGAGTATCCATGTAGATGTAGATGTGAATGTAGATTAAAGCGATGAATGAAAATTGGTACTAAGGCCAGTATTCGAACCCAAGTCTGCTGCTCACTAGCTAGATGCACTAACCACTTCGCCACCTAGGCACAGTGACTTTGCACAATTGCACGGCCTACCCGAGCACGCCTCCCACCTCGATACAAATTTCCATCCACGCCTTAGCCCATGCAGTATTTCCCCTAAACTCTAAGAGCATTGTAGAAGCTCTCTAATTGTGTGCATTGCAATTGCACCTCAGCATAGAACGAAAGGGGAGATACCAACTGAAACCCAGGCATAGGTGCTTTAATCAACTGAAACTGTATGACTGTGAATTTGAATTGAAGAGGGAGCCATGTTAGAGTAGACCGTGCAGTTGTGGAAAACGACTTTGCCAGGGAGTCATAGCGGTTAGTGAGCAGGATACCTGGGTTTGAATCCTGGCCTTGGTACAAGTTTTCCTTCGTCTCTTCGGCCTACATATTACATCACAGATATTTGAGACTGTGGAACCATATAGTTTAATTTGATTAAAGCACCCATGCCTTGGTTTCAGGCAGCATCCCCCGTTTCGTACGATGTTGACTTGCTTTAAAAGTATGGTTGCAGAGCCACTGCAACGCTGTTCGATTTTAGGGGAATACCAAGTGGATTGTGGTGTGAATGTGAATTCGGATTGAGTAGGAGACATACTAGGGTTGCGAATGGTCCTTTGCAGTTGTGCAAAGCTACTGCGCCATGATGGCATACTGCTTAGCGCATCTATCTAATGAGCAATAGACCCGTGTTCGAATCTTGGGATTGGTACATATTTTCATTCGTCGCTTCAGTCTGCATATATACACTCCTGGAAATGGAAAAAAGAACACATTGACACCGGTGTGTCAGACCCACCATACTTGCTCCGGACACTGCGAGAGGGCTGTACAAGCAATGATCACACGCACGGCACAGCGGACACACCAGGAACCGCGGTGTTGGCCGTCGAATGGCGCTAGCTGCGCAGTATTTGTGCACCGCCGCCGTCAGTGTCAGCCAGTTTGCCGTGGCATACGGAGCTCCATCGCAGTCTTTAACACTGGTAGCATGCCGCGACAGCGTGGACGTGAACCGTATGTGCAGTTGACGGACTTTGAGCGAGGGCGTATAGTGGGCATGCGGGAGGCCGGGTGGACGTACCGCCGAATTGCTCAACACGTGGGGCGTGAGGTCTCCACAGTACATCGATGTTGTCGCCAGTGGTCGGCGGAAGGTGCATGTGCCCGTCGACCTGGGACCGGACCGCAGCGACGCACGGATGCACGCCAAGACCGTAGGATCCTACGCAGTGCCGTAGGGGACCGCACCGCCACTTCCCAGCAAATTAGGGACACTGTTGCTCCTGGGGTATCGGCGAGGACCATTCGCAACCGTCTCCATGTAGCTGGACAACGGTCTCGCACACCGTTAGGCCGTCTTCCGCTCACGCCCCAACATCGTGCAGCCCGCCTCCAGTGGTGTCGCGACAGGCGTGAATGGAGGGACGAATGGAGACGTGTCGTCTTCAGCGATGAGAGTCGCTTCTGCCTTGGTGCCAATGATGGTCGTATGCGTGTTTGGCGCCGTGCAGGTGAGCGCCACAATCAGGACTGCATACGACCGAGGCACACAGGGCCAACACCCGGCATCATGGTGTGGGGAGCGATCTCCTACACTGGCCGTATACCACTGGTGATCGTCGAGGGGACACTGAATAGTGCACGGTACATCCAAACCGTCATCGAACCCATCGTTCTACCATTCCTAGACCGGCAAGGGAACTTGCTGTTCCAACAGGACAATGCACGTCCGCATGTATCCCTTGCCACCCAACGTGCTGTAGAAGGTGTAAGTCAACTACCCTGGCCAGCAAGATCTCCGGATCTGTCCCCCATTGAGCATGTTTGGGACTGGATGAAGCGTCGTCTCACGCGGTCTGCACGTCCAGCACGAACGCTGGTCCAACTGAGGCGCCAGGTGGAAATGGCATGGCAAGCCGTTCCACAGGACTACATCCAGCATCTCTACGATCGTCTCCATGGGAGAATAGCAGCCTGCATTGCTGCGAAAGGTGGATATACACTGTACTAGTGTCGACATTGTGCATGCTCTGTTGCCTGTGTCTATGTGCCTGTGGTTCTGTCAGTGTGATCATGTGATGTATCTGACCCCAGGAATGTGTCAATAAAGTTTCCCATTCCTGGGACAATGAATTCACGGTGTTCTTATTTCAATTCCCAGGAGTGTACATCAAAGATAGAGAAGTTTCAAACAAGAGCGGCACCTTTCGTTACGGGTTCGTTCAGTGACTGCGTGAACGGAACTGAGATGCTCACCCAACTTTAGTGGTAGATGATGCAAAAGAGATGTTATGCAACAAGGGGAAATTTACTGTTGAAATTCGAATAGGTTATGTTCCATAAACAGTCAGGCAACGCGTTATTTTCTTCCACATATTATATGCGAAATCAGTGAATTAAATAACATTGGGCTCCAACGTAGATTAAATGATTGCAGTTCTTGCTGCGCACCTTTCGTTAATGGACCACCAAAGGTGACAAACGTGGGAAAGGTGGGAGGGGGAGGCAGGGAATTGGGGAATATCACTTAGGTCTCAAAGACTGCGACAGAACTGGAGAATCCATAACAGTTTTGTGCTAATTCAGAAGTTCCGCATCAACTTCGTTTTCAGGTTTCCGAATCAACTGATCGGAAAAAATTCTGCAAACAATTTCATGTACGTATGTCGACGTAACAATAGAACTGACAAGTAATTGTTGCCATGAATGAAAGTCTTTACAGCATCATTTGGAAAGTAATCAGGAAGAGCAGTAATTAAATTTGGTCATGATTATGCAAACATCCAAACAGTGTTATTACCTTGAATTATGCAATACAGTACAGTTTTTGTGAAGTGTTGCTAGTTGTTGTATATTATAGTTTTTCATGAGTATAATTAACACCACTGTGTTACAAATTAACGTCTGTCTACACGTAAGCTCACGCGAATGCATTTTGTTCAGTTGCTGCATTACCGTGGTTTCCCATTATCTGCGTAATTTCAGAGTCATTGTTGTCATTTACTAAATTTAACTTTTTCCTGGTTTTGGAGCTGGCGACTGTTTCTATTATTCTCAAATCTAAATTCTTTCAGACAGTTTAGGCATACAAAATTGCGGTTAACAACTATGAAACTTTAACTTATTACCATTATTTACATTTTTATTGTTGTTCAACACAGTAAACACAGGTGCGACAACGATCAAGCTATAATTATCTATATTTCTATCGATAAGCATTGATCTTCGGATTCGATGCCTCATTTACGTTAATTACAGAACATTAGGTACACCTTTTTCTTCACTGGACAGCACAGGTAAGTTATAATTTCAAGCCATCAATGCCTACTAATAGATGTCCGGATAGTTTTGATCACATAGTGTATGTGGCATAGCGTGACACGCCCAATAGGATATGTAAAAGCCTCTCGCAGGAGAAGTCTCATCGATTACACCGCTGCTCCGGAAACTGTGCAGACCTCCCAGATCTTGGCATCTTTGTTCCACAGAGGTCTCGGAAAAACGACGCTCTCTCTCTCTCTCTCTCTCCTTAGCATAGTTGCAAGCCCGCACGGCGAGCAGATTAAGCCGGCGAGGAGGAACCGGCCGCGGCTGCTGTTGTCGGGTTCCCACATTGTGGAGTGCGCTGTGCCCCCCCCCCTCCCCCCACCTCTCTCGCTCTCTCTTTCTCTCTCTCCCTGGAGCAGGGGCGTCTGTGGCGTTCAGGAGGTTTTTCAGCAGAGGAACCTCCGGCGCTGAGCCGCACAAAAGGATTCCTCTGGCTGCTGGAATCGCAGATCACGCTTCAGTCCCGCTTATACCTGCTCTTTGACGAGGTGCTGCTCCCGGCGCTGCTCTGTTCTACACAAATTAAATCGCCTCCCGGTTAGTCTGCGTTTTCTGTGGCCGATCGTGGAATCAGTACTGGCAGAACAGAGATGTGGGAAGACGTCGGCTGGTCCCGGCGGAGGTTCGAGTCCTCCCTCGGGCATGGGTGTGTGTGTTTGTCCTTAGGATAATTTAGGTTAAGTAGTGTGTAAGCTTAGGGACTGATGACCTTAGCAGTTAAGTCCCACAAAATTTCACACACATTTGAACATTTTTTGAAGACGTCGGTGGACAACCGCACGTATCTATGAACAGTCTCGAACTACCGTTTGGTATTGCTCTTATCGAATCTGTCTCCATTTTGCCATGCCTACAAGGAAATACAGCGTAAACAGGCAAATTGTTGAATGGAGCAAACAAACTAACGTCACTTTGTACGAAAATTATTGCTATATCTTCTATGTAGATGGCATCATTAAAAAATGTTGTCCTGTCTTGTATGTTGTAGACCAGGACACAAGTTCATACAATTTTGCCTTTTGCAGTCGGAAGAGATTTTCCTGAGAAGAGAAGTTGATTTACAAGTACATACATACTCTGCAAGCTACCGTATGGTGCTTGGCGGAAAGTACTTTGCACCGCTACTAATAATTTCCTTTCTTGTTCCCCTCGCAAGCAGAGCGAGAAAAATCTATTTTTTACCTTCGTGGTCCTTACGTCAAATATACTTTGGGGGCAGTAGAATCCTCATGCCAGTTATCTAAATTTTCTCGATAGAGTTCCGCGAAAAGAACGTCGTTCTTCCTCCAGGGATTCCAGTTTAAGTTCACGGAGCATACCCTAATATTCGCTGTTGATCGAACCTACCGGTAACCAGCAGAGCGCCTCTGAACCGCTACGATGTCTTCCTTCGATTCGACGTGGTGGGGATCCAAAACAGTCGAGAAGTACACAAGAATGTATCTAAATAGTAGTCTACTGATGGTCCTCTTTACAAATGACCCACACTTTCCAAAAATTCTTCCTATGAACTGAAGTCGATCATTGGCTTTCCCTGCTACCGTCCAAAGTGCAAGTTCCGTTTCATGTTGCTGCGCAACGTTCCACATAGATATCTGATAGACATGACTTTCAAGCACTACTAATGCTGTGCTCGAATATGACAAGATTAGTTTTCCTACTCATCTGCATTAAATTACTATTTTTTTTTTAATTTAGAGCAACCTGCCATTCGTCACACTAATTTGTCTGAGTCCTCCAGTCGCTCAACGACAACACAAACCTGGACAACACAACAGCGTCATCGGTAAACAGTCGCAGGTTGCTGTTCACCGTGTCCGCCAGATCGTTTATCTATGTAGAAAATAACAGCGGACCTTCCAAACTTCTCTGGGGCACTCCCAACTATACCCTAGTCTCTGATGAACGCTCGCCGTCGAGGACAACATACTGGGTTCTGTTACTTAAGAAGTTTTCATCTACTCACATATCTGGCAGCCTCGTATGCTCAGGCCATCGTTAACAACCTGCTTTCCGGAAATGTAGGAATATTCAATCTGTCTGTGCCCTGCATCCGTGGATCGCAGGATATCATGTGCGGAAACGGAAAGCCGAGTTTCGTATAAGTGATACTTTATAAATCCTTCCTGACTTGTGCACAGAAGCTCTTCCGTCTAATCCGTCAGCTGATTTCATTACAAGAAAATGGAATTCCATGACACCTAATGTGGGCCAAGAAATTTATACAGTGAAACTAAGTTTGTAATAAAAACAGGGAACAAACTAGGTAATAATCATATTATAGGAAACTAAGGAATAAAACAGTGTTGCAATCTTTCTCCACTTTTATTCAATTTATATATAAATAACACTATTAAAAAGTGGAATGATGAAACAAAAACAACGAACGGATAAAACTGTGTAACGACCGTTACATAAAAGCTTTAATATAATAGCCACTTCAGAAGAAGAATTACAAAGAATGATTTGTAAATTAAAACAAATTGGTCTAAATTATAATTTAGAAATGTCTATAGAAAAGACAAAAACAATGACATTTCGAGGAAAACAATACGTGTGATCAACAATATTGTTAGAAAACAAAATAGTCGAGCAAGTAAGTCACTTTAACTACGAGGTCTGTAACACTTCTTTCGGTCATGATAAAGGCAGAAAGAACAAAACAGCAAAATGTCAGGGTTCGTATGGAACAATAAAAAGAACTTTATACAAAAACACAAGTAAAGAAACGCAACATAAATTCTATCAAACGCTAGCTGTTCCATTGCCGGTCTGCAGATCTGAGGCTTGGATAGCAAACAAGGAAGACGCAAATAGAATAGTGATTTCAGAAACGAAATGCCGGCCGCGGTGGTCTCGCGGTTCTAGGCGCGCAATCCGGAACCGTGCGACTGCTACGGTCGCAAGTTCGAATCCTGCCTCGGGCATGGATGTGTGATGTACTTAGGTTAGTTAGGTTTAAGTAGTTCTAAGTTCTAGGGGACTTATGACCACAGCAGTTGAGTCCCATAGTGCTCAGAGCCTTTTGAACCATTTGAATCAGAAACGAAATGCTTCACGGATGTAAACTAGAAGACCAGATTGAGGAAGGAAAATGTTAGAAATGAGCTTAAAATATTTGCTTTAATTTAATGAGAGCACCCATAGGAAATGTACACCTGGCTCTAGGCGTAGATGATTTTAGCACTCAGTGCAGGCAAAACTTGAGACCTAGCGAGATGGCTGCAAACCGAAGGGCATCAAAAGTATTCTTATTTACGCGAAAAGCTTAAAAGTAAAGTATCACTTCCCTTTTTCTATCAGTTGTTTTCATATAGATATAATGTTAAACTGTATAAATTGCTATCTTTATACTAGCGCATCAGTAAAACAGTAGAAAAGAAATACCATTAAGCTAGGATAAACAGCACGGCTTAGCCGTGAGGTCTTGGGCGTCCTGTCACGGTTCGCGCAGCTCCCGTCGTCGGAGGTTCGAGTCCTCCCTCGGGCATGGGTGTGTGTGTTGTCCTTAGTGTAAGTTAGTTCAAGCAGTGTGTAAGTTTAGGGACCGATGACCTCAGCAGTTTGGTCCCATAAGATCTTACCACAAATTTCCAAAAAATTTAGGATATTCAATCTACTGAATGTATTGCATGACCTGCATTCACATACAATTGGATGTTGTTGTTTTGTGGTCTTCAGCCCGAAGACTGGTTTGTTGCAGTTTTTCATGCTACTCCATCCTGTGCAAGCCTCTTCACCTCCGAGTAACTACTGCAACCTACGTGCTTACTGTAGTCATCTCTTGGTTTCACTCTACGATTCCACCACCATCCCCTTCTGCTTCCCTCCTGTACCAAATTGGTGATTTGCTGCTGTCTCAGAATGTGTTCCAGTAACAGATCCCCTCTTCTCGTCAGGTTCTGCCACAAATGTCTTTGCTCTCCAATTTTATTCAGTATCTCCTCATTAGTTACGTGATCTACCCATCTAAACTTCACCATTCTTCTGTAGCACCATATTTCAAAATCTTCTATTCTGTTCGTGTCTATACTCAAAGTCAACAAATATCTCTTCCTCAGAAACGCTTGTCTTGGCATTGCCAGTCTACATTTGACATCCTTTCTACTTCGGCCATCATCGGTTATTTTACTGCCCAAATTGCAAAACCCATCTGCTGCTCTAAGTAGCACCACCTGATTTAATTCGACTACATTCCATTATCCTTGTTTTGCTTTTGTAGATGCTCGTCATATATCCTCCTTTCAAGACCCTGTCCATTCCGTTCAACTGCTCTTGCAAGTCCTTTGCTTTCTCTGATAGAGTTACAATGTCATCGGCAAACCTCAAAGCTTTTATCTCTTCTCCCTGAACTTTAATTCCAATTAGAATTTTTTTCTTTGGTTTCCTTTACTGCTTGTTCAATGTACGTAGTGAATAACATCGGGGATATGCTAAAACTCTGTCTCACTCCCTTTTCAACTACTGCCTCCCTTTCATGGCCCTCGAGAAGTGGATAGCTTTTCAGGAAGCATCAAGTAGACAGTAAATTTATTAAATTAATATTAGGGTACGGATTTTCCGCATGAAACGGGACCTGAACTATTTGTCGCTGGCTAGAAATTTCTGCTGCACTGAGCCGGTCCCTAGCTGTAGCTCCATCACAAAGAAAGCTTCTCGTCACAGGGATCGGTCTAAAGTAGAGTATTTTGAAGTTTCCTTCGTATTTTAGTCCCTTGCCACTTACAAATTTACAGTCTGTCACTGTTGTCTAATAAAATAAATCCGTAGTGACATACAAAACGATCGTTCGTCTTGTATGACATACCGTACACAGAACAGAAAGGAAACATATTTATGATCCATCATGTTCCAACTATCCACTGCATTAACACTCGATACACAATACTACCCACGCTGAGGATGAAGTTTTTTTATAAACTGGAAAGCATTTCGGACCACGCAGGCGTCGAATCCGCTAGCAAAACGTCGTAACCTAATTAACACCAGTCACTACCTTCTAGAACATTTATTCTTCGAAACTGCCATCAAAATTCTCCGCTGGGACACATTTCTGTCAATAACCTGTGAGGCGTATTCTAAACTCTTCTTACCTGGGCATATGTCTGCTGTGCGCTACGGAGAGGTTTGCAGAATACAGATGTATGTATAGCACCTATCTAATCCATAGCTTCAGAAAGAGTTTTTCACATATCTCTTTTTTTGCTTGTTCATCCTAGTTTGGAATCGTTTTTTACTTCAAATGTCTACTTTACACGTTCTCTTTTAACGTAAAATTTCATTCTTTTTTTTTCAGTTTGGCCTTCCCAGTTCTTTTATGGTCACCTTGCTCTAGAAGATCAATGTCAGTAATCACCCCCTTTGTTTATATATATTACGTTATCGGATTTAGTTTTTGATGAAAGCCCACTTCATCTTCACCAGTATCGTTGCCTGGACAATCGTACGTAATCCTACTTTCTGGATACTACTATCTTGTCCACCATGTGCATCCTAATTTTTAGATCAACTTGTAGCGACAAACCTTGACAAATCTTGTATCGAGTGTTAATTGGCGGATCTATTACAGGTCACCCAGTTCTGTTAATTTCACCAATCACTCAATGAAAACAGTATATGCAATACACTGAAGAGCCACAGCAACTGGAACACCTGCCTAATACCGTGCAGGGCCCCCGCGACCACCCAGAAGTGCTGCGACACGACATAGGAAGGACTCGACTAATGCCTGAAGTAGTATTGGAGGGAATGATATGCTCAATAATGTTCGTGTCTGGGGAGTCTGGTGGCCAGCGGAAGTGTTTAAACTCAGAAGAGTGTTCCCGGAGCCGCTCTGTTGCAATTCTGGACGTGTGGGTTGTCACATTGTCCTGCTGGAGTTGCCCAAGTCCGTCGGAATGCACAATGAACATGAATGGATGCAGGTGATCACACAGAATGCTTACGTACGGGTTACTGTCAGAGTCGTATCTAGACGTATCGGGGATCCCATAATACTCCAACTGCACACGCCCCAAACCATTACAGAGATTCCAGCAACTTGAACAGTCCCCTGTTGAAATGTAGGGTCCATGGATTCATGAGGCTATCTGCATGCCCGTAGACGTCCATTCGCTCGATACAATTTGAAACCAGACTCGTCCGCGGTGGTCTCGCGGTTCTAGGCGCGCAGTCCGGAACCGTGCGATTGCTACGGTCGCAGGTTCGAATCCTGCCTCGGGCATGGATGTGTGTGATGTCCTTAGGTTAGTTAGGTTTAAGTAGTTCTAAGTTCTAGGGAACTGATGACCACAGCAGTTGAGTCCCATAGTGCTCAGAGCCATTTGAACCATTTCGTCCGACCAGGCAGCATTTTTCAGTCATCAACATTCCAATGTCGGTGTTGACGGGACCAGGCAAGGCGTAAACCTTTGCGTCGGGCAGGCTCGTTGAATGTTTCGCGCGCTGACAATTGTTGATGGCCCAGCACTGAAATCTGCAGCAGTTTGCGGAAGGGTTGCACTTACGTCACATTGAGCGATCCTCTTCAGTCGTCATTGGTCCCGTTCTTGCAGGATCTTGTTCCGGCCGGAGCGATGTCAGTGATTTGATGTTTTACCGGATTCCCGATATTCACGGTAAACTCGTGAAATGGATCCTACGCAAAAATCCCCACTTCATCACTACCTCGGAGATGCTGTGTCCCATCGCTCGCCGTAGACTATAACACCACGTTCAAACTCACTTAAATGTTGATAATCTGCCATTGCAGCAGCCGTAACCGATCTAACAACTGCGCCAAACGCTTCTTTATACAGGCCTTGCCGACCGCAGCGCCGTATTCTGCCTGGTTACATATCTCAGTATTTGAATATGCATTCCTACACCAGTTTCTTTGGTGATTCAGAGTAGATGAGAAACTAATTGCAAAGAATTACTATATTTTGGTACTTAACATGTCTTTATTTCGTCTTGCTAGTGCTCTTCGATACCATTATCAGCTTTCCTTATCCGTGACACCGTTTTTGTGCCATGTAGGCTCTCCATTCTATTTCAGGCTTTGACTCTAAGATCCTAAATAGTTTAAGCAATCATATGATTAAACATAAGATGAAGGACAGAGGCTGCCGAGTGCGGGCTGTATTGTGGGTGATCAACCACCTGTCATCGAAAACGCTGCAAGAGAGACTTCGTTGCACCGGCAGTGTGAGGCCGACAATTGTCATGAAGAAGAAAACGCGTGACAGTTACCTTATGTAGGCTGCGTGAAACCAGTCGAAACCCCTCAGCAGGCACTTCAGACTTGGCGGGAGACACTATTGTTAAAGCCATCCTTACATACTCACTTTGTCTTCAGACTGAAAAGTACGTCGGGACGTGATAGACGGACGTACTAGATACACCGCGCAAGATATCTGAGCAAACATTTTCACTATGGTTTTAACTTCGCGGCACACAGGACGTAGAAACAAAAATAGCCCTCGTGTTTTAGTTTCTTGTACAACAACTTCCATACACTAAAAAACATGTACTTCGATATGGTTACTAGTGTTTAACACAAAGCATGTGACAGTCTCTGTACATTTAGTCTGGCTGACCACACTACATATCATTCATACTCGTAACATGCGTTTGATTTATGACACATGATGATTGAGAGATGACCGTCTAAATAAGGTCACTTCGAATTATATATGAAATAACGTACAGTAGGACACATGTAAATATTTTATTAACGCCATGGATGAAAGTAAATTCTTTATTTGATGTGGGATGCGCTTTGTTCCCACATGTAAGTTGTTAGCATCTACATAGAAAACGTCGTTGACGTTTCCCCATACCGGCAGACGCCAAAGGTGACTGATAATAATTTACATCCGGACAAACATCATACAGTATTTGTAATAATAAGCAAAATGCGAACAGCTTTAGGCAAGTAAAGTTTAAGTTATTGTAGTATACTGGGTGTTTCCGCAAGTGCGTGCAAAAATGTAACAGGACATAGAGAATGCTCCACTGAACAATTTGAGGCAGGGAACCTGGGATCGAAAAAGCCAGCTTAAGAAGATTTGGGAGTAAACTTGTCTACAGCTCTGTCTAGTACGACTGTTTTCCAGCTTATTTACGACTAACATGCGTACAAGTTGACACATACAGTGCTGCGTATTTAGATGTACATTCGTTATTTCCTTCAAGGAAACAAGGAGGTTGAGTCTGATTACTACCAAGTCATGATGCATGATTTGTTTACTTTGAAACGTCCCCTTTAAAACAATTTATACAAGACTGTGCTTATCCTGACACACAATACTTTTAGCGCAACGCAAACTGACTTTCAAAAATCTCTACAAAAGAATGGCCCTGACTAACATTAACCTATACCTTTCACAAATCACTTACCTCACGAAAATCTTGGTTATTCGAACTACTGCAATACAGCGAGCACCACTACTGCCAGCTAAATAAAAGATTCAAACTACTGAAGGCACTAACTACTGATAGGCATAGTTAGCAAATGAAAGATTTTGATAGAGAACAACCAATGTATTTACCTCAATAGTCATAATATATGTAGCAGTTGATGACAAATTACAAAACTCCGCCATCTCTCTCCCCACATCCACCACTGCTGGCGGCTCACCTCCAACTGCGCAACGCTACGCGCTGTTCACAGCCAGCTGCCTAGCACTACAATGGCGAGTATTACAACAATGCAAAACAGCCACAGACTGCACACAGCACAGCCAGTGATTTTCATACAGAGGTGGCGTTACCAATAAAAAACCTAAACAGCCTACTTACAACTTTACTTGTCCATAATGTTCCTCTGTTGTATAGTATTTACATTGCACCATGGCAGAACGTGCTATGAATCAACGACAGATCCATTCATCACTCAGTGCTATTCAGAGACGCACAGTACAATACGATGCAGCAGCACTGGTTCAGTATTTCCTGGTCGCTGGATTGGAAGGGGAGGTCCTAGACGATGGTGCGCGTGGTCAGCTGATCTGAATCCCCTTGATTATTTCCTATGGGGATATCTAAAGTCACTTGTGTATGAGACCCCATTGGATACGGAGATGGGATTAGCTCCCAGAATTGTAGCTGTCTGTGATGTGATTCGGAACACACTAGGGATATTTGCCAAGGTGCGTCAGAGTCTTGTTCGCCGATGTCATGCTTGCACTGAGTTGCTGGCCGTCAGTTTCAACACGTTCTGCAAGTTACTGCACAAATAGTTCGTTCATTGTGCCTGTCATGGTATTTGAAGTTAACTGTAACTAGTGTAAACAAAATTTTATTCGTATTATCACCTTCATCAGGCTTCTCCGAACCCAGGTTCCCTACCTCAAAACTGTTCAGTTGAGTATCCTCTATGTCCTGTTAAATTTTTGCGCGCTCTTACGGAAACACCCTTTATAGCAGAGGTGGTCACTGACCTTACATTTGGGAGTCGCAAATTTATAGAGCTGATTCGCTGAGTGCTGCACTGTCTGGAGACTAATGCTTAACGCTAGCGAAGAAAAATTTTTTTAATTAATTATGAAAATTTTATAAGTTCGTTTTCAACCCGATATCACCGGACAGAGTTTTATCGTACAACAAGAAATGAAAAGTTATTTTTCTGATGGCTTTTTTTTGTGTCTTCATTTTTGCTGTGCACTGTTTGAAATCTGACGCTGACAACTTGTGGCCCATATTTGCTCGAGTTCATTTCAGTGTGCAACAATTAATTCAGTATTCAGATTTAAGAACTTGAGCATTTAAGGGGAGTTGGAATGCCCTATCTCGCCAATGTTAAATTTGCTAACTTTGTGTACCTTTTTCTTTGGAACTATTATCTTCAGAACTTTGAAATTCTGGCAGAGGTTTTCAGCATATATTGTGAGCCCACTGAACTAGAACCAATGTTTTCTTTTTGTTGGTATAGTATTTATGAATTTTTTACCATTAAGCCATTTTTTATTGGAAAAAGTATAACATAAACTTCCCTAGTTCAGAGAATAAGCCAGTTCTTGTCATGATTCTAGTTCAGTGGCCTCTTTGAACTGTTTTGCAGCATTTCTGAAAATTTGAATGTTGTTGGTTGAGTGGTTTATGAGATAAAGGTACATGTAACACTAAAAATGTCAAATGCCAGAAAATGCGATTAAAGTAATTTATTATGAAAATTCACAAATACCTTTTATTCTATTATCAAAAGTGTCCAGCAGAGTAATCAGGGTCATCTTCTAGTTCTTCTTCTTCACCTAGAAGCTTTCTTCTCCTTGCTGCCCTTGCTTTTTTTGTATTAAATTCAGCTGCATACTGAGCCTTCCTTACTCGCACGCTGTCCAGAAGCTGAAGACCTCTGATGGTGTTGATACCAGGAGCAATGCCGAGCCTTGCCATGACCTTTAGCCTACCCATATGACCATCATTGAATGAAATAACAGCATCACTGACTCCCCATTTCAATGTTTTTATCCCAACAAATACATTCTTAGGTACACGAGTCCAAATGAGGTTGTTGAACGACTCGTTTTGATTCTGGGTACAACCATGAAGACATTTTCGCAGAAGATCAGGATGCCCCAAGTCTCTATATATTGGTTTAATTACTTCCATAACAGCCAATGGAATATAATTTTTATGGTGATAAGGATCCCCAGTAGCTTGAGATTTTCTATAATTGCACCATGACTGAGGACCATCTGGACAAGCAAAATGTTGAGGATTATCATCAGTTGATGATCGATGTAAATATGTGGCCCATACAGCTTGTCTCATTTCCTGCAAATTATTTGCATTATTTCTTATTGCCATACCATAGTATTGTTGTAATTCATTTATAATTTTATCTGACAGGCGACCTCTAATGGTTTTACCATCTGACAAAATTTTGTCCTTCAGATTCTGTTTCAGTTTCCTTAGACGAGTGCCCATTCGTTTCTGAACATGACCGACACATTCTAGTTTAGTTATTGTCTTATTGACATATGGCATGGATTCTGTAACACTTTTGTATGCCTTGGAGTCCCCATCTCCAAGGAATTTTGTGTAAAATACTCCCCGTTCTTTTTCTGATCTGCTAAACATTTTCACAGCAGCGGCAGCCTCCATGCCTCCACTCGTACCTTCATAATTCTTGCTACATATGTGAGCTGCTTCTTTCTTACCAGATGCACAATGGTAACAATGTTTAGTGAGCACTTCATAGTCCAAAACTTTACCGCTGTCCACACTAGTAACAGTAGCAACAGCATTTTTGGATGTGTGACCCCTTTTCTGCCAGGTTCCATCAAAAGCAACAGGGATATCTGGGTTTCCTTCATTTATATATTTTGCTTCACTGGCAGCAGCTTTCATTGATAAATCTGCTACAGACTGAACAGCATCTCCTATCACTTCAGTGTAATTGTCAATTTTAGCAGGTGGAGGTGGAAGATTCATTATGGCACAAAATGTTTGAGCAGCAGTATGTCCTTTACCAATTGCTCTCATTGCATACATTAGCCTGATATTACTCTCAAACAAATTGCTACTGCATGTTTTAGAGCTCCAAAAACAGGTCTCATTTTCACAACTGGCACAAACTATAGCAATTTTGCAGGAAAGTCCTATAGAGTTTGTTATGTTCATATCAAAAGAACCTCCACAAAGATTACAACACAAACATTTCTTCATAAACTCAGTAAAAACAGGAAAGTCGACTAAAACATATTGTTCATTAGAAGCTTCATCTGTAATTTCACTTGCACAGTTTGATAACTTCTTTTTTGATGCACTGGTGGGCGTGTCTCCTTCACACATCTCAGCTGTACAAACGTCAGAACTTTCACCAGCATCAACAGGTGCTGAAGCAGAATCACTTGAACAAACGTTATTTGTAAATCTATTACCGCGAAACTTTCGCTTTTTAAATAATGATGCACTCCTAGGCATCGTAGAAACTACGCACTCACCACTGAAAGTCAAAACAAGACAGATAACAAACTCCAAATGAGCGACAAACTAAACTCGAGGCTCAAAACAAACACTCACAGATCAAAAACTGAACAATAAACACAGCTAGTCGTAAAAACAATGGTACCTATGGAAGGATCAAAGATTCTACAACTGAAGAGTGAAATCCACAGCCTTCTATATGTAATGTTTTCGGAAATGCGAAGATTTAAATGTGTACAAATCACAAGATGGGTAACTTTGCTGGGCGCACATGTAATTTTGAAAAATTAAATAAAAATACTTCCAATTGGAATTTCTTAACAAATTTTGCACCATTTTAAGCAGAAAATTTCAAATTAAGTTATAAGGTTAAAAACTGAAAATGTGAATTTTTTCCATTTTCCGGCATTCCAACTCCCCTTAATGCATTGAGTCACAACAAGTGGTCCCAAAAACTGAGGTCTGTTAGAACAATGTTTTCTTAAGGTAAGTTTACACTGGGAAGTCTGTCATGACTTGTGTGAGCGTCATGTCAATATGACACGCGCGAGACATCATCTCATCCAAAAGTTCACTCAACTTGTAGGCGGACCTTTCCACTTAATACCAGCTGCATATACATTTTGTATATAGCATCTTCGCGCTATACTCGAGAAGTCGCACAAGTTGCGCATGTACAACACCATCCTTGCGGCCGTACCGCCATGTTTGTTTAAAAACGCCTATTTGATCTTGAGTGTGTTGTGGAGTCCATCGTTGTATTCGTTGCGTTTTGTGAGTTTTCCTTTCTTCATCCAAAAGCGCAATCGCACCAGCACATAAAAATGTAAAGTCTTGGGAAGCCACCGCGAATTTCGAACAGCTTTGCACCACCGGACGCACTAATACAAACCATCAGGTGGCAAACAACCACAGTGCGTCATCAGATTGAGGAAAAGATTTTATTTTTTCTTGCAAAAACTTTTCTGTTGGATCTCATAAAGGGAAAATCCTGCCAAGAATATTGTCTACGAATAGACAGGAAGCTCGTCGTATTACATTTCCTCTGTGAACGACTTAAACTATCTGTATATTTTGGGTTTTGAGCGGATCGTGTTGACAGCTTTTAGAGCTACCTGAACAACCCATGGATATTGCAAATGAATGCATGTACAATTTATAAATGCGACAAGATTGGGGCTAATGTACGCCACTGACAAGTCGACAAGACCCACTATAGATGCAGGCAAGAGCAACAAGTCGTACCGTAGGTGCAACCACAACGGAGGGGTATCTGGTGAGAGGCCAGACAAACGTGTGTTTCCTGAAGAGGGGCAGTAGCCTTTTCAGTAGTTGCAGGGGCAACAGTCTGGATGATTGACTGATCTGGCCTTGTAACATTAACCAAAACGGCCTTGCTGTGTTGGTACCGAGAACGGCTGAAAGCAAGGGGAAACTACAGCCGTAATTTTTGCCGAGGGCATGCATCTTTACTGTATGGCTAAATGATGATGGCGTCCTCTTGGGTAAAATATTCCGGAGGTAAAATAGTCCCCCATTCGGATCTCCGGGCGGGGACTACTCAAGAGGACGTTGTTATCAGGAGAAAGAAAACTGGCGTTCTACGGATCGGAGCGTGGAATATCAGATCCCTTAATAGGGCAAGTACGTTAGAAAATTTAAAAAGGGAAATGGATAGGTTAAAGTTAGATGTAGTGGGAATAGTGAAGTTCGATGGCAGGAGGAAAAAAGACTTCTGGTCACGTGACTACAGGGTTATAAATACAAAATCAAATAGGGGTAATGCAGGAGTAGGTTTAATAATGAATAGGAAAATAGGAATGCGGGTAAGCTACTACAAACAGCATAGTGAACGCATTATTGTTGCCAAGATAGATGCGAAGTCCACTCCTGCCACAGTAGTACAAGTTTATATGCGAACTAGCTCTGCAGATGACGAAGAGATTGATGAAATGTATGATGAGATAAAAGAAATTATTCAGATAGTGAAGGGAGACAAATATTTAATAGTCATGGGTGACTGGAACTCGATAGTAGGAAAAGGAACAGAAGGAAACGTAGTAGGTGGATATGGAATGGGAATAAGGAATGAAAGAGGAAGTCGCCTGGTAGAATTTTGCACAGACCATAACTTAATCATAGCTAATACTTGGTTCAAGAATCATAAAAGAAGGTTGTATACATGGAAGAAGCCTGGAGATACTGGAAGGTGTCGTATATATTATGCACTACTGGCCACTAAAATTGCTACACCAAGAAGAAATGCAGATGATAAACGGGTATTATTTGGACAAATATATTATACTAGAACTGACATGTGATTACATTTTCACGCAATTTGGGTGCATAGATTCTGAGAAATCAGTACCCTGAACAACCACCTCTGGCCGTAATAACGGCATTGATACGCCTGGGCATTGAGTCAAACAGAGCTTGGGTGGCATGTACAGGTACAGCTGCCCATGCAGCTTCAACACGATACCACAGTTCATGAAGAGTAGTGACTGGCGTATTGTGACGAGCCAGTTACAAGGCCACCATTGACCAGACGTTTTCAATTGGTGAGAGATCTGGAGAATGTGCTGGCCAGGGCAGCAGTCGAACATTTACTGTATGCAGAAAGGCCCGTACAGGACCCGCAACTTGCGGTCGTGCATTATCCTGCTGAAATGTAGGGTTTCGCAGGGATCAAATGAAGGGTAGAGCCACGGGTCGTAACACATCTGTAATGTAACGTCCACTGTTCAAAGTGCCGTCAATGCGAACAAGAGGTGACCGAGACGTGTAACCAATGGCACCCCATACCATCACGCCAGGTGATACGCCGCTTCCAATGTACGTTCACCGCGATGTCGCCACACACGGATGCAACCATCATGATGCTGTAAACAGAAAATGGATTCATCCGAAAAAATGACGTTTTGCGATTCGTGCACCCAGGTTCATCGTTGAATACACCATCGCAGGCGCTCCTGTCTGTGATGCAGCGTCAAGGGTAACCGCAGCCATGGTCTCCGAGCTGATAGTTCATGCTGCTGCAAATGTCGTCGAACTGTTCGTGCAGATGGTTGTTGTCTTGCAAACGTCCCCACCTGTTGACTCAGGGATCGAGACGTGGCTGCACGATCTGTTACAGCCATGCGGATAAGATGCCTGTCATCTCGACTGCTATACGTGGCCGTTGGGATCCAGCACGGCGTTCCGTATTACCCTCCTGAATCCAAGAATTCCGTATTCTGCTAACAGTTATTGGATCTCGACCAACGTGAGCAGCAATGTCGCGATACGATGAACCGCAATCGCGATTGGCTACAATCCGTCCTTATCAAAATCGGAAACGTGATGGTACGCATTTCTCCTCCTTACATGAGGCATCACAACAACGTTTCACCAGGCAACGCCGGTCAACTGCTGTTTCATCATCATCAACATCATCATTTAAGACTGATTATGCCTTTCAGCGTTCAGTCTGGAGCATAGTCCCCCTTATAAAATTCCTCCATGATCCCCTATTCAGCGCTAACATTGGTGCCTCTTCTGATGTTAAGCCTATTACTTCAAAATCATTCTTAACCGAATCCAGGTACCTTCTCCTTGGTCTGCCCCGACTCCTCCTACCCTCTACTGCTGAACCCATGAGTCTCTTGGGTAACCTTGCATCTCCCATGCGTGTAACATGACGCCACCATCTAAGCCTGTTCGCCCTGACTACTACATCTGTAGAGTCCATTCCCAGTTTTGGACACCCTGTTATCCTGGACACCCTGCTGCCATTGTTCCCATCTACTAGTACCTGCGATCATCCTAGCTAGTTCCATATCCGTAACCTCAACCTTATTGATAAGGTAACCTGAACCCACCCAGCTTTCGCTCCCGTACAACAAAGTTGGTCGAAAGATTGAACGGTGCACAGATAACTTAGTCTTGGTACTGACTTTCTTCTTGAAGAAGAGAGTAGATCGTAGCTGAGCACTCACTGCATTAGCTTTGCTACACCTCGCTTCCAGTTCTTTCACTATGTTGCCATCCTGTGAGAGTATGCATCCTAAGTACTTGAAACCGTCGATTGCGTGGGTTCCTGTAGTCATGTCCTAGTTCATGAACCACGGGCAACGTATGAGTGGCCAAGTAAGTGGTCCCGACAGTTGAGATACCAGTTACTTTGGAATAAGGCTGGGCATCTCGGACATATTCTGAGTCGTGGTCACCTTTGTGCTCATACGGCAAAGACTACCAAATCCACCGGTTAGTCCGTCAACCGTTAGAGGTAAAACTCAATGGGACTCGGGGCAAGTAAGGCTAGCAACCTGCTTCCCTGGTACTTTAAATATGATGCTGGCAACAATCAGAGCAAAATGCCTCGGACCTTTGGAGGTGTCGGAGTCCCATCTCTAACTGACAAACCAGGGACCCCTAAGATACGACTTGACAAACTGCTGTTTGTGTATGAGAAATCGGTTGGAAACTTTCCTCATGTCAGTTCGTTGTAGGTGTCGCCACCGGCGCCAACCTTGTGTGAATCCTCTGAAAAGCTAATCGTTTGCATATCACAGCATCTTCTTCCTGTCGGTTAAATTTCGCGTCTGTAGCACATCATCTTCGTGGTGTAGCAATTTTAATGGCCAGTAATGTATAATGGTAAGACAGAGATTTAGGACCCAGGTTTTAAATTGTAAACATTTCTAGGGGCAGATGTGGACTCTGACCACAATCTATTGGTTATGAACTGTAGATTAAAAATGAAGAAATTGCAAAAAGGTGGGAATTTGAGAAGATGGGAGCTGGATAAACTGAAAGAACCAGACGTTGTAGAGAGCTTCAAGGAGAGCATTAGAGAACGATTGACAAGAATGGGGGAAAGAAATTCAGTAGAGGAAGAATAGGTAGCTTTATGAGACGAAATAGTGAAGGTAGCAGAGGATCAAGTAGGTAAAAAGACGAGGGCTAATAGAAATCCCTGCGTAACAGAAGAGACATTGAATTATTTGATGAGAGGAGAAAATATGAAAATACAGTAAATGAAGCAGGCAAAAAGGAATACAAACGTCTCAAAAATGAGATCGACAGGAAGTGCAAAAAGGCTAAGGAGGGATGGCTAAAGGACAAATGTAAGGATGTAGGCGTAAGATAGACACTGCCTACAGGAAAATTAAAGAGACCTTTGAAGAAAAGAGAAACACTTGCATGAATATCAAGAGCTCAGAAGGAATTCCAGTTCTAAGCAAAGAAGGGAAAGCAGAACGGTGGAAGGACTATATAGAAGGTCGATACAAGGGCGATGTTCTTGAGGACAATATATAGAAATAGAAGAGAATGTAGATGAAGATGAAATAGGAGATATGATACTGCGTGAAGAGTTTGACAGAGCACTGAAAGACCTAAGTCGAAACAAGGGCCTGGGAGTATACAACATTCCATTAGAACTCCTGACGGCCTTGGGAGAGCCAGTCATGACAAAACTCTACCATCTGGTGAGCAAGATGTATGAGACAGGCGAAATACCCTCAGATTTCGAGAAGAATATACTAATTCCAATCCCAAAGAAAGCAGGTGTTGACAGATGTGAAAATTACCGAACTATCAGTTTAATAAGCCACAGCTGCAAACTACTAACGCGAATTATTTACAGATAAAACTGGTAGAAGCCAACCTCGGCGAAGATCAGTTTGGATTCCGTAGAAATGTTGGAACACGTGAGGCAATACTGACCTTACGACTTATCTCAGAAGAAAGATTAAGGAAAGGCAAACCTACGTTTCTAGCATTTGTAGACTTAGAGAAAGCTTTTGACAATGTTGACTGGAATACTCTCTTCCAAATTCTAAAGGTGGCAGGGGTAAAATACAGGGAGCGAAAGGCTATTTACAATTTGTACAGAAACCAGATGACAGTTATGGAGGGTCATGAATGGGAAACAGTGGTTGGGAAGGGAGTGAGGCATGTTTGTATCCTATCACCGATGCTATTCAATCTGTGTATTGAGCAAGAAGGAAAAATTCAGAGTAGGAATTAAAATCCATGGAGAAGAAATATAAACTTTGAGGTCCGCTGATGTCATTGTAATTCTGTCAGAGACAGCAAAGGACTTGGAAGAGCAGCTGAACGGTATGGACAGTGTCTTGAAATGAGGATATAAGATGAACATCAACAAAAGCAAAACGAGGATAATGGAATGTATTCGAATCAAATCGGGTGATGCTGCGGGAATTAGATTAGGAAAAGAGACGCTTAAAGTAATAAATAAGTTTTGCTATTTGAGGAGCAAAATAACTGATGATGGTCGAAGTAGAGAGGATATAAAATGTATACTGGCAATGGCAAGGAAAACATTTCTGAAGAAGAGAAATTTGTTAACATTGGGAATAGATTTAAGTGTGAGGAAGTTGTGGGGCGGCGAGTAAGAATGAAGAATTGGGAAATATTTTAGTTGCTGTATAAAATGTTTGTTTGTTGAATCAGCTTCTGGCTATTAGAATATTGTTAAAGCTGTCTTTCGCCGTTCTCAACACTGGCTCTCTATTTACGTGTTAGCCCCCAGAAAGCGATTTAACAAAACGTGAAGCTTGTAAAAAGAGTTCCTAGTGCCCACTTCACCTGAGAAGAATATTATAGCTGCAGCTTATAACTCTGAGGAATTAGGAGATTGTCCGGGATTTCCAATCAAAAACGATTTTCCAAAATAGTTGAGTATATTCTCAAATTCACATATGAAAAACACCAATATCCCTACAACCTAACTAACAGAGCAGTTCAGAGTCTAATGCGCTGATGCAACTATAAATGTCCGAATTAGATGTTAAAAAGAATGCTCGCCATAATTTGATGAAAGTATTTCACCAAACGCCACGCTAAATAATTGGTAGAATGTCTGTCCCGCGACGGCACGTGAAAATACGACAATACGCAAACTGAAGCTAGATAATGAAAATCATCCCAGAATTAACACTTCACTTGGAACGCTTTCCTGGTTACGCGCATCTCTAGTAACTGAATACGGCACCCGAGGCTGTTCTTCGCAGTGATACCGATGCGGCGCGACAGCCGACACAGATGGCGTGTCATTCAGCGCCTGGAGAGAACTGGAGCCTTGCTTCCTCGCGCAGCGCTCTTATATATAAATCCGCGGTGCGGACGGCTAAGGGAACGCTTGATCAAATCGGCTGTCCCGACTAGCCGCTGTGCTAGTAACGCACCACTTCAAGTCACATAATAAATTATAGCTTCTCTTGCTGATGGCCGAATAAGCTCTTAATTTAACTGTGCATTCAGCACGCAGGTAAGTATTGATAATAAAATTTTGACGTGGCTAAGTTAAGTATTGTGGGCGAGAGAATTAATTTAATTGCACTGCACGCAGCAGATGAGCTCTGAACTGTCCCTTTTGAGATCCGCTATTGCTAGAATTTTATAGGTATTCAAAAGAAACTTCACACATCTTCATAATCATAGCGGACCTCCAACCTATTTAAATCTAAACATCCTAGCCTTAATTACTAACCTACTTAATCTATCTTGCTTCCTTCAGTATTGAGACGAAAACCACAAAATCATGAATTTCCACTAAAATCTTAATTTGTGAAATCCAAAGTACAGTTTTTATTAAATCATTATGAAAGCTGAATCTAAAGATAAATTTTGAAGTCTCTAGCTCTTTTCTGTTGCGCCAATTATATTTGCAGAAAAACGTCCAAATTTCGGAATTGGCTTAAGTTATCGAACTGATTTTTAACACACATTAATTTATTATTACTTCTGACATGATAGAACAGTTTTAGGTCATTTGCTTGATTTTTAAGGTATTGCGCAACATTTATGACGTCAGAGCTAGTTACAGGACTGACTGGCACACAATGGAAACTGATTTGAATTTACTACAGCGTGAGTAGGCTGCTTCCCTACAAAGTCGTTTCTGAAAGTATTTGTATGGAGTGTAGCCGTGTATGGAAGTGAAACGTGGACGATCAATAGTTTAGACAAGAAGAGAATAGAAGCTTTCGAAATGTGGTGCTACAGAAGAACGCTGAAGATTAGATGGGTAGATCACATAACTAATGAGGAGGTATTGATTAGAATTGGAGAGAAGAAAAATTTGTGGCACAACTTGACTAGAAGAAGGGATCGGTTGGTAGGGCGTATTCTGAGGCATCAAGGGATCGCCAATTTAGTACTGGATGGCATCGTGGTGGGTAAAAGTCGTAGAGAGAGACCAAGAGATGAATACAGTAAACAGATTCAAAAGGGTGTAAGTTGCAGTAGGTACTGGGGGATGTAGAATCTTGCACAGGGTAGAGCAGCATGGAGAGCTGCATCAAACCAGTCTCTGGACTGAAGACCACAATAAAAACAACATGTAAATAACACCACGTGCCACTTTCAATGTCATCCCCATCCTCCCCCTCTCCCAGTAGCCCATTTGCACCCACATTTATTTATGACTCTTTCATTAACAGACCGTTCAGTTATGCTATTATCTGGTATTTATGTAAGTCTAATATATGTCCGTCATGTAAAGAAACCGCCCACGTGTGGTCTTATCTGGTGTTTATTTGTGACCCACTCTCACAACATGAGTCAGTTTGAAGACTGCTAAACATGTGGATACTGTGATAAGGAATAACATAGTAGGCAGTTCATTTAAAGAGGAGTGGACGTCTCTAAAAAGAGCAATCAAAGATGTCACCGTTGGTCGTGGTGGCCGAGCGGTTCTAGGTACTTCAGTCTGGAACCGCGCGACCGCTAAAGTCGCAGCTTCGAATCCGGCCTGGAGCATGGATGTGTGTGATGTCCTTAGGTTAGTTAGGTTTAAGTAGTTCTAAGTTCTAGGGGACTGATGACCTCAGATGTTAAGTCCCATAGTGCCCAGAGCCATTTGCAACATTTTTGAACTGATGTCACCGTAAAATCAGAAGAACCTTTGGTGAAATTGAAAGCAAGGGCGGCGACACTGAGATAGCAATGGGAATGCCATTGATACAGGCACACGACTCAGAGGATAAGTGCAATGAGTACACTGAAGGGCTCTGTGAGGAGGAGGAGTTTCCTGATAACGTTGCAAAAGATGAAACTGGAGTCGATGTAGAAGACATGAGGGATACACAATTACAGTCAGGATTTGAAAGAGCTTTGGAGGGCTTAACATCAAGTGAGGCAGAAGCCATATATGTCAACGAACTGTACTGATATCTCATGTTTGAACAATTTCTTCCACCCCCTTGAGCTGCTAAAACCACTGCTGGGGCAGAACAGAAACAATAATGACGTCTTTGTCACAAATAAAAAGTGGCGAAGGAGTCCCACGTGTCATTGGCACCAGTGTCCAGAGCACCTCTCCCAACGGCAGCTACAGGGTTGACAGCCACTGTGCCCTGGCACTGCAGCGCCACAGTCCATTGTGCTGTGCTAGGGAGGGTACCGCTTCGCATGTGAGGATGAGAGGCCCCTCAGTCAATAGTTGCCAGCAATGGCCATGCCTGAAATATCAAAATAACCTCCGCCCCGCTTCAGGCGTGCAGTGGGCCTCAAGGGACGAATAGACAGTCGATCCACTGCACGTCAGTTCGCTACTTGTCTATCCAGCAAGCACTCCAGAGCCGATGGAGTGCTCTAGGAAGGTCCCACAGGTCTTAAACACACTCCAATAATTTTATAACTCGCGTATTACTCATTGGGGATATTTCCAGAAATAAGGCATTATTAACAGTCCATCACCTTTCCATAGTAAATCCTGTACAGTAACCATACTCCCATATTTGCATCAGCTATACCGATTTTTTTTCTGCTGTGATAGGGTTTTTATATGTTCTTTTTTTTTTTTTTTTTTTTTTTTTGCATAGACGAACTTGGGCATCCAACCCTGCTGCTCTAGTCAAAAACTTGGTTTTGTCTCCAGAAACTGATGTTCCAAAAATATCACATGGCTTACCCATCATTTATTTTCCTTAACGCAGCAATATTGTAGTCTACAGAGATACAGAGTTCTCTTCCTAAGAGACATCAGGTGCATTTTCTCTGGTGTTTCAGTATATACCTGCCATTTCGTTTTTGCAATTTGTAGCTGTAGTCGGCCCAAGCAGAGACTGCTCATAACGTCTTTCATGCAATGACAAGCGCCAATAGGAAGTTCCAGTTCCTTTACCGTTACGAACAAAATGGTTTTACGTACCCATTCGATATAGCAGGTCCCAAATTGGTCTAGTGTAGTTGCTCCCAACCTGGGAGTTATTGCACCATGAGGGGTAAAACGTAATCTTCCATTGGTAAAAACAAAATGGTACAACTGTGTTCCAGACACACAACTAAATTATTTCCAACGCATGACACGTTGTTGTTGGGGTTACTGCTTGTGAAACTAATGTATGAATATCATCTTTCTCACATAACCCACCCATTAAACACATACTTTTTATTTTGTATCTTTATCTATGACAGAAAAATTGAGGCATACACATCACATATGCTTAAATATCTCATGAAAATGCCTTCTTTGAGTTGTAAACAGTTCCTGTGAAAGACCAGAAATTGCTTCCTTGTTCAGTTTGCAAAAATAACAGAACTAACTGACAGCACAACAGTAAGTATCTATGACTACTGAAAAGTTACAGCGCGTAAAATGTATTATTATTATTATCATTACTGTTGGCACTTTTAAGTCTTCCAGTTTCTAACAGTTAAGAAGTAAGTACAATCAAGTGTCCCGAACAGTAGATGTAAGTGTAGTGCACACATTTTACTTTGGTTAATATTAACTAGGAGTACAGTATGTGGGTCCGCAGCTCATGGTCTTGCGGTAGCGTTCTCGCTTCCCACGCACGGGGTCCTGGGCTCAATTCCCCAGTGGGGTCAGGGATTTTCCCTGCCTCGAAATGACTGGGTGTTGTTGTGTCATCATCATCATTCACCCCCATTACGGTCGGAGAAAGGCAATGGCAAACCACCTACGCTAGGACCTTCCTAGTACGGCGGTGTGGTTCTCCCGCATCGTCCCATACGCTCCTCGGAGTATGGGGCCTCATCATCACAGTATGTGGGTGAAGTAAGTTACTGAGAAGAGGAGTGGTCCAGAGGAAGCATGTTCTGTAATAAGCATCTACCCTCAGTGTGGATATTCTTTTGTGAGCAGCAGTTTCAAGTAACACTCCGCATGCACTGAGAACTGCTTCTATCATTCTATAGAAAAAGTTGCTGTAAGTAAGCCGTATCAGTTTTCTCTTTGACTCTTTAGTTCGTGATTTAACAAAATACCTACAAGAACTAAATATTATTTATTTTCTACCATTTTAAAAAAGAAAGTTCATGAAGAAAGTTATTTTTCATTCTATAGGTTATTATATGCTAATGTTTGTGATGGATGGGGAATAGAGAGGGGTACTAGACAATATCTGACTGCAGTCAGGGGTAACAGAAAGGTTTTGGACCACTGGTCTAGCGCAGTTTACATCGAATCGGTACGTATTAACAGGGACATTCAAACACGAAGAATTGCCAGTACCCCACCAGAGCAAAGTGCAGCACACAAGCTCAGATACTAATACCTTACATCACAAATCCATTCATGTCAGTTAAGTAACAAACGAGACTGGATGTGTAATGCAGACATCATCTAGCCTATTAAGAGTATATCCTCTGGTCATCTGTGTATTGTGTAAGAATTTAAGTTAGAGTATTGCATGTGATACTGCCTTTCCGTATTTTTTGCCGTTACCGAATGTTCCATTGAAACTAAGTCGTCATGATATTCAGCATATGCAACTTTCATCATCCCGATAATGAAATGCTGTTTGCTTATTGTCATCAGCACTTCTCTTTCTGTAATTGCAATATCCCAATTTGGCAATCGTCCAACGGTGTAGTAATTCACCATTATTTGTCTATAGTGGTAGACTTCTTCTACAGCTTTGCAAGTGATAGGTTCCTATGACTTCTGAATAACAATGACAGCGAAGAATCACTATATATTACAAGAGCTCGTTCACACTTAATAGCAGGTCCCATACTACCACCAAGGTCAGTGATCTCCGATAGGGTGCTAGGCTATCCCTCATTTTATAATCACACTAGCGTATTACAACAAGCAACCTTCAAATGTTTTGTAGGAACATGGAAAAAAAATAATGGCATTTAACCCCCACCCCTGCTCCATTCAGAGAAACGAATGACTGTAGGTAAATATCCATATTAACTCCACTTCCTCATTGTGATCATTTTGTGAGACGTGTGTGGGAGGAGGCAATACATTTCGCACGGGATACTCGCTCGGATTGTAACAGTAAACCTCTCCGTGATACGCAATGCCTCTCTTCCGGCGATTGCCAATGGATACTGGCCTGCATGATTGCCATTCCTCATAGGATCTTCTAATAACCTGGTATGGGTTTCAGACTGATGACAAACACTGAAAAATCTGTCGAATAAGTGTTTTGTAAGCTGTTTCTTCTTTCGTGAATGAATTACATTTTCCTAAGATTCCTACAAATGAATCAGAGGACTCTGACGCATTCTTTTACTTTATGTAGTCATTCTAATGCAGATCATTCTGGACAGTTCTCCTAGGTATTACATAACTGATACTGTTTCTACTAACACCGTAATCATGCAGTACAGGATTTCTTGTTATATATATATATATATATATATACTCCTGGAAATTGAAATAAGAACACCGTGAATTCATTGTCCCAGGAAGGGGAAACTTTATTGACACATTCCTGAGGTCAGATACATCATATGATCACACTGACAGAACCACAGGCACATAGACACAGGCAACAGAGCATGCACAATGTCGGCACTAGTACAGTGTATATCCACCTTTCGCAGCAATGCAAGCTGCTATTTTCCCATGGAGACGATCGTAGAGATGTTGGATGTAGTCCTGTGGAACGGCTTGCCATGCCATTTCCACCTGGCGCCTCAGTTGGACCAGCGTTCGTGCTGGACGTGCAGACCGCGTGAGACGACGCTTCATCCAGTCCCAAACATGCTCAATGGGGGACAGATCCGGAGATCTTGCTGGCCAGGGTGGTTGACTTACACCTTCTAGAGCACGTTGGGTGGCACGGGATACATGCGGACGTGCATTGTCCTGTTGGAACAGCAAGTTCCCTTGCCGGTCTAGGAATGGTAGAACGATGGGTTCGATGACGGTTTGGATGTACCGTGCACTATTCAGTGTCCCCTCGACGATCACCAGTGGTGTACGGCCAGTGTAGGAGATCGCTCACCACACCATGATGCCGGGTGTTGGCCCTGTGTGCCTCGGTCGTATGCAGTCCTGATTGTGGCGCTCACCTGCACGGCGCCAAACACGCATACGACCATCATTGGCACCAAGGCAGAAGCGACTCTCATCGCTGAAGACGACACGTCTCCATTCGTCCCTCCATTCACGCCTGTCGCGACACCACTGGAGGCGGGCTGCACGATGTTGGGGCGTGAGTGGAAGACGGCCTAACGGTGTGCGGGACCATAGCCCAGCTTCATGGAGACGGTTGCGAATGGTCCTCGCCGATACCCCAGGAGCAACAGTGTCCCTAATTTGCTGGGAAGTGGCGGTGCGGTCCCCTACGGCACTGCGTAGGATCCTACGGTCTTGGCGTGCATCCGTGCGTCGCTGCGGTCCGGTCCCAGGTCGACGGGCACGTGCACCTTCCGCCGACCACTGGCGACAACATCGATGTACTGTGGAGACCTCACGCCCCACGTGTTGAGCAATTCGGCGGTACGTCCACCCGGCCTCCCGCATGCCCACTATACGCCCTCGCTCAAAGTCCGTCAACTGCACATACGGTTCACGTCCACGCTGTCGCGGCATGCTACCAGTGTTAAAGACAGCGACGGAGCTCCGTATGCCACGGCAAACTGGCTGACACTGACGGCGGCGGTGCGCAAATGCTGCGCAGCTAGCGCCATTCGACGGCCAACACCGCGGTTCCTGGTGTGTCCGCTGTGCCGTGCGTGTGATCATTGCTTGTACAGCCCTCTCGCAGTGTCCGGAGCAAGTATGGTGGGTCTGACACACCGGTGTCAATGTGTTCTTTTTTCCATTTCCAGGAGTGTATATATATATATATATATATATATATATATATATATATATATATATATATATATATATATATATACACTCAGCGTTATATTCATTAACGTCCAGTCTCTGTACCAAGTGTCGATCCAGTGCAGTTCACTACTTTCTTCTGGTGCTGCTGTCTTCCTGTCTTCTTTCAGACGATGGCATCATCCTAAAATAGCCTACATCTGCATCTAAACATATACTCTCCAAATCAATGTACAGGGCATGATGGAGAGTATATGATAATACTAATAACGATTTTCTCTCCTATTTCGCTCAGTTATACTGATAGAGGGAAGAAATCATAGGGTCTGTGCCTCAGTACCTGCCCCTGACCTCTCTCTTAATTTATTCTTGTGATCGCTACGTCGGATATACGCTGGTCACACAGTTTTTGTTGAACGCAGTTTCTTAAAATTTATTCAATAGCATTAATGAGAAACACATCGTCTTTTCTCCGAGGTTTTCGGTTACGTTTTTCGAGTGAGGTACACCAACCTGATGCGATCCTAGCAGCCTAGTGGAGCTTCTGACATTATCCACTGGATAATTTATATTGCTAGACCTGCTTTCTGGGTCAGACACAACCAAATCAATCACTTAATGCGATCAGATATCTGTAATTGATTTGCACGTTACGATAAGCAACCAAGTCCTGTTGTCTTTGATGTTAGGCTGTAGTGAGTGATATTGTACTCCTTGCTTATTGCTGACTTCTGGAATCTTCCGAGCTAAATGCGCCTTTCCTCTTGAGGAAGGATTTTATTTTATTTAATCGTATGGCTAGACCCCTCGACGGGTGCCGGTCTTTCAATTTGACGCCACTTCGGCGACCTGCAGTCGATGAGGATGATAGGATGATGATGAGGCAGCACAACAGCCAGTCCCTGGCCGGAGAAAATTCCCCGACCAGCCGGGAATCGAATCCGGGCCCAGAGGATTGACCGTCACGTCACGCTTATCATTCGGCTACCGGGAGCGGACTTGAGGAAGGATTGTCTTTCTGCGTAACATCAACTGCCCCAGCGCTCGTGGCCATTCGTCGACGTTACGCGCGCGGAGAGTCGTTGTTGGGCTACAGCATGGAGCAGTCGGATGCAATTGCGTCGTGGATAAATACGAGGGCAGTTCAATAGGTAATGCAACACATTTTTTTTCTGAAACAGGGGTTGTTTTATTCAGCATTGAAATACACCAGGTTATTCCCCAATCTTTTAGCTACACAACACTATTTTTCAACGTAATCTCCATTCAATGCTACGGCCTTACGCCACCTTGAAATGAGGGCCTGTATGCCTGCACGGTACCATTCCACTGGTCGATGTCGGAGCCAACGTCGTACTGCATCAATAACTTCTTCATCATCCGCGTAGTGCGTCCCACGGATTGCGTCCTTCATTGGGCCAAACATATGGAAATCCGACGGTGCGAGATCGGGGCTGTAGGGTGCATGAGGAAGAACAATCCACTGAAGTTTTGTGAGCTCCTCTCGGTTGCGAAGACTTGTGTGAGGTCTTGCGTTGTCATGAAGAAGGAGAAGTTCGTTCTGATTTTTGTGCCTACGAACACGCTGAAGTCGTTTCTTCAATTTCTGAAGAGTAGCACAATACACTTCAGAGTTGATCGTTTGACCATGGGGAAGGACATCGAACAGAATAACCCCTTCAGCGTCCCAGAAGACTGTAACCATGACTTTACCGGCTGAGGGTATGGCTTTAAACTTTTTCTGTAGGGGAGTGGGTGTGGCGCCACTCCATTGATTGCCGTTTTGTTTCAGGTTCGAAGTGATGAACCCATGTTTCATCGCCTGTAACAATCTTTGACAAGAAATTGTCACCCTCAGCCACATGACGAGCAAGCAATTCCGCACAGATGGTTCTCCTTTGCTCTTTATGGTGTTCGGTTAGACAACGAGGGACCCAGCGGGAACAAACCTTTGAATATCCCAACTGGTGAACAATTGTGACAGCACTACCAACAGAGATGTCAAGTTGAGCACTGAGTTGTTTGATGGTGATCCGTCGATTATCTCGAACGAGTGTGTTCGCACGCTCCGCCATTGCAGGAGTCACAGCTGTGCACGGCCGGCCCGCACGCGGGAGATCAAACAGTCTTGCCTGACCTTGCGGCGATGATGACACACGCTTTGCCCAACGACTCACCGTGCTTTTGTCCACTGCCAGATCACCGTAGACATTCTGCAAGCGCCTATGAATATCTGAGATGCCCTGGTTTTCCGCCAAAAGAAACTCGATCACTGCCCGTTGTTTGCAACGCACATCCGTTACAGACGCCATTTTAACAGCTCCGTACAGGGCTGCCACCTGTCGGAAGTCAATGAAACTATACGAGACGAAGCGGGAATGTTTGAAAATATTCCACAAGAAATTTTCGGTTTTTTCAACCAAAATTGGCCGAGAAAAAAAATGTGTTGCATTACTTATTGAACTGCCCTCGTAGTATGACGAATTTTCTGCAATGTATAGTTAAACGTTGAGATTTTTATGTCAGTTCATAAAGAAAATTATTTGAGTAATTCAATTATTTCACGGAAAGGTGCCCAGGATTAGTTTTGACATGTGGTTGCAACAGTATCATGTTCGTGAATAAGTAACTTTCCTGGGAAACATTGATATTAGGGTGTAAATAAAAAATCTTCCCTGGTCAGTGATTAACTGCTTAATTAATGTGGGAACACAACGTAGCAATATTGACTTCATTGTGAATATGGAACGAGCTTAACTGTCACTGTAAGGCTGCATAGCTTACCCTGTTACCATTTCGAAGTGACGTCTTTCATTAGCAACACAGCCAGGTTTATTTCACAACAAAGAGTGCTCTCCGCGTAAAGCTCCCATACTCGAGTCCGATAGTCGCAAGGTTAACTAAAATAACTGAAAGAAAGAACTGTACATCTGTTGCCACGATAGAGACAGCAATATTTCAACCCACTTTGTACACTTGCCATTATTCTACATCCCAAAACATCTATCTAAGGAGGAAATCAGGAGGTGTACATGTATTAAGGCGATGATTGTCTCGTAGTTTGGAAGGTATATTGTTCCCTGTGCGGTATAGCAATACGTGCTGCAAAGTCCCAAACTGTTTGCAACGTTTTTTGACGGCGGTAGTCACATACAGGAATCACTGACTGTCTGGCGAAGTGCCCTGGGCTGTGCCACCACTACACCACACAAACCGCCTCATAGATCAGTGTTCTGGACTACAAAACACATTTAAAACATTGTTACAAGAATAAACGTAAAACATTCCTATATTATTATTTACAGAACACTGCAACTGATTCTTCTCCCAGCAAAGGGGATGACGCTGACTTTTTATTTTTTGTGATGAACTTCCATACTACATATAGGAGCGCAACTGCAATTTGCACCAGGCATAGTATTCTACTAGAAAGCACTAAAATGTTTGAACCAAAAATTTTTGTAATGCCACCAGGTGGTTTGTTGCAACTGCTTCGCTGTAACATAACATGTTGTAAATCATTGCAATTCTATGTACTCATCTGAAATTCTAAAAGAATCTGTCACACGAATCGAATTTGACACAAATTTCCTTGATTTCGTACAAATTCACTGATTTCGAGTTTGACCAATGAGAAAGAAATTTTTAACATACAGTCACAACATCGAAATAGTTTGCTTCTATTAAATTCTAACCTCTACCTTTACAGAATATGGAGAAAATTTTTGTAGCATTATTTATTTATTGAAGTATAGATATGCATTTCGCGTGGTATATACTGTAAAAAATACCATTTATTAGTAGAAAAAGTCTAGCAGCACCACGGAATTATACATAGCAGCTTTATACAATATTCTTCAGTCAAGAACGTCAGGGTATTTAGTGAGACTGATAAGACACGTGGCTTCCTTACACATAATGTTACTCTACACCCTAGAAAAGCTACTTAGGGGCAAATTTAGTGGCTCACATTATTAAAGTAATGGCCTACGTGCCCTTTTAATGCGAGATGTCACTCTCAAGTGAACATCACATCTCACCCACCACATCTCGCTTCCCGCTCATGGGGTCCCGGGTTCGAATACCGGCGGAGTCAGGGATTTTCTCTGCCTCGAGATGACTGGGTGTTGTGTGTCTTTCATCATCATTGACTCGCAAGTCGCGTCAACTAAAAAGGACTTGCAATTTCGGCGGCCGAACACCCCGCATGGGGTCTCCTGGTCAACAATGCCGTACGATCATTTCATTTTATTTCATCACATCTCACCCAAGCATCTGCACAGAACAGCTGCAGTAAAAAACAGGGTAATGCCAGCCAGTTGTTAACGCTGGAAGTTGCTCTAGAATACTGATCACTGGAATATATGGACGACATTCACATAGGTTTTAGCAGAACAAAGACAATTATTTCGACACAATATTAGAAACAATTTTGACGTGGAAATAACATTGATTACTCTGATACAAAGATCAAATGAATTTTTTCTTCATGGTCACAAATCTGTAATAGCAAACTGCTATGCCTAGCACCATCCTAGAGCTATAAATCACAGCTTCATGCTATGCACACTAATCAGGAAGATGTGTACCAGGGTATTTTATAAGATGGATAACAAATCATAAATCTCTATGCGTGTCTCTTGTATCCACAGTATCATGTAAGCTAATGTGTATTGCTATACATCACAGTAGTACCATAGTATGCATAGTGACAGCTGCTACTCCAGTACTGGAAATATGTGAGTCATGTGCATTTTCTACTGTGATAGAACAATTTACAACAGTAGTGCTACATACCTGTTTTCTTTTACAGGGAATGGATTAAGTATGTTCAAAAATTAGTTCTTTTTTTAAGACCTTTGAAATAACACTGTTTGTAGGAATCAGTCGTAATTCGATGGTATTTTTATTTGACAGTATTGTAGAGAACGATGTCCTGGATTGATAAAAATGTTTCCCAACCTTTAATCCAACTCTTCTGTATAATACCTATATCCTCTTTTCCGGAGTATGTTAACAATATCTACGCAGTTTATAGATAATGCAAAACCTATAGGCAGACAGAACATAATTTATAATCTTTTTCTCATTCTTGGTTGTCTGGAAGGTTTAGTTACACACCTGCCAACTTCCATGTGTTCTTTCAATCCCAGCAGACAAGTTGCAGAACACTGTTGAATACAGTACAGCAGCTGTTTTGTAAGTTATCTGGTCATTTACACATTACTGAAGTCACTGGCACAGAATACAGTGGAGCATGTTTTTAAAAATTCTGTTCGTTAGCATTTAATGTATTTAGACAGTCCTTCACAGCGTCAGACATGAACGATTTATTCCACGGTTATAAATCGTCGCTTGTAGTCTGACAACAAAATGTTCTTTTGCCTGGGAAGATGTAAAAATTTCTAGTAGTCTGTTATCAGAGCACTTTATAAAATTGATAAAATGGTTATCAATAACTTTGTTTACTCCTGGGGTTGTGATTTGACACATAAATTTGTTATATAACTTTACTCTAAGACTGGATGTCATCTACATTAAACATTCGTATTGCTGCCTGCAATAACATTCCTGGTGGGCTTCTTCTTGCACACAGAAGCCATGGTTCGATATTAGATAGTCATTTTAAAAAAAATTCTAGAAAAATCGTTATATCCACATCTATAAGCTAATAGTCATCTACACAAAAGTGTTCCAATAGTCCACGTAGCTGATCCATTAAAACATCCATTTCAGCTTTGGCCAATTCCCTTTTATATAGTACTTTTACATTTCCTCAAAATGGTTTCTACTGCTTCCTTGTTAACAATATACCCCTTGCTGCCATAATATTGCTCTCGTATTGGAGAATGGTCTCTAGAACATATCTCCTTTCCTCTATTAAAGTAGAGATATGTGGTATCGTCCCTCTCTTTATCTAGTATTCATATATTCTGCCATAACTTTCGGTTTTTCCCACTGTATAATACTTTTTTCTAAGCATAACTTTAAAACTGGTGTAATATTTAAAAAGTTATTTGACATTTGTGTAGACAATGAATCATAATCGTTATGTTACAAATAGTTCACATATTAACAGACCTGGATATTAATCTACGTAATATACCCCGATACAGCATCTAGTCGCTACTAGTTCGGTGGAAAGTATAAATTCCCTCTGGAGCACTATGTCTACATTGCAAAGCACATGTTAACGCATGACACAGAACTGTGTAGTACAGACCTCATAAATGGGTGACCACACCGAATTACGGGTATAATTATTTTCCATGATATACTTCCCACTGCAGCCGTAAGTCATTACTAGATTAGCAGAGTACAAGCTGCCTCTATATCCCCCACATCGCAGAAGACTTGTTACCAGATGACACAGAACTATGTGGCACAGATCTTAATGTCAGCACTCTGCGAGGAATGAAATACTGTTTTTTAACCCTATGGATGTCTCTCTATGTGAACATACAGTGTCAGTTCTATATCTGGACACAAAAATTATGATCCTTTAATGCTGGCCAGCCTTTTTTCGAAGAAAATGGTAATATCATGGTGCAGTCATGCTATCATATTAAGGGTTGACTTATCTAGGCATTATTTGCCTCGATATAGAATGTTGATGTGTGATGTATCTCTTCATCAGAAAAAAAGTTATATCCTTTATGCATATACAATTATACTGTAGTTTTTATAACTTTACCGTAGGATTTGTGACTTTATATTCTAAATATCCAAAATGTCTACTTATCTTCTATGTCTCATGACTGACGGTCGGGCACACAGTTTTAAGCTGCCAGGAAGTTTAATATGCACGTAGTCCAGTCCGCCTCATATTGATACAATAAACTACAATTTTTTCAAACAGATCCGAGTGGGACTGGACGTTTAGATATAGACTTTTCATTTATTCACTAATGTAGGAAACGCCTCGATTCCATCATTTTCCTGCAAGCATGCCAACACGACACCACTTTCCATTAGTATATACTGTAATTGCAGCTATCTTATGTTCCCCTTTGTATAAAGGTTTTTCATGTATTCTATGTGTAAATGTATATGCAAATTTTGTACAAGAATATTTGTATTGTTATTATTTATCCTAACATGTGCTGGTTGCTTTCTATTTATTTATTTACTTATTTACACGTCAATTTCCTTAGGACCAAACTGAGGAGCAAATCTCCAAGGTCATGGGACATGTCAGTACATAAAATTACAACATAAAAGTAATAACAGATAAAAATAAAATGTTTATGAACCCGAAAAAAGTCAATCAATAAGTTTAAGTAAATGCAGTCAACAATATAACAAGAATCCGCTTAATTTTTCAAGGAACTCCTCGACAAAATAGAAGGAGTAACCCATGAGGAAACTCTTGAGTTTCAATTTGTAGGCGAGTAGGTTTACTCCTAAGATTTTTGAATTCGAGTGGTAGCTTATTGAAAAGTGGATGCAGCAGTATACTGCACACCTTTCTGCACAAGAAGGAAGTTCGATCCAAATGGAGGTTTGATTTCTGCCGATTATGAAATGAGTGAAAGCTGCTTATTCTTGGGAATAAGCTAATATTGTTAACAAGAAATGACACTGAGAAATAGATACCATTGTCAAAATACACAGACTCGTGAACAGGGGTCGACAAGAGGTACGTGATATTATACCATTTATTGCCCGAACCGCCCGTTTCTGAGCCAAAAATGTCCTTTTATAATGGGAACTGTTACGTCAAAATACAATACCATAAGACATAAGCGAATGAAAATAAGCAAAGTAGACTAATTTTCGTATCGAACGATCACTCACTTCAGATAGCATTCGAATAGTAAAAATGGCAGCATTCAGTCTTTGAACAAGATGCTGAATGTGGGCTTTCCACGACAGTTTACTATCTATCTGATACCTAGAAATTTGAACTGTTCAGTTTCACTAATCATACGACTATTCTGTGAAATTAAAACGTCAGGTTTTGTTGAATTACGTGTTAGAAACTGTAAAAACTGAGTCTTACTGTGTTTTAACGTTAGTTTGTTTTATACAAGCCATGAACTTAGATCATGAACTGCACTATTTGAAACCGAGCCACTGTTGCACACAACATCCTTTACTACCAAGCTAGGGTCATCAGCAAACAGAAATATCTTAGAGTTACCTGTAATACTAGAGGGCATATCATTTACATAAATAAGGAACAGGAGCGGCACCAACACTGACCCCTGGGTCCCCCCCCCCCCCCCCCCCCCACTTTACTGTAACCCACTCAGACCCCACATCATAGTCATTCTCAACATTGTGAATAATGACCTTTTGCTGTCTGTTTCTAAAGTAAGAGGTGAACCAACTGTGAACTACTCCCCGTATTACATAATGGTCAAACTTCTGGAGCAATATTTTGTGATCAACACAATCAAACGCCTTAGTTAAATCAAATAATATGCCTAGCGTTCGAAACCTTTAATATTCTGCTAGGCACTCTATCATAACCATGACAGACCTTAATCTTCCGTGATTTAATTATTACCTCAATCTCTCCCTTGTCTGTATCGCACGCAGACGAGTATTTCAGACATCAATCTCGGGAAAGCATTTGCCAAGAAAGTTATATGATTCCCTGTACAAACTAAATTTTTATTTAATTCACCACCAACAATCAGAAAATGATTGTTGAATACTGTACATACTTCTGATTTATCACCAACAGAAATATTTTTACTGCGAACTATATATCATCGACCTTGTGCTGCTGACCAGACACTTCCTTCACAACTGGTCATGTGCTTTTAATTTTATCCTGTGAATTAGCAACTCTATTTGCATACCACATACTCTTTGCCTTCCTAATAACATTTTTAAGCACCTTACAGTACTGTTTGTAATGGGCTACTGCAGTTTGATTCTGACTACTTCTAACATTTTGATATAATTCCCGCTTTGTTCTACATGATATACTAATCCCACTAGTCAGTCACCCAGGCTGCCTATTACTGCTAGTATATCATTCAACGGCAATACAGATTCCCCACAGAGTATCTACAAAGTGAATGCAGGAGCACTTCCTCTAGGCTCCCAGGTAGATGCCATTTTCCTTGACTTCCGGAAGGCGTTCGATACAGTTCCGCACTGTCGCCTGATAAACAAAGTAAGAGCCTACGGAATATCAGACCAGCTGTGTGGCTGGACTGAAGAGTTTTTAGCAAACACAACACAGCATGTTGTTCTCAATGGAGAGACGTCTACAGACGTTACAGTAACCTCTGGCGTACTACAGGGGAGTGTTATGGGACCATTGCTTTTCACAATATATATAAATGACCTAGTAGATAGTGTCGGAAGTTCCATGCGGCTTTTCGCGGATGATGCTGTAGTATACAGACAAGTTGCAGCATTAGAAAATTGCAGCGAAATGCAGGAAGATCTGCAGCGGATAGGCACTTGGTGCAAGGAGTGGCAACTGACACTTAACATAGACAAACGTAATGTATTGCGAATACATAGAAAGGAGGATCCTTTATTTTATGATTATATGATAGCGGAACGAACACTGGTAGCAGTTACTTCTGTAAAATATCAGGGAGTATGCGTACGGTACGATTTGAAGTGGAATGATCATACAAAATCAATTGTTGGTAAGGCGGGTGCCAGTTTGAGATTCATTGGGAGAGTCCTCAGAAAATTTAGTCCATCAACAAAGGAGGTGGCTTACAAAACACTCGTTCGGCCTATACTTGAATATTGCTCATCAGTGTGGGATCCGTACCAGGTCGGGTTGACAGAGGAGATAGAGAAGATCCAAAGCAGAGCGGCGCGTTTCGTCACAGGGTTATTTGGTAAACGTGATAGCGTTACGGAGATGTTTAGCAAACTCAAGTGGCAGACTCTTCAAGAGAGGCGCTCTGGATCGCGGTGTAGCTTGCTGTCCAGGTTTCGAGAGGGTGCGTTTCTGGATGAGGTATGGAATATATTGCTTCCCCCTAGTTATACCTCCCAAGGAGATCACGAGTGTAAAATTAGAGAGATTTGAGCGCGCACGGAGGCTTTCCGGCAGTCGTTCTTCCCGCGAACGATACGCGAGTGGAACAGGAAAGGGAGGCAATGACAGTGGCACGTAAAGTGCCCTCCGCCACACACCGTTGGGTGGCTTGCGGAGTATAAATGTAGATGTAGAGTTCTTCTTCCAAATGGCTATCCAGAAAACTTCCATAAATAAACACAACGCTAACGCCAAAACCATCCATTATATATGTGTACGCTAAAACACGGACTGTGGTGGTGTTGGACTGTGTTACAGAGTTAGCTACCTTAACTACAGCTTTTTGCTTATTGATTCTTATAAAATCTCTCTTCTAGACCACCTAAATAAAGGATACACGCATTCTACCTTTCTTGTGTGTTAATAATACAGAACACATCAACTGCATCTAACAAAGGTTTGTATATATTCTGAAGATATAACATACATGTAAGAGAAGGAAATAATTTTTGAAGATCTTTGTTTATCCAAATGCAAACACCTACCACACGTACCGTACTTTGTGTAGCGACAAAGGAAAAACAAGTGGTTTGCAGAATATTTAAACAAGAGGTAAGAACATCACGAGTAGGCTGTGTATTAATTTTTTAAGGAAATGCAGTTTTTGATCCACAAATATCAAAATATAGAGACATATTATGCATTCATATTTACAACATGGCCACAGAAGATGTTTATAAATAAAACTGAAATGCATGTGGAGAGAAATATTCTTTCAATCATTTTCAATAAACTTGTGATTGAAAAACAAATAATAATCGATCCCAAAGTTTCATTTTCTGTGCATTGCTCTGAGTAACTCTGTGGGTGTGCTATAACTTTGCGCTGTGTAGCGTTATTGGAAAAGCTTCCAGATATTTGATCTATTAAGTCCCTCTACAGCTTCTAGAAGTGTGTAACATGAATTGTGAAATACGGGTATAGTGATGTGTCCACTGTCGCAGCATAACACTCAGTTATGCAGTCTGTCCTGAAGATAGCTAAAAAGCATAGAGGGCCAAAGAACACAGATGTGGAAAGAGAGATGACAGAGGAATAGTGTTGGGAGAGAAACAAGTGAAGTACAATGTATATCTTCAAAGCACAGAAACTTTTTAAGATCTTTCTTCTATCTCTGAGGTAGCTTTACACCCGTGTGACATGTAATTTATGTATATAAAACATACAGGAAAGTGCAGCAACTAAGAGCTCGGAGGAGATCTCAGAACTGCATCTCAGGGAGGTTTAAGGAAACCAGCGAGAATCGATCCCAGTCTCCAGAGCATACGTTCCTGCAAACAGCTGTTATTAGCAATAAGGTAATAAGTTTGGTGGACCTCTTTATGGGGAACAAATATCTTCAGGCTGCTCGCCAACGCATAATACAGACAGCATGGAGATTCTAGACTGAGGGAACACAAACAATGGATTGAAGCATTGGTGCACGCCCAGTTGCTTCTTGTACGCAGGTTACTCACTAAGTCTGGCCAAGTAGGCAACACATGGTCCTTAGAAGTCCAGCCAATACTTGTTGTTTAAGGACGATTAGGTTGCAGAGTTTCAGGATATGAAAGTAGTCTCGTGAAGTTGAAGGATGACTTAAATATGATCACGTAGGAGGTAGTGAAGTTATTACAAGTGATAATTTTAGATGTCTATCAACCAAAAATGCTAAACTTTCATTTAGTAGTGTAAGTAGGCTGTTTAGGTTTTTATGTTGGTAACGCCACGTAGCGCTCTGTATGAAAATCACTGACTGTGCTGTGTACAGTCTGTGGCTGGTTGGCATTGTTGAAATATTCGCTATTGTAGTGCTGGGCAGCTGATGTTATCAGCGCGTGGCGTTGCGCAGTTGGAGGTTGAGCCGCCAGCAGTGGTGGATGTGGGGAGAGAGAGATGGCGGAGTTTTGATAGCGGATGATCTGGACGTCTGTCCATTAGAGACAGTAAATTTGTAATACTGGATGTCATGAACTGATATATATATTATGACTTTTGTACACTATTAAGGTAAACACATTGTTTGTTCTCTATCAAAATCTCTCATTTGCTAAGTATGCCTATCAGTAGTTAGTGCCTTCAGTAGTTTGAATCTTTTATTTAGCTGGCAGTATTGGCGCTCGCTGTATTGCAGTAGTTCGAGTAACGAAGATTTTTGTGAGGTAAGTGATTCATGAAAGGTATAGGTTATTGTTAGTCAGGGCCATTCTTTTTTAGGGATTATTGGGAGTCAGATGCGCTAAAAATATTGTGTGTAAGTAAAGAGAGAAATGTCTGAGTACGTTCACTTTTGCTCAGCTGTTTGAAAAGCAAATAATGTAAGAGGTTTTCCAGCACAGTAATTCATTAATATTTCAAAGGGGAGGTTTCAGTATGTACAAACCTTCAAGGAATAGTTACTGATAAATGAAATAATACAGAAAGTGAACAGCGTTTATCCGTCACAATCCATTTTACTACCCAGGTCTACAATACTTTCAATCCCAAAAACCATTCAGATTAATCAAGCACATGATCAGAAGTTTATATTACAGTAAACTTAAGAAATGAGGACTTATGTTGAATTAATTTCACTACCAAGGTCAGTATGTTACAAAATGAATATCATACGGGCAGAGATGGAAATAGCCATTATATGACAATTGTACATCAGTCCAGTCAACGAAGGAAAATTAGGGAAACAAAATCAAGTAGTTCCAAATTTTTGCGCAGTGCCAAAAGGGAGCATCACAATAAGATACTAAAATCCCTGACCGGTTGGGTTTTGAGCGTTGGGGGGAATTTAAGGTAACTTTTTTTATATTTTTTCTCGAATTACTTGAATAACGAGGCTCCTAGAGAAAATCTTTCCCAGAAAAAAATTAAACTTCATTCAATTTCCTACAAAACAGTTCCTGATCATTTTTTTTTTCTCTAGAATCATTAGTTTCCCGGTTGCAGAGAATGGAAAAATTGCAGGTTATTAAAATTATTGTTTCAGCGGTGTAAAAGTACTGTTTATCTTTAAATGAAGTGGGTTAAAAACAAATATTAAACGTGTGTACCGTGTTTAACTATAGTAGAGCCGTATTAATGAATAAATTGGTTTTAGGGTGTGTAACAGGGTGGTCGCCGGATTGTGTTGAAGCACTTCCCTCTTTCACAGGCCTGTAAACTGAAGATCGAGCAGGTGATTTCCCATTCGACGTTCCTTAATATGTCACAAGAAGCAACTACAGGGAGATTCACTACCCACAGCTCTCCTCATAAATCACTAGCGACGCAGAGCATGGACATCAATGGGGGGAGGGGGGAGGAGTGGTTATTTACCACAAAATGTATTAACACTGTACGGAATGCAAATATGAGTTACTAATAATACTAACTTAAGTAATGCTTCCAAGACGGATGTGAATATGCCCGATGGAATCGGATTTATCATGTAACAGTAATCTGGAGTAATGTGTTGCTTGACTAATGTTCAATTAACTGAAGTTCTACAACACCTAGGACAGCGCTACAACTTGAGCCCGTGAGTCTCTTCAGATGTTGGGAGATGCGCTGAATGACCCACAAGCGTGAAAAATGTTCCAGACAATGATAGCGGAAACAATGATCTCGACATTTTCTGAAACATATTGACAGCATGTTACACTTGTGACAGGCCATTCAGTGTGGTAGACAGTTGACAAAATAGTTCAAATGGCTATAAGCAGTGTGGGACTTGACATATGAGGTCATCAGTCCCCTAGGCTTACAACTATTTAAAACTAACTAACCTAAGGACATCACACACATCCATGCCAGAGGCAGGATTCGAACCTGCGACCGTAGCAGCATCGAGGTTCCAGACTGAAGTGCCTAGTATCGCTCTGCCACAGCGGCTGGCGACGGTTGACAGCTCCAGCTGTTGAGCTATTTTGCATAATGACTCACCTAATGACTGCAAATAAGTACTACTTTAGTAAACTGAATTTACCTTGTCTATTCACATTATAAGGTGGCGGTCTGTTTCATGCCTTTCTCCTCAAATTTTATCCTCTTTGCATACTGTATTTGCGTAGAGACTCTCTTGTTTCACTTACATTCCAATTCAGTTTTATTTGTCGGCTTTCCGCCTGTATTGCATGTTTATATGAGAGGTTGGAAGTAGCTTGTGGCAACGGTGTTACCTACCCTTCCATATCTAACCCATCATTTCATTCTTACAGTAGTTTTTACTATTAAATGCATTTGGTCCTGACCAGGGGAACTCCTTTTCGCTCGGGTGAAAACAGGAGGAAATGTCTCTTGCTCTGGAAGAGCTGTCGGTCCCTCAGAAAGAAACTCCTACGCTAGCGGAATCCACAGACAGTCAGACGAGGCTTACAGCGATGATCCTCCTGGCTCAGCCTCCGCAGACAACGAGCGGAGGAATAAAAGACTAGTGTCCTCTACAGCAGAACAAGAAACCGCTGGTGGAAGGGGTGAAAACTCTGCTTGGTAGGAGCCTTTGGATGGAGTCCACAGTTGTCCACTCGCCATTATCCCGCTGTGTGAGGTCTCCAGACACGTTTCCTCAAGCAACTGCCCTTCCAGTGGGAACGGTGTGTGAAGCCTAACAATTTTCTCAGAATTTCCGACAAACAAATCCGGAAGTTGAAAGGTGGCTACACTGAGCCACAGCGCCAGAGATCGCGCTAGAGAGTATTGTTCCGCCGCCTCCACTGGCAGTGATTATTGAGAACTCGTAGTGGGCAGTGCTTGGGGAGAGCTCGTGGTAGTCAGTGCTTGTTAAGAACTCGTAGCAGAGAGTGTTTGTTGAGATGTGCTAGTAGGGAGTGCTTGCTGAGATGTGATACTGAAAAGTTCTTGTTGAGATGTGGTAATAGCGAGTCGGTGTGGAGATATATTGTAATGATTAGAGTGATTTTGGTCAATATATGAAGGTAACGAAACTTGATTTATTATTCATTATTTAATGTCGTAAATAATGCTTCATTACAGGTTCAGTCAACAAAGCATCTGGCTTGTGTTCTGGGATTAGAGTGTAATTCTGGTTTTCTTGAGTAATTATGGTATTTCTATTTCCTTTAATTAATTCAGTATAAATGATATTTAAAAATTTCTTGTGTTGTTGAAGAAGAACCGTGTCAGATGCGTACGTTGAGTCATACTCCCACACACAGAACAGTTACACTTGTGCTTTGGTTTCGTAGGTTTTATAGTTGCTGGGGACTTAATTAATTAATTGTGTTAATGAAAATTTCCATTTCATTCTTTGTTGTTGTTCTATGCAGTCAGATTGCGTAATAATACTAGTCAGGGCCAACCGTTTACGAGACATAGCGTAATCGGACATACAGCTACCAAAAATTAAAATTATTTTCATTTTATTTTAATTAAGCCCCCATGCACGTGGCGACCGCTGCTTCGGATCGTCCCTTGGAATTCTTCTGATTGTAAAAATAGTAGACAGTAGTATTTTTGTAGTAATTTGTAGTTTAGTAATTGTAGTCTATTTTGCATGTGTAGATTTGGTAATTGTCATTCTTCTAATGGTATTTTTTTTTGCAAAATTTCATTTCTGTTGTCTTGTCTACGGGTTTGACAATTAGTGCAATTATTTCAATTGTTCGATTAATCGTGTTTGAGGGAAACATTTCGTGTGAATGGTATTGTTGGAGATATAGTGTCATTGTGTGTAATTTTCGTACAGTGACGAGTTTTGTATATTTTGTAAATGATTACGCGATCAATGAAAAAGTCAAAAATGATGAATAGTGAGAATGACGAAGTTGTTGACATGGCGAACTCGCCAACACAGGAGAACAGTATGTTGAATAATGAAGTGGAAAACAATTTAATAAGTCGGGAAAATAGTCCGGAACCATTTCAAAATTTTTCTCAATCAGAAAATTCACAGAATACGAGATTAACGATAGAAGATTCTGAAATAGTATCGAACACAGATAGCTTTACAGCCATGACGAAAGAAGTTGGTTTCGCGGGAAATGTTAGGGGCGAAAAGAATTTCGAACCGGCTATTATGGAGCAGTTGATGGGTGCAATATTAAATTTAGGATCTGAATTAAAAACAGTGACAACACGGTTAGACTTACAAAGGGGAACAATGGAAACACGGTTAGACTCACTGGGATCACAAATAGGAACAATTAAAACAGAGATGGGAACTTTGAGATCTGAATTAAAAACAGATAGGGGAACAATGGAGCAGTTTCGATCTGAATTTAAAACAGAGATGGGAACTTTGGAAACACGGTTAGATTCACGAATAGGGACATGTTTCAAAAATATGAAAGATGAGTTAAAGAAAGAAATCAGAGAAGAAGTACAACCGATTCTGAATTCTCACAATAATAGATTAATTGCAGTAGAGATTAGACAAAGGGAACAAGATAGAGAACAGGAAGAAAGAGATCGCGTGATAGTACAAAAATTTTCAGAGTTAAATTTACAACGTGCACACGATAAGGAAGAAATATTTGAGAGAATCGAGGAATCCGTACCAAATGACAGAATAAATAACTTAACGCAACAGTGTGAACAGTTAACTACTAAATGTGACAATACTGAAACCCGAGTCGCGACACTTACGGAAGACGTAAATAAACAGAAAGAAAAAATAGGTGACTTATCGGAAAGAGTTGAGGAGATTTCAGATAAATTGACAAGTCTTAGTTTAAATGGGGATAGAGATTCAGATGATACAGCTCCATTACCATTTGCAGAAACCGAAGAGTACCAGAACATAAATAAGCATGTTGAAAATCAGGGAAAATTTAATGAACGCGTTAAAAGGGAAGTTGAGGCATTACGAAAGCAAGTCAAACAAATTGAAGGCGAAACCGTAGGAAAAGACAGCAGAAGAAATTTAGAATCACAGATAGCAGAGGGCTTTGAAGAAGATAATTTGTTTCATTTACAGGACGCAACAACAGAGCGCCAGGCGCGCGAACTTGACAATAATCGACATTCAAACTGGGACAGACGCGGTAGGTCTTTGTCGCCACGAGGCGAAAACTTTGACTATAAACACTTTTTGACTGTTCGGAAATTTAAGATCTTCCGCAATTCTAAGAATGACATACATCCATGTGCATGGTTAGATCAATTTATGTATGCACTCCCGCCAAATTGGCCACTAAGTCACAAACTGGAATTTATGTGTGGATATTTAGAAAACGAACCGGCGACGCGGATGCGTGCACTCATTAGAGATTGTAATAATCTGAATGATTTTTATCATGCATTTCTATCGGCATATTGGTCCGAAAACACACAAGACAGAGTCAAACATAGTCTGATTATGCAGCGTAATTTTAAACAGTCTGAGTTCCGCACGCCGGCAGAATACTTTGAAGACATGATTCGAAAGAATCAGTTCTTGTCCAACCCTTATAGCCCGACTGAATTAATTCGCATTTGTTTATCTAAGCTGCCACAATCCATAAGACAAATTGCTTTAGCCGGAAGATGTAAAGACGACATTGAGACTTTTAAGACTTTGTTACAAGAACTTGAGTATGACAACGACGACGGGACTTCTTGTAACTTTTTCAGTAACAGTAATTACGACAGATTTTCAGAGAAAAGGGATAGTGATCGGAACGGGCGTTACATGAGTAACTTTGAGAATGACAGACGAAACAGACAGGACAATAGATACCAGCCTTATGACAATAACAGACGTTCTAACAGAAATTACACAGACAATTATAATAACGGTAATTCCTACCGGAATGATCAACCATACGAAAACAGTAATCGGTATCATCAAGATAGAAATTATTCATACAATAACAGAAATTCTTACTACAGAAATAACCAGGGTAGTAGATACAACAATAATTTCAGAAGTGACAGTCGAAATTACACAAGAAGTAGTTATGCAGACAGACAGGAAAACAGAAATTTTAATAACAGACACAACCAAGAATTTGTATCTAACAGACAGGAAGGACCTAATTGGCACCCTCCGCGTGACAGAAATTCAGAGAGACAAGTGGAAATAGTAGAAATTGATCCGCGAAATGACGGGAATAATCAAAGACGTGACGCAAACAATCGACAATGACTAGCAGCTTCGGCTTCTGGCAGCAATATAGACGGTTCAGAAAGTAATGACACTACAACTTTACACTACGTACGCCTGGAAGATATGAGAGACATTTTGCTAGGCGAAAAGGAAAATAATGTAGACGCATTTTTACATCCTGTTATTGAAGTATGTGTGGGTAAGAATAAGTTCACTGCAGTTTTAGATTCTGGGAGCCCATTGAACGTCATTAGTGAATCAGTTTTTCGTATATGTGAAAGAACTATTGCCTGTCCTGTGTTACCTATTTCTAAAACTACAATTCGAGGAGCGATTTCTAGGAAAAGCGTGGAAGTTAAACAACAGACCAACCTAAATTTCATTTGTCAAGGATACGAATTGTCTGCTAATTTTATTATTGTTCCATTACTCAGTACACAGATTATATTAGGTATGGAGTTTCTTAACACACATAAGGCAATTTTGAACTTTAAAGAAGGAAGTGTGAATTTGACTGTTGCCGGAATGCCGAAATGTTTGAAATTTTTCGAGTATTTAGCAAGATCTGAATCAGATACAAAATGTTTAAGGTTTCTTACTTCTGATGTTTTCGTTGAGCATTATGACGACAGTGTGTTTATTCATGACAATGACAATAGATACAGAGACGCGATGGAGGATGTAATTAGTAGCGAAGAATTAATTAATGAAAAGGTTAAGAAAGCTGAAGTGCCAGATGACGTTGCAAAAGAAGAGCTGCACCACATTTTGACTTCACATGCTACAGTGTTTAGTCATCACACAGGAACTATACAAGGCTTACAATATTTATTTAAAGTAAAAGAACACACACCATTTCGCGGGAAAACGTACGCTATTCCTTTGGCTTACAGAGACAAGGTTAAGAATGAACTTCAATACATGTTAGATCAGGGCATTATTGAGCCAGCAGTCAGCCCTTATACCAGCCCATTACACGTTGTTCTTAAAAAGGATGGGTCAATTCGTTTGGTTCTGGACTCCAGACAGATAAATAATATTATTATTCCTGAAACTGACCGTCCACAAAATTTAGATGAACTTCTTCAACGTTTCCATGGAATTAAAGTTTTATCCACGATTGATATGCGCGCAAGTTTTTGGCAAATAGAACTCCACCCTGATTGTAGAAAATATACTGCCTTTTTAGCCTTTGGTAACTGTTACCAGTTTCGGAAATTACCGTTTGGACTTACTGTATCTTCTGCAGCATTCATTCGTAGTTTAAATGAAATTTTACCTGTTTATCTTCGTGACAATATTACTTCATATGTTGACGATATTCTTATTGCTAAACGTTCTTGGAGTGAGCATAACAAAATTTTGGATTCATTATTACGTATTTTTGCACGAGTTGGCATGACAGTGAACTTGGAAAAATCTGAATTTGGTCGTTCTCAGGTGAAATTTCTCGGTCACATTATTTCTACAGAAGGTATTCTTCCTGATCCAGAAAAACTAGACGCTATTCGTAATTATGCTGTTCCTACCACAAAACGTGATGTTCGTAGTTTCCTTGGTGTCTGTAATTTTCTTAGACGCTTTGTTAGATTGGACAATTTGGCCACACCTCGTTTATGTGAACTATCTGGAAAGAAATCTAACTGGTGTTGGGATGAGGAAGCTCAGTCAGAATTTGAACAACTTCGTGATGCTTTAGTTGCTGCTCCACTTCTTTCACATCCGGATTTATCTAAAGATTTTTGTTTGGCGACGGACTCATCATACAAAGGCCTAGGTGCACACTTATTTCAAGAGATAGAAGAAGACGGCGTTGTAGTACAGAAAACTATTGCCTTTGGAAGTCGTGTTCTCTCTAAATCCGAAAAGAATTATTCGATTACGGAACTTGAAGCTTTGGCTGTTGTTTGGGCTTTCACAAAATTTCGCACATTTTTGTATGGCAGACATACTAAGGTTTACACCGATCATCGAGCTCTGGAATTTCTTATGTCGACAAAATTAACTCATGGAAGATTGTCACGATGGGCGCTGTACCTACAGGAATTTGATTTTAGTATTGTTTACATACAGGGATCTTCAAATATTGTTGCTGATGCTTTATCACGTGCACCTATGGGTTTGAAACAGAGTGCTGAAGAGGATTGCAAAGAAAACCATTATTGTTTGATGTACATTCAAGGTGTTGCGTTTGAGAACTTTATTTCGTCTTCGCTCCAGGACATCGCTAAGGAGCAAAATAAGGATCCAATCTGGAAGGACATTAAGGAGAAGTGGAGGAGAAAGGAAAGCGTAGCGATTAGACAGCATTATTTAGTTCGCAACGACATTCTTTTTAAACGAAAATCGGTCGACAACTGTGTTTGGTTAGTTTGTATTCCTGATGAGTGGGTTAATAAATTGATTTGGTACACACATTTTAGTTATGCGCACTTTGGTCCCAGAAAATGTTTTCATAAATTACGAGAAAATTGTTACTTCAGTAATATGGAAAAACGTATTCGATCCGTTCTGGCCAAATGCAAATTATGTCAAAAGGCTAAGCCTCCAACGATTTCTCACAGAGCACCGTTGTTTCCTATCATTCCAGCGAAATTAAAGGACATGGCTGCAGTCGATTTGTTCGGTCCAGTGGTTCGTTCTACTAATGGTTTTGCGTACATTTTCGTAGCAATGGAATTGACATCAAAATATGTGTGTTTTACACCTTTACGCAAAGAAACAGCTCGTTCAGTATCTAATGCTTTCATCAAACATTTTCTTAAAGAAGTTGGTCATGTTGATAAGGTTATATCAGATAATGGATCACAGTTTCGCTCTAAAATTTGGCTTCGTACTCTACGGCGTCGTAAGATTAAACCAATTTTTATTTCACTTTTTCACCCTCAATCTAACGCTTCAGAGAGCTGGATGAAGGAAATCAATAAATTGTGCCGTCTTTATTGTCATCAGAATCACAGAACTTGGGATCAGTATCTTCATATTTTTCAAAACATTCTGAATGAACTTCCTAATGACTCAACTTCTTTACCGCCTCTATTGATATTAAAAAATAAAGTACCAACAAATCGCATTTCTGAAATCGTTCCTTTTCCGCCTTCACGGAAACTGCGGCATTCTGAAGTTGTCAACCTGGCTCTACGAAATATTGCATCTGCGGCTGCTAGAAGAGAAAAATCAGCGAAGCGTCCTGGTCGTTTAAAAACTTTGTCAGTTGGTCAGAAGGTATTAATTAAGTCCCACCGTTTGTCTCACAAAGGAAAAGGCTTGTGTCGTAAATTTTTTCTGCTTTATAACGGTCCATATAGAATTCGCAAAATTATCCATGATAACACTGTTGAAGTAGAAACTCTTAAATCTCGACGCTCCAAGGGAATACATCACATAACGAACGTAAAAATTTTTGTGGAATGATATACTTTGAGAAACCAACAGTTACACGTAAACACACGGAGAATGCAAGGATACCGCGCTGTGTTTTGGCGGCGGCACATACTCAAAGCAACAGTCAGTCTGCGCGCCGCACAAGGCAGCCGTTGACCGCAAACAATTACTTCCTACGTCACGCGCCTACAGCTGATCGAGCGCTCAGTGCGAATGCACTGACAGACACAACAAATACACAGTCTAATTTCTCCGACTAAATTCTGTATAAAGCTATGGTGACTTTATAAATTATGTTATTAACGTTCAGTATTTTTCAGGATACGGTTGTGTAAAATATTTAAGACCTTCAGGTAAATTCTGTGCGTGTCCGACGTTAAGACGACTTGCTATGGAGAAAATTTCAGGAAGAATGTAATTTCAAAGAAAAGAGTAAAAAACCAAAAAGGGTAACTATTAATTGAGTTTATTTTTCAGGTAACATATTTCCACTTAGGTACGTATTTTAGATGTAATTTGCTGCTCGCGATTACGTGATTCATACTTTGTGCTAAATTTCATGTTCTATGAATTTACTTGTGAAGCGACGTGCTTACGCACATTAACTGATTTTGACGATGATTGATTAATGAACAGGCTTGTTATTTGTATATATTATGCATCGCTTGGCTGCACTGCTTTTTCACTGATGTCATATTTTTCTATTATGTGCCTGCTGTGCTTATTTATTTAAATTGTAATTGACAACTGATTAATTGTGCTGACTGTGGTTATGTATGTAAGTTAAACTTTGTGATTTATCTGCTTGCGCCTTCATATTTACTTATTAAGGTTACGTATGAACATTTATTTGCTTATGCTGATATGATGATAATGGCCTGTTTATTATGTAAGATACATATTTGCTGCTTTGCGTATGGATTGCATATTTACACATTTCTGTTTGTTGTCATATCTATTCTTTAATTTGCTATATATAGAAATGCTGATATGAGGTGTACGTACATGGAGTTTAGGCCACAGTATGGTGTTAATTATAGATTGTTCGCTTGGCAGAGCCTTGTTGTAGGAATTGTGTTGCATCCACTTGTTGACATTCTGTTCTCTACTGGTATATTTACGCGCTATTGCATGTTTTGCTTACGCTCAGTGCCTTATATTTTTAAGATAAGAAAATGAACTGCTATAATACTACGAACGACATTAGTACAAGAAACTTCATAGAAGCCACATGAGATGGAGGTTTTATGGAAGCTGTATAAATTTATGCTAATAGGAAGGAAGCTAACGACATGACATACCAACACTAGGTTAGACCATTGACAGTTATTACACTGCATTTTTCGTGAGTAATTGAAATAGGAAGTGACACTTGACACAAGAAATACTCCACATGTTTGCTTCTGCCATGATTCTTGAAGTGGTGTACACACTGTGAAATATTATGATCATTCACACTCCGTAATCGTACTTAATTACTGAGAGTTATTCGAACTAAGTCTGTTAGAGGTCATGTATGCATTTCTTTTATTTAATGATGGACAAGGAACCAAAATGTATCTTATAATTTATAATGAGTAGAAAATTTGTGTCAGATGGATTACACAGAGGTTGTGTGTGGACACTGTGTCTTCAGATTGTATGGGATGCCGAATTGAAGTTGCACTAGGATTTTGTCTGTACTTGTTCGAGGAGACTGACTAGAGGAAAGAGTTCTTATGGAAGTGACATGATATTGGTGCTGAGGTTTATATGTATTGACGTATTGAAGAGGTATTATAGAGGTATTGAGATTATGTGAAGTTGATGATTATTGGAGTTTTCGTGGACAAGAGGTAAGGTAAATGATATTGATGATAAGGTTTATATGTATCGACGTATTGAAGATGTATTAGTGAAGTATTGAGATTATGTGATGCTGATGATTATTGGAGTTTTGGTGGATATGAGGTAAAGTAAGTGAGGAGCATATTTTTTTTTTCGTTGGTCTATATGGAACAAGGAGGATAAAGATGGCAGACTAGAACACTAAAGTAGCAGGAAGATTGTCTACACACACACTTTGTTAAATCACTAAGAAGTATATACTTTTTTTTTTTTTTGGAGAAAGGAAGTAATTGCATATCTTGGCTCACTGACAGTTGTTCAGCAACCGTACATTTTGATCTGGCTTGGCAAACATTGGTCTTGACATGATGACTATGACGTTGACTAACTATTATTGACTGTTATACATTGCTGCCACTACTACTTGATACACATGATGAACATAAAATTTTGACAGAATTGCATTTACACAGTTAACACTATTCAATTACACAGTAGCACTAATGTGGATGAAAGATGAGTGAGTGTTTTTTGTGTGTTTTCATTTGCCTATCCCAAATTGGTACCAACCTATCTCCTAAATATTATTTTACTTGTTGTTGTGGCTTGCACTGACACCCATAAAAATTATAGGTTTACTGATATTTGTGTATTTGTAATAGTTAATAGGACAATTATCTGATATCATTTGTGTGTTTGTTATGATTTGTATGTTTAGTGTAAAAGCATTGTATGTGTATTCAAACTATTGTTCATGCCTGAACTGTCTGATTAGTGATGGTGTTGCACTTTTCAACATGGTGGATGCCGCCTGGACATGTTTAATTTCTGCTGATGAACTGTGTGATTAGTGATAGGGAATATTATGAACTGTTATTTGCACTTTTTCTACATGATTGGTGCCACTAGGACATGTTTAATTTCTGCTGATGAACAGTGTGGTTAGTGATAGTGAATTTTATGGACTGCAGTCAGCACCTGGTCAACATTACTGGGTGCCACTGATGGACTGCTTCTACCGAAATGGTGTTACTTGTTGATGTCTGCACCTGCTCAACATTGCTGGGTGCCACTGATGGACTGCTTCTACTGAAATGGTGTTACTTGTTGCTGTCTGCACCTGCTCAACATTGCTGGGTGTCACTGATGGACTGCTTCTACTGAAATGATGTCACTTGTTGGTGTCTGCACCTGCTCAACATTGCTGGTGCCACTAATGGAACTGCTTATACTGAAATGGTGTTACTTGTTGGTGTCTGCACCTATTTAACATTGCTGGGTGCCACTGATGGACTGCTTCTACCGAAATGGTGTTACTTGTTGATGTCTGCACCTGCTCAACATTGCTGGGTGCCACTGATGGACTGCTTCTACTGAAACGGTGTTACTTGTTGATGTCTGCACCTGCTCAACATTGCTGGGTGCCACTGATGGACTGCTTCTACCGAAATGATGTCACTTGTTGGTGTCGGCACCTGCTCAACATTGCTGGGTGCCACTGGTGGACTGCTTCTACTGAAAAGATGTCACCTGTTGCTGTGTGCACCTGCTCAACATTGCTGGTGCAACTAATGGAACTGCTTATACTGAAATGGTGTTACTTGTTGGTGTCTGCACCTATTCAAGATTACTGGGTGCCACTGATGGACTGTTTCTACCGAAAAAATGTCACTTGTTGGTTTTTGCACCTGTTGACCAATGCTGGGTGCTACTGCTGGAACTGTCAGCTGCTTATTCTTGAGCTATGGAAAGCGTTTATGTGAATATTTGTATAAACTGATTTTTTGTGTATTACTATTTGTGAAAAGTTATGAGACTCTTACCTGCACATATTCGTCATTGCTGACGCTGTTGATTGAATTGTTTAACCACATATTACTTGTGTAAACTGTTATGTAAAGTCACATGTATGAAAGAATTTGTATTGCTTACTGTATTTTATATATTAGGTTATTGAAAGGTCAGTGCAAAGCCAAAATTTCATCTAGATATATGATATTTACGCAGTAATATTATCTTTTATTTTTGTCTGTATTTTTTTGACGAATTTGGTGGTATTTTCACCACCAATGCTGGCAAAAATACCATCAAATTCTAGCCCATGGAGGAAGGGCATATGAAAGGTGGCTACACTGAGCCACAGCGCCAGAGATCGCGCTAGAGAGTATTGTTCCGCCGCCTCCACTGGCAGTGATTATTGAGAACTCGTAGTGGGCAGTGCTTGGGGAGAGCTCGTGGTAGTCAGTGCTTGTTAAGAACTCGTAGCAGAGAGTGTTTGTTGAGATGTGCTAGTAGGGAGTGCTTGCTGAGATGTGATACTGAAAAGTTCTTGTTGAGATGTGGTAATAGCGAGTCGGTGTGGAGATATATTGTAATGATTAGAGTGATTTTGGTCAATATATGAAGGTAACGAAACTTGATTTATTATTCATTATTTAATGTCGTAAATAATGCTTCATTACAGGTTCAGTCAACAAAGCATCTGGCTTGTGTTCTGGGATTAGAGTGTAATTCTGGTTTTCTTGAGTAATTATGGTATTTCTATTTCCTTTAATTAATTCAGTATAAATGATATTTAAAAATTTCTTGTGTTGTTGAAGAAGAACCGTGCCAGATGCGTACGTTGAGTCATACTCCCACACACAGAACAGTTACACTTGTGCTTTGGTTTCGTAGGTTTTATAGTTGCTGGGGACTTAATTAATTAATTGTGTTAATGAAAATTTCCATTTCATTCTTTGTTGTTGTTCTATGCAGTCAGATTGCGTAATAATACTAGTCAGGGCCAACCGTTTACGAGACATAGCGTAATCGGACATACAGCTACCAAAAATTAAAATTATTTTCATTTCATTTTAATTAAGCCCCCATGCAAAGTTCAAAATGGTTCAAATGGCTCTGAGCACTATGGGACTTGACATCTGTGGTCATCAGTCCCCTAGAACTTAGAACTACCTAAACCTAACTAACCTAAGGACATCACACACACCCATGCCCGAGGCAGGATTCGAACCTGCGACCGTAGCGGTCACGCGGTTCCAGACTGAAGCGCCTAGAACCGCACGGCCACACCGGCCGGCCAAATCCGGAAGTGGCAATGAGGTGACACTCACCTCCTGTACCCAAATAAACGTATCTCTTTGGTGAAAATATTTTATCTTTATGTAAGTCTTGCTGCAAAGGAGATTCTTTTTTCTTCCGTAACCACTAATGTTTCGTTTCGTTATCGAGTTAACGAATTGGAGCTCACCCTCCTAGTGATGTTTCTTTCTGATCTCTTCCTTTATTCATTGTTTTGTTGTTTTATTTTATTTTATTTTTGCATAATTACATAGTTTTGCAATCACGAGTGAAAACGTAGTTTGCGTCGTTTATGTGTGAGAATTACCTCAAGCGAAACTGTGCTGCTGGTGATTCTAACAACTGTTCATTTTCTTATCATTTTTCTATTTTAATTACGTAAATTCTTTCTCAGGCTGTTTTATAACCTCGATGTTTATATGTATTGAGTAAGTTTCGCCCACTGTTTGAGGAAATAGTTTTCACTCCATCATTCAGCAACCATTAAAATAAATTATTCAATTGAAGTGCCCAAGTCTCTTGACAATAAGCTACAGGAGAAGCCCCTGACGAGTTCTGGAACTTAGTAAATAACGTTTTCCGAAAAGCGCGGCAGCAGATTTTTCGAGTAGCGTATTAGGTTCGCTGGGGTCGTCTATCACTTTATATGATCTGCGGGTGATAGATTCAGCATCAGTCTAATCTGCATACTGAAGAAACACCTGATGAGTAAAAGTTCGTGTTCACAGCACAGCCGGCTTCAGGCAACATAAGAGAACTGGGTGGGAAATACTGGGGAAGCGTAGTCTGTAAACTGAAAATCGAGCTGTGCTCTTAGTTGGGAAGCTGCCTTTCCCGAAAGAACACTATAGGGAAATGTTTCCGCTAGAAGCCGCGGTTTTGAATTATTCGATAAGAAGGCAGAAAATTGCCCTTAGAATGTCTCCCACCCCAAGGCTCACAACTCACCGATTAGGATTTTTAGTACGTTGTTCATGACACTATTAGTACTGTGTATAAATTTGCGACTTCTGATTTTTCTCCTAATCGACATTTCTTAGTCTTCGTTGACTGGGCTACTTTTTCTATCTGCGAGGAAGTGTCGACTGTACAAGGAAAGCCAATGAAAAGAAACTCAGAAATGGATCAAGGCAAACAGTAAAGAGAGTCGAATATTAAAAGCAAATGTTAACTGATGCGTAATAGAACATGCTAAGTTAAACAAAACCGTTCTCGAATTTCCTGAGAAGATCTGTGAAGGTACGATGCAAATTTGGTTCGGGACCGATGACCTCGTAGTTTGGTTCCTTCCCCCCTCTATTAAACCAACCAGTCAAATTCGGTTCAAAAAAACAAGACTAAGAAGAAGACAAAAGGGAAAGTTATGTTGCGTAGACATAAAATTTTATCAAAGAGGATGTAGAGTTGTACTGCAGTTAAAAACATAGGGACAATTGTACGTACAATTTGTGTAGTTCACAATATATGACAGAAACACAGACTGCCAGAATTCGTTCCAGCTGTAACAGCACAGTAAACCATTCTAGAAATAATGAAATAACATTCTCCTGGAGATGATGATTCAGTAGAAATGGTGGCGGCCGGAGGAGAAAAAACACAGAAGTAACTCGCATAATTATTTAAAGAATGTCTGTGGGGGAAGAATTTTCAAAAAAATCAGAAACATGAGGAAACTGGTCTATTTGAAAGGAAAGGACAGATTCTCTGAAAAAAAAACATAGTCTCCGTCGTATACAACATATTCACTTAAATTGTCAAAACTTCATGGAATAAAAATATATTTTAACCAAACAAATGGAACAAGCTGCCTTTACAGAGAGATATTATACAATGGATCGCTTTAACCCTAGAATGGGGCAGTTATAGTGAATTTTCAATGTCTCTGAAATGGGTGACTGATTCAAAATGTTTGGGTACATCTAAGGTCTCTGATTCTCTCTTTTTAAGTCATCAGTCTTCGGACTGGTATGGTGTGACCAGCCACAAGATTTTCTCTCTTGTGCCAACCTCTTCATCTCAGAGCAGCACTTGCAATCTACATCCACAATTATCTGTTGAATGAATTCCATTCTCTATTTTCCCCTGCAGTTTCTACTCTCTACACCTCCCTCTAGTAGAATGAAATTTATTCCTTGACATTTTGACACATTTCATTCATCCATCTATAGCCACCATCCGTCAAAAGCTACGATTCTTTTCTTTTCCGGTATTCCCAGAGTTCATGATTCACTGTCATACAATGCTCTGCTCCAAGCGTAGCTTCTCAGAAGTTTTGACCGCGAATGCCCTCTTTGTATGTGCCTTCTTCATCCTTCTTACTTCATCCGTTTTACTTTCAACGTAGCAGAATTCCTCAACTTCGTTTACTTCGTGGCGACCGACTTCGATGTTAACTTTATTTATAATCTCATTTTGCCAGTCCTCATTACTTTCGTCTTTCTTCCATTTACGATCCATCCAAATTTTGTACTCATTAGACTGTTAATTCCATTCAACAATACTGTAATTCTTCTTCACGTTCACTCGGGAAAACAAAGTCATCAGTGAATATCGTTGATACCCTTCCGCACTAAGTATTAATTCCTCTCATGAACCTTACCGTCATTGCTTTTTCGCTGTATAGATTAAACAGTGGGGGCCAAATATGGCACCTCTGTCTGACATGCTTTTCAATCCAAATACTTCGTTCTTCATTTTCCATTCTTATTGTTCCCTCTGGTCATTATACATATTGTATATTACCCGACTTTCCCTGTACCTTATTACTATTTTTCTCAGCATTTCAAACATTTCGCACCGTTTTACACTGCCGAACGCTTTTCTACGTCGACAAATCCAATGAACGTGCTTTTTGTTAAGTTTTGTTTTCATTATCTAGCGCAACTTCAGAACTGTCTCTTTAGTGCTTTTACCTTCCCGAAACCAAACCTGATCGTAATTTAACAGATCTTCGATTTTCTTTCACATACTTCTGTATATTACTCTTGTGAGAAACTTGGATGCCCAAAGCTGGTTGTACGATAGTCGCTGCACGTCTTGTACTTATCTGCCCCTACTATCTTTGGGAGATCGTGGATGATATTTCTCCGAAAGTTTGATGGTATGTCTCCAGTTTGTTGTTTTGTTCCCCAGGAAACAACTTTTTTATGCAGCTGTGTTACGTGCCGCCATCTGATTCTTGATGGTAAGTCTACAAGCAGTATATTCGACCTTGCTAAGAGCCATAAGGTGTGCCATCTACTACAAACTTGACTAACACAAGAATTAGAAAACGGCTACGTTCGACTAGATGCCATACCCATATGAGACAATGTCAAGCCATCACGTTATCAGTCAAGAAAAGTACAACGAAATGCCATTGTAGAATTATTCATCCATGCATATAGAAATTTTATATGGATCAGCTGCAGGTAACTTGCACGTAACTCAAAAAACAAGCTGATGAAATAAAAAAGGACTTACCAAAATTTCTACATGTACTGAAGCTTCTGTACATGATGTACAGAACATTTTCAGAAATTTGTAAATCTTATACCAAAGAAATTTCTGCAAATAAAACCAACTATTTCCTAAAGAAATCTATGTATATAACTATTTGGAATGTAGTTGAAACTGTCATTTAAAGGAAAAAACTTCAGTATAATTCAATAAATATATCGTGAAACTGAAGGTCTCTTTTGTGGGTTTTCCCCTGTTTCCCATAAAATTCGACCAAATGGTGAGGTGTCATTAATAAATTTAAGTGTGGGAAAAGGTAAATAAAACCTCACAAAGAGAAAAGGTACAGTGATAATGCTGATGTAACAAAACAGAAACCGATATGAAAAAAACGTAATACTGATCTGAAAATAATATTAACAATCAAATTTTATTCGGTGTTCAAATGAAGAAGAAAAACCAGCGTTAACAAGCAATCTTCTCTTATACTGAATGTAACCTAACAAAAGTAAGATCTGCAACCAAATATAACCTGGTTCTAATCTCCCTGTGTATGACAAAGAAGAAATCAAATCTGTGTCTGAAAGAAAAATTGTAATCCTAAAGAAAAAACATAAACATAGGCCAGAAGAGGTGAGGAAGTCAGAATGGCGTTAGGTTTCTTTTCTGTGTAAAGAAAGTCTACCGCCATTAGGGGCATTGTGATTTTTTTAAACTCATGACACTGAACTGCATTAACTGGATTTTATTAGTACTACCGGTTTCTGTTCGCAGCGACTAATAAATAGTATCACTTGCTTACTATGATACCAACATTGTAATTTTTATAAAGACAGTTTCTGTTAGAAATATGAAACAATTCAAAGCAACAGGATCAACTGAATAGAGAAGAGCAATTCAATGAAATTAGAGTGACACATTTAACAGTAACTAATGAGTTAGCATATTGCAGTGCAAATATTATGTATTTAGTCTGCCTTTCGATATATACCATTTGAATATAAAAAATTCATGTTAATGATCATTATGATCCGATGGATCGCATATCGTACTGAAACTAATCTTCATCATTTCTGCATTGTAGGGACTGCTGCACAATATAGGTCACAGTACAAAATTTTAACAAATATTTAATACCTGTTATCTGCTTACAGTGTCCATTGGTCTTTCATACTATAAACATATTTCAGCGTTATTGTCATTTTCTAGTACAACCTGCAATAGTTACACATAGTAAAGATGTTGTCAAATTAGAGGGTAGTTTACATATAACATGTGCGAGGTGCCGGGGCTAGCAGTGTATTTAACACTAAATTCTTCTAGAATCTTCATATATAAAGGATGCCCTAAGCCCCCCCTATTCTAACTCTGACTTTTTGCTGTTGCACATGGATTAAAAAGAAACGCGAACTGCCTGTAATCGACCCTGCAAGTGGAGTAGAAAACAGTTTGGCACCTGCAATAATTTAATGTGATAAATAAGTTAAATAAAGGAAAGTTTCATTAACGTAGTGAGAAATGATAGGGTTGCTCTACCGATTAACAGAATGAAAGTTCTGTCCAAAATAACAATATGATTTATTATAACTCAAAATTATGAACAAAAACACATGAAACATTTACAATACATCAAATTGGCTCAAATTGGATACTCAAATCAATGTTGTGAAGGTGAAGTTGTCCCTAAACTAGATTGTGACATTTATGACGAAGTGGTATGTGGAGCCAATTCCATGCAACTCAAGTCTTAAGAGAGACACACAGCCAACCTAGCATTAATTGCTGCTACATTAGTGAGAACTCAGACAATGAACACCCAAGACAGATCAAAGTTAGAAAAGACAAACAGGCGCGCTCTGCTGAGCTCGGATTATCACCTAGCAAAATTGCCTGCTTTGCTGGTGCTGAGGACGTACATTACCAAGCTGCACGGACACGATCTGGCATACCGGAGGTGATGGCTGGTTGCTTCGACGTCCCGTCGTGGTGATAATAATGTCACGAGTATAGCCCGAAACAAATTATCCTGGCCTGGTTGTTCCACACTAAAGCCTTCCTAGCAATACAAATGCGCCTCTGAGGAAGACGAAGAAGGCTCGCCACACAATCACTGACGGTACAGTGGTTGATTTTAGCAATCGAAGTCACACAGTAACTCCGATACAGTCAACTTTAGCCAAAACTGCTCAAGACAGACGACATAGGCCGCTTGTATGCAGAACGCTCAATTGCCAACTGTACTCGGAAAGTTACGTCGAAGTCGAAACTTCAGTAACTTCATCAAACAGTTACAATTAAGTAAAAGTATATTAGACAGCCAACGGAAGGCAGGCTGTCCAGAGCAGCGAGAGCTCAGTCTTGTAACCTACTCCAACCAAAAGGCGAGAGCCGACTACTCACAAGAGCACCCGTACAAACCGAACACAGAACATTCCCGCCCCCACGACAGTGGCCGTGGTTAACCATTCCAATCAGCAACTCGAAAACCGGCGGAAAATTCCACTCTATTGCCGGAGCACTACCATTCCACCAATGGAGATTGTTGGCGCCAATTTCTGCGCCGATTTTGCTACGTCACGGAGCTATGCCCTGAGCAAGCCAATCACAGTTACTATACGGCAGAAAACGCGCGAATTTGCGCGCCAAGGCTGCTTGGGAACACAAGTCATTCCCACGCCTCGCTGGTAGCCCGCCAGAAAGTGTTTTCGCTAAGTTTCTGCGAAGTAACGGAATCTCTAGCCCAGCCGCTACTTCAGGCCCCTCTGGGCGTGTCTTTTGACAATGTCAGCGTCTGGAAAGCATTCACTCGACTCCCTCACACCCGTCGGCTTACCATTCCAAGATCAGCATTGCCCGCCTGTCACGGGACAACCTGGATGACGAGAGACGCTGCGTGGGAAGTCCGCGTGTGAAGGAATAGCAACTTTTCACTGCATGCAATTAGAGAGGTAAATCGTAAGATAGAAATATGAGAGGGGGCTCATGCCACCTCTCACATGTACAAAGTTATACTTACAGTAAGTTGTTCAGAATGAATGTACATAATGCATCTGTGTCGGTCATTATTTTCTTGCTGTCTTATGAACAAGTATGTGTTTTCCACAGGGTTTTGTTGCTGTTCTACTTTGAGAGCTCATTAAGTTGATCCAGTATTACTTTAAGTTGTTATAACATATTTATATACTGGATTTGTATATGCTCGTAATTTTCTTGCTATCTCATAATGTGAATAACTGTATATTTTTCGTAAAGCTAGGCAGTTGTTTCTATATTGAGAGCTTTATAGCTTCATCCAGAGATGCTCTATGTTTACATTTGTTCACCGATATCACAGATATTGTGATTTGAGTTGTGTGTTTGGGTACCCTTTGGTGTATGTTTCCATTCAGTTTGTTGCTTCAAAATGCTAATAAAGTTTTCTGAATAGTATTTATGTCTTAAGACTGTTCATTTAGAATATAGTGTGTGCTGTTTCTTATGGGTGGGTAAATTTCCATTTCTTCTAAAATATTCGTGCTGATTCCCTTTATAATTTTGTGAAGTATCTGGATTGCAGTTATGATGCTTTCTGTTTCATGATTGTGGGTTATTTGATTTAGAAAGAAAATGGATGGGTTAGTGTCAGTGTCTCTTGTATGTTCTCTACATTTGATATAGAAGTTACATACCATTTGTCTTATGTAACGTATTTCGCAATTCTCGCAGTTAATTTTATATTTTCCAGAATGTGAGTATTCTGGCAAATGAACTACATCCACATTAAAAAATAGACCTGCAAAACTACTTTCAAGACATCTAACAACTTAAGCACACAAATCCATTCAGCAAATGCCATAATACAAAATAAGCATATCCTAGAACTAGTTACCTAGTGGTAACTGTGAAGATTGTTACATAGAACAAATGGGACTTAACTTCTACATCAGATACAAGAGATTCCCACACTAACCTACCCACTTTCCTTCTACATCTAAAAACCCAGAATTATAAAACAAAAAACATTGAAACAGCAATTCAAATACTTCACAATATTCTGAAAGGAATGAACATTATTTTAGAAGAAATGGAAATTTACCTATTCATAAAAAACAAAACAGAAGATATTCCAAACAAGCAAAACATAAACATTATTTAGCAGAATTTTATTAAGATGTTGAAGCAATAAACCAATATAAAAATTAGATAACTCAAACCACAATATCTACGATACAGATAAACAAGTGTGAACATACAGCACATCAGCTTTAACTATACCTACCATCAAATCTTATGAAAAAAGGTAAAAATTACGAGCATGTACAAAAAAATACATTATAACAGCTTAACATTCTGGATCAAGCTAATAAGCTCTCAAAGTAGAACCAACAATAAAAACTTATGAAGAATACATAATTGTTCATCATATAAGATAACAAGGAAAGGGTGACACTGAAACGTCCCCTTAGTACAATTATACAAGACTGTGCTTAAACTGACACACAATATTTTTAGCGCAACGCAATCTGACTTTCAAAAATCCCTACAGAAGAATGGCCCTGACTAACATTAACCTATACGTTTCACAAATCACTTACCTCACCAAAAATCTTCGTTACTAGAACTACTGCAATACAGCGAGCGCCACTACTGCCAGCTAAATAAAAGATTCAAACTACGGAAGGCACTAACTACTGATAGGCATAGTTAGCAAATGAAAGACTTTAATAGAGAACAAACAATGTATTTACCTCAATAGTGTTCAAAAGTCATAATGTATATAGCAGTTCATGATATCCAGTATTACAAATTTCAAAACTCCGCCATCTCTCTCCTCACATCCACCACTGCTGGCGGCTCACCTCCAACTGTGCAACGCTATGCGCTGTTCACATCCAGCTGCCGCTGCCCAACACTACAGTGACAGACAACAATGCAAACTAGCCACAGACTGCACACAGCACAGCCAGTGATTTTCATACAGAGCGCTACATAACGTTGCCAATAAGAAAACATAAACAGCCTACTTACATAGCCCCCATGCTCCCCACAAAAATTTTAGAAATTGTTTTGGGCACTGGCCAACACAGATTTGAAAAAAAAATTTCTTAATTACAATGACAAAGAAATCAAATGCACACACTTATTGATACAATGTTGGTCAAAAGCTAAAATTTTCTCACAGTCCATAAAGACAGTCCTGATCGTTCATCACAGTAAAATAGCAGTGTTTTTCTCAAAGTCTGAGCAGTAAAAGAAAATGCACACAGAAGTAGTGGATTTCCATGCTGTCTTGAAGAAGTAGTGTTGTCCTTCCAACGGAAAGACAGTGCTGACTCTTGACATGCAGACAGGTAATGGGCCACAACAGAGCAAACCCACAGCAGAGTCAGTCGAAGTTTTGAAGAATATTGGTAGGTAGGTCATCACAGAGCAGACCCACAGTAGTGCTGGTAGAGATTATGGTATTGGTGGGCCACCAGAGGTGAAGACCCACTCTAGTCCTTGAAGAAATAATGGTATTGGTGGGCCATCAAAGATGCAGACCCACTGTAGTCCTTGTAGAGATGGCTAGCAGCCATCCATTGCGACTATGCAGGTGCACAATCACCATCGAAGATTCTTGCGGAGAATATAGCAAGTCCATAAACCACCACTTGTGCACGCACAGAAAAACTTTTTTGAAATGTCCTTAGAACCAGCAATGCTGTTATCCAGTCCCTTGCTGAATTATTAACAACATGCAAACACTATCAGTCCCTACTTCTCACATATTGTCCATATACTATAACCAACAGAAACGTGTGCAGTGAAATGTAACTTAATTTGAAGAACTGGTGTCTATACAATTATAAATTTACAACATGAAAATACAATTACAAAGGTACAAAATACATCATTAAAGAACATAATAGTACAGATAACATTTGTAGTAATATGGGCTTTACAAAAGAATCGAAATAACATATACATCAGTGTTACAGAAATTATGACATAAGTACATACATAAAAGGTCTGAATAACTTTCGAAACACCAACTTCACACGTGAGCATTAAAACAAAACAGAATAAATAAAGTCTAAACATCTTTACAAAGTACATAACATATTATTAGAAAAATTCTACAACATAACTCTTATTAGCTAAACACATAAAGACAGGAAAAACAGAAATATAATGGTTCAAATGGCTCTGAGCACTATGGGACTCAACTGCTGTGGTCATTAGTCCCCTAGAACTTAGAACTACTTAAACCTAACTAACCTAAGGACATCACACACATCCATGCCCGAGGCAGGATTCGAACCTGCGACCGTAGCAGTCGCACGGTTCCGGACTGCGCGCCTAGAACCGCGAGACCACCGCGGCCGGCAAAACAGAAATATACAAGAGTACACAAACACATAGGGGGATAACACAATGGAAAGGACAGGGTTCGTTTTCAGTGTAACATTTGGTACTGCAGTCCAACCCAAAACTTCATTCCATATCTTTCATCTTATTTCAACATTTGTTTTCACCAAAACATCCTATCCAAGCATGCTTTCTGTATTTATATGTTCACATATTTCTTACCTCATTATTTATTTTCCATTATCTTACATCATTTATTTCCAAGAAAATCCTACCTAAACTTGTTGTCTCTAAACCCTACTTTTTTGTTCATCTCCTCTTTCAAAATACTTTTTTTGGCCAAACCATATTCTTATAGCTTCTCAATGCATTTCTTCCAGTTCGTCACAACTCATTCTCTTACATAGTCTACCCCCTCTTAAGCTAACTTAAATCTACTGAGCTCAGATGCTAAACTAAGGGACGAGGCAATGCAGCAGCACAGAACAATTAATACAAATAGCAATGACAAAAAAAAATACAAATGGGCAACGCAATTGCAATATTACAACTAATACAAGGCACTGTGCAGCAAACAAGAAAAATAAATCAGTAGTAAAACTGGCTTAACAGAGTAATACAAAGTCAAATTCAGTAACACTATGCCTGGCGAACAGCAGCAGCAAATGCTATAACTTATACCTAAACATGAGAAAGCTCAAGCAGAAAAAAAAGTACACTAAAGACAACAACGCAGATAAAGGAAATGTCTCTTCACATCTTAATGTCTATGTAATTAAAGTGGTGCACCACAACCTATTCTACAAAATAAATTACCAAGTACTTGAAAAGAAAATTATGAATGCAGTTCCTGTGAAGGTAAATGTCTTTTTGTGCTCCCTCATTTTTTTGAAAAAAAATATTATTTACTCGATCTGTAGACAGAAAATATTTATATTAGTACATCTATAAAATGTTATTTTAACCAATGCTGCAGTGCAGCTAGAAACTAGATATTAAACAAAATGAGCAATCTCTCAACTAGAAAGACAATAGGTGTAAAATGTCTCTCATCATTTCATTAGGCATTTTAGTAAATATCATAAATTAAGAGCTCCACAGTGTAATCATATATTTTCAAGTTTGAGCGTGTCGTATTTAGGTTGCTTTCTACAAAGAAATGTCAATAGCGAGGATAATGGCCTCCTTTTTTTTGTCCACCTGAGCCTCTGAAAGGTACACACTAATGGCTTTTTTCCAGGCGACTGACGCGCAGCTGCCCACGTAATGCGTCGTGCCCACGACGGATTACATGAAGGTCACTTAACTTTCTTGCCGAAATATTTACAACACCAGTTTCCGCTACAGTGACAGTATCATATAAAAATATTTCACAGGTCAAGAATTTGCGTTACAAATCTGTAGAAACAAAATGCTATTGATATAACAGTGTCCAAAAAATTTTCGTCGGCATTGTAATACATTCACGCATTTACATACATTTCATAACTCTTAAAGTACGATTCTTGGTTTCCAACAACCTTTTTCACTAACCAGAGTCCCTAAACACTACTCATTATTCCTTACCTTATTCGTCGACACTTCTTCAATATTTCATCATAACAGCTACGTAGCATAACCAAATAACTCATATAGCATCAGCTAATTGATCATAAACATACCGCAACAGCATAATACACATAGTCATCGTAATAATAACATCATAACACTTCAGTCAACTCTCAAAATCGTCGTAGCTTCCTCCAATAATTAAAAAAAATTCTCTGCTCATGTCAAAAGTGTCATCTGCCTCAAACGTACTTTAAAAGTCATGATCCCATACCAAATATATCATTCAAAGCTCTCATAATATCACAATGGGTGTAAAAAATATGAACAGTTCACAAAATACAAACAAAATACAATTCCGTAAGTGTGAAGGTATACAACGGTGTAATTGCGTAAACATGTGTCACTGATGTAGTAAAAAAAATGTTTGTTTCTCTGTTAAATAATCAGGTAGCTGTGTAATTCTGTGTTGGAGAAATATGGTACCGATGTGTAAAGTTGTATAAGCAAATACCATATTAGCTAGGGCTCCTTGTGCTTGCCAAACACACAGTACACAAAGTAAGCGTGTACCCCCCTGAGGATTAATGTAATTATACCCTCAGGTGTTACAGATTACAGCAATGGAATGAAATGTATCACGGAAAACCTTTGTATCATTGTACTTCAAATATCTTTAAAAATAAATGATTTAAGTACAAAATTAATCACTCAAATACGTGTCCTGTAGCGCTAAATGTGCGTCTTGCTGTAAGATAATCTCTGTGGAAGTGTCGTAGTTATCGTCCTCCGAAAGCTAAGTTCTGCAGAAGCCAATGTACTTACCTCATGATACACCAAATTTCAAGTAAACCAAAATGTTGCATTAAAATCTCATTAGCAGTACTGGTAAATGTTCTAAGTATGTGAGCCTTATAGTCGTTATGTAATCATGCAACTAACAAGCAAGAATGTACAAATAACAACATTGTGTCGTCTGTTCACTATGACAATGCATTCATAATTTCTGTTGAAATAAGTTCTCTTGGTTCTTGACTGGATATTTAACTTCAAACATTGTTGCATATTAACAGATTCTAAGTCTGACAAAGCCTACTAGCAATGTAAAGTGAAAAGTTATATGGCAAAGACAAAGTTAAAAAGCAGATTATCTTTCAATAAACGGTTTTACATGTGAAATGTGGTGTAAAGCTTTACTCTTCCTAGTACGCAGCGTTTCAACTTCAACGCAATTATCATGTGGTATACGTCGGATTCTGTAAGGTCCATTGTAAACTAGAAAGAATTTGTGACTCAAGTGTTTCTTCTTATGTGACAATGAATGAGCTTTAATGAGAACTTTCTGATCAATATATAATTTCTTTGCATTTGCTTTACCGTGTAGTTTTCTCCTTTTGTCTGCTGCAGCTTTTATATTTTTAATAGCCAAATCAATTATGTCTTTGTGTCGAAGTTTACGTGTATTCGGGAAAGGTACAAGCTCTCTGATTCTGTTCGGTGGTTCTTCATTCTTCAGTACAAGAGTAGGTAGTAAAGCAGTGGAGTCATGAGGCATTTCATTAAGCACGTTTTGAAATAAGTGTAAATATCTGTCCCAATGCTGATGCTTTCTGTGACAATAAAGTCTGCAAAGCTTATTGATTTCTTTCATAATCCGTTCGGAGGGGTTACAATGTGGTGAGTACAATGAAATAAAAACAGGTCTGATTTTATGATTCCGAAGCATGCGTGACCAAACAGCAGATCTGAATTGCGGTCCGTTATCTGAAATGACTTTACTAACGTGTCCAACTTCACGTAAGAAATTTTTAACAAAGGCGTTGGATACAGACCGTCCAGTGGCTTTACGTAACGGTGTGAAGGAAACAAATTTTGAAGTAAGTTCAACAGCGACTAGAACATACGAAAATCCATTCGATGTTCTGCCAAGCGGTCCCAAGAGATCAACAGCAGCAAATTCTTTTAATTTAGAAGGAATGATAGGAAACAGCGGAGCACGATGGGAGATAGTAGATGGTTTCGCCTTTTGACAAAGTTTACAAATATACAGGACTCTTCGAATTCTCTTTTCCATATTGTTAAAATAACAAGTCGTTCGAAGAATATGATAACATTTTCGTGGGCCAAAATGTGCATAGCTGAAATGAATGTACCAAATGAGCTTATTAACAAAATCGTCAGGAATGCAAAGTACCCATAGCTTGTCATCAACAGTTTAGCGTTTGAACAGTATGTTGTTTCTAACCAGATAATAATGCCGAATCTGTGTGTGTTCTTTTCATGCCATTTGCTCTTGATGTCTTTCCAAATCGGATCTTTATCTTGTTCATGAGCAATGTCCTTTAAAGATGTGGTGATGAAGTTTTCAAAGGCGACTTTCTGAATGTAAAGAATACTGAAATTTTTCTCGAGGTTGCCTTCTGTGTTACTTTTCTCAAGCCCAGCCGGTGCGCGTGGCAGTGCATCCGCAACAATGTTCTCCTTGCCGGGAATGTAGACTATTGTGAAGAGGAATTCTTGCAGAAACAATGCTCAACGTTGTAACCTGTCATGATTTAATTTTGAAGACATAAGAAATTGTAATGCACGATGATCACTGTATACTTTTACGTGCTTACCAGAAAGAAAGAAACGGAATTTGTTAAATGCCCAAACGATAGCTAAAGCTTCTAATTCTGTAACGGCATAATTTTTTTCAGATTTTGTTAGCACTCGGCTAGCAAAAGCAATGGTTTTCTGAATGGTAGTGTCATTTTCTATGGCTTCTTGAAATAAATGGGCACCAAGACCGACTTTAGAAGAATCCGTGCTAAGGCAGAAATCTTGTGAGAGATCTGGATGAGCTAGTATTGGCGCGTTAAGTAGCGATTCTTTCAAAGAACTGAATTCCAACTGTGCTTGTTCGTCCCAGTTCCAAATAGTATTTTTTCCAGTGAGAGAACAAAGTTTTGGTGTAACAAGAATTTGCATATTCAGGAAACGACGGTAAAAATTTACGAGACCTAGAAAACTGCGGACTTGTTTTTTTGTGGCTGGAACTGGAATGGCTCTGATTGCTTCTAACTATTCAGGATACGGCTGAATGCCTTCAGAAGAAATAATATGTCCCAAAAACCTCACCTTTGACCTACCGAATTCAGACTTTTCCAAGTTAACTGTAATTCCAGATTCTGCAAAAATACGTAACAAACAGTTGAGGATGCGATTATGTTGTTCCCATGAAGCTTCTGCTATTAGAATATCGTCCACATATAAGGTGATGTGACGTTTTAAGAACTCAGGTAATATGGAATTTAGCCCGCGAATGAATGCTGCCGAAGAAATGTTCAAACCAAAAGGAAGTTTCCGAAATTGATAACAAACGCCGAAACAAAGGAAAGCTGTGTATTTTCTACATTTTGGATGAAGTTCGATCTGATAACAGCTGGATCTGAGATCAATGGAAGACAACACTTTTACACCATTAAAATTTTGAAGAATTTCTTCCAACGTTTGCGGCCTGTCTGTTTCAGGAATAATGATAATATTGATTTGTCTCGAATCTAAGACAAGCCTGCTCGATCCATTTTTCTTCTCAAAAACATGTAATGGATTGTTGTATGAGCTTACTGCAGGCTCAATAATGCCCTCGTCAAGCATAGATTGTATTTCTGTTCTAACACGGTCCCTATAATGTGCTGGAATTACGTATGGTCTAACACAAAATTTAGTATGCTCATGAACACGAAATTGGTATTGAAATCCCTTGATTGTTCCTGTTTTGTGAGTAAAAACTGTGGAATGTGCTTGTAAAATCTCAAAAAGGTCCTGCCTATCAGTGTCATTACAATTCTCAATTGTTTGAATTTTATTCTGAATTAACTCATTAATTTCAAATATGCCGTCGATATCAGCCCTGTCAGTACTTGCAGAGTGATTGTTAGTGTCTAGTTCCGTAGAAAATTCCGAACTGTTGTCTAACAGAAGGTAAAGCCGATTAATTTCCTCGTCATGGTTTGAGAGCCAATCTTCAAATTTCAAAGCTATTGACTTACCTTCCTTCTCTAAACTTATTTCAGCATCGTGAAAGTTTAAGATTGCTTTGTATTCATTCAAAAAGTCTACTCCCAGTATAATTTTCGTCGACAATAATGGAACAATGAGAAAGTTCATAGAGAAGCTGTGGCTTTGACAAAAGAATTCTAAGTTGGTTTGTTGGCGTACATCTACACTTTTTCCAAAGATTGCACCTTGTAATTTAATCTTACGTAACGGAAGTGTGGGGCAATCGTTCGATTTGTTGCATTTGCTAAAGGCTGTTTCACTAATTACTGAAATGGGACTGCCAGAGTCAAGTACTGCCGTAAATTTTACGTCATTTACAGTAATGTGAATCACAGGATATGCAATGTTGTTATGTTTTACGTCGTGTTCCTGGAGTAAGATATCCCTAATGTCTTCCATTTTTACGTAATTACTAGCTACGGCAGCTGCGTCGTTAGTGTCATACGTACGTTTTGTGGCTGCCAGCGGTATGAGTCATTACCTATTGCCTCCTTGTTGGCGCGCGTCATTATTGGGGTTTGGAGACCTAACTTCTACAAATTCACCTTGCCGAGAGGGCCCTGCCCTGTTTAAATCCCGCCAGTTCTGATGCAATTCAGGTCTGTCGTTACGATCACATCGTCTGTCGTCATGTCGGTAGTTCCTGTAGTTTCTTTCTTGTCGGTTAAGTGGTGGAGAATTTCTCCCTGAATCGTAACTGCGCGCTGGACTGTTGCGTCTAAAGTTATACTGTCAACCGTAATAATAATTATTTTGGTTCCCATATTGTCTGTTTCTCTGATTGTCTCTGTGATAGTCATTACCGCGGAGAGGTGATCTTTCCCTGTAATTATTACTACTCTGCCAACGGTTGTCATACGGGTGCTGTCTGTTTTGGTCACGATTTACGTTGAAAGAATAGCCTTGTCGTATATTATTTCTGTCATCGCGGAATTGTGACGGATGTGATCTGTAATTGTTGTGCTCCTGTTTTGGCGTTCCCCGATTGTCAGTGTCAATTTCCAGTTCTTGTAACAGTCCCTGAAAAGGTTCAATGTCTTCTTTGCAACGTCCTGCTAAAATAATATGTCGTAAATGTTCAGGCAGTTTGATTAAGCAAATGCAGATGAGTTCTGAGGGGCTGTATGGGTTTGACAGGTACTGATTCTTGTGCAACATGTCTTCAAAATATTTCACAAGACTGGAAAATTCAGATTGTTCGAAATGTTTCATCATTATGACGCTATGTTTTACTCGGTCTTGTGTAGCTTGAGACCAATATGCTGAGAGGAAGGCATGATAAAAATCTCCTTCACTGTGACAATCGTGAATGACCGATCGCATTCATACAGCTGGTTCATTCTCCAAGTAGCCACACATAAATTCTAACCTGTGCTCCAATGACCAGTTGGGAGGAAAACAATGAGAGAATTGATGGAGCCACGCTTGTGGATGAATGTCATTGGCAGAATTCTTAAACGTTTTGAATTTACGTGTAGTAATGAACAGCTTATAGTCAAAATCATCGTGTCGGCGAGTAGTATATCGGTCATTGTTACGTCGTGTCGGCGGTTCCATCTCAAAATTCGGTGCACCTTTGCCAATTTCTTTCATAATTTCCGAAATGCCCTGTGTTATTACACTCCTGGAAATTGAAATAAGAACACCGTGAATTCATTGTCCCAGGAAGGGGAAACTTTATTGACACATTCCTGGGGTCAGATACATCACATGATCACACTGACAGAACCACAGGCACATAGACACAGGCAACAGAGCATGCACAATGTCGGCACTAGTACAGTGTATATCCACCTTTCGCAGCAATGCAGGCTGCTATTCTCCCATGGAGACGATCGTAGAGATGCTGGATGTAGTCCTGTGGAACGGCTTGCCATGCCATTTCCACCTGGCGCCTCAGTTGGACCAGCGTTCGTGCTGGACGTGCAGACCGCGTGAGACGACGCTTCATCCAGTCCCAAACATGCTCAATGGGGGACAGATCCGGAGATCTTGCTGGCCAGGGTAGTTGACTTACACCTTCTAGAGCACGTTGGGTGGCACGGGATACATGCGGACGTGCATTGTCCTGTTGGAACAGCAAGATCCCTTGCCGGTTTAGGAATGGTAGAACGATGGGTTCGATGACGGTTTGGATGTACCGTGCACTATTCAGTGTCCCCTCGACGATCACCAGTGGTGTACGGCCAGTGTAGGAGATCGCTCCCCACACCATGATGCCGGGTGTTGGCCCTGTGTGCCTCGGTCGTATGCAGTCCTGATTGTGGCGCTCACCTGCACGGCGCCAAACACGCATACGACCATCATTGGCACCAAGGCAGAAGCGACTCTCATCGCTGAAGACGACACGTCTCCATTCGTCCCTCCATTCACGCCTGTCGCGACACCACTGGAGGCGGGCTGCACGATGTTGGGGCGTGAGCGGAAGACGGCCTAACGGTGTGCGGGACCGTAGCCCAGCTTCATGGAGACGGTTGCGAATGGTCCTCGCCGATACCCCAGGAGCAACCGTGTCCCTAATTTGCTGGGAAGTGGCGGTGCGGTCCCCTACGGCACTGCGTAGGATCCTACGGTCTTGGCGTGCATCCGTGCGTCGCTGCGGTCCGGTCCCAGGTCGACGGGCACGTGCACCTTCCGCCGACCACTGGCGACAACATCGATGTACTGTGGAGACCTCACGCCCCACGTGTTGAGCAATTCGGCGGTACGTCCACCCGGCCTCCCGCATGCCCACTATACGCCCTCGCTCAAAGTCCGTCAACTGCACATACGGTTCACGTCCACGCTGTCGCGGCATGCTACCAGTGTTAAAGACTGCGATGGAGCTCCGTATGCCACGGCAAACTGGCTGACACTGACGGCGGCGGTGCACAAATGCTGCGCAGCTAGCGCCATTCGACGGCCAACACCGCGGTTCCTGGTGTGTCCGCTGTGCCGTGCGTGTGATCATTGCTTGTACAGCCCTCTCGCAGTGTCCGGAGCAAGTATGGTGGGTCTGACACACCGGTGTCAATGTGTTCTTTTTTCCATTTCCAGGAGTGTATTTTGTGGCTTTTCCGTGTTTCTAAGTTCCTCTTCCCGTGTTGGACCGCGAGTGTCCTCTGAAATATGAAATTTTTGTATTACTTGTGCCAACTGATGTACTTCCCGGATTTCTCTTTTGTATTGCGTATTAATTTGATTCTGATTTTGTTTGAATTTCTTAATTTGTTCATACTCTTCAGTGTCAGTGATGGCTATCGGTCTTGTGTCATTCAGATCATCATCTACCTTTGCAGATAAGTTAGTGAACTGATCCGAAAGTTCGGATACTTTCTCCGATAGTGTACTTATTTCCTCAGTGTGTTTTTCTGAACCAAGTTTCAGAGTGTCCATTTGTGTTGAAATCGTATCTACTGTGTCCTTTAAGTTTTCTTGAGTTTTTGCAAGTTGCGTAACCGAATCGGTAGATGCAACTGAGTCAATTTTAGCTTGCAAGGTGTCGTGATTTTCATGAACAATAGTTTGCAGTTCTTTTATGGCTGCTTCGTGATTCTGTCATGCATTTTCATGACGCGAAAAAATAGGTTGGAAATGCTCACAAATTTGTGTTTTTACGTCATTACAGACTTTTTGACATTTCGATTCGATTTTATGTAACTCAGTAGTTAAATCTTCACGTGTTTGTTCAAGTGTGGTGTCTAACTTTTGAAGATTTTGTTCCATTGCGTCTAACTTTTGAAGATTCTGTTCCATTGTGTCTAACTTTTGAAGATTTTGTTCCATTGTGTCTAACTTTCGAAGCTTTTTCTGTGTTTGTCTCTGATTTTGTTCCATTTGTTGCATTAGCTGTCTGGAATCTGTTCCTCTACGCTTTTCGGCAGTGCATTTGCACCGGCAACACTCACATTTTGACAAGCAGAAAATGTGTCTTGACTTGTTTGAGAAAACGGTGAGGACGCAAAACCTGAATCTACAGTATTTGCAATATCGTGTTCTGTCATTTCGGATTCCTGAGGCGAGCTGTTGCCGAGCGATCGATCGATAATGCTTTCCTGTTCACTAATTGTTTCACTGCCTACGCCATTGTTTGCCGCCCGCTCCATATCCCTATGCACAATTACCAAATTACTATGTTGAACATTAGTTAATTCATTACACGGTGGCGCTAACACACTGTTTTCGTCTTCACTGTCATTTCTCAGTTTACTTTGGAGCCTAGTATTACGTTTTTCACACGCCATTATTGGACAATATCTCACACGACAACATCGAAAAACACAATTTGAAGAGCAAAAGTAGGGGAACACATTAACATAGCACTGAAAATAATATCTAGTTAATTGCAAGTGCAGCTGCGAAATACTTGGTGTGAATCTACATGCATGCCACAACTGTTTTACTGTTCAAGAATGAAAAACTACAACTACAAAGGAGATTCTCTCTGCAATTACGCGCTAGCAATAAACAAAAGCTACACAAATTACACAAACTACAAGAAAAAAAATCAGAAGATTCCAGTGAGGTATCCTCGGCTAAGGGTCGACATATGAAACGTCCCCTTAGAAAAATTTCTGAATTACTGTGCTGATAAACCTCTTACACTATTTGCTTTTCAAACAGCTGAGCAAAACTGAACGTACTCAAACATTTACTAAAGTGACACACAATATTTTTAGCGCAACGCAATCTGACTTTCAAAAATCCCTACAAAAGAATGGCCCTGACTAACATTATCCTATACGTTTCACAAATCACTTACCTCACCAAAAATCTTCGTTACTAGAACTACTGCAATACAGCGAGCGCCACTACTGCCAGCTAAATAAAAGATTCAAACTACGGAAGGCACTAACTACTGATAGGCATAGTTAGCAAATGAAAGACTTTAATAGAGAACAAACAATGTATTTACCTCAATAGTGTTCAAAAGTCATAATGTATATAGCAGTTCATGATATCCAGTATTACAAATTTCAAAACTCCGCCATCTCTCTCCTCACATCCACCACTGCTGGCGGCTCACCTCCAACTGCGCAACGCTACGCGCTGTTCACATCCAGCTACCGCTGCCCAACACTACAATGGCAGACAACAATGCAAACTAGCCACAGACTGCACACAGCACAGCCAGTGATTTTCATACAGAGTGCTACGTAACGTTGCCAATAAGAAAACATAAACAGCCTACTTACAACACAAGTATGGTACAACACACTTTATGAAAAATGTAACATAATTATACCTTTGTGCATATTCTTTGTAAACTATCATCTAATTGATGACTTCTTTACTATGTATAATGATTACAGATTGTTGCGGAAAATGGCAATAACACCAAAATAGGCTTATACTACAAAAGACAGAAATTAACCGTTCATTAAGATGCTACACTGTGACCTATAGTACGCTGCAGGCCCCACAATGCCAAAATTACTGACAATAATTTTCTACAAAATCAAGGAGAACATTTTGCAATTTATTCACCTAAGAATCAAGATGATGAAAAAATTAGTAAGTATTCTATTCCGCAGAAAACGCCTTGCAGACACCATCACATCATGATATGTACAAGCTCAGGGAAAGACAGAATCCAGCATTATAATGAGAGTGAAGAATTATAGTGAAAAATTATGGATGAAAGAAGAAATCAAGGAGTAAATTCATTATAAAGAAGACCTTAATCAAGAAATGTATTTAGCACATTTCTGTCTCAGTAATGCCCCAGCAACAGTTGATGACATAGATAAATTTGTGGGTAACTACATGTACCACACAAGTAGATAAATAAGAGATCTACATAAAAAGAAAATCAACAACTTAATACATACACAAAATGTAAGATAACACAAGAACCAGTATCACCATTTCAATTTCATACAAAAACCAAAAATCTTACAGAGATAATTTTTACAGATGAAGAAAAGAAAGTATTAGACAAAGGACTTAAATATCCACCAAAACTACATAATAATAATAGGAAACATATTATTGCCACAATGAAAATAGCATCTGATACCCAAAAATTACAACAAAACAACAACATGAAATCATATTAAAGTAGCCAACATGACAGAAACACTTATAGCCAATGAGCAATAACACAAGGAAGCTCTCTATGAAACTTGATCAGAAACTGACAAACGATAACATCATAGCAATCAAATATAACAAAAACAATCGTGTAGTGGTCATCAACCATACAGACCATACTAATAAAGTTCTAAATTTCTTCGAAGCAAATAATGTTACATGAATATAAAATAATTCAACTAATAAATATGCAGCTCAAACCAAGAAACTAATAAGGAATTGTCGTACATTACTGAGAAATCACGAAAACCAAGCACATCATAATGAATCCATGAACACATACACTTACAGGTCAACCAAGGTACACAGTCATCACCATATGCCCCATAATTAACAATATCAACAGCCCAATGTACCAATAACTAAGAAATTAAACACAATACTATCAAAATTCTGCACATATGAAAATAAAAGATACACAAATCTCGATCTATGCCAAATTTGTATCATTCAGCATTACATACCTACATACAAATATTCTCAGACAAGAAACAACAGACACTGTTCAAGAGAACCTCTTCAAAACAATAACAGGAACACAGGAAATAACATATCTCCTCAAACTGATATTGGCACAAGACTACTTCACTTTAAACAACATAATGTACAGACAAGCTGATGGGGTAGCTATGGGTAGCAGAAGAGCATAAACAATAGTTGATATCTTCTTAAACAAACAAGAAGAAAAATTGCTGAGATCATACATCCCACTCATAAACAAACTTACATATTGTTACAGACAAGTATACAATACACTACTGCCAATAAAAGCAACAAAAATGGAAACACAACTAACCTATCAATCGACACTATAAAATAACATGTATTATGGAAATGTAAATGAACATATCCACCACTATTCTGGACCAAAAAATAAGCAAAACTAAAAAGAAGCACATCTTCCAAATTTATAGAGAGCTGGCCACAACTGAGACCATAAGAAAGTATGAGTATAATTCCTGCCACCCAAAAGTATGCATTCTTCCATGCTATGATAAACAGAATTATATATCTACCACCTGAATCAGAAACCATACACATTTAAACAAAAACACTGGATATATAGCAAATAAAAATAATTTCGATCCAGGCATAGTACAACGATTATACAACGAAAAAATCAGATCCAAACCCCATATAAACTAACTCCCATGTTAAGAAACACATCTTTAAATGAGCTTTCGAAATATCTGACAAGCACAAAATCCATTCAGCAGAAACCACAATACCAGAATACTCATATACTGGAATGCATAAAATTAATTGCAGTAACTGCAAAAGGTATTACAGAGAACAAACAGGACTTATATCAGATATAGGGAACATACAACAGATCCCACCAGTAACCTACCCACTTTCTTTCTATATCTAAAAACCCACAATAATAAAACAGAAAAAATCAAAACAGCAATGTAGATATTACACAAAATTCCAAAAGGAATCAGTAGGAATAGTTTACAAGAAATGTAAATGCACCTAATCATAAAAAGACCACCTGAACGATATTCAAAATGCACGAACAGACCTAAAACAAAACTTAAACACTATTTACAAACTTTTATTAGTATTTTGAAACAATAAAGCAAACCATATACCAAAGATTAGATAAGCAACAACTCAAACCATAATATCTATGATACAGATAAACAAATATAAATACACAGCATCTAAGGGACAAGCTATAAAGCTGTCAATATAGAACCAATTGTCATATCTTACGAAAAATACGTAATTTTTTGCAATATAAGACGGGTGATGCTGAGGGAATTAGACTAGGAAATGAGACACTTAAAGTAGTAAGGGAGTTTTGCTATTTGGGGAGCAAAATAACTGATGATGGTCGGAGTAGAGAGATATAAAATGTAGACTGGAAATGGCAAGGAAAGCGTTTCTGAAGAAGAGAAATTTGTTAGCATCGAGTATAGATTTAAGTGTCAGGAAGTCGTTTCTGAAAGTATTTGTATGGAGTGTAGCCATGTATGGAAGTGAAACATGGACGATAAATAGTTTCGACAAGAAGAGAATAAAAGCTTTTGAAATGTGGTGCTACAGAATAATGCTGAAGATTAGATGGGTAGATCACATAACTAATGAGGAGGTATTGAATAGGATTGGGGAGAAGAGAAGTTTGTGGCACAATTTGACTAGGACATATTCTGAGGCATCAAGGGATCACCGATTTAGTTTTGGAGGGCAACGTGGAGGGTAAAGATCGTAGAGGGAGACCAAGGGATGAATACACTACGCAGATTCAGAAGGATGTAGGTTGCAGTAGTTACTGGGAGATGAAGAAGCTTGCACAGGATAGAGCAGCGTGGAGAACTGCATCAAACCAGTCTCAGGACTGAAGACCACAACATCAACAACAACAACAAGACGACAAGAAAATTACTATCAGATAGATATGCAGTACATACATACGTTTTGAACAACTTAACATAAGTAGGCTTTTGCAGATATACTGCGTAAACTACCCTCTAATTGGCGATATCTACAGTATGTATAATGATTGCAGGCTGTATTAGGAAATGGCAATAATTCTGAAGTAAGCTTATAGTACAAAGGAATAATAAACTCTATACAGCTAACAGGGATTAACTATTAGTTAATCTGCACCAGTAACGGTTTGAGGTGCGAAATGCACTGGTGTGCAGTTCCTAATGACGAGAATAACTTGAACATGATGTGTCACCGCCTAGTAACAAAGCTCGATGAAACATGGACCACACATACAAATAACTGCTACAGGATATACAGGTGGTAACTGAAAGAAGTAGGCAGTGAGAAAAATACAGATGATACTTCTACTAGACAATAATTACAGTGAAGTCATCGCGATTTATAACAGTCCCCTGGACATTAGAAAATGCGGAAATGCTTCTTAATATGGTGCGTGATAACCATGGACAGCAGTGCGCGCTCTGCAACGTACCCCCATGCTGGGCACAATGTTGATAAGGAGAGTTAATGGCAGGGCATACCATTCCCCCACAAGTGCAGTTGTTGCATAATAGATGGTCGTTGGTGCATTTGGACATGCTTCAGTATCTCTACCCAACGCTTCCCACATGTGCTCGATGAGATTGAGTCGGGGGAACGGGTAGGCCAGTCCATAAGTCGAATATCGGCTCATTACAGGAGATCCCCCACCTGCGCGGTCGCGTATTGCTATTGATAAAACTGAAGTCAGAACCGAACGAATTTTCTGAAAAGACGCCCATGGGTATTGAGTATTGTGTCACAATAACTTTGACCGTTGAGTGCACTGTGTTCGAAGATTTGGAGGTCTGTGCGAACATGCAACACTATGGCTCCCTATTTCATAACACCTAGACCAGCAAAACGATTATGTTCGACAGTATTCCTGGATGCATTGCGTGTGCCCACCCCTCGCCTTATGACGGTACGGTCAGCATTGTCAAACGTAATCTTTTGGTCGTCCGTTCTATTGTGTGGGGACACATAATGTTACATCGGCGCACTGACTTCCAAATCTTCATATTCGCCAATGCTCCTGGGTGCATTACCACCTTATGAGGGTACGTCCAGCATTGCTATGCATGGTCGTTTTGGTGGTCCAGGTGTTACGGTGGGAGGGAGGGACATAATGCTGCATGGCCATACGGCAAGCTCACCGGTAAACCTTACTGCTACATTGTGAGTAAATACTTATATGGATATGGTGTCTGTTGTTTCGGACATGTCCGAAAGAACAGACACCAGATCCATATAAGTATACACTACTGGCCATTGAAATTTGCTAAACCGGGAAGATGACGTGCTACAGACGCGAAATTTAACCGACAGGAAGAAGATGCTGTGATATGTAAATGATTAGCTTTTCAGAGCAGTCACACAACGTTGGCGCTGGTGGCGATATCTACAACGTGCCGACGTGAGGAAAGTTTCCAACCGATTTCTCATACACAAACAGCAGTTGACCGGCGTTGCCTGGTGAAACGTTGTTGTGATGACGTGCTACAGACGCGAAATTTAACCGACAGGAAGAAGATGCTGTGATATGCAAATGATTAGCTTTTCAGACCATTCACACAAGGATGGCGATGGTGGCGACACCTACAACGTGCTAACACGAGGAAAATTTCCAACCGATTTCTCATACACAAACAGCAGTTGACCGGCGTTGCCTGGTGAAACGTTGTTGTGATGCCTCGTGTAAGGAGGAGAAATGCGTACCATCACGTTTCCAACTTTCATAAAGGTCGGATTGTAGACTATCGCGATTGCGGTTTATCGTATCGCGACATTGCTGCTCGCGTTGGTCGAGATCCAATGACTGTTAGCAGAATATGGAATCGGTGGGTTCAGGAGGGTAATACGGAACGCCGTGCTGGATCCCAACGGCCTCGTATCACTAGTAGTCGAGATAACAGGCATCTTATCCGCATGGCTGTAACGTATCGTACAGCCACGTCTCGATCCCTGAGTCAACAGATGGGGACGTTTGCAAGACAACAACCATCTGCACGAACAGTTCGACGACGTTTGTAGCAGCATGGACTGTCAGGTAGGAGACCATGGCTGCGGTTACCCTTCACGCTGCATCACAGACAGGAGCGCCTGCGATGGTGTACTCAACGACGAACATGGGGGCACGAATGGCAAAACGTCATTTTTTCGGATGAATCCAGGTTCTATTTACAGCACCATGATGGTCGCATCCGTGTTTGGTGACATCGCGATGAACGCACATTGGAAGCGTGTATTGTTCATCGCCATACTGGCGTATCACCCGGCGTGAAGGTATGGGGTGGCATTGGTTACACGTCTTGGTCACCTCTTGTTCGCATTTACGGCACTTTGAACATATCTCTCACCAATTGAAAACGTCTGGTCAACGGTGGCCGAGCCACTGGCTCGTCACAATACGCCAGTCACTACTCTTGATGAACTGTGGTATGGTGTTGAAGCTGCATGGTCAGCTGTACCTTTACACGCCATCCAAGTTCTGTTTGGCTCAATGCCCAGGCGTATCAAGGCCGTTATTAAGGTCAGAGGTGGTTGTTCTGGGTACTGATTTCTGAGGATCTATGCACCCAAATTTCGTGAAAGTGTAATCACATGTCAGTTCTAGTATAATATAATTGTCGAATGAATACCCTTGTATCATCTGCTTTTTTTCGTGGTGTAGCAATTTTAATGGCCAGTAGTGTAGTTCTGGCGATGCCGACCGTGACCTTCTTCTTCTGTGCTGATGCACACATATTCCCCGAACTCTTACTGGACTTGATAAGAATATCTTCGACGAGTATTGAGTGTGTTGGGGTGGGACACTAGGAATGTAGTGTGTGTACATACAAGGTGAGGAATGGAACGCCCTACCGCAAGAACTCCTTACCATACATTTGGGCGTAGGGGAGCACGTTGTTGAGCGTGCATTGGCCGTCCGTGGTGTCCACACACGCTATTAAGAACCACGTCCTTCCTTTTGTAATGTCTGGGGGACCACCATGGATCTCGGTGACTTCAGTGCAATTATTGTCTTTGGACAGAAGTGTCGTTTCTGTTCGTCTCAGCGCATAATTCTTTCAGGTACCTTCTTTATTATATTATAGCAGTTCTTTCTATGTATGCTTCAAGTTTTATCGAGCCATATTGTTTGGCAGTAATATTTTGCAGCCGGCCGCTGTGGCCAAGCGGTTCTAGGCGCTTGAGTCCGCAACCGCGCTGCTGCTACGGTCGCAGGTTTGAATCCTGCCTCGGGCGTGGATGTGTGTGATGTCCTTAGGTTAGTTAGGTTTAAGTAGTTCTAAGTCTAGGGGACTGATGGCTGGCTCTGAGCACTATGGGACTTAACATCTGTGGTCATCAGTCGCCTAGAACTCAGAACTACTTAAACCTAACTAACCTAAGGACATCACACACATCCATGCCCGAGGCAGGATTCGAACCTGCGACCGTAGCAGTCCCGCGGTTCCGGACTGAGCGCCTGAACCGCTAGACCACCGCGGCCGGCGGGGACTGATGAACTCAGATCCTAAGTCCCATAGTGCTCAGAGCCATTTGAACCATTTAACACATTTTGCAAAAGTTACTTTGAGTGTACATACTGCGACGGGGTAGTAGGGTCAGGAGTAAAGCAGCACCTGGTTAGTGACAAGGCGACAACACGCATCACAGTGCGGTAGGGCAGAGGTAACTCGCTTGGCGTGTGGGAGAGGGAGGGGGGGCGGCGTGTGTCTGGCGGTCAGCAGTGCCGCGTGGCGCCCCCTCCCTCATCTACCCGGTCTCGCGTTTCGCGCGCCTCTGTGCTCCCTGCTCCCTTCCGCGGCCGGCTGCAGAGCGGCTACGCTGGGGCTAGTGACTGGGGCTGGGGCAGGCGAGGGCAGCGCGTGGGAACGGCGCCGCGGCCGGCCTCACACGACACGGCAAGACACGCGCGCGCGTGCCGCCAGCCGCCAGCTGCCCCCTGTTGCACGCCGCGCGGACAGCTGCCACTTGCCGCATCCGCGCTGCAACAGGCGACCGCCCGCTTATAAAGTCACCGAAGCTCTCACCTCGTCCCCGAGCAACAGTGGCGGCCTGCGACCGCATTAATTTTGCGAGAGGTTTTTTTTAATTTACGAGCAACCCTTAGTACAGCCTCTTAGGGGCTCTGTCCACAGCCTTTGCATTTTATCCATAGTTTCCTAAGGGATCTTCGATGTACGGCTGGTTTAAGTGTGATCGGCCAATGAGGCCGCATCCGCCCGACTCGTGGGTTCTCCATATGGTCGTATACTAAGGCCGGTATTACACTATCAAATTTCTTTGTCAAAAATCTTTGTCAAAGATATTTGATGGTGTAATAGGAACTTTGTCAAATGTCGTCCAATATTTGATCAAATCTAGGGCCTCGCTGTAGATTTGATCAAAGAAATCACTTGTCTTCTGTTCAATGCAATGTGACATGTTACCGCATGGAGCGCTAGCATCGCTGCAGCGTTCTGTCGTCTGTAGTGTTTTTATAAACATTGCCGGTAAATACAATTGGTGTGTGCCGACAATTACAAAATTAATAGAGATGTATGAAGCTGATGAGGCGCTTTACAACGTGAGGCACCCTGAATACAAAAATAGATTAAGAAGATTGGAGACCTGACCTGACCTAACCTAACCTAACATAACCCTCGCATGTAGCAAGGAATCGGAGTGTTAACAGTGAGCCTGTCTTCTGAAGATGTATCAGTTCTTAAGTGAATATTGTGCTTTGTGATATGAGGATGCACTTCACTGAGCACATACAGAAATGTATACTCATCCATTCTTAAGTAATTCTTGTACGACTTGACGTCTTCCACTGTAAGCTCACGTAACAAGTTTTGTTGAATGCTTTTATCGTGTCGTCGTAAAACCCACGGCTTCACCGAGATTAGATTAGTTTTTCGTTCCACAGATCCGTGCTGAGGAAAGCCTCGTGGATGTGGAACATGTCAATTTTTTTAAAGCTGAAATACCAATACTAATAGTATGAATAAATACAATACATCATTTGTTTCTATTAAAAATTTCGTCAATGGAGTAGAAGGAGTTGGCCACTAGTAAGTGTTTCAGGTTCCTTTTAAACTGATCTTTATTTATAACAAAATTTTTTATGTTTGCTGGAAAATTATTGAAGATGCGTGTTCCTGAGTAGTGAACCCCTTTTTGAACTAAAGTAAGTGCTTTTAAGTCCTTGTGCAGATCATTTTGGTTCCTGGTATTGTATGTATGAACTGAGTTGTTTGTTGGAAAAAGAGATATTATTAGGACAAATTTCATTAAGGAGTAAATATACTGAGAGGCAGTAGTTAGTATACCCAGTTCTTTGAAGAGGTTTCCGCAGGACGTCCGTGAATTTACTCCGCAAATAATACGTATTACACGCTTTGAGACTCTGAAAACTTTTGTTTGACTTGAAGAGTTACCCCAAAATATTACACCATATGACATTATGGAATGAAAGTAGGCACAGTATGCAAGCTTTTTCATTTTTATGTTGCCTATGTCTGCTAACACCCGAATTGCAAATACAGATTTGTTAAGGCGTTTCTGCAGTTCTGGGGGTGCTCCCCCCAACTGAATTTATTATCCAGTTGTAATCCCAGGAATTTAAGACTGTCAACCTCGTATGTATGGTTCCCTTTTTTCCCCACTTCTTTTCCGCGTGTGCACACAATGCAACTGCGGTACGTGCAACTGCTGCGGTTAATAACAAGTAGTTGTCAGCCATCTTGAACTTTGAAGAAAAAGTTGATGACAGTGTAATACCCCTTCTAGCGCTACGTCAAAGATCTTCGTCAAATATATTTGACGGAATATTTGATCACATCTTTGACAAAGAAATTTGATAGTGTAATACCGGTCTTAGTACAGCTTCATATGGGCTCTGTCCACAGCCTTTGCGTTTTATCTATAGTTTCCTAAGGGGTGTTTGATGCACGGCTGGTTTAAGGGTGATCGTCCAATGAGGCTGCATCCGGGGTTGTTCAAATGGCTCTGAGCACTATGGGACTGAACATCTTAGGTCATAAGTCCCCTAGAACTTAGAACTACTTAAACCTAGACCACCGCGGCCGGCTCCGGGGTTGTCCGTATGGTCGTATACTAAGGCCGACCGCTGAAGCTCGTCCACCCGACAGATGGCCAGCCACCAGACAGTCGTGAGGCAACTGAAGTATTTGGTGCCTCGTCTCCATTCCCTCTGTAACGGTACTTGAATTACGTAACCTCATCTCAACCTCTCGATACCAGCAATATTCTACTGTGTTTCCGTAGAATAGTTAACATATTTCTCAGACAACATTCAGATTTGATTTCATTAATGTAGGGGTACTTTGATACATCGATATGTTTATATTGCAATGATATTACTCTTATGTGAATTCTCTCTTTTGTCACTATGATCTCTGACGTACTTGTAACTCTGAAGTTTTGGGCGTGTAAGCGGTTATTAAAAAGTCAGGTTGGAAAGACGCAAATTGTAGTCAGTTGATAAAATGTCAACTTTAACAGTAAGGAAGATATTTTCAAGTTTAATCTTCAAGAATGGTTTGTGAAACACATCTATAAAACTTTTGAATATCGCAGAATAACACCTAGGCCTCTTTGCATCCGAGCTTGGAATCATCACTACCTAGATTTTCGACGATAGAGTCATCAATTCACAACGAGACCAGCGTGGGAAACATGAAAAGATGAGTGCCTAGTTTATCCATTATTTCATGAAATGACTTTATTAACTGCGCTATAATGACACCTGCCACATAATATAGCTTTGTTGTTGCCCGAAAATGCAATATTTAGCAGCGTGAGCAACACCACAATCATAATTAATTTTTGACCTTTGTTGTGGTAGGGTTGTTAGACCTCTTGATATAAATCCGTTGTTTTCTCTACAAAAAACTCCCTCAAATCAAACAATTCCTTCTTTGTAATATAAACTGATATAAAAAAGTGAAATGAGCTCTTAACTAGAAAAGAAAATTAGAACAACACAAATTATAAACCTGAGCCTGTCATGGAAAATATGCAATGTATTGCATTCTTAAGTCATGCTGAAATTGTTAAGACTGTTCGGTTTTGCGTCGGATGGTGACTTTGAAACTAAGCAGTATTTCCAACGAACATCTATTCGTCATCTTCAGCAGATTATGTTGACTGTCAACATGATTATCTTAACACGATAACGCCAGGAAGTCGTTAAACAGCATATCGATGGTAGGCGATGAAAACCTCGTAACTCCATCTGTCTGTGACAACTTCATAATTCCAGTAACCAGTAACTCAACCCTGAAAGAGTGGTTCGGCGTGGGACGGCGGATTGGTGAAGTGGACTGCGGTAGTCGTCGTGGGGTTGTGGACCACTGCGGCTCCGGCGGGGATGGAGCCTCTCCCGGTCAACATAAAATACAATACAACACAACCAGTAACTCCATTATCAAAGAGAGATTTGAAGCTTCATGGATTTCTCTAACCTGTCAAGAACTAGGCTTCTACTATACAGCTGCACTTGTAGCAACTTCATCTGTATCTTTTTTTTAAAGAAACCGTTCTTGCCTCTCCTGTAAAATTTAACAAAATAGACTTACGAGGTTTTCATTGCCTTTCATCGACATTTTATTGTTTGTTGCAGGCGTCTGGCAAGGCACTCTTTCAAAATATTGAGATATCCATTTATCGAACGTTACACTTGGGAAAATAGTAAAGTAGGCTTGCGAGAAATTTGAGATGATTTGCACCTTTGTACATAGTTTTCCCGAAAGAAGACTATGTCAAGACTATAGCACGTTTTTGGGAAGAGTGGGAGTTTTCGAAGCGTGGGGTGCATACACTGGAACCAACTTTCTAGCTAGACACGTAGGGGCGTATAGCAAAAGGAGCGACAGTGGAGTTTTCTCGCGTTCGAGCCTTTTTAAGCAACTTGAAGGAGAAGCGCTTGGTGCTGGACGCCGCTGCGATCTTCGAGGAACAAACATTGTGTACCTTAAGTCCTCTTGGCTGATGAAGGCTATCCGCTGAAGACTTAACCTGATGAGAACATTTACACTGTCAAAATATAATCAACGCAAACAATTTCTAAGGTTCCACAAGTAACAGAATGTGTCCTTGGGATAACAGAGATTGCCGCAAAGAAATACTGACATTTAAAAGCCTGATAATGTTGCAATCAAATGTACTTGCTTATTATACAGCATCTTAATTGACGATGAGGTGGAAGAACTACCAGCTGCATTCACTTGCTAGCTAAAAGATACGCTACTGTCGGCGAAAGGTGTGATGTCAGAGCAGCGTATTCCGTCCGAGACAAAATTATGACATTCATTTCCGCCGGGGAGGGGCACAAATGAAACCGGTTGGGGTACTTTACAGAATACTAGTTATATAGGGTACACGTATAACTTAAAGTGTTCTTCTCACTTTTGGTTTTGAATTAAGTCAATAGAATTTTTTAAATAGTGTTATTGAATGACACTGTATGTGACTGAGCTGTGCTGCGGCTCGCGTTGCTGCTGTTGTAGGTTTCCGTCCCATGTTCGAGGCCAGACTGTATCGTTTAGTTGAAATTGTTGCGGTTGTTTGTATTCTGCTTGTGTTGATTGGCGCCACTTGGTTTCGCAAGCGTTGCGTGTACGCTAGTGGCAGCAGCGGCGTTATCTATATGTAGTAACTGTGGACCTAACTTCTGGGTGACGTCGTTGTTCTTCCGGGTCGTGTGAATGAGCAGTTCGGTTGGGCACCCTGGAGAAGCCAAGAGGGCAGTGCAAGAACACGCCGGTACCGGTAGGAGGGGCACGCATGCACTGGCGGGTGGAAGGGCTGTGGTCGCGAGGGTACACGACCTAGTCGTCAACCAGATCCAACAAGCTTTAAGTTGAGTGGATTTTAATCCTCCACCATTGTGAGATCTCGCGATTCTCCAGTGACTTTTAATGTATTTTAATAGTTTACCCTTAAGACCTTGGTGATTTGTTTTGAATATTTTAATGACTGTAGTTTGTAAGTTGCAATAAGTTAAACAATTCTTAATTTATTGCCGTTAAAGCCTTCAGCCGTGAAACACTTCTTAAATTATTTCCATTATTTTAATTTGTTGTTGATTTTAAATAAATCGTGTGTGATTAAAACAAAAGCCAACCTATAGTAACTGATTACGGCCCCGTCCACAATCGTAACCGAATCCTGCCTTCCTTGACCACAGGTCTCAGTCACGTATGTGTGTACTAGTTTCTAGCAAAAAATGTGTCACATATTCAGTAAAGCTGATCGCACAAAACTATGTTTCTTGCTAAGTTATTGTTAGCTTTTTCACTTACCTTCCACTTCTTGTGCTCTGAAATTTTTAAGCATAGTTTCCTTGGTATGTAGCGGTGGTCAGACCTCGTGTCAGCCATATCTCGTATCGGCCTGTACTCATTCATAAGACGTATAAGCTTCTCAAAGTCTATAGTTGTTAATGAAGTAATAAACACACCGAGACACAAGCAGCAAGAGGCGGCCGCTATCACTACGACCGACTACGTCCGACCAGTCCCATTTTATTGGGATCCTTCCGCCAGTGTTACGGCCTTATACGTCCGACAGCGTCGTATGTAGTGGACGCATGCCAATGCCGTTAACTGTCTTTGAATTAGTCGATCGTGTGGGGCCGCATGGGGCCATCCAGCTAATCGGACGAATACGGTTCGAATGGACGCCTAGTGTAAGACCGAAGCGACACAGGCAGCTGCTTGGGATGTTAAGCTGCAACGGGCGCCTTAGGCGCCCCTTGTGTGAAACTCGTATACGAGGTGTATCATAATCTGTAACCAAAACGTGAAGGGATAAAAGTGTAAGATAACAAAGCCAAAACATTACAGTAAATATGGGTCCGCAAAAGGGACGTTTGCGAGATAACTGTAAATTTGTCGTTAAGGGCCGCCACTGATTTCAGTATTATGTATTGTCGTAATTAGAAATGTATCTGAAATGTAAACTTTCCCATTAATTTCCCTATTTAACTGGGCTCGAATTTCACCTAATGCCTGCCTTAACAAGAAATATGATACTACTTCAGCACATTACTTGATACAATTTCGTAGTCAATCGTACTTGTTAAAAGGATGTGTTCCACGTGCCATCCTCGCACTTCGATGCAGTACTGCACTCGTCTCTGCAGCGGCTGAAGAATTCTTTCAAACATACCCGCACATCTTGTAAATCTTCACGCTTTACGATTCTCTCAGTTCTGCAACCGTATAAACTCTACTGTATAAACAAAGTGCTGTCAACTTCAGTTCTGAGGTGAATGCGGACAGAAAAATCCAGCGGATTTTGGTCGCGTGACCTTGGAATCTGGCTGTCCATCTTCGACTCGCGGCCCACAAGAAAGATAGGCTTCGCAACGAACTTTTAACGTCAGACTAGTCGGCTAGTCCGCCAAACTTCACGAACGCTCGACTCCCAAGGGAAATCAATATATAATAAAAAATTGTGTCGTCTGATTTCGAGAGTTGGTATGCACTTAAACAAGCAGTCAAGAATTATTAAAGTCCTCTGAAATTGTTACCCGCTCCCCATCGGAGACGGCTGCTGGCACTCGTAAGCCCTGCAGTGTCACTGCTATGACGTACGCGCCACTCCCTGTCTTTCTCGTGGGCCTCGCTTCGGCTGTATTGATGCACTGTATGTTTTGCATAAACAACGAACTGTGTCGGTGCCCAGTCATGCATGCACCACACTTCCCAATGTTGTGTGAGATAAGGTAGGCCACGTGTGATATTTATGCCCAATTTCATCGAGACTTAAACGAAAAGCTTACGTTTCAGACACATTTCTAGCCTACAACAATACGAGATCGCACTGAGAGTAATACCTCCGAATTTCTTATGTGATAACTCTCATTTAAAGTGTTTTAAATAAAAAAACGTTTTAACATTCTACATCTTTGTTCTTCGTGTGTACATACTTTCACCCTTCTGCAGCTAGAGAGCTCCGAATTGTAGCGTGTAACATGGTGGTGTGTAAGGTAATTATGTCGGCATCTGAGAAACAGCACAGAAAACTATATACACGAATTCGAAGAGTTCATCCAGATATGTAAAGCCCTCCCCTTCAGGATGACAATGCCAGACCACTTAGGAGCGCTGCAACATTTGCAACAATCCAATGCCTTGGGTTTACTCTCATGGGTCATCGTCCATACACTCCCGACTTGACCCCATCTAATTTTCAGCTGTTTCAAAAAGTTAAAGAACACCTTCGAGGACCGCACATTGATAGTGATGAAGTGATGCAAGTAGAGATGAGGTTGTGGCTCTGTCAACAAACATTCTACAGTGACGGTATCAACAAACTGGTGTCTCGTTGGGAGAAATGTTTTGTCTCCAGGGTGACTATGATGAGAAATGAAGATCTAGACATGAAGAATAAAGAAGCAGAGTGTTAGGAAGCGTACCAAATCACATGTAACTTGTGTGGAAAAACCTCCTCGAACTAGCCCTTCTTCAATGGTGATGACAACTTTGTTACGTGAGGAAATTTCGCCGGTATTTCGAAACGATCATATTTGGCATTCTGCGAAATCCCTGAACTAACCAACAGCGGCACTACTTTTTGCGTCGCATGCGGGGGACCATTAACAATGGCCTATTTTCGTCATTTCACCAATGTAACGCTGTTTTCTGGTTTTTACCGGTGTTTCAGATTTCGTTTTGTTGGCCAGCACATCGTCTTGTCGGGTAGCATAATTAACAGGGGTCTCCAGCGACTTTGTCCCTTCACAGTTCAGGGATGAGTTATACGTAACTGCGGTGGAGCAATTGATAACAACATTGGAAACCAAAACTAAGGACACTAATTTCATTTGGTGTTATCATAACCGATTTTATGCCGCTAAGAAATGCAAGGTTTCGCAATTACTTGGTTCAAAAGCATTGTATATCGTTTAAGTTTGAACAGTTCTCACAATTTTCCATACTTTTCAGGGTATCATGCAGACTTCAGTTTTACGTTCGCCTGTACTTAAAGACATAGCCGAACCGTGATTAGAATTCAAAATTCCATGAAATACTTGTTGTTTCCTTAAAAATCCTCCAATTTTGTGAGGTTCCGCCCTTGTTTCAGACACGATTTCGTTTACTTGATATACTTGCGGTACTTGTTTCGATATTACCGTTGGAGATTATACTTCTACTATCCTTCCTACTTGAACAGGTACTGTAATGATGATAGTATGGACAAAACATTACGGGGATCAGAGACTAATAGCACTTCTCTATTTAAGTTCGGAGTAGGACAACTGATTGAGACAGATTGTAGCAGTTGTATGAACATAAATAAAAAATTGGTTTCGGTGACTCTCACATTCACCTAGAACACTAAACGATATATCTACTAAAGTATACAATAACGGAAAACGATTGTCCTGTTAGGATGAAGGGATTAAGATGCAACAAGAGTTTGGGCGACGTCTCTCAATAAACAGTTTGTCTTCAGTTTGGCAGACCCAGTAACCCTATCTTCAAAATCTTCCACGGACAAATTCACTACCATAAATCAAAGAGTTACCGTGGCAATACCATAAGACTGGTTCATTGTCATCAGTACTGAACAGGAAATAAATAAAAGTGAGGTGATAGCTGATAAGCCTAAGAATCAAAAAACAAGAGATTGAAAAATCAGTCAACCAGTTGGAAAACAAAGGTTTATTACCCCTTGACCTAGGTTTCGAACTTCCTAAAAATATCTTCTTGAGAAGGAGTGGGCGTAAAAATGTATAAAACCGGTTACAAAAATTATATACATTTTTAGAGCCCACTCTTCTGAAGAAGATATTTTTAGAAATATCGAAACCTA